>NC_047107.1:62780687-63384021 GCF_902500255.1 Thalassophryne amazonica | reverse complement strand
AACGATCTGATGTGCGCACCTCCATGTGCCTCCAAAAGGATCCCCGTGAAACTTTGGTGTCATTGATTTGATTAGTTTTGTCCCAATTTAAACCTCCGAAGAGTTCTTCAACTTACCCCAGCAAAACACACGAGACAAAATAAAAATAAATAAATATAACCCAAACGTCGTCGTCACCATCATCTCTTCCTGCCTGACTGCAGCGTCACGTATATCAGACTGTAGCAATCTAACGTTCTCGCATTTTTGTAGCAAGGGCTAAAATTCCGGCGCCCCAAAGCCATTAGTTTTGGCAATGTTGATTTGCCAAATATTTATTAATTTTCCCTAGCAACTACATACAATTGGTTATTCCGCTGCACTTCAAGGGCGCTTTGAATGATCGCCCAAGACGAGGAATGATAACGTTCTCTGCTTCTGTCGGTGGAAATGCACTGTTGAATGAGAGTCAGTTGGAGGAAGTGTTGTTTTAATCATTCATATTACATGTAGGCAAATACTCTTAAGTAAAACTGACATTGATAATACTTTTTAAATATATATATATATATTATGACTTTTCCCCTCCACATCTAGGAGGGCAGCGCCCGAGTGCCCCCTATGGGCCAGCCGCAACTGCTTTTGAGTATGGACTACTTGAGTTTTCTTCCTCAAAATTATCAAAGGGAGTTTTACTGTCATCTGTGTACTTGATCTAGGGGTTTGTACGGTTAGATCTTGTGTGAAGCGCCTTGAGGCAGCTTTGCTGTGATTTGGTGCTATATAAATGAAAAATAAAACCCTGAACTCCCATGGTGCATTGCAGCACAACCTCAATTTTTCAATATTGTTTGATAATATCAGTAATTCCTCCAAAAATATTAGTCCTACGAACTTTCTGTTTTCACAGCATTCATACTTGACCCAAAAATACATAAGCATACCTGAAATTTCAATTATTCTTTGTAAGAAAGTTGTTCTCTTTGCCACTGTGTAACTGGTGATGCAATTCGGTTTTTCATGTATCCCATAATCCCTTGCGCGCCAGAGAGTCGCTGCAGTCAAAACAAGTAGAGAATCCACACAATGACAATTGTAAATTAATATTATACTACAAAAATGTAATTTTTTTATGCTTTTCGTCACGTTAATAAGAGACTGGTGCATGATACCCTGAAAACTTGCTAAAACAATTATAACAAATAATCCGTGTCTGCTACGTTTAATCTGTGTGGAATTTAATAAACGCAAACCGAATTTCAGACATCTTATATATATTAGTCTGGAACAAAGAGGACAAACAGTGTTGTAAAGAACAATAATCAAGACGTTAAAGAGCAAACTTCACTTTCCCCAGAACGACATGATCAGGAAGCGAGCGGAGCTCACAGCAGCTCCCATTGAAAATAACGGAGAGACAGACTGTGATTCTCACATTTACATAAAATAAACACAATAACAACGTCTATAAACCCAAAGAATATATTCATGAGAGTTTTAGGCACAATATAAAAATAGTTTTATGTTGCGATGTTAATGGTGTTGTCCGTGTGCAGCGGTTAAAGTGAAGCCTGATCAAAGCGGCTCAATGCAGTTCTCAATGTTACTGAGATCTCGCAGCGCGGTGAACTCTCCAAGGTTTTACGGGATTTGAAACCTGAAAAGCCTCAACAGACAAATGTTGCACTGTGTACAGTTTCTCCAGTCACAGCCACCAAAGTCTATAACGCCTACAGAGTTGTCTGGGTGTCTTTGGTGGCTTTCTTTACTCGTTTCCTTCTTGCACAGTCACTGTTTGTTTTTAGAAGTGCCTATCCCAACCAGATGTAACATACTGTTTATATTTCTTAATGACTGATGTAAATGAAGCCCAATACATTCAGAGACTTGTAAATATTCATGTATCCATTTCCTAACATGTCTTAAAAAAAATCCTTAGATTTCATTTGTCCAATTAATTGTGCTGTCTAAAAATAGAAACAGTGAACTAAAGCTTCAACTCTACACTACAGTAGTGTCTTGTTTTATTTCAACTCCATTGTTAAGTTTGCTGTGTTATAAATATATAACATCATATCTGGGCTGCCATCTTGGATATCTGTCTTAATACTGGGAATATCATTGAAGAAAATTTTCCTAGTGTTATTTGTGGTAAGAAATTCATGAGCAATCACCCAAGGGCAAGTTTGAAGTAAAGTAACTGATGCATCAGTTTTCTGTGTGGAAATGACACATTTATATTATCCCAACTGCACACTAAGATAGCACAACAGAAATAAATTACTTTTATTCATTTTATAAAAATTAAATATCAATAAGTTAATAAAATTAAAATTTAATAAATACAGTTCATATGTCAATGTAGCATATGTACAAAATGTGTCTTAATGTGTTTCACTGTTAGTCCTTTAGCTTGGATATCCATGAATAATTATAGTGATGATACAGTACGTACATATGAGGTTAGCTTGTAAATGACTTTGGGCTTTGTGGTGGCCCAGAAAAACCCAAATATTTCCTCCAAATAATCACTAAAAACCAACACAAGTGAAGCTGTTTCTTCTTACACGCAACCACATTTCCTGGCGGAGTGTTTCCTCACAGTGTGGTAGAGGAGGTTGTCATCCAGGAATGACAGATCATCATCAAACGCAACTGGTCGACAGCAAGCATGGGAGGACGTGTCTCTCACAGGAAGCCTCCTGCTGTTAACAAGGTTGTACAGGATTTTATCATAGTTAGTCTCAGACTTCTTGCAGGGTCCCGAGCAGTATCTGAATATCATTTCCTCACTCGAGAGGTAGCCCAGGCCTAAGTCTGAGACGTTGAGGTGGATCTGTTTCAACATGCAACCCTGTTCTCGACCGCTGCCTCCTCTCGCTCTAGCCTTCCTCCCTGTCTGTACGCCGCTTGGCGATCCTCTTTTTCCTTCACCTCTCTGATGGCTTGCCACCTCCTCCTTCTTCTCTCTTCTGTGTTTAGTCCTGCTCCTCAGGTTCTGCATGGAGAGGGAAGCGGTGGAGGAAAAGATCGATGAAGGCTGAGTGGACAAGGAGGTGTGGTGCATTCCACTGATGGTCACTTTGATGAAGTCCACCATGTCTGCAAACTCCATTGGCAGGGGCTCCTCCATGGTGTCTGAAACACATTAAGAGATATGGCAGTCTTACAAAGGATACATCACAGTGGACAGCACATCTTGTTTGACTTATCTTACTGACCAGATGGTGCAACCTGTCAAACTACACATGCAAACACAAAAACGGCGCCACTTGGAACTGCAGGGGAATTCCATAAGAACTATAAATTGCATTATTTACACATCATGGATTGTTGCCGCTAAGCGCCCCTTCACACATAGTATGAATGTGGTCGAATTGCACATGAAGCAAGAATCGTATGCAGTACATGTAAAATCGTAGCTGCCTCCAATGCCTCATGCACCTGTTGCTACAGCTATTTGCGTACACCAGCGGCTGAAAGACAGTGTATGCTGTGAGAGCCCATTCGATCCTTTTCACGACAAGTATCGGCCAAATTCCAGGTGACACGCACGCACATCTAACACTGCTTGCTTGGCACTTAGAAAATGTGTGGTTATTTCCGCTATTAGCACAAAAAGAGTCAGCAGACGATCACTGTTGAGCTGGATGTGAAATTTGTCTAAGTGCCCCCATGAGTGTGGCTTTGCAAACACCAACACACATGTGGTCTGCAGGTGTGCTGTGCCCCCCCCCCCCCCCGCAAAACATGTGACATACGTGTGGTTCATGCTCCCCAACACATATGACGTGCCGGGGGAGGAGCACACTCACATAAAATGCTGATATATATGCTGCACAGACATGATCACATGGGTGCCGGACAGGCAGGTCTGAGCACCCACAGCGAGGTGCCTGTCACCTAGGGCTGCCTCAACTAGTCACGACTACGTTGACTATTGAAACTGTTGACAACTAATTTAGTAGTCGACGAGTCATTTGCTTTGAATCTTGAACCAATGAAGCAGTGCTTCAAGCCGTTGCTTCGTTGGATCTTTGCTTGATGTCAATCGTGAGTCACTTTTGTGCGGATTAAAGTGACTGGGACTCCTGGCTTGTTGTGAGAAAGAAAAGAGAATCGTCCTCCATTCCGTTGCTCCAAATGCTGCACCGCCGAGTCAAGTTAGAAAGATAGAGTCCGCTCATAATTAAAAACTTCAAAGCTAATCGCAGTTTAAATCAAATGACACCTCTTTCCAAACATTGTAATACAAACAATAAACTGTAATAGATCAAAATGTTTTTTTCCCTCCCAAAATGAGACCTTCTGGCTGACGTGCAGCAACCAAGACTATATGCCTGCAGACTCCAGCAGCCAGCTGAGCTCAGCTCAGATGTATGGAGAGACATGCCGTTAATGTCTGAAAGGAAATGTTTTGACAAAACTACAATGTTTTTTTCTATGTCCAAAAATCAAGGATCCACCATGTAGAGTTTATGTCCGGAGTTTAAGGATCCAGTGACCAATTTCATATTTACTTTAAGACTCAAGAAAATGTTGTTGATGTAGAAAACCTGTAAAGCCTACTTGTAGCACACAGAAAAATCACAGGAGATATCGATAAGGGAATCTATAAGGAATCGGCTTCATAAGCGGAATCGATAATGATATCAATAAAATGCAATATGCTGCAATTTACGTATGATCCGACTAATCGCAGAAATCAATTATCAAAATGGTAATTTGTGGCAGCTCTGCTGAACAGAGACTCACTGACAGCTCACATAACAAAGACACAGTGACACATTGGTGTGTGTGCTGTGAAATGACAGGGGATGTGTCAGCCCACAGGAGCAGCTGTGGAGATCTCTGGTTCTGGACGTCCCAGCTGGAGAACGCATCTCATGTTTGGACAGATATGAACTAACAACTGCCCACCATGATGCGTGTGTGTCTACTTGCTGTCCTCACGTGGACATGCATAAAACATATCGCTGTTGCAATGGGCTGCAGCGAGCGAGCGCACACCACGCACATTGACAGGCTACCCGAGGTGATTTTTTTTTTTAAATATGTCCATGTCCTTATTAAGATCAGGCATTTTTCCCGCACCTTTTACAGGACAGCGATGGTAGCTCAGTGGTACAGTTTCTGACTCACAATCAGAGCTTTGGGAATTGGAGGTTTGAATCCTGTGAGTGGCATTGTTTTTATTTTCACAGCAGCTGCACGATGTGGTTACACCGTGCAGCTGTTCGCACTGTGTTCCCATATGCATGAAACCGTCACAGTGGCATCTTCATGCCTACCCGTTGGCTCAATGTTTTCGTGGTTCGCTCATACGAGCTGTTCCGCTGTGATTCTCCCTGATTTGTACCATTTGTGAAGGGGCCCTTGAGTAAAACAAACTTCAGTTTCACAACATGACATGCTTGCAAAGTATGTGCATCTCTGTTGACATATTTATAATGGAAACTTTGTACATTGATCTTACATGGAGAGATTACTACAGAAAAGCTCACAAGACATCCCTTCTGCCACTTTTCTTTTTCTGCCAAGTAAAGCATTCCTTCCTGCAGAATTTGCAATGTGTTACTTTGCTGGGATAGACTGTCAAATATCAAAAGGATTGGTCAGTGATCAAAAACACAAATATTGACAATCATAGGGCATGAGTCAGGGTACACCTTGGACAGGATACCATTCTATCGCTGGGCCACATACGAGGTCTGTTAGAAAAGTATCTGACCTTTTTTTTTTTTCAAAAACCATATGGATTTGAATCACGTGTGATTGCATCAGCCAAGCTTGAACCTTCGTGCGCATGCGTGAGTTTTTTCACGCCTGTCGGTTGCGTCATTCGCCTGTGAGCAGGCTTTGTGTGAGCACTGGTCCACCCCTCTCGTCGGATTTTTATTGCGAATAAATGTCTGAAGGATTTGGAGCTTTGCTGCATCAATTATTTCCGGAAACTGTGAGAGACCTCCAGGTGGACACCATTCGGAAAATTCAAATGGCTTTGAGGGACGATTTTATGGGGATTACACAGATTAAGGAGTGCTCCAACCGGTTTAAAGACCGCCCACAGCTGCTGAGAGCGCGCCGCGCTCCGAGCGCCGATCGACAGGCTGAAACCCCGCTGAAACAACCAGATCATTTCCAACATGAAGGCTTTGTTGATCCGGGACGTTGTCTGACTTACACAAAAATGGCAGACATGGACATCAGTACTTTTTTGGCACATTCCACTGTTACAAGAGTTTTTTTTCATGGAAAGAGAAGTGGAGGGATGCGCCACCGTGCAGCTCATGGTGCGGCACAAAACCACCTCCGTGTTGGTCTCACAGGACGGCTTTCAGATGGCTTTCAGACGGCTGTCGCTGGGTTTGCAGTCGTGTGACTAACCGAGAAATTGTGGATGAGCCTGGACATGCCAGAACACGTCCTGTGAGGCTTCATCACAGCGTTGCTTTGCGCCATGCGGCACCGCACCACTGCTCACACAAAGCCTGCTCACAGGCGAATGACGCAACCAACAGGCATGAAAAAACTCACGCATGCACACGAAGGTTCAAGCTTGGCTGATGCAATCACATGTGATTCAAATCCATATGGTTTTTGAAAAAAATAAAAAGGTCGGATACTTTTCTAACAGACCTCGTATAGACAGAAAAACACATTCATTCATACACACACACACCTACAATCAATTTAGTCAAATTCACCTAACCTGCATAGCTTTAGGAGTGTTAGGAAGCTGGCGCACCTGGAGGGAACCCACACAAACATGGGAAGAACATGCAAACTCCACACAGAAAGGACTGGGTGGGAAGTGATCCCAAGACCTTCTCGTGGTGAGGGGACCAGAAAATCTAATTTTGCAAGCTGTGATTGGCCAATTGAAATGATGGTTCTGGAACAACAAAAACATCAATGATCTGGAACAAGACTAATGCACTCAAATCAGATAATGCAAACTACACCTCAGAAACGCTGCCACCTCCAGCACCGACATCACTTGCTTCCTACTACTGTGACTGCTGCACAAACCTCAGGACATCAGTGACTGAATTGGTTGTCTAAAGCTGGATTGTGAAACAAACTGGTTTTTAATGATGCAGGAGGACACTTTATGCCCCGTTTACACCGGACTGAGACCCATATAAGACACAAGACTATGACATGTTGTCACCTCTCACACGTTTTGGCTGGTCCCCAGTTTGATCTGTTATTTGCATTTACATCAAGCTTGCATTGCGACTGAATTGTGACTGAAATATATGTTAATATCCACAATCAGTGGTGCAACCTCGTGCAGAGTCAACTGAGTTTATTACAACCAATAGGATCAGGTTGGGGCCTGTGGGAGTTAACAAGACCAATTGAGACTCATGTATTCTTTAACCAGTTGTACAACTGCTTTGAGTGTTAAACAGTTCAATACACTCCTGCACCTGTTGGAGAGTGATGGCGACCAGGAGCGATCTTTGTTTTGACCATGGAGACCCTACTGTGACCAGCCTGCATCCCTGGTGAGAGTGATAGTGAGCAGAGGCCATTTTTTGATTGCACACTGGTTGTGGACTTAGTGTAAATGGGACATTAATTTTGGGAACTATGGAAAAACAACTGTGCAGCAATATTGTTTCAGAGGATTTGCAATAAACTGAACCAAGCTTAGCTGTGCATGGACCCTGTAAAATGCAATGAATGGATTGATAGCAGAGGTGGGCCATCAAGCTCCATTTTTACTCAATCAGACTTCCTCCTGCTGTCTCTGGGTGAAAAATCTTCTGTCAGGCCTTAATAATTTCAATTCCCCCTAATGTTAAAACAAATGAGGATTAATATTGTGGACGGTCGTGTTCTTTAGACAATCAGATTTTGATTTTGATGTGTTGGATGGTGGTCTTTGAACACTTTGTGGCCATCACCTGACTTACACCCATATCAGTATCAGTAGTGTCTGTGGCTGTTTTTTTTAAGTCAACTAACTGAAATGAGACTAACACATAATGTAGCCTATATGTTCATGCTATAATTAATGTAAACTCTTCCTTAGCATTAAAATTTTCAAAGTAATGGTATTTTTTTGACAGGTTTTTACTGAGGTCTCCTGTTTAATGCACCAGTGGCTGGGTGAGAAGAAACAAATCTGTTGGTGGATTTATTGGGCAGCTGTGTGCTGAATGACATGTTACTGAAATGTTTATAAAGAAAAGCAGACAGACTTTATTTTGAAGTGAGGAGCAGCTTTGATACAAGTTTAATTGATTTTGATGTGCTTTTACTAGCCCTGGAGTATTACTATTAGTCATTGTCCATGTGTCAGATATACAAGCACAATGTCCAGCACCTTAGCTGGAATCTGTTTAATTACATCTGCCAAGGACGTAATAAAAATCACCTGCGTTTTTGTCTGTTGGCAGGATTATGTCAAAACTACTGAACGGATTTTGACAAAATTTTCACGACCAATAGATATTAGGCCATGGAAGACTCCATTAAATTTTGGAGGTGATCTGGATTCTGGATAAAGATTTCACTTTATATACTCCTTGAAGGATTACGTCAAAACTACTGCACAGATTCTCACCAAATTTGCACCACAGATAGATATTAGGCCATGGAAGACTCCATAAAATTTTGGAGGTGATCCAAATCCAGATTCTGGATCAAGATTTCACTTTATATATGCTTTGAAGGATTACACCAAAACTACTTCAGATTATCACCAAATTTGCACCATGGATATATACGTATATATTAGGCCATACGATACGATACACTTTATTGTCCCTTCTGGGAAACTTGTCTTGGACTCAGAGCTGCACAGATAAAACTGCCATGGCATAATTACATAACTCGTGCATACTGCACATAACTTAATACACACACCAATATTGCACATACCCCTTTTGTACAACAGTCTTGCACAGATGGTTCATGCATATTGCACATATCCCTAATACACATTTCCAAATTGCACATAACCCTAATGCACAGCAGTCTCGCACAGATGATTCATACATATTGCACATATCCCTAATACACATACCCCTATTGAACAGCCATCTCCCACATATGGTTAAAAGGAAAAAACTGACAATATAGAAGACACCATTAAATTTTGGAGGTGATCTAGATCCAGATTCTGGATCAAGATTTCACTTTATATGCTTTGAAGGATTAAATCAAAACTGCTTCACAGATTTTGACAAAGTTTTCAACACCAAAACATATTAGGCCATGGAAAACTCCATTAAATTTTGGCGGTGATCCGGATTCTGGATGAAGTTTCACTTTATATAGTCTTTGAAGGATTACGTCAAAACGACTTCACGGATTCTCACCGAATTTTCTCCATGGATACATATTAGGCCATGGAAGACTCCATTAAATTTTGGAGGTGATCAGAATCCAGATTCTGGATCAAGATTTCACTTTGTATACGCTTTGAAGGATTACACCAAAACTACTTCAGATTCTCGCCAAATTTGCACCATAGATATATATTGGGCCACATGATACAATACTTTATTTTCAATTTCAATTTATTTTCATTTATATAGCACCAAATCACAACAGAGTTGCCTCAAGGCGCTTCACACAAGTAAGGTCTAACCTTACTAACCCCCAGAGCAGCAGTGGTGAGGAAAAAAACTCCCTCTGAGGAAGAAACCTCAAGCAGACCAGACTCAAAGGGGTGACCCTCTGCTTGGGCCATGCTACAGACATAAATTACAGAACAATTTATAAAACAAATATACAGGAAATGCTGTTGGTGCACAGGACCGGAGGATCACCATCAAAAATACCACACCCATCTCTGGATGGAGCTGCACCTTAAACAAAGAGGAAAAACAGAATCAGGCACCAGAAAGACAAGAAATACAGTATAATTTGTCAGCATTAAACAACAAGAAAAACAGGAAATACGTACTAAGGTGATCGCCGGCCACTAGCCCTAAGCTTCACTAAAAGGCCCAGAATTTAGGTAAAGTTGAGGCCGCGGCACACTCCGTTTCCTAATAAAATGAATTAAGAGTAAAAAGTGTAGAACTATACTACTTGTATGCCAGTATGCTAGCCATACGAAAGGGAAAATAAGAGCGTCTTAAGTCTGGACTTGAAAGTCTCCACAGAATCTGACTGTTTTATTGACACGGGGAGATCATTCCACAGAACAGGGGCACGCTAAGAGAAAGCTCTATGACCCGCAGACTTCTTATTCACCCTAGGGACACAAAGTAGTCCTGCACCCTGAGAACGTAAAGCCCGGGAGGGTACGTAAGGTTTAATTAGGTCAGCTAGGTAGGGAGGTGCCAGTCCATGAATAATTTTATAGACTAGACTCTGGTTGTTGTCTCTCACTGCGGTATTGTATCACTTCCTGTTCCGGAGCACAGCGGTGTTTTTCTGTATCTGTTAGCTGTTTAATCTGCGCAGTTAGATTGATCTAGTTATCTAGATTACGATTTGTTTCCCAGTGTAATCTTTACGTGCCTTAACTAAAGCACTCCTTCTGCTGAATCACCTCTAAATTATTTACACATTATTCACTTTGCGTGTTTTTAGGAATCCGCTAGCTTAGCGCAGCTACTAGCTCTTAGCCGATTTAGCATGGCGGCTTCTCCTGTCTCTCCTGCACTTTTCTGCTCTGGGTGTGAAATGTTTAGTTATTCCTCGGCCTCCTTTAGCAGTAATGGTACTTGTAATAAGTGTAGCTTATTCGTAGCTTTGGAGGCCAGGCTGGGCGAATTGGAGACTCGGCTCCGCACCGTGGAAAATTCTACAGCTAGCCAGGCCCCTGTAGTCGGTGCGGACCAAGATAGCTTAGCCGCCGTTAGTTCCCCCCTGGCAGATCCCGAGCAGCCAGGAAAGCAGGCCGACTGGGTGACTGTGAGGAGGAAGCGTAGTTCTAAACAGAAGCCCCGTGTACACCGCCAACCCGTTCACATTTCTAACCGTTTTTCCCCACTCGGTGACACACCCGCGAGGATCAAACTCTGGTTATTGGCGACTCTGTTTTGAGAAATGTGAAGTTAGCAACACCAGCAACCATAGTCAATTGTCTTCCGGGGGCCAGAGCAGGCGACATTGAAGGAAATTTGAAACTGCTGGCTAAGGCTAAGCGTAAATTTGGTAAGATTGTAATTCACGTCGGCAGTAATGACACCCGGTTACGCCAATCGGAGGTCACTAAAATTAACATTAAATCGGTGTGTAACTTTGCAAAAACAATGTCGGACTCTGTAGTTTTCTCTGGGCCCCTCCCCAACCGGACCGGGAGTGACATGTTTAGCCGCATGTTCTCCCTGAATTGCTGGCTGTCTGAGTGGTGTCCAAAAAATGAGGTGGGCTTCATAGATAATTTGCAAAGCTTCTGGGGAAAACCTGGTCTTGTTAGGAGAGACGGCATCCATCCCACTTTGGATGGAGCAGCTCTCATTTCTAGAAATCTGGCCAATTTTCTTAAATCCTCCAAACCGTGACTATCCAGGGTTGGGACCAGGAAGCAGAGTTGTAGTCTTACACTCCTCTCTGCAGCTTCTCTCCCCCTGCCATCCCCTCACTACCCCATCCCCGTAGAGACGGTGTCTGCTCCCAGACTACCAATAACCAGCAAAAATCTATTTAAGCATAAAAATTCAAAAAGAAAAAATAATATAGCACCTTCAACTGCACCACAGACTAAAACAGTTAAATGTGGTCTATTAAACATTAGGTGTCTCTCTTCTAAGTCCCTGTTAGTAAATGATATAATAATTGATCAACATATTGATTTATTCTGCCTTACAGAAACCTGGTTACAGCAGGATGAATATGTTAGTTTAAATGAGTCAACACCCCCGAGTCACACTAACTGTCAGAATGCTCGTAGCACGGGCCGAGGCGGAGGATTATCAGCAATCTTCCATTCCAGCTTATTAATTAATCAAAAACCCAGACAGAGCTTTAAGTCATTTGGAAGCTTGACTCTTAGTCTTGTCCATCCAAATTGGAAGTCCCAAAAACCAGTTTTATTTGTTATTATCTATCGTCCACCTGGTCGTTACTGTGAGTTTCTCTGTGAATTTTCAGACCTTTTGTCTGACTTAGTGCTTAGCTCAGATAAGATAATTATAGTGGGCGATTTTAACATCCACACAGATGCTGAGAATGACAGCCTCAACACTGCATTTAATCTATTATTAGACTCTATTGGCTTTGCTCAAAAAGTAAATGAGTCCACCCACCACTTTAATCATATCTTAGATCTTGTTCTGACTTATGGTATGGAAATAGAAGACTTAACAGTATTCCCTGAAAACTCCCTGCTGTCTGATCATTTCTTAATAACATTTACATTTACTCTGATGGACTACCCAGCAGTGGGGAATAAGTTTCATTACACTAGAAGTCTTTCAGTAAGCGCTGTAACTAGGTTTAAGGATATGATTCCTTCTTTATGTTCTCTAATGTCATATACCAACACAGTGCAGAGTAGCTACCTAAACTCTGTAAGGGAGATAGAGTATCTCGTCAATAGTTTTACATCCTCATTGAAGACAACTTTGGATGCTGTAGCTCCTCTGAAAAAGAGAGCTTTAAATCAGAAGCCCTACCATTATTTAATGCTTCGATCTTAAATATGATCAATCTATCTTTGTTAGTTGGCTATGTACCACAGGCTTTTAAGGTGGCAGTAATTAAACCATTACTTAAAAAGCCATCACTTGACCCAGCTATCTTAGCTAATTATAGGCCAATCTCCAACCTTCCTTTTCTCTCAAAAATTCTTGAAAGGGTAGTTGTAAAACAGCTAACTGATCATCTGCAGAGGAATGGTCTATTTGAAGAGTTTCAGTCAGGTTTTAGAATTCATCATAGTACAGAAACAGCATTAGTAAAGGTTACAAATGATCTTCTTATGGCCTCGGACAGTGGACTCATCTATGTGCTTGTTCTGTTAGACCTCAGTGCTGCTTTTGATACTGTTGACCATAAAATTTTATTACAGAGATTAGAGCATGCCATAGGTATTAAAGGCACTGCGCTGCGGTGGTTTGAATCATATTTGTCTAATAGATTACAATTTGTTCATGTACATGGGGAATCTTCTTCACAGACTAGGGTTAATTATGGAGTTCCACAAGGTTCTGTGCTAGGACCAATTTTATTCACTTTATACATGCTTCCCTTAGGTAGTATTATTAGACGGTATTGCTTAAATTTTCATTGTTACGCAGATGATACCCAGCTTTATCTATCCATGAAGCCAGAGGACACACACCAATTAGCTAAACTGCAGGATTGTCTTACAGACATAAAGACATGGATGACCTCTAATTTCCTGCTTTTAAACTCAGATAAAACTGAAGTTATTGTACTTGGCCCCACAAATCTTAGAAACATGGTGTCTAACCAGATCCTTACTCTGGATGGCATTGCCCTGGCCTCTAGTAATACTGTGAGAAATCTTGGAGTCATTTTTGATCAGGATATGTCATTCAAAGCGCATATTAAACAAATATGTAGGACTGCTTTTTTGCATTTACGCAATATCTCTAAAATCAGAAAGGTCTTGTCTCAGAGTGATGCTGAAAAACTAATTCATGCATTTATTTCCTCTAGGCTGGACTATTGTAATTAATTATTATCAGGTTGTCCTAAAAGTTCCCTAAAAAGCCTTCAGTTAATTCAAAATGCTGCAGCTAGAGTACTGACGGGGACTAGAAGGAGAGAGCATATCTCACCCATATTGGCCTCTCTTCATTGGCTTCCTGTTAATTCTAGAATAGAATTTAAAATTCTTCTTCTTACTTATAAGGTTTTGAATAATCAGGTCCCATCTTATCTTAGGGACCTCGTAGTACCATATCACCCCAATAGAGCGCTTCACTCTCAGACTGCAGGCTTACTTGTAGTTCCTAGGGTTTGTAAGAGTAGATTGGTAGGCAGAGCCTTCAGCTTTCAGGCTCCTCTCCTGTGGAACCAGCTCCCAATTCAGATCAGGGAGACAGACACCCTCTCTACTTTTAAGATTAGGCTTAAAACTTTCCTTTTTGCTAAAGCTTATAGTTAGGGCTGGATCGGGTGACCCTGAACCATCCCTTAGTTATGCTGCTATAGACGTAGACTGCTGGGGGGTTCCCATGATGCACTGTTTCTTTCTCTTTTTGGCTCTGTATGCACCACTCTGCATTTAATCATTAGTGATCGATCTCTGCTCCCCTCCACAGCATGTCTTTTTCCTGGTTCTCTCCCTCAGCCCCAACCAGTCCCAGCAGAAGACTGCCCCTCCCTGAGCCTGGTTCTGCTGGAGGTTTCTTCCTGTTAAAAGGGAGTTTTTCCTTCCCACTGTAGCCAAGTGCTTGCTCACAGGGGGCCTTGCCTTACAATATAAAGCGCCTTGGGGCAACTGTTTGTTGTGATTTGGCGCTATATATAAAAAAGTTGATTGATTGATTGACTAGTAGCAGAACCATAAACTCTGATCTCACTGGGACAGGAAGCCAGTGAAGGGATGCCAAAATGGTTGTAATGTGGTTGAACTTTCTGCTTCATGTCAAAAGTCTGGCAGCAGCTTTTTGAACCGATTGGAGACCCCAAATGCTGGACTGTGGTAAACCAGAAAATAGAACACTGCAGTAGTCCAATCTTGAAGAGATAAACACATGGATCAGGGTTTCAGCATCAGCCATAGACAGGATGGGACGAGTCTTCACTATATTTCGCAGGTGGATGAAAGCAGTCTTTATAATATTTCTAATGTGGAGGTCAAAGGGCAATGTAGGATCAAAAATTACCCCAAGGTTCCTCACTTTCAGTAGGATGCTTGACACACAAGCCCAGGCTAAGCACTAGCTGGTCAAATTTATGCAATGTCTCACTGGACCAAGAACCATCATTTCAGTCTTAGCAGAGTTTAAAAGTAGGAAGTTACTAGACATCCAGTTTCTCACTGATGTAAGGCAATCTTCTAAGGCTTTTATGTGGATGAGATTACAAGCAGTTATTGGCATGTATAACTGAGTATCATCAGTATAGCAGTGAAAGGTAATCCCAAAATGCTGCAGTATATGCCCAAGGGGTACTATATAAAGGGAGAAAAGCAGGGGGCCAAAGACAGATCCCTGTGGAACCCCAAATTTCATGTCACTAAGGATGGGGTAGTGTTGTTGTACAAAACAGTGAGAATGACTGGACAGGTATGATGTCAACCATGCAAGGGCACTTCCAGTAATCCCAAAATGATTCTTCAGCCTGTCAAGTAAAATATGATGATCCATGGTATCAAACACAGAGATCTAACAGCACCAGAACCATAGTGGTGTCCTAGTCCACTGCAAGTAGAAGGTCATTCACCACTTTATTGAGTGCTGTCTCTGAGGAGTGATATTTTCTAAAGGCAGACTGCAGTGGCTCAAAAAGATTTTAATTGTCATGTTGGAAGACAAATCTGTGCATCCTCCCCTCCACAGTTGTTGCCCTGCTGTGACCTCTACAGGTGAGTGGAGAAATGGGAGTAGTTCCGACTGACAGGAAGAGGAGTTAATCATTCAAAGCCAGTTCAAGTTCTCTGAAGGTTAGGTTCACTGTGGTGGCACGATTCCCACATTCACCCATGAAACCACATGAGACCAGAGTCCAGTGTGTCTCACTAAGGTGTTGCATTGGAGACGACTTAGTCATCTCTCCAAGTGACACCTTTTTGTCAAGTTAAAGCTGCTGGACTTCTCCATTAATGTTTCATTCATACATCCAAGCATGGCCTCTTCTGGTGCATAGTGAATTATTAAATGGAGACAGGTGGTGAATGAAAATTGTGTGTAGGTCGAGGGTTTGGGGCAGTATTATTCTTTAATAGGAGTATGTAGTGCTGTCCCTGAGCAGAGAAATTATATATATATATATATATATATTTTTTTTTTTTTTACCTCAGCCAAGGAGGTAATGTTTTCACTGATGTGTTGTTGACAGAACAAGTCAAATAACCAATAGCTTTCAATGAAATTTGGTGAGCAGATAAATAATTTTCAGGCATGGTGCCAAACTGTTAAGAATAGGGAGGAGGACTTTTTAAACAGGATTTCCAAAGTTTTTAGACTGTTGGCACCCTGACGTTTTATTTTTTGTATTGTGATATTTTATCTTGTAAATCACTTTGTGACATCTGTCTGTAAAAAGCACTATATAAATAAAATTTACTTACTTACAAATAAGTGATTCAGAATTGGGGGAGATCCAGAATACATTCTGGAACTGAGGTCCAGGAGAATGGTTGGCACACAAGATATTTAACCTGTAAAAAATGCTGATGAAATTTGGTGAGCGTATGAATAATGTCCTAGAAAATGAGGGATTTTATTTGTGATCTGGAACATATTTTGGATCTAAGATCCAGAAGACGTTTTAAGATATTTTATGTGGCCAGAAAAATGACCTGAGTGCCTTCTAGTAGGACATGCAAAGACCCCCGAGGTAGAACCCATATCCCCATCACATTGTGTAAATTCAACTCATAAGCATTATTTAGATTAATTCCATTAAGTGGCACCTTTATGAGTAAATTTTTAACAGTTATCCATGGAAACACTTTAGGCAAAAAAGCATCTTACAGTATCAGAATTTTACAATGTAAGAATGAGCCACATAACACTATAAGAGTGTTAACACTTTCGAAAAGTGCTCATTTTTACACTCGGGGTGAGGAGAGTGTTAATTTAACTCTGAGGGTGTTCAATTTGCCATTTCAGATTTACAGTGTAACTGACGCATGCAGATGCGGCACTTTGGGAACCCAGGTTCTTACGTTTGTCTCCTCTGATCGGTCCCCTGTCGGTCTCCGGGCCGCTGGTTCCAGCCTGGCGGATCTGGATCGGCGGGAGTTCCAGCGGGCTCTCGGCGCGCCTTCTCCTCTCGGGGCAGGCGGACTGGCGTCGGTTCGGCAGCAGAGGGCCAGCGTGCACAGCCTGGTGCACGGCGCTCAGCAGTACCAAACACGCGATGAGACTATCCCATAACTTCATGGTCCACTTTAGTCCGACAGAAGGACATGGCGCGGCGCAAAATCCCCAGCTATCATCTAACGGCCAGCGGCAGCATTGCGCAGACTTTTCGCTTCAAATCAAACAAACGCACTCACATGACAACTGCTTAACGTTTTTGCGTTGTGCCGCAGCATCCGAGGCGCGCGTAAAAGGCGAAGCCGTCCCTCTGTGGCCGTGCGTAAAAATGAGTCCACCTTACGGTCCTGCAGCAGGGTTCAGGTTCGCGGCTTCCGAATGGAAAACTGAGTTCTGGGGACTCCTGCCCATCCTGGATTACATATTTTAGCGCGCTGAGGAGGAGCGGTGCCGCGTGCACAAAGGTGTTGTGTGGGCCGCCAGAAGAGGAGGTACTGCTGGCCCACCACCAGAGGGCGCCCTGCCTGAAGTGCGGGCTTCAGGCACGAGAGGGCGCTGCCGCCATGGACACAGCCAGGGGTGACAGCTGTCGCTCATTACCTCTTGACAGCTGTCACCCATCTACTCAACATCATCTCACTCCATAAAGACCAGACGTCATCTCCACCTCGTTGCCGAGATATCATACTTCATAGGAGGTAATATCCTCAGCCGTTTGTGTTTCTAATAAGCTGTATATTGTGAGTGTTTGCAGGAGTACTGGTCCCTCTTCTTGTGGAGGCTGAGAGTGCAGGACGGCACTCTTTTCCTCTGAGGGATCACTGTAAATACCTCAGCATTCTGAGTGAGAGGTGGAGGTGGCATTCCCACCGTTGTTGTTACTGGGTGTACACACACCCACACTTGACTGTCTTTGTTCTTCGCCAGCAGTACCAGATCCGACAGTCGGGGACGGTGATCACCTGGGAATTCGGGACTTGGCGGCTCCAGTATTCACCAGGTTCTGGGGCGGTGGAAATCGTGTGGTTCCGGCTCTTCTCAGGACAGACGTCTTCTATCCTCGAGCCTGCCCACACGTCACCTTTGTGTATTGACTGTTATGATATTCTGAGATTGTCTGTATGTTCGTTGTGCACATTCACAACATTAAATTGTTATATTTTGGCTCATCTATTGACCGTTCATTTGCGCCCCCTGTTGTGGGTCCGTGTCACTACACTCTCCCAACAAAAGGGATCTGATAATCCGGGAGGTCTGCCGGCGCTGAGCAGATGTTATGAAAGGGGCTCAGAGTGTGGACTCAGATGGCTAAGAGGGAATCAAACTTCACACTTTCCACCAACAACTCATGTGACTCCTCATCACGCTTTTCGCGTGGGGTTGATGTTGGATGAGAAATGTGTTTCCAGTCAGACCATCCAAACACGCCGGATAGATTGTGTTGCTACTTATAAACACTTGAACTCACCCACAGACTCTCGCAGGTTTTCTTTTACGCTCGAGGAGCAGATGATATTATGAAAAGGTTGGAGCTGATATACATTACAGCGACTGGCTGGTGTAGCAAAAGAGAAATCTGCCACTAATCTTTGCTTCACTCCTCGTATTACGTAAAACTCACATTTTAAAAGAAAACAAACGTTTTGTACTGGAGTGCTTGTGAGAGATGGCGTAAAATACTGAAAATAAGAGTGAAATTAAGGTGCCATACTGTGCAAATTTTTAAATCTGCATTTTACAGTTTGGGGCATCATGTTAAACGTCACAAAAGTCTCATAATTATAGGATTGTGCATGCAAATATACCCCTGATGTAACAAAGCTAATGGTGAAATGGCTTGTTTTATATTTTGATAAGGGGGTGGTGACCAAGTGGTTAATGCGCTTGGTTTCAGTTCAGAAGGCTCCGGGTTCAAGTCCCACCCCTGCCACATTTCTCCATGTAA
Organism: Thalassophryne amazonica; assembly: GCF_902500255.1. Lineage (NCBI taxonomy): Eukaryota > Metazoa > Chordata > Actinopteri > Batrachoidiformes > Batrachoididae > Thalassophryne > Thalassophryne amazonica. Next base: position 63,365,223 of record NC_047107.1, on the reverse strand, counting down.
TGTGGAGTTGTGTCAGGAAGGGCATCCGGCGTAAAACCTGTGCCATTTCAACATGCAGATCCACCTTGGATTTGCTGTGGCGACCCCGAGTGCAAACAAGGGAGCAGCCGAAGGGACTTACTTTCGATCTAGGTATCAGAAGTTCATATTTTGGGTGCTGCTTGCCGAGACACACCCAAAGAACCGGTCTGAAATCTGTTTGACACGTCCACGCAGTTTCTGGGAAGAACATGTACAGACTTCTATCTGAAGTGGGAGGGGGCGTGGCATAACCAGCAGCCGTTATCCACCTGAAGCATCAGGCACAAAATCAGATGGTTTTGGGCAGTATCCCAATGTTTTTGGCAGAGCCCCAAGGGCATTTTTATCTTACAGCACCTTAAGAAATTCCCCTTGTCTTGCATATCAAAATGTTCAGAAAAAAAATCTGTCCTTTCCGAATGTGATATATTCTAGAACACTGTGCAAAATACATGCTATAGTAATAGAAATATGATGAAAAGTTGACCAGGATGCAAGAGGGCATTATTAGGGCTCAGTGGGCTTTAAAGATGTTAAAAAAAAATTGTGCTGTTGAGAGAGAAATTGCGTTGCACACAGTTCGAATAATTATACCTGGTGCAGTTTGGGGGTACTCGTATAAAAGCAGGTGCACGTATCAAATCGTTTACAATATGGAGGACCTACCATTCTCTGAGCAGAAGTGTGCTTCTGATCTGAGACAGAGAGGAAGGAGAGACATAACAAACATATGTTAATTTACTCTCTTAGTGTATTTATGAATTGTTTAGATTCTTATTTTATTGTTTTTATTCTTACTTCTATTTTGTCATTTGATTTTTAAATAGCCCACAATGAAAATAAGTGTTTTCACTTTCTTGTCATCCATGTATTTTTAATGTATTTACAATTATGTACTTACATTGAACTTACTAAATAAACTCACTCATGCACGCTTTTAATATATAGATCAGCATATGAATGAGGTACGTTCAAACATTTTCAAGCTGTGTAACAATCAGTGGTGGGCACAGATAACCAAAAAATTAACTTCGATAACAGATAACACTATGTAACAAATTTTTATTTTTGTTTTATTCCTGGGTACACAGTGTGTTTTCCTAACCTGTTATGCCTTAAATAAATAGAAAATAGCTGTTATTCCACAGAAACTTTGCTTCTGTGATCAGGACAATATTTAGAAATTGTCTGTTTTCAAGAATATTCTCGATTCGCCTTCACTACTACTGAGTAGTCTTCTAGAACATTCTTTAACTGCTAGAACTGTCCAGAATTTTCTAGAAGTTTTGAGAATTATCTAGAAATTTCAAGAAACTTTTGGAATTTTCTAGAACGAAAAATAAATAAATAAATAAATAAAATCAAATTTGTGCTGAATGTAGTCATTTTTCCATAGACTTTAGACATAAGCAGTTGAAATATAACACTTAGAAGCCAGGAACAAAAACTGTGTTATAGTGTAATCAGATAACTGAAAAGTTATCTTCAATAAAGATAAAACAATAAACCACCCAAAAATGTATCGGAAGTTACAGATAACAGATTAATTCCAATACTGTCTCTGGTACATTTACAACTACTAATAAAACAAATTTAAGTTTTAATGCCACAATAGCTTCTAGTAATATAAAAAGTAACAACAGACCCAATCAATGAGACCACACTTTTGTCTTTGAACATTCTGCCCCTGCTGGAAGCACTTGTTTACTACAGAGCTCCCAGCACAGGCACTCTGAGAGCAGCCATAAAGAAAACTCTCTATCAATCTCAGTGCTCCAGTCAGGCGGAGGTCTTGAAAAATAGTCATGCTGACTTTTGGTTGGTTTTGATTTGGTGGTTTTGATTTATAAATAAACTTATAAATAACATTAATACCAATAGAATAACTCCATTAATGTCAATTCTGTCATTTGTACAAAGTTAAAATATAGCATATATCTTTTAATGTTGAATAATGCACTAATTCTGAGGTTTTGTAACAAACAGACAGATCGCAAAGGATTCTGGGTAAAAGTGCCTCTGCTAAACACTGATTGGTGCAGTCATCATTATGTAAACCAACACGTTAATGTGACGTCTGTCGTGTGTTGGTGTTTAAAGATAAATGTGCTTTTGTAAAATATTCCATTTTTTTTATTTGTAAAAACAGGCATTTTTTCGGAGCCCTGGAAGTGTCATCGCAAAATGTTTTGAGAATGTGCGCACATTTTATGATGTTGTAAAACATACTTTACACTGTGCGCAATGATTTTTCATGCAGGAATTTTTTGGACTGAGTTACAGGTTAATCGTGCGTCCTGCATCGTGTAGTGTACATGGAGTAACAAGCTGCGTTTAACATCTCAGGACCACCTTCTGAAAAGCTACAAGCATCTAACTGCTCGCACTGTGCCTGTGCAAACACTGCAGAGCTGTCTTGTAATGTTGTTTTATTTTTTTTTTTGCTGTTGTTTTGTTTTTAAACTTCATTTGTAAAAAAAAAAAAAAAAAGCTATTTGCAAAGCCAAAAAGTTGATTTGACAATCATCTAATATTACAGGGGTCAAAATAAATAGAACACTGCCATCTACTGGTGCCCAGATGCTTAGTACTGGCCAGTAGATGGCAGTAGAGGCCTTGAAAACAAAATTCCAGATAATCCCTGTCTGCTACATTTAAAATGCGTGGCATTTAACAAACGCAAATACAATAACAACGTCTATAAACCCAGAGAATATATTCAGGAGAGTTTTAGGCACTAGAGTTTAATGCTGTTATCCGTGGAGCCTGAACAGAGTGTCTGAAATGCATCTGTCATGTTGTGAACGTACTGAGATTACATCATCCTACCCATAATGCACTGCCGGGCACAGCATGTGCTCACAAAACCTTAAAAATTAGCACATTACTTTAAAACTAAAACATATCTATTTTCACTTTATAAAACTTCAGACATGACAGTAATTTTAAATGTCCAAAATTAGTTTGGTTAAAATTTGAACCATAAGTTAAAAATGTATGCCTCTGGATGACTTAGGTGATACTGCCAGCCTATTGGTGTGATGTTAAAAGAAATGATCCCCCCACCCACCATTTCTCCTTTGTCTATAGAGGATAGAGATGCTTTTCATAAAAGCTGCTCTTTTCTGTTAGCAGAGGCTATAACTGTCCACCTGTTACAAAACTTTTAACAGGTAGGTGCTGAACTGACTTTAAATTTTGAAAATGCTTGTTGCTGTTCAGCTTTGTTTACTTTGTTTATCAGTCTAAAATTTATCAGACAAAAATTAATTGTAAGATAATTGGTCCGATAATGGGTTTTAAAGTTATCTAAAAAGATAATCCGATAATGAAAACATTATCTTCAATAATTATCTGTTATCGGAAGTGTGCCCACCACTGGTAACAATTCACTTTTGCTGAGTTTCATCAGAATTCTTTTGCACAGTACCTGTGTTCTACAGTCCAACTTGTTTTATCCTATACATTGTTACAATTTACAATGACCAAGATGATTGTATTTTATTTATTATCAATGTTCTCGAGATATTATGATGTGTGCTGCTGCCTTGCTTGGCCAGGTCACCCTTGTAAAAGAGGTTTCAATCTCAATGGGCTCTTAAATAAAGGTTATTGTCATTATGACACTGAATTATTTTCAAGATTATACATTTCTTAATGCAGTTCAGGTAATATGATTGGTTGATTTCACTGTCCATTCATAACTAGTAGTGCATTTGTTTTTTTTGTTTTTTTTTTTTGTCCACCTTCGCTTTTTGTGACAACCAATCACAGCTCTTAGAGGGCTGTGTCATACCTAGCATTGGGGTCACCCCGCCTCCTCACATAAGTTTCTGACCCCTCCTTGCTCAGAGTTGCCCCCAGACACCTCCTGGATCAGTGTTAGGGTAAGAATTCTTGCCAGGAATTTTTAGGCGAAGTTGGGAGGTCTTTGAGATACTTTGTGGATATGGGCTGAGGTCCATTTGATTCCGGCAGCTTCTCACTTGGAGGCCCCTTTAATGTGTAATTTTATTACATTTCTACTGACATTTTCCTTTTTCAATTTAAGATATTTGGCTCAAAAGGATGTTTGAAAGTCTGGGAACAGTAATCAAATTTGTAGAATGACTTCATGCACTCTGTAATTTTATTTTTCCTCAATTTTGCTGAGAAATATTGGCAGGTTTGAGTTTTGGTCAATTTGTATAAATGGTATAATGTTGCTGGCAGTTAACAATAACTGAATAATTTTTCATTTAAAACTCCTCTGACTATACACCAGCTACAAATAGATTTTTATGAGAATCTGTAAGAGGGTCACAGATATGAATGCTTCTGTTTGGGGCTGCAGGAAACAAAAATTGCAGAGACCCAGTGGGTTTGCATGCATGTCATTTGTTCTGTGTCCAAGAGTTGAAACTTGTTTATTTGACTTTCATCTGCTCTACATTATGTCTATGCTGCTAGAACTGTTCAAACACACAGCTGAAATGATTTAAGATTCCTGGTTCAGGGTACACTGAACAAATGTAAACCACATTATCATATTTTAAAGTCCAGACAGAAAAGGGGTCCAGGAAGGACACACCCACAACAGAGACCATTTAAACACTGCTGACAGCTGTGTTTTCAGACCCTGTTGATTGTAAAATCTGATCTGTTCTGACATCAGATGTGATAAGATTTGCTAAATGGATACGGCATAATAGTGGAGGTCAACCAGTGGCCTCAGGGCAGGATATGGCCCGTGAGGGAGAACGCTATGAGCCCTATCTTGACAATCTATTCCACACTGTCACTGGATAGAAGTGTTAGGCGATGCCGATATGTCTGCAGGAGAACAAAGGTCCAAGTCTCTTCAAAAAAGTCCCTGGGTACTGCCAGAATGATAGAATGGCTCTGAGTATGACTTGCATTGAGTGGGAACATCAGCAACAATACGAGTATTTTGGCCATGTGGCATGTGTCTGTGAATTTTTTTTTTTTTGGCAAAAGACCCCACTGCACCCCCACTATAGAGGTGATGGTCTACTGGTTAAGCATTGGGCTTGAGACCAGAGAATCCTCTGTTCAAATCCCAGCCTGACTGGAAAAATCACTATGGGCCCTTGGGGAAAGTCCTTAATCCCCAAGTTGCTCCCGGTGTGTATTGAGCGCCTTGCATGGCAGCACCCTGACATTGGTGTGAATGGGTGAATGTGAGGCATCATTGTAAAGCACTTTGAGCATCTGATGCAGACGGAAAAGTGCTATAAATGCAGCCCATTTACTGCAGAAAACCAAACCCAATCTCACGGGAGTTTGGGATGGCATTACGAAAAGTTAATTAATCTTTGGTTCATGATACTGTCATAAAAATCATGGTACCAAAAATGATTTTGTGATGGGGTATGAAATGTGGGGTGACGGGGGGGTGTATGTTTAGGGTTAAGGGAAGGGAGGCAGTTACATTATGGTTAGAAGGGGTAGGATTAGAAGTAGTAAAAAGAAAACAAACAAAAAAACATGTCACGAGGAGGAAAAAAAAAAAATGTGAGACTGTGCTGGGAAAAAAAAGCCCCCACAACAAAAGGCAGGTAAAAACTGGATTATTGTTTCAAAAAGTGCTCAGTACAAAAATAGCAGACAACAGGATTGGTCAAAAACAGGCATGCTTGTGATCAGGCCAACAGTGTTCCTGAAGGTGGCAGCAGAGGGTTATTCAAAAACAGTTGAAGTTCACTAAGAAAGTGTTCACACCAAGTGATCAAACCAAACAGTAGGCAAAAATCAGGAACATGGGTTGGCAGCAAAGGTTTGTAACAGGAAGGCAATAACACTGGAAATACACACTGTAATGCAAAAGAGCAGGACAAACCTATACTATCTGGCAATGATGGAAGGCTTGAACAGTGTTCATAAAGGTGAGTAAACAAACATGGAAGTACAGGGACCTGTGAAACCAGAACACCAGAAATGGGAAGTTAAGCTTCATGAACCATACATGAAAGAACCGTCAAAGTAAAAGCACCAGATAACATTAACAATAGGGGAAAATTAGCCAGATATAAAGGAGAATAATAATAACATGGAGAATAATGCCAGAGACAGAATAATGTAGGGAACAAAACCAGAAAACAGAACAAGGCAGTGGTCAAAGCAAAACACCAAAATACAGTTTTGAAGACCCCAGCAGCTGGAGAAGGCCAAGGGTACACTCATTGTTCAACTGGCTGCAGCAGAAGAATGGTTATGACACGTTGCTAGGCTTGACATGGACACTATGCAAACACACACGTGTGTGTGTGTGTGTAGAATTGCATGATAACCAAACAAAGCCCAGTGGATATTCTTTTTATCCTTGTTTCTACCTGGCAGTTGACTAAAATACTTCCCATTCCTGTGAAATTACTCACTTAACCTTATGAAAATACCTCATCCTCAGGCAATTACATCCCTTCCAAGTAGCAGATACACCAAACAGATGTCAGAACCACTCTTCCAAAATGTGTGTGCTGACCGACTACTGGCTCTGAGACATTTTGGGGCTTAGTTTTACTTGCATGTAATGGGCTAACAAGTTGGAACTGAACAACATTTAACTGTAGGACATCAGATGGTAGAACGAGGAGTTTACAGCTGGATGGACATCTGATTCAGGATATCTGGTGCTGTAATTAACAGACAAGTGGCTGGAAGCCATTTGTCTGCAACATGTGGAACCTCGACAGCAAGACTGGATGATGTACAACATAATTAGAATTTGATTTTGCTCTAATTATTATGCCTCACTTGCTGTAAAGCCCAGAATGGGGATACAGAATTGTATGCCGTCCATGCATCATACTTTCCTGTGGATCTGATTTTTATCTAATTTGAACTAGACATCCTAAATGAATGTATTGTGGTCGACTTTGAATTTTAGAAACTTTTGCCAAGACCCACTGAACAGATTTTAGATTATTGCAATGTCTTAATTATCAGTATCTTACCCAGTAACCATAGTGTTTTTTGTTTTGGTCATGATCAGGTACCTTCAAGAAGTGGGGATGGTCAATTTGTTTATTTCAGAGCTGCAACAACAACAAAAATAAAATGCCAGGTCAACTGCCAGTGACATCACCAGTGACTTCAGCACAAACGGAGGCCATAGAGAACTGTCGAACCAACCTGAAAAATTGCTTTAATTGGTAGCACACAAATAAAATGTTCATCCTAAAAAAAAAAATGCTTTAAAGCTACATCGTGTAGGATTTAGGGGAGTTTATTAGCAGAAATGGAACATAGCATTCATAACCATCTGAGTGTATAATTTCCCCCAATAATGAATTGATGTTTTATAATCTCAGAATGAGCCCTTCACATCTACATGAGTGGGCTCCCTAATGGACCTCACCATGTTGTACTGCCATGTTGATACAGTAGCCCAAAAAGAAACATACAGTGCATCTGGAAAGTATTCACGGCACTTCACTTTTTCCATATTTTGTTATGTTACAGCCCAATTCTAAAATGGAGTAAATTCACCCCCCCCCAAAAAAAAATTCTCACAACACCCCATGATGACATAATTTTTTTTTTTTTTTTTTTTTTTTTACAAATTTGCTAAAAATAAAAACTAAGAAATCACATGTACATAAGTATTCACATCCTTTGCTCAATACTTTGTTGATGGACCTTTGGCAGCAATTACAGCCTGAAGTCTTCTTGAATATGATGCCACAAGCTTGGTGCACCTATCTTTGGGCAGTTTTGCCCATTCCTCTTTGCAGCACCTCACAAGCTCCATCAGGTTGGATGGGAAGCATCAGTGCACAGCAATTATCTCCAGAGATGTTCATTCGGATTCAGGTCTGGGCTCTGGCTGGGCCACTCAGACATTCACAGAGTTGTCCTGAAGCCACTCCTTTGATATCTTGGCTGTGTGCTTATGGTCACTATCCTGCTGAAAGATGAACCATCACCCCTGTTTGAGAGTCCTTCAGGTGCCTTTTGGCAAACTCCAGGTGGGCTGCCATGTGCCTTTTTATTAAGGAGTGGCTTGCATCTGGCCACTCTACCATACAGGCCTGATTGGTGGAGAGATGGTTCTCCTTCTGGAAGGTTCTCCTCTGTCCACAGAGGAATGCTGGAGCTCTGACAGAATGACCATCGGGTTCTTGGTCACCTCCTTAACTAAAGCCGTTCTCCCTGATCACTCAGTTTAGACAGGTGGCCAGCTCTAGGATGAGTCCTGGTGGATCCAAATTCCATTCACAGATGTTTGAGGCTACTGTGCTCACTGGGACCTTCAAAGCAGAACTGTTTCTGTATTCTTCCCCAGATTTGTGCCTCGAGACAATCCTGTCTTGCAGTTCTGCAGACAGTTCCTTTGACTTCATGTTTGGTTTGTGCTCTGACATGCACTGTCAACTGTTGGATCTTATATGTAGACAGGTGTGTGTCTTTCCAAATCATGTCCAATAAACTGAATTTACCCCAGGTGGACTCCAGTTAAACTGTAGAAACATCTCAAGAATGATCAGTGTAAACAGGATGCACCTGAGCTCAATTTTGAGCTTCATGCCAAAGGTTGTGAATACTTATGTACAGGTGATTACTTAGTTTTTATTTTTAATAAATTTGCAAAAATTAAAAAAAAAAATCACATTGTGATCATAGGATATTGTGTGTAGTATTATGAGGGGAAGAAATGAATTTTAGTCGATTTTGGAATAAGACTGTAACATAAGAAATTGTGGAATACTTTACAGATGCACGGTACTTACTGTGTTCTGCATTTTGCAGCACAACCAGAAGACTTAAGAGGGAAAAAAAAAGCAGAGGAATCAGTAATTGCTTTTACTTTATACACTGTCTACTGGTTGATAGTGCAGAAGTTTGAGAATCCTCAGTTTTGGAAATGTAGGATCATACATACTGCTTATCACAAGAGAAGGCAAGCGAGCATGACTTCCTGTCACCAAAGAAGCCAAAACCTGAAGGGAACCAAGGTTGTGACTGCATAATACAATATGCATCCTCACCATGAGATGACATTAAATTCTACATACTGCAGCTTTAATCGATAGGTCAAGTCTGGGAGCATGTGCTGGTGCTCCATCACAAATACTGCACCATGGAACCACCTTGGGTACTCAATGGCTACCACCCAGGTAGGCAACCAGTCCATCCCCACATCTCTGCACTAACCAGCTATCTGCCGTAGTCAGGTGAAGTGTGGGAGGCTCCTTGGCCTTCTCCAGTCATCGGGGTTCTCAGCACTCAGGCACTTGCGTATATGCTAGATTATGCACAGAGAAATATGCCAAAATGTTGAGGCTGACACTCCCTCATAATGCAAGGGATACTCCTCACTTTAGGCTCCCCAAGTACCCGCTGTTTCACACAAAGTCCAGAGTCACCAATCGTCACCTTCGGTCACTGGTCAACAACTCTGTAAGCCAGGCAGCACTAGGACCTGAAAGACTTGGACCTTTTTCCTGTAAAGATACTGGCATTAACTGGTAACGCAAAAATAAATTATTTCAGCAAAATTAAGTTAAAATGTGGTGTGTGATAATTGCTTGTTAACTTAATCTGAGTGCTCCTTGAGTAACCTTTTTCTTATTATATTTGGGCAGCGCAGTCTCATTTGTAGGCGGGCGCTAAAGGGTTAACATATGACGCTATAATCCTACATCTGGGGACAGCCCTCATCTGTCCCCATCAGAAACATGGTACTTTCTGAGATTTTGGGCAAATTACATGGCAAACAAAGTGAAAATGCAAAGAAAAGTGACTGTGGTGGAAATTGGACATGTGTTATGGTTTGTTTATGACCCGGAGCTCAAACATGACAACGTGGTTGTGCAGGTGAGAGAACGCAGCCACTCTATCCAAGTTTGTTGGCTAACACTTACCGACACAATCTCTCCCATTTGCCTTGTCTTCCTTTCTCTACTGGGAACTGAAAAAAAGTTCACTTTCGCAACTACTTCAGTGATTGCAGCCGAAAACAAAGCAGTACACCATTTTTCCATTAGAAGTGATGCTGTTTGTATAGACCGTCCCCGGAAGTGGTCAAACCCCACGATATCACGCAGGGGTTCAAATGAGACTGCGCTGCCCTATTTGTTTTTTTTTGTTTTTTTTTTTCAGGTTGGAACAACAAATCCTCGTATGGGCTTGTACCTTTTTTAATGTCACTTGCGTAAGATGTACCATGTGTTAATACTTGTAGCAATGATAACAATGAGTTTAACTTCATCTGAGAGGAAACATGCAGCATTCCGGTCCGTCAAACTCACTTTGATTTCTAGCTGTTGGTGGATTTGGGCAGTGGAAGGATCAGTGAATACATGATATGAAGCATCTTATGCAGTAAGTAATCCACACCACATGGAGCCCCAGGGTGAGCGATCAGACTGTAGGAGCTGTGAGGGAGTCGGCTCTCGACCGCTCGGAGTGGGTTCAGAAATGTTTGGGGTCAGTATCACTTATACTGGCATGTCTGCTCAGTATTTTTCTTCAGGTTTAGAATTGTAATGTGGAGTATTATCGCCTGCAATGACTGCACAAAAAGTAAATATAGGTGGTTTCTATTGGGAAAACAGAGATGGGAAATATGCAGCACAAATATGCAAATATGCATATTTGCACAAATATGCACAAATATGCAGCACATATCACACACTTATGGAGCAACAGCAGTTCACACAGAAGTGTTTTTTTTTTTTTAAATATCATGGTGGAAAAATTTGGAGCAAAGAATTTTGTAGTGTTTGGGGTCAGGAACGTAGAGATCGACGGACACCCCCTGTCTGATGTGCATGTAGGACTGATGTGTCGCCACTAGTGGGCAGTGTTTCCTGCCGTTACTACGAATCTGTTAAACAGCCATAAACTGAACGTCTCCACATGACAGCAAGTTATATCTTTCAGTGTTATAATCACCTTTTCTACACTGCTGCATTTCGTATTCTTTTTTCTTTTGCAACAATCATCACTGCATATGAAAACTTTAAACCATGTGTTTGTGATTTTTCTTTTTATGCAAAAAAGTGAAAGTCAACAAAAGATCAGTCCTGAAGCATTCCAAAATGAGGTGTATCACTTGCATTGTGCACTGATAAAATTGTTTTTAATGGTGAAACAAACATCAAAAACCCAGCAGCAGTGTACGACCAACCGGTCGTAAAGCAAACAAACAAAAAAACCCCCCAACAAAATAAAATAAAATACAGTAGAAACATGTTAAAACCTTTTCAGAAAATACTGTAAATTTTGCAGTACAAAACCATTGTAATTTGAATATACAATCAATTAATTTAGAATAGAGTAAAGGGAAACTTGTATTCTGTTTAAGAACCACACTAACTGCTTGTTCCACTGTTCTGCCAAATGGTACAGAATTCATTTTATCATATTGTTAAAGCCCACTCAGTTCTAAACAGACATATTTTTTTCAGAATTCCTCATTAACATACTTCTTACAAATACAGTAAAAAAATTACTAATATGGCAATATGATATAGAAGTACAATCAATATATCAAAAGCCAAGTGGCCTCTTTGTAGGTGAATGCTTACGTTGAGTGTGTGTATGGCAATCACAGAGTCGATCACAGAGAAACTGGGAAGAGCTAACATTTGGTAAGCTTATGTATTTTGGGCATTTCCTCTTCAGCATAAGGCAACATGACCTCTTCAAGTATTTCAGTGTTTTCAAACTGATCAATGAGCCCTGATATGTGATAAATTAAGCCCGACACCATAGTATGACAAACACCCCATATCATGATGCTTGTTCCACCAAGCTTCACTGTCTTCACAGTGTGCTGTGACTTGAATTCAGTTTTTGGGGGTCGTGTGACAAACTGTCTGTGGACCCTATAACAGCAGACCTGTTCAAAATGTCAAATGTTACAAAATCCTTTGGGCCACATGTTCTTTTTCACTAATAAAATAAAAGATCTGTGCCAAATTTTATTGTAATCAGACATTGTTTAGGCATTCCCCACAAAACAACAATTTTCCCCAAACAAGCAATTTAGTAATTCCAGTAGTTCCAGTAATGTTCTCCTCTGGGTGAAAGTGTGTCACCCTGGGGGACCTCTAAATCTTATTTGATTGAGTTCAAATTTATTTTACACCTATAAAACCCCAAATGGAACAAAAACATGTGGCCCGAAGTGTCTCACAACTTTTATTTTTTCACTATATAACATGAACAGCCCTAAAGAACAGTCTTGCTTTCATCAGTCCACAAAATGTTGCTCCATTTCTCTTTAGGCTCGTCAGTGTGTTCTTTAGCAAATTGTAACCTCTTCAGCACATTGTTTTTTTGGCAGTGGGACTTTGCGGGGGCTTGTAGTTTGGCTTCACATAGGCGTCTTCTAATTGTTACAGTATTCACAGGTAACTTTAGACATTCTTTGATCACCCTGGAGCTGATCATTGGCTGAGTCTTTACCATTCTTACTGTTCTTCAGTCCATTTGAACGGTGGTTTTCTTCCATGTTTTTCTGCTTTTGTTGCCATTTTAAAGCATTTAAGATCATTTTAGCTGAGCAGCTGATCATTTTATGCACTACTTTGTTTTCCCCTCTCCACTCAACTTTTTAATCGAAGTATGCTGTTCTTCTGAACAGTGTCGGGAATGACACATTATACTCAGATTTTCAGAGAGAAATGCCCTGTAACCAGCATTTACATTTGCTGCTTTAATCCTTAAATAAGGGCCACCTGTAAGGGTGTAAAAAGGGTCACTGAAAAGAAAAATGCACACAATTTTTTAAACGGCTTAATATTCCTTTTTCTTCATATTCTGTAAAGTAATAACACATTTGATAACTTTGCTTCATGTTTTTATTTGGATCAGAATGTGTAGAGTTCCCAATGCATTTATGTTTGCACGCGTGTGTGTGTGTGGAGGGGCTTATTTTTATGATTTTGAGCTTCACTCACTTTTTAAAACACTGTTTTGAACACACACACACACACACACACACACACACACACACACACACACACACACACACACACACACACACACACACACACACACACACACACACACACACACAAGCTACATGTATATACTGTTGTGTGGGCCGCTGAAGAGGAGGTACTGCTGGCCCACCACCACCAGAGGGCACCCTGCCTGGAGTGCGGGCTCCAGGCACCAGAGGGCGCTGCCGCCTCACAGGAGCAGCCGGGGTGACAGCTGACACTCATCACCTATGACAGCTGTCACCACTCATCTGATCAGCATCGGTATATCAGCAAGACGTCATCTCCACCTCTTTGCCGAGATATTGTTCTACCTGGAAGGTAACGTACCTCAGCTGACTGTTTGACAGTATTCTTTTGTGACTTTGTGTGTTGTATTGTGGACTACTTTTCCAACGAGAGGTGGAGGTAGCTTTCCTGCCGTACGGATTCCTGGGTGCAAACGCGCCCTCATTTAATTGCTTTTTGTTCCTCGCCAGCAGTACCAGGTCCGACACGCGGAGGCAGTGGCCACCTGGGAGTTCGGGACTTGGCGGCTCCAGTATTCCCGGGGTCTGGTGGGGGAGGAAATCGTGTGGTTCCGGTTCTGCTTTGGACAGGCGTCTCCTATCTTCGAGCCTGCCCACACAACACCTTTGTGAATTGACTCTTGTCTATTGTTGTAATCTGTTGTATTTGTTGTGCACATTCACAACAGTAAAGTGTTGTTATTTGACCTACTCCATTGTCCGTTCATTTGCGCCCCCTGTTGTGGGTCCGTGTACCTACACTTTCCCAACAGGATATCTCGGCCATCGTCATGGATCCCGAGGGGCGTCAACCGGCTGTTGAACGGCCAATGGAAGAACAGGGTGCACAGGCGTCCGCAGGAGGAATGATCGGTGAGTTGCAGCGGATCCTCACCGCTTTCATGGCTCGGTTGGATTTAATGACCGAGCAGAACGTCCTCCTTAACCGCAGGGTGGAGGCTCTCGCCGCGCAGGTGGAAGCGCGCCCTCAGGGCGCTGCTGCGGCTCTCCCTCCTGTCGACCCTGTGCGTAACAGTGACGTTCCACAGGTCGTTCAACGACCCCTCCCACCTTCCCCGGAAGCATACATAAGCCCTCCAGAGCCGTACGGAGGTTGTGTGGAGACGTGCGCGGACTTCCTTATGCAGTGTTCGCTCGTCTTCGCACAACGTCCTGTCATGTACGCGACTGATGCCAGCAAAATAGCTTATGTAATAAACCTGCTTCGCGGTGAGGCACGCGCTTGGGCTACAGCGCTCTGGGAGCAGAATTCACGGCTCCTTCAGACATATGATGGGTTTGTGAGGGAGTTCAGAACAGTGTTCGATCACTCAAATAGAGGAGAGACCGCTTCAGCAGTGCTGCTGTCAATGAGACAGGGGCACCGGAGCGCAGCTGCCTATGCTTCCGCATCGCGGCTGCGAGGTCCGGCTGGAATAGCACTGCCCTCCGCGCCGCCTTTGTAAACGGACTGTCGTTGGTCCTAAAGGAGCACCTGGTGGCTAAGGACGAACCGCGGGATTTAGATGGGCTTATTGATCTCGTTATACGATTAGACAATCGGTTAGAAGAACGCCGTCGGGAACGAGACGAAGGGCGTGGCCGGGCACGCGCCGTCCCTCTCCCTTCCGGTTCCGACCGCGTTCCGCCCTCCCCACGCTCCACGGCCCCTACGCTCCGTGTGGTTACAGCTCCCCCTGCTGACGAAGCTATGGACACGAGCAGGGCCACATTTAGGGCACCAGATAGACAGAGGAGGCTGGCCCGCGGAGCGTGTTTTGTTTGTGGCTCGATAGAGCATCAGGTAAGAGACTGCCCCGAGCGGTTAAACACCAACGCCCGCCCCTAGAAACTGGGCTAGGGGTGGGCCAAGACATTCACGTGGGACACACCCATATTGCCACACGATTCCCAGTAACAATCCTTTATGAGGATTTAACCCTGAAGGCCCCAGCACTGGTGGACACGGGCTCTGAAGGGAATCTGTTAGACAGCAGATGGGCCAGGGAGATAGGGCTCCCTCTGGTGGCGCTTACCTCGCCTGTGCAGGTGCGGGCACTAGATGGCTCCCTACTCCCTCCAATCACACATAAGACACCACCAGTAACTCTGGTGGTGTCAGTAAATCACCGGGAGGAGATCAAGTTTTTTGTGACTCCTGCTACCTCCCGTGTGATTTTAGGGTTCCCCTGGATGTTAAAACACAATCCCCGGATCGATTGGCCGTCCGGGGTAGTGGTTCAGTGGCGCGAGACCTGCCATCGGGTATGTTTAGGTTCCTCGGTTCCTCCCGGTTCCCAGGCTAAGGAGGAGGTCAGAGTCCCGCCCAATCTAGGGACGGTGCCGGTGGAGTACCATGACCTTGTGGATGTGTTCAGTAAGGATCTGGCGCTCACCCTTCCCCCCCACCGTCCGTACGATTGTGCCATTGATTTGGTTCCAGGCGTTGAGTTCCCGTCCAGCAGGCTGTACAACCTCTCACGACCTGAGCGCGAATCAATGGAGACCTACATCCGGGACTCTTTAGCTGCCGGGTTGATCTGGAATTCCACTTCCCCGATGGGTGCAGGTTTCTTTTTTGTGGGAAAAAAGGATGGCGGACTACGTCCATGCATTGATTACAGGGGGCTGAACGAAATCACGGTTCGTAACCGATACCCATTGCCCTTGTTGGATTCAGTGTTCACGCCCCTGCATGGAGCCCAAATGTTCACCAAGCTCGATCTTAGGAATGCGTATCACCTGGTTCGGATCCGGAACGGAGACGAGTGGAAGACGGCATTTAACACCCTGTTAGGTCACTTTGAGTACCTGGTCATGCCGTTCGGTCTTACAAACGCCCCCGCGACGTTCCAAGCATTGGTTAATGATGTCTTGCGGGATTTCCTGCACCGATTCGTCTTCGTATATCTGGACGATATACTCATCTTTTCTCCGGATCCTGAGACCCATGTCTGGCATGTACGTCAGGTCCTGCAGCGGTTATTAGAGAACCGGCTGTTTGTGAAGGGCGAGAAGTGCGAGTTTCACCGCACTTCTTTGTCCTTCCTGGGGTTTATCATCTCCCCTAACTCCGTCGCTCCTGATCTGGCCAAGGTCGCGGCGGTGAGAGACTGGCCCCAACCCACCAGCCGTAGGAAGCTGCAGCAGTTCCTCAGCTTTGCTAATTTTTACAGGAGGTTCATTAAGGGCTACAGTCAGGTAGTTAGCCCCCTGACAGCCCTGACCTCACCAAAAGTCCCCTTCACCTGGTCGGATCGTTGCGATGCCGCGTTCAAGGAGTTGAAACGGCGCTTCTCGTCTGCACCCGTTCTGGTGCAGCCCGATCCTAGTCGCCAGTTAGTGGTTGAAGTGGACGCCTCGGACTCAGGGATAGGAGCTGTGCTTTCGCAGAGCGGGAAGACCGATAAGGTCCTTCACCCGTGTGCCTATTTTTCCCGCAGGTTGACCCCGGCCGAACGGAACTATGACGTCAGCAATCGAGAACTCCTTGCGGTGAAAGAGGCTCTTGAAGAGTGGAGACATCTGTTGGAGGGAACGTCCGTGCCATTCACGGTTTTCACTGACCACCGGAACCTGGAGTATATCAGGACCGCCAAGCGGCTGAACCCCAGGCAAGCCCGCTGGTCACTGTTCTTCGGCCGTTTTGACTTCCGGATCACCTACCGTCCCGGGACCAAAAACCAGAGATCGGATGCCTTGTCCCGGGTACATGAAGATGAAGTCAAAGCGGAGTTGTCGGATCCACCGGAACCCATCATCCCGGAGTCCACTATCGTGGCCACCCTTACCTGGGACGTAGAGAGAACCGTCCGGGAGGCCCTGGCACGAAGCCCGGACCCCGGAACTGGGCCGAAGAACAGACTCTACGTCCCACCAGAAGCTAGGGCTGCAGTCCTGGACTTCTGTCACGGCTCTAAGCTCTCCTGTCATCCAGGGGTGCGAAGAACCATGGCAGTTGTCCGGCAGCGCTTCTGGTGGGCGTCCCTAGAGGCCGACGTCCGGGATTATATCCAGGCCTGCACCACCTGCGCCAGGGGCAAGGCTGACCATCGCAGGGCTTCGGGACTGCTCCAGCCGCTGCCCGTGCCCCATTGCCCCTGGTCCCACATCGGCCTGGATTTTGTCACGGGCCTCCCGCCATCCCAGGGCAACACCACCATCCTCACGATAGTGGACCGATTCTCCAAGGTGGCCCACTTCGTGGCCCTCCCGAAGCTCCCAACGGCCCAGGAGACAGCGGACCTCCTGGTCCACCACGTCGTCCGGCTGCATGGGATCCCAACAGACATCGTCTCCGATTGCGGTCCCCAGTTCTCCTCGCAAGTCTGGAGGAGCTTCTGCCGGGAACTGGGGGCCACGGTGAGTCTCTCATCTGGGTATCATCCCCAGACCAACGGGCAAGCAGAACGGGCCAATCAGGAGGTGGAGCAGGCCCTGCGTTGCGTGACAGCCGCGCACCCGGCGGCCTGGAGTACCCATCTGGCCTGGATCGAGTATGCCCATAACAGCCAGGTGTCGTCAGCCACCGGCCTCTCCCCTTTCGAGGTGTGTCTGGGGTACCAACCTCCTTTGTTTCCGGTGGTTGAGGGAGAGGTCGGTGTGCCCTCGGTCCAGGCCCACCTACGGAAGTGCCGTCGGGTGTGGCGTGCCGCCCGTTCTGCCTTGCTGAGGGCCCGGATGAGGACGAAGGCCCATGCAGACCGTCGGCGGACCCCAGCCCCTACGTACCGGCCAGGGCAGGCAGTGTGGTTGTCTACTAAGGACATTCCCCTTCAAGTGGACTCCCCTAAACTGCAGGACTGGTATATCGGTCCGTTTAAGATCATCAAGGTACTCAGTCCAGCCGCAGTGAGGCTTCAGCTTCCGGCCTCACTGCGGATCCATCCCGTTTTCCACGTGTCCCGGATCAAGCCCCATCACACCTCACCCCTCTGTACTCCGGGTCCGGCACCACCTCCTGCCCGGATCATCGATGGCGAGCCGGCTTGGACTGTGCGCCGGCTCTTAGATGTCCGTAGGATGGGCCGGGGCTTCCAGTATTTGGTGGACTGGGAGGGGTACGGACCTGAAGAACGCTCCTGGGTGAAGAGGAGCTTCATCCTGGACCCGGCCCTCCTGGCCGATTTCTACCGCCGCCACCCGGACAAGCCTGGTCGGGCGCCAGGAGGTGCCCGTTGAGGGGGGGGGTCCTGCTCCAGGCACCAGAGGGCGCTGCTGCCTCACAGGAGCAGCCGGGGTGACAGCTGACACTCATCACCTATGACAGCTGTCACCACTCATCTGATCAGCATCGGTATATCAGCAAGACGTCATCTCCACCTCTTTGCCGAGATATCGTTCTACCTGGAAGGTAACGTACCTCAGCTGACTGTTTGACAGTATTCTTTTGTGACTTTGTGCGTTGTATTGTGGACTACTTTTCCAACGAGAGGTGGAGGTAGCTTTCCTGCCGTACGGATTCCTGGGTGCAAATGCGCCCTCATTTAATTGCTTTTTGTTCCTCGCCAGCAGTACCAGGTCCGACACGCGGAGGCAGTGGCCACCTGGGAGTTCGGGACTTGGCGGCTCCAGTATTCCCGGGGTCTGGTGGCGGAGGAAATCGTGTGGTTCCGGTTCTGCTTTGGACAGGCGTCTCCTATCTTCGAGCCTGCCCACACGACACCTTTGTGAATTGACTCTTGTCTATTGTTGTAATCTGTTGTATTTGTTGTGCACATTCACAACAGTAAAGTGTTGTTATTTGACCTACTCCATTGTCCGTTCATTTGCGCCCCCTGTTGTGGGTCCGTGTACCTACACTTTCCTAACATATACAGGGATATACATTACTCCTCATTCTGCCTCATCAATCATTAGTCAAAAATAATGCCAAACAGAAAGCAAAAAAACAAAATTTAAAGTAAAAACTCATTGAAAAGTTATTGGCCAGAGGACAATCCAAATGTGGGAGTTGTCTGTGCCTGGTGGGATGTGCAGAGAAGATTGGTTGAATGGAGGATGAGGAGGAGCTGTTGCAGTAACATGGTATTCCACTGATTCACCTCAGGGAAGTGTGGTGGATGGTGCTCCTCATGGTTTGACAGTTCACACAGCAGAGGAGTTTCCTGGCCAGAAAACCTCTCACTTTGGAGTCCATCATCTAATTTACAAAGCACACACAGTTCTTAAAGTCACTGACGGATGACAATCTGAGCATTTTCAACCACTCACGTTACTCCAAACACACCCATGACTATTTAAAAAAGATCTTTGCGCCCTTTACACACAGATTACACACTGTTTAAATAGTAACATGGAAGTTAGTCATGCCCCACATGCAGCTTCACTCTGCGCATATTAAACTGTGCACTACAGGTGTTCAAAATGTGGCCCACAGAAGAAAATATTCAGGTGGATGATGTGTGCGATAGCAAACCTGGCCAAAAAAAACATTAGGCTCTTCGTTGGAGGAAACACATTTTGATATTCTCACTGAAAATTGTGATCTGGTGAAGAACTAATTACTTCTCTAAATATTTAACAAATTGTTTGACATTCTTTTGACTGCAGGCTGCTCTTTTCCTCCTTTGAAGCAATTTTCTAAACCACCAGTCTGGTTTATTTGTCTTTTTTTAATTACAAAATGTACTATTTCTTTTGCTTGATCATGAGAATGACCTTGTGTGATGGTGATAAAATGTTCTTCCCACATTTGCTTTTGATAACAGTTTAAAGAGAATGAATAAAGAATGTATAGAAATATTTGTTTCAGACTCACACATGTTAAAGCAGCACTCTTCTTGCTGGTTTCTCTGTGTTATGATATGTTTGTATTTGCTCAGCAGATGAACCTAAGGAGTTCCCCACATGTAATCCATTCTTCAACCTCTTGACTGCTAGTCATCATCTCACCACTTTTGTTTATTTATTCTCTGCTTATTACCATCCTCTGTTCTCAGCCTGTCCCACAGCAATTTCCTTTAATTGGATGTACATGTATTAACCATTGTGGTTTTCAGCCCAGGCAGGAATTTACATCACAGTATAAAATCTTTAATTTAGACACAGAAGAGGTCCTGCAAAGAGCCGTCTTTTAAAGACACAAATTTGACAGGAGCGCATTCACTGTTGAAATAAATATACTGCACACTTGAAATACACTTCTGATATTATACAACTTGAATCTGACTATTTCCTGGCTGGGAACAGTAAATGGCTCAGACAGCAAAAATGTAGATGAGTGGGAGTCCATTCCAAGCAGCTTGTGTAGACAAAAAAACAAAACAAACAAAACCCCCCCCCCCAAAACTCAACAATTTATAATAATATAACTAAGGCCCCCAGACCCTCCAACCAGGGCCTTATCCCCCCCCCCTTGCCATTTTAAGCAGTTTTCTTTATTTGCCTCTCACATGACTGAAAGCTCCTCACATCTCATCGTGTCCTTCAGACAAAACTAAAACTTTTCAGCTTCTGTATTAGAATGGGTAGAGACACCAGTGATCCCAACAAAAGTCAAATAAATTTGATTAAGAGAAATAAACTGGCAATAAACATGGCCCAGAAAAAAAAAATTCTTAATTCTGTATGTCATTTTCACACTTGCGCAAATATTCTGCCTGTCAATCAACATTTAAGTATAAAGGGCTTTAAAGCAGCCAGACTGTGTCCAAAGTGCTTTACAGTAAAATCAAAGATTTTATGTTGCAGTGTTATTCCAAAATGGAGTAAATTCATTCTTGTTCTCTCAAAATGCAGCTCACAACATCCCAGAATGACAACATGAAAAAGTTTTTTATTTTTGCAAATTTATTAAAAATATAAAATTAAAACCATAAGTACATAAGTATTCACACCTTTTGCTCAATAGTTTGTTGATGCACCTTTGGCAGCAATTACAGCCTCAAGTCTTCTTGAATATGATGGCACAAGCTTGGCACACCTATCTTTTGGGCATTTTGGTCCATTCCTCTTTGTAGCGCCTCTCAAGCTCCATCAGGTTGGATGGGGAGCGTCAGAGCACAGCCATTTTCAGATCTCTCCAGAGATGTTCAATCGGATTCAGGTCTGGGCTCTGGCTGGGCCACTCAAGGACATTCACAGAGTTGTCCTGAAGCCACTCCTTTGATATTTTGGCTGTGTGTTTAGGGTCATTGTCCTGCTGAAAGATAAACCTTCACCCCGGTCTGAGATCAAGAGTGCTCTGCAGCAGGTTTTCTTCTAGGATGTCTCTGTACATTGCTGTATTCATCTTTCCCTCAATCCTGACTAGTCTCTCAGTTCCTGATGCTGAAAAACATCCCCACAGCATGATGCTGCCACCACCATGCTTCACTGTAGGGATGGTGCCTGGTTTACTCCAAACATTAACTCCAAAGAGTCCAATCTTTATCTCATCAGACCAGAGAATTTTGTTTCTCATGGTCTGAGAGTCCTTCAGGTGCCTTTTGGCAAACTCCAGGTTCGCTGTCGTGCCGTTTACTAAGGAGTGGCTTCTGTCTGGCCACTGTACCATACAGGCCTGATTGGTGGATTGCTGCAGAGATGGTTGTCCTTCTGGGAGGTTATTCTCTCTCCACAGAGGAATGCTGGAGCTCTGACAGAGTGAACATTGGGTTCTTGGTCACCTCCCTAACTAAGACGCTTCTCCCCCATCGCTCAGTTTAGATGGGCGACCCACTCGAGGAAGAGTGTTGGTGGATCCAAACTTCTTCCATTTGCAGATGATGGAGGCCATTGTGCTCACTGGGACCTTCAAAGCAGCAGAAATGTTCCTGTACCCTTCCCCAGATTTGTGCCTCAAGACACAAATCTGTCTCAGAGGTCTACAGACGATTCCTTTGACTTCATGTTTGGTTTGTACTCCGACATGCAGTGTCAACTGTGGGACCTTTATATGTAGACAGGTGTGTGTCTATCCAAATTATGTCCAATCAATTGAATTTACCCCTGCTGGACTCCAGATAAGCTGTAGATGCATCTCAAGGATGATTAGTGGAAACAGGATTCAGCTCAGCTCAATTTTGAGCTTCATGTCAAAGGCTGTGAATACTTCTGTAAATGTGATTTCTTACTTTTTTATTTTTCATATATTTGCAAAAATAATAATAAAAAATCACAGTCATTATGGGGTACTGTGTGTAGAATTTGGGGGAAAAAAATAATTTACTCTATTTTGGAATAAGGTTGTAACAACAAAATGTGGAAAAAGTGAAGTGCTGTGAATACTTTCCGGATGAATCGTACATAGGTGCCTCAGCATTTAGGAACCCCACAAACTACAAAAGGTCAAGGGGACACCTGCTTTTCACCTGGCTGCAGCAGATAGACTGTTCCTTTCAAGAGGTGGGAATGGACCAGTTATCTGCCTGGATGGTTGCCATGCATGACTTGTGTGGGTTCCACATTGTGGTGGATATGGTGACACCTGGCATCAGTTCACTTTAAAATATGGTTGTGGCTTCCCTGTGCTCTCTTGCAATTTTGACACACCCGCCCCCACTTGTAATAGAAGGCAAAGATTCACTGGCCAAACGGCAATGAATGTTGATCTTTAAAAGTGACAGGAATGTTTGGATATGTAGATGCATAGAAGTGAACACAATTCTGGATCTTCCCATGTAATACAATGTTCTAAAAGAGCTGAGGTAACATGTGAATTTCTCCTCTGTGAGATCAATAAAGTTTATCTTTAAACTGTGTAATGGTTGGTGGGAAGACCTGGATTTTTGGAAACATGTTTGTCGTTGTATTCCTACTTGAGAGCTGTATATGTCTTACAGGAAGACACCACCAGAACTTTGCATGCAAACTTTCAAATGGGTTATGCTTTAAGACCCCTTCATACACAATGCGACGTTTGGACAAATACGGTTCGAATTTGAGCATGACGAAACGTCGTGCCAATGGGCAGGCATGCACGATCCCGGTGCGAGAGCTCATGTACGTGACGGTGTCTTTCGAGCAGGAACAGTTAAAAAAAAAAAACCCAGCTGGTACCTGTGGGACCACATCGCGCCGCTTATGTGGAATAAAAGAAAAGCACATACCACCCACGGGACTCGAACTCACGCCTTCCAAAAGCTCTGATTACCAGTCAGCAACTTTACCACTGAGCTACAGACCTATTCTTTGAAAGCTGTGGGAAGCTGCCTCATATCAGGAAGGACATGGAAATATTACAAAAAAAATTTAAATCCCACACCATATAAAAACACCACATTTATCATGCGAGCAATAGAAATATGATCCATCTGTTCCTCTGGTGATGACCCATGGTCACAGACATACAGTCATAAAATGACATGAATGAGAAGCAATGTGCTCTGATCATGTCCACATCTACTGGTCCGGTGCGTCTAGTTGCCCCGTGCGCGTGTTCTGCCCGACACACGTGTCTTGTGGATGACGCACCGCAGCACAGACACCGCGCCATGTGGAACAGAGCTCACGTGGGTGACGTGATGGTCAGAATGTCCACTGCGTGTTCTGATCTGACGGTCCATTTCAACCTGGCAGGCTGTGTCCACTCTGTGCACTCGCTCGCTGCAGCTTGTCACCATGGCAATATGTTTTTATTTATGCCCACGTAAGTACAGCAATCAGACACACACGCCTCAGAGTGGACAGTTGTTAGTCCATGTCTGTCCAAACACAGTAGGTGTTGTCTAGCTGGAATGTCCAGAATGACAGATCACCACAGCTGCTTCTGTCATAGCCACACCTCCTGTCAGTTTTCAGCGCACACACCAAAGCCACGGTCATGGGGAACTTAGACAAATTTACGACAGTGTATGACAATGGTTGTCTGCAGTCTGTTATCGTGCCAAGAGTGCGACTGGACACACATTTTCTAAGTGCCATGCATGCGGTGTTAGATGTTTGTGCGTGTCACCTACAATTTGGCCAACACCTGCTGGGAGAGGGTGTGATGGGTTCGCACAGCGCACATTCTATCATTCAGCCACTGGTGTGCGCAAATAGTTGGAGCAACAGGTGTACGAGGTATTAGAGGCAGGGATGATTTCACATGGTTTACACACAATTCCTGCGTCATGTGCACTTCGTCAAAACTTTGCGCTATGTGTGAAGGGGCCCTTAATCAGGCATAATCCTTAACCTGAATGTTAATGGGAGGATTTTGGTAAAGAGTGTGAACAGTAATACCTGACAGCAGCTTCATGCGGCGAAACTGCAGAAAAGTTTCTAAGAACAGTAGAGCATCTATGCAGACAATCACAATTAAAGTCCAGTAAATGCTTACAATTTCAAACCTCTGACAGGACCGTAAGTGCTGCCAGCACTAAAATTACTGATCAGAATTAGATAAAAGCATTTTTTAGGGGAAAAGTGAGAGTGCGAGTAATTGCAGGACTTCGATCCATCTATCCAGTTTCTAAATCTCCTTATTCCAGTTAAGGGTCATTTACTATGAATGAAGAACATGGGCTTCCTGGAAAAGTCTTGATATATCATCAGCAAAGTGGAAATGAAAATAGATAATGCGTGTTTCTGGCTGCTGTCAAGATTCTGAAGTAAAAGTACCTTTAATGCAGGTGTCGAATGATTACTGACATGACATAAATGTGGGCTGCAGGATTGTTTGACAGCAATTTACACTCAGCATGCAGTCATCATGAATAAAGTTTACTGAGCCATTTGATTACTTCTCTGTAACTGGGGCTGTGAAGCCTTAAGATGCTATCTTCAGGTTCTTTAGTGCACAGTCTAAAATAGTAAGTCCCTTCGGCTGCTCCCTTGTTTGCACTCGGGGTTGCCACAGCAAATCCAAGGTGGATCTGCATGTTGAATTGGCACAGGTTTTACGCCGGATGCCCTTCCTGACGCAACTCCACATTACATGGAGAAATGTGGCAGGGGTGGGATTTGAACCCGGAACCTTCTGAACTGAAACCAAGTGATTTAACCACTTGGCCACTACCCGTGCACAGTCTAAAATGCATGATGCAAATCCATTTAGGGCAGTGGTGTCCAAACTATTCCAGAAAGGGCCGAGAGAGTGCAGGTTTTCTTTGCAGCCACTGACTTCAGCAGGTGATTTCACTGATTAACATCCCCTTGAGCAGGTGGGATGAGTTCATCAGTGAAATCACCTGCTGGAGTCAGTGGCTGCAAGGAAAACCTGCACTCTCTTGGCCCTTTCTGGAATAGTTTGGACACCACTGATTTAGGGTGTCCACATGCACATGGTAGTATAGAGGAGGCATATTCTGAATGCAAACCTGAGCATTGGATGCAAAGGGGCTGGACTAATGGTCCATATTATTTCCTCTGCCAGTGAAGTTGGAGAAGGTTATGTTATCACCCCTGTCTGTTTGTTTGACTGTGAACAGCCTGGAGCCCACAATTTTTCATATAGGGCTAAAGAACAACAACTTGTCCGGAAAGCCCTCGCAGTATGTGGGTACCCAGAAGTCCCAGAGAACAAAGAGACCAGATAGACAGGAGACGGAGACAAGAAGAAGAGGAGTGTCTCTCCCTTATTTAGCAGGAGTAGGGGAAAAACTACAGAGGATCTTCAGACAGCACAAAATCCCAGTTTACTTTAAACCGGTTAACACCTTGAGACAGAAATTAGTTCACCCTAAGGACAGGATCCCTAGTTACAAACAGAGCAATGTAGTGTATTCTATCAGATGTCAGGAAAACTGTAACGAACACTACATAGGTGAGACTAAGCAACCTTTACACAAAAGGCTATACCAGCACTGCAGAGAGGGTGCCAGTGGACCTCAGTCTGCAGTTCATCTCCACCTTAAAGACACTAACCACACGTTTGAGGACAAGGAAGTTAAAATATTAGGCAGAGAGAAGAAATGGTTTGAGAGAGGGGTCAAGGAGGCATTCTTTGTGAAACGTTTGAAACCCAGCCTTAACTGGGGAGGGGGTCTGAGACACGCTTTATCCCCTGTTTACAATGGGGTACTCAGGTCAAAGCAGTTTTAATCTTTTGTTCATGGTAATGGGTCATTCACGTCATCAGCAGAGTCATCAAGGGAGCCATTAGGAGAGGGTCCATCCCATCATTAGGAGGGACAGCTGCCCTGTCATTAGGAGGGTGCTAACTAGAGCACAATAGGTGCTAATTAGAGCTATTGTTTAGTCACTAGCCTATAGCAGTCTGCCTCTCGGTAGGAGGTGTCTGGTTAGGTTTAAAACTCCAGCTTTTGTGACTTCTTGATTATTCTTCTCTACAAGAGTCAAGACAGAAGTCAGACCACCAGAGCAAGAATTTTAGCTGAGGAAGCTTCTGTGATTTGAAGCGAAACGTCCTCGCGTCAAGCAACCCAGTCCAGTCGAAGATTCAAGCTTCTCTACTATTAACTCCGTGGACTTTGGAGCCAGCTGTCGGCCATCTTTGTACTCCTCATAGAAGCGATGACGTGAGCAATGTGAGTGTCCAATCAGAATTGGTTCACCGTCACATGGTTTTCCAAAATCAAATCGTAGGGCAGATATACTTCACGTGATAAACCAAAGATCATTTTTAGGAGTGACGTGTTACTAGTTGGCCTGTTTGAATAGCCATCTGGCTGCTTGTTCCAATGCGCCCTGTGCTATTACGCACAGCGTTCAGTGAAAGTGAGCAGATGGGTCCTATGATGACAATTTCAATTTATTTTCATTTATATAGCGCCAAATCACAACAGAGTTGCCTCAAGGCGCTTTACACAAGTAAGGTCTAACCTAGCTAACCCCCAGAGCAACAGTGGTAAGGAAAAACTCCCTATGAGGAAGAAACCTCAACCAGACCAGACTCAAATGGGTGACCATCTGCTTGGGCCATGCTACAGACATAAATTACAGAACGATTCACAAAACGAATATACAGGAAATGCTGTTGGTGCACAGGACAGGAGGGTTTCCAGCACAAATACAATTCCCATCTCTGGATGGAGCTGCACCTTAAACAGATAGAAAAAACAGAACCAGGCATCAGAGTTCTCACGTTTCATGTGCTCAAACACAGAATGTGTGAGTTTTAGAGATGCTTCACTCCTCATTACCTGTGAATGTTATTGAATAAGCCTGTGGCAAGCTCTCTCGCACCGGCGTAAAGCACTGTTTACCATATCAATGGAGCGAGGGGGGAAGGGCTGCTCCTCAGAGTGTAAATGGGCCAAAGTGTCAAGGCTGCTTTCAGAGCAGGACAGAACACTCCAAAACACAGTAGAAGTTTGTGATGCAACCTTTGTGTAAGAGCAGACACAAATTGCTTTGAGATGAAGACAAACAAAATGCATTGACCGTTTTCTAAAAATAACCTGCGATAAGCGAAATCCGCAAAGTAGTCAGCGTTATTTTTTGCAATTATAGATGTTTTAAGGCTGTAAAACCCCTCACTACACACTTTATACACTTTTCTCAAACAGGCATTAATATTTTCTCACTTTTCTCTCCTGTGTAAACACTCTCTTTTTTTCTTCTGGGCGAGAAGATTATAAACAGACACATGCAGAACTCTCCCTTCGCTCACTGCCTCCAGAGGTTCGGATGCAGGACCCGCAAAGAATCCAAGTCCTCTCTCGGTGGCCATGGAGCTCTGCGGCTGCGGTCAACATCCACATCAAAACACTGAGCGTAGTCTCTGGACCTGTTGCCAGATTTGGCGCAGCTCCGCACAGCAGAGAGGGGGGCGGTGCGAGTGGCCCGCTGCTGCATTTACCGAGCCCGCAGACTCAGTAAGCGCATCGGAGGCAGTGAGAGCAATCGCGGTGATGCCGACCAGTGCCGCGACCGGTGCCGCGACCAGCCCGCCTGATAAGGACGCAGAACACAATGCGCTGTTTAAAAAAAAAAATGCATGCAAAATTGCACTAAAAAAAATCCGCCAAACTGCGAGGCCATGAAAGGTGAACCGCATTATAGCGAGGGACCACTGTATTGTTCAAAATGTGCATTTGTGTTTATTGTTTAAACCTTTAGGTTGTACAGTCTTTCACACAAGAGCCCAAATGACCTTTATAAAGTGTCAAAACAGCTGTTTATTATAGTTTACTCTGTGTTTTGAATAAATGTGTGTGGAAAATATTTCCCGCTTTACTTTTTCCTTTCTTATTTCTGATTGTAAATCTTTATTACACTTATAAAACACAACTATAGCATATATATTCAGAAAGTACAGGTTGTCCTGAAAAAAAAAGAGACATAAAACTTGATTGTGGGATACAGGGAGAGCTGTTAACAGCAATAATAAAACATTTATGCTAGGCAAGTGAACTGTCCAAAAAATGCCCTCAGACCCCAGAGGTTTAATGCAGTGCCACCTGAGGGATCGAAGGTCATGGTTTTCGACCTTGCCGCTTACGTGTAGAAAGTTATACAGATTTTCTGAATCTTCTGATTATATTATGGACTGTAGATGACGGAATCCCTAAATTCCTTACAATTGAACGTTGTGAAACATTGTTTTTAAACTGTTGGACTATTTTTTTTCATGCAGTTGTTCACAAAGTGGTGATCCTCATCCCATCTTTGCTTGTGAATGGCTGAGACTTTTGGGGATGCTCCTTTTATACCTAATCATGTTCTTTGAGCATTCATCAACCATTTTCCCAGGCTTTTGTTGTACAGGTTTTTGTATGTACAGTGGGGAAAATAAGTATTTGACCCCTGTCAGTTTTGCAGGTTTTCCCTCCTACAAAGAATGGAGAGGTCTGTAGTTTTTATTGTAGGTACATTTCAACTGTGAGAGACAAAATCTAAAAAAGAAATCCAGAAAATCACATTGTATGATTTTTAAATAATTAATTTGCATTTTATTGCATAAGATAAGTATTTGACCCCCTCGAAAAACAGAGCTTAACAATTGGTACAGAAACATTTGTCTGCCATTACAGAGGTCAGACGTTTCCTGTAGTTCTTGACCAAATTTTCACACACTGCAACAGGGAGTTTGGTCCACTCCTCCATACAGATCTTCTCCAAATCTTTCAGGTTTGGAGTTTCAGCTCCCTCCATAGATTTTCTATTGAGTTCAGGTCTGGAGACTGGCCAGGCCACTCAGGACCTTGAAATGCTTCTTACAGAGCCCCTCCTTAGTTGCCCTGGCTGTGTGTTTGGGGTCATTGTCATGCTGGAAGATCCAGCCATGACCCATCTTCAATGTTCTTACTGAGGGAAGGAGGTTGTTTGCCAAAATCTCGCAATACATAACCCCATCCATCCTCCCTTCAATACGGTGCAGTCGTCCTGTCCCCTTTGCAGAAGAGCACCCCCAGACTATGATGTTTCCACCCCCATGCTTCACGGTTGGGATGCTTTTCTTGGGGTTGTTCTCATCCTCTAAACATGGTAAGTGGAGTTGATTCCAAAAAGCTCTATTTTGGTCTCATCTGACCACATGACCTTCTCCCATGCCTCCTCTGGATCATCCAGATGGTCACTGGTGAACTTCAAACGGGCCTGGACATGTGCTGGTTTGAGCAGGGGGACCTTGCTGCCCTGCAGGATTTTAAACCATGATAGCATCATGTGTTACAAATGTAATCTTTGTGACTGTGGTCCCAGCTCTCTTCAGGTCATTCACCATGTCCTCCTGTGTAGTTCTGAGCTTTCTCAGAATCATCCTTACCCCACAAAGTGAGATCTTGCATGGAATCCCAGACCGAGGGAGATTGACAGTCATCTTGTGTTTCTTCCACGTTCTAATAAATAATCATAACAGTTGTTGTCTTCTACCAAGCTGCTTGCCTGTTGTCCTGTAGTCCATCCCAGCATTGTGCAGGTCTACAGTTTTGTCCCTGGTGTCCTTAGACAGTTCTTTGGTCTTGGCTATGGTGGACAGGTTGGAGTGTGATTGATTAAGTGTGTGAACAGGTGTCTTTTATACAGGTAACAAGTTCAAACAGGTGCAATTAATACAGGTAAAGAGTGCAGAATAAGAGGGCTTCTTAAAGAAAAATTAACAGGTCTGTGAGAGCCAGAATTCTTGCTGGTTGGTAGGGGGTCAAATACTTATTTTATGCAATAAAATGCAAAATAATTATTTAAAAATCATACAATGTGATTTTCTGGATTTCTTTTTTAGATTTTGTCTCTCACAGTTGAAGTGTACCTACAATAAAAATTAGAAAGCTCTCCATTCTTTGTAGGTGGGAAAACCTGCAAAACTGACAGCAGGTCAAATACTTATTTTCCCCACTGTGTGTATATATACATATGTGTGTGTGTGTGTGTGTGTGTGTGTGTGTGTGTGTGTGTGTGTGTGTGTGTGTGTGTGTGTGTGTGTGTGTATGCAATGGTACCAAAAGTATGGCACTAAACTGAATTCTAAATGCAATGCAACACAAATGGGATGAATTAATCCATGTCATGTGACATACAAAACACCAATCAAATGACAAGGATCCACTCAGCCGTTATATAAAAGCTTTTGCTTCTGCCTACAGCCTTTCAGCAAGATGTGATATTTGCAAAATTATTTGTTTTTGACAAGTTTTTTTGTGTTGAATTATGTGTGTATGCCGAATAAATTCATTCATTTATATATTACATATAGATGCACACATTTGTGGTCAGAGGTTTACATACACTCACCGTCATGAATGTCGTGGTAATTTTGGGCTTTTTATGATTTTGAACTGTTGTTTTGCCTGTTCACTGCCTGTAATGACTGTACAGCATACATCATTAATGACTGAGAAACAAGAATTTGGTGCTTGTTTGAATTTATTTTGGATCTTCTCTAATCCACACAGGGTCAAAATTATACATACAGGCTCAAATATATACCTCCATTCACTTAAATATTTTAATCTAATTTTAAACTACATTCCAAAATTGCAAAAACAGAGACACTCATTCATTTTGAATAACCACTCCTGACCCACCTGCAGTGTCTTAGTGGCCTACTAGGGGGCTGTGGCCCACACTTTGGTAATCACTGTTCTGAATCTCTTAAACCAAAGGTGCATGTTCTTTCTCTCTTCCATAGTTTCTTCTCAACTTACTTATTATTTAGTTATTAAGGACCACATGACCCACACTTTGCTGTGTTTATCCAGGACATGATGATCGTTTGGTGCGCACACGCACGCTGCTTATATCTGTTGCTACAGCGGCCACCTTGCGTCTGCGTCAGGACGTGGTCTCCATCTGTGTGCGGATTAGACGCTTATTATCCTCTTAGCGCTAAATGGCCCCTCGTTCCTCCGCTGCTTCTTCCATCTCAGCTGCTGTCGACGAACGGAGCGTGACACGATAAACAAGATTCGTGCGTAAAAATGATCCCAGTTGTCTTTACGCACCGCGCGTGGA
This sequence comes from Thalassophryne amazonica, assembly GCF_902500255.1. NCBI lineage: Eukaryota > Metazoa > Chordata > Actinopteri > Batrachoidiformes > Batrachoididae > Thalassophryne > Thalassophryne amazonica. Next base: position 63,333,980 of record NC_047107.1, on the reverse strand, counting down.
TTTAGGGCAAGCGCCTCTCCATCGTCCGTGTGCGCGCTTGTTGCTCTGTGTCCAGCCCGCTGATCTTTTCCTGACTGTAATCTTATCAGTGTCAGTCTGGAGTCGGGCTTTCCTCGGGAAAACTTTGATCTGTCTGTGGATGGCGTTTGCGCCAACCTATAAATCGATTATTTTTGAAAGCACAAACTTTCATCGGTGAAGTGATCAGGCACATTTCGAGTTGCGTTTCAGTGTGTGATTAACATGAACCTTTGAACTTTTTAAATTTTGGGGCAGAAAAAGATGGCATCTACATGTAGAGAGAGGATTCTTCTATACCTGCTTCTCTTTGCGACGTGCACAGCCAGCGTTTGTTTTTGCGCAAGATCATCAAATGTGCGGAGACCTGGTAAGTTTTTCTGTTGACCTTAAAAGCAGATTTGATATTAGTAATTCCATTTATAGACTACTATATGCACAACAACGTTAACATTATTTAAATATATGGTCAGGATCACTTCTGTCTATCTGTCCAGTTTAATTACAACATAAACAACTTTTATATTTTAGCATATTTGAATGGAAATATATATCAGATTTATCATTAAAGATGACGACAAACTAATTACTTTAAACAAAGTGCACATGGCTGCAAAATGGTTAAACAAAAACCCAAATAAAACAGTGGTCACTTTTTTTTTTTTACATATATTATTGTTTATGACCAGTGGTGGGCACAGAACCAAAAAATTAACTTCAATAACAGATAATCAGATAACTGAAAAGTTATCTTTGATAAAGATAAAAAGATAAACCACCCAAAAATGTATCAGAAGTTACAGATAACCAATAAATTCCAGTATTGTTTCTGGTACATTTGCAACTACTAATAAACTGAATTTGAGTTGTAACACCACAATCACTTCTGGTAGCATCAAAAGCAACAACAGACCCAAACAGTGAGTCCACACTTTTGTCTTTAAACATCTTGCCCCCTGCTGGAAGCTCTTGTTTACTACACAGCAAGTCCACCGCAGCAAGCAGCCAAAGCCCAGCTCTCTACCCAGTCACAACGCTCTGGTCAGGCGGAGGTCTTGGAAAATAAAGCAGTGCTGACTTATGGTTTTGATTTATAAATAACATTAATACAGATAGAATAACTCCATTAATGTCAATTCTGTCATTTGTACAAAGTTAAAATATAAATCTATCTTTTAATGTTGAATAATGCACTAATTCTGAGGTTTTGTAACACAGACAGATCGCAAAGGATTCTGGGTAAAATGTGCCTCTGCTAAACACTGATTGCTTCAGTCATTCATTATGTAAACCAACACGTTAATGTGACGTGTGTCGTGTGTTGGTGTTTACAGATAAATGTGCTTTTGTAAAATATTCCATTTTTTATTTATAAAAACAGGCATTTTTATGGAGCCCTGGGAGTGTCATCGCAAAATGTTTTGCATGTGGAGAGAATGTGTGCTTATTTTATTATATTGTGCCGTGCGCCCGTTTTATTATATAATTGTGCACACGTTTTATTATATTGTAAAACATGTTGTCTTGACACATAATCAATCAATCAATCAATCAATTTTATTTATATAGTGCCAAATCACAACAAACAGTTGCCCCAAGGCGCTTTATATTGTAAGGCAAGGCCATACAATAATTATGTAAAAACCCCAACGGTCAAAACGACTCCCTGTGAGCAAGCACTTGGCGACAGTGGGAAGGAAAAACTCCCTTTTAACAGGAAGAAACCTCCAGCAGAACCAGGCTCAGGGAGGGGCAGTCTTCTGCTGGGACTGGTTGGGGCTGAGGGAGAGAACCAGGAAAAAGACATGTTGGCTTAACACTGTGTGAGTTTTGGCCCTTTTTCAGATGATTTTTCATTCATGCAAGAATTTTTTTGAACCGAGTTTCAGGTTAATCACGCGTCCTGCATCGTGTAGTGTACATGGAGTAACAAGCTGCATTTAACATCTCATGACCACCTCCTGATCGCCGATCGTATGGTCGAATGAAAATCAAACTTGTTTGATATTATTCTGGTCGGCCGTCGTGAGGGTATCGTGCTGCTGAAGAGCTACAAGCATCCAACCGCTTGCACTGTGCATGTGCAAACACCGCAGAGCTGTCTTGTAATGTTTTTTTTGTTTTGTTTTTAAACTTTGATGTCTCCCATTGACAGTTTTTGTAAATTAAGTTTGAAAAAAAGATTACGTTTTGCTTCTGGAAACATGAGTCTGACCTGTGGTTTTTGAACGTACAGTGTGTGAGAGAACATAAATCGAGCGCTCTGAACTTTTACACCGTGCGGTTCTGTGGTCCAGTTTGAACTGAAACTGAGTACAGTGATTAAAAATATACAGTGTCTGCCCAGCTTCAGGACGAATACTGCCATGAACACTACTGGCCAGTAGATGGCAGTAGAGACCGTGAAAACTTGCCAAAACAAAATTCCAGATAATCCGTGTCTGCTACATTTAAGATGCGTGGAATTTAACAAACGCAAATACAATAACAAAGTCTATAAACCCAGAGAATATATTCACGCGAGTTTTAGGCACTAGAATCTAATGCTGTTGTCCATGGAGCCTGAACAGTGTCTGAAATGCATTTGTTCTGTCGTGAACGTACTGAGATTACCCTATCCTACCCATAATGCACTGCTGCACACAGCATGTGCTCACTAAAACCTTAAAAATGAACGCATTACTTTAAAACTAAAACATATATCTGATGTTTTCACTTTATAAAACTTCATGCTGTGACAGTAATTTTAAATAACTTGTCCAAAATTAGTTTGGTTAAAATTTGAACCATAAGTTTAAAATGTATGCCGCTGAATGACTTGGGTGATATAGCTATCATATTAGTATGGTATTAAAAGAAATGATTTTTTTTTGTGACCGGTTGTCCTTTGCCTGCAGAGGATACAGCAATTTCTCAAAGAAGCAGCTCTGTTCTGTTTGCAGAGGGTAGAACTATACATCTGTTAGGAAACTTTTAACAGGTAGGTGCTTAATGACTTTAAATTTTAAACATGTTTGTTGCTGTTTAGCTTTGTTTACTACATTATCGATCTGAAAGTTATCTGACAAAAATTTATCGGAAGATAATTAGTCCGATAATGATTTTTAAAGTTATCTAAAAAGATAATCCGATAATGAAAACATTATCTTTGAAAATTATCTGTTATCGGATTAATGAAACTGTGCCACCACTGTAGATATATGCATGCTGACAAAATATACTGTATCACACAAAAAAATTAAAAACAACCATAAAACAAAAGAAAAGTAATCACTTTTAATAATAATACATACATTTTATATAGCGCTTTTCATGACACTCAGACGCTTTACACGTGAAAAACTTGTAGACAGTACAAACACACAGTATAAGGATAGGCAGGACAGAGATAGGGAGAAACAACAGTACAATGGAAGACAACAAAGGACAACAACAACAACAGATCTGGAGGGAGGAGATGGTGGTGGTTGATGGAACTGGAGAAGCAAGCGCGTTCACACTGGGTGCGATCAGATGCTACAAATTTGCGGGGGTCGCGTGGCGACAGACGCGCCTCCTTCGCCCGGTATGTCGCTCTGCTTGGGTGGACTTTCGCTGTGAAAATTCACCCCGGTGTGTCATCAAATAGGAGGAGCTTCCATTCCGCTCAGCGTCAAGTCATCATGACGGACCTTGATCACACGGAGCGAGTTGTTGTGAAAAGCTCCCAATACATAGAGTATCATTATTTGCTGCAGGAGCAGCAAATAAATCTGGATGACAGCCGCTTTCAGTGGTCCTTCCGCCTCTGCGGGACCCACTTTGAGGACCAACTGTCCCGTTCACGCGCACACATGTAAACAATAAAAAAAAAAGAAACTCCGCTGCTTGCTGCAGCTCGCTCTTCCCCAAAAAACTCTGTCATAATTGTGTTTAGAAACCAGTCACCATTTGTTTTATTATACATCTGTGTAATTAATTAATAAAATATTCTCCACAGATGATTCGCTCGCGCGTGCACGTAAAGAGAAAAAAAAAGAAAGAAACTCCGCTGCTTGCTGTGAGGCTGCTCCTCGCTCTTTCCCAAAAAACTCTGTCATAATTGTCTTTAGAAACCAGTCACCATTTGCTTTATTATACATCTGTGTAGTTAATAAGTAAAATAATCTCCATGGACGATTCCCTCACGCGCGCACGTAAAATAAAAAGAAAAAGAAAAAAAAAAGAAGAAAAAATTGTTTGGCGCCAAAACGCTTCATTACATAGGAATTACATGGCAACCTGTGGCTGCAGTCGAGGGAGTTTTTCCTTCCCACTGTTGCCAAGTGCTTGCTCACAGGGGGTCGTTTTGACCGTTGGGGTTTTTCATAATTATTGTATGGCCTTGCCTTACAATATAAAGCGCCTTGGGGCAACTGTTTGTTGTGATTTGGCGCTATATAAAAAAAAAAGTTGAAGTTGAAGTTGCAGTCGCTCGTGTCGCACCCGGTGTGAACGCAGCATAAGATGTTATACGTGGTCTGGAAAAGGTGGGTCTTAAGATGGCGTTTGAAGGATGGCAGTGAGTCAGACTCTCGGATGGCCAGGGGAAGGGAGTTCCAGAGGGTGGGGGTGGCGATGGAGAAAGCTCTGTCACCCAGGGTGCGGTACTTCGTCTTGATGGTGGGGGTGAGGAGGTTGGCATCCGAGGAGCGTAGACGGCGAGGAGGAGAGTGGCGATGTAGGAGATCGGTGAGATACGGGGGTCGAGGTTATTTAGGGCTTTGTAAGTGATGAGGAGAATCTTGAAATGTATACGCTGTTTTATGGGAAGCCAGTGGAGCTGACGGAGGATAGGGGTGATGTGTTCTCTGGAGGGGGAGCGGGTAAGCAGCCGGGCAGCAGAGTTTTGGACATATTGCAGTTTTTGAAGAACATTAGAGGGGAGGTCATACAAGATGCTATTGCAGTAGTTGAGTCTGGAGGTGATAAAAGCATAAATTAGTCTTTCAGCAGCTGAGGGCGAAAGGGTGGGTCGAAGGCGTGCTATGTTACGGAGGTGGAAAAAAGATGTTTTGGTGATGTGGTTTATGTGTGACTTGAATGAGAGTGCAGAGTCCATGTAAATTCCAAGGTTTCTGACCAAGGGGGAGGGGGAAACAGAGTGACCATCGATGGAGAGTGAGAAATTCTGGGAGGTGGGGAGGATGGATTTTGGGCCGAAGATGATGATTTCCGTTTTATTGCTGTTGAGTTTGAGGAAGTTTTGGCTCATCCAGGTTTTACTGTCAGTGATGCAGTTGGTGAGGGTGGAAAGGATTGCAGGAATGATGGTTTTGGTGTTTATGTAAAGTTGAGTGTCATCGGCGTAACAGTGGAATGGGTTGAGTCCATGGCGGCGGATGATGTGGCCAAGTGGGAGCATGTAGAGGATGAAGAGAACAGGGCCAAGAACTGAACCTTGTGGAACTCCATGTAGGACAGGGGCGGTAGAGGATTTTTGGTGGTTTATGGCAATGTAGTGGGATCTGTCAGAGAGGTATGAGTTGAACCAGGAGAGGGCGGTGTCGGTGATGCCAATGGATTTCAGACGGTTGAAGCGAATGGAGTGGTTGACTGTATCAAAGGCAGTGCTGAGGTCGAGGAGAAGGAGGATGGTGAAGGTTCCAGAATCAGAAGATAGTAAGAGATCATTTGTTACTTTGAGGAGAGCTGTTTCGGTGTTGTGATGGGTTTTGAAGCCAGATTGGAATGTTTCATACGAGGTCTATTAGATAATAAACCGACCCTTTTATTATTTTTTTAACTATATGGATTTGAATGACGTGCGATTACACCAATCATGCTTGAACCCTCGTGCGCATGCGTGAGTTTTTTCACGCGTGTCGGTGACGTCATTTCCCTGTGGGCAGGCCTCGAGTGAGATGTGGTCCCGCCCTCTCGGCTGAATTCCTTTGTTTCACACGCTGCTTGAGACGGCGCGCGTTGCTTTATCAAACTTTTTTCTGGACCTGTGAGGAATATCCGAGTGGACACTATTCGAGAAATTAAGCTGGTTTTCGGTGAGAAGATGTTTATTTAGTTGTATTGCGACAGCTCTTTCCAATAATTTTGTGAGGAATGTGAGGTTGGAGATGGGTCTGAAATTATTGGGGTCATCAGGGTCGAGGCCAGGTTTTTTTTTTTAGGAGAGGAGTAATGATTAAATACACAAAACCTCACCTTACTGCTTCAATATTTCACCTCAAGGAGCTTTGGTGGCGGCTGTCCACTGGTGCACTTTGACAGGTTGGCTCAGATCGATAACATGTTGGAAAACCTTTGACTTTTTCAAATTCTCAATAGCAGAGTGCAGTGCACCTAGCACAATCTGGGTTAAAGGGAAAGACAGATGACACTGATTGGTTGAAGAAATGCTGTGTCCACTACACACCCTTGAGAGATGAAATGTATAAATACAGCCCTTTATTTCCCATGGGCCAACATTATACTCAGTTTACATGTCCTTTTGTGAGCAAGAAGAACTTGGACACACCACATATCCATCTACTCCACGCATTATGCTATGTGCTTTAGACTGTCAAGATACGGACCTTAAACTGCACACAACTCTCTGGTCTTGATGTTGTCTTATCCCTATTAACCAAGATTGACAGTTTTTTGAGTGAAAGCCCAACATTCAAACATAAATAAATAAATTGAACACAGCACCCAAGTTATTCTTCATTCATTTTCTACACCTGCTTACTCCAATTAATGGTCATGGGGGAGCTGGAGTGGTCTTACAAAAAAGCACTTAAACAGTTCTGTGTCATAATGTACAGTATATCTGGAAAATATTCATAGCGCTTCACTTTTTCCACATTTAATGTTACAGCCTTATTCCAATATGGAGTAAATTATTTTTCCTCCTCAACATTTTACTCACAACACCCCATAATGACAACATGAAAAATTTTTTTTTGTTGTTGAAATTTTAGTAAATTTATTAAAAATAAAAACTAAGAAATCACATAGTGCTCTATGACTGCTGGGATAGGCTCCAGCCCCCCGCAACCCTTAATTGGACTAAGCAGTTGAAGATGAGTGTGTGTGTGTGTGTGTGTGTGTGTGTGTGTGTGTGTGTGTGTGTGTGTGTGTGTGTGTGTGTGTGTGAAATCACATAAACATAAATATTCACAGCCTTTGCTCAATATTTTGTTGATACATCTTTGGCAGCAATTACAGCCTCAATTCTTCTTGAATATGATTCCACAAGCGTGGCACACCTATCTTTGAGCAGTTTTGCCCATTCCTCATTGCAGCACCTCCCATCTCCATCAGGTTGGAAGATGAGCATCGGTGCACAGCCATTTTCAGATCTCTCCAGAGATGTTCAATCAGAAACAGTTCTGGGTTCTGGCTGGGCCACTCAAGGACATTCACAGAGTTGTCCTGAAGCCACGCCTTTGATATCTTGGCTGTGTGCTTAGGGTCATTGTCCTGCTGAAAGATGAACCGTTGCCCCAGTCTGAGGTCAAGAGCGCTCTGGAGCTAGGAAACACGTACTATGTTTTAAAGGACAGGACCTTACAACTGTCCACTGTGATGCGCATGTGTCTGCTTGCAGTCCTAACGTGGATATACATAAAAACATATATCGCTGTTGCGACTGGCTACTGCGAGCGAGAGCACACCGCGCACATTGACAGGCTGTCCTAGGTGAAACGGACCATCACATCATAACACACAGCGGGTGATCCGAATGTCACGTCACCCATGTGAGCTGTGTTCCACATGACGTGATGTCTGCCCTGCACCGTTCACAGGACACGTGTGTCGGGCCAGACACGCCGGGCCAGCAGACGTAGGCATGATAAGAGCGCACTGCTTCGTTCATGTCATTTCATGACTGTACGTCTGTGACCATGGGTCATATACAGAGAAACAGGCGGTTCATACTTGTATTGTCTGCTCTATAAGAGGGATTCAGTAAAATGCGATGTTTTTTTAAGGTGTGTGATTTTTATTTTTTTTTATTTTAGGCACGATGTGGTGCAACACTTCCAGCTGTTTTTTTTTTCTTTCCTCCACAACAGCGGCAATTACAATGCTTTTTCACCATAATTAAAGACTTCCTCTTGGTCTACATCACAGGTGTCAAACTGATTCCAGAAAGGGCCAAGAGGGTGCAGGTTTTCTTTGTAACCACCCACTGCACCAGGTGATTTCACTGATTAACATCACTTTAAGCAGATGGAATCAGTTAAGCAGTGAAATCACCTGGTGCAGTGGGTGGTTACAAAGAAAACCTGCACCCTCTTGGCCCTTTCTGGAATCAGTTTGACACCTATGGTCTACATCATCTAATCTCTCTTTTTCAAAAAAATATGTTTATCTCCTTGTTGATTTTAGGCATTTTACGCTGTGGTTATAGGACAGTAATGGTAGCGCAATGGTAAAGTTTCTGTCTGTTAATCAGAGCTTTTGTAAATTGCAGGTTCGAATCTCTTGGGTGGCATGTAATTTTTTTTCTTCCACAGCAGCTGCGCAGTGTCATTCCACATGTTCCAGCTGCTTGCACTGTGTTCCCATTGTGACAGTTTCATGCATGCTCGTGCATGAAACTGTTGCAGCGGGATCGTTCACGCCTGCCGGACCGTGTGTCCCTCCCGGCGTCGACTCGATGTTTTCATAGTTCGCTCACTGTCACTTCATTTGCTCACTTCATCTCAGTTTCACCATGATTCGCTCTGATTCCCACTTATTCGTGCTATGTGTGAAACGGCCCTTAGTTTCCTTATCATGAACTTTTCAATTGTAGATACTGAAAATCTCAATAATGTAGAAGTTATTTTTAATACCAAAATGTGACCTCAGTGGCCTAGTGGTTAGCACTGTTGTATCACAGCAAGAAGATTGTGGGAATGCTCCCCAAATGTCCTTTCTGTGTGGAGTTTGTATGCTCTCCCCATGTTTCTATGTGTTCTCTTCCTCAGTTTCCTCGCACTCTCAAAAACATGCAGTTTTGGTGAACTGGAAACTTTAAATTGACTGGAGGTGTGAGTGAATGTGTCTCTTAATTGGAATCCGTGGGTATATAGAAAATGAATGACTTCAGTTTGAAATTATACACATTTTACAACAAGCTGCTATAGGTAACTAGGTGTCTTGGGCACTCACATCTGCGGTGCATTAGTGATTGGAGACTGGCATTGTGTGTTCGCCGCTCCTCTGGTTTTTCTCCAGTTTTCTCGTTTGTAACTTGGTTTTTAGTGGCTTGAATGTAATTTTTTTTATCTTTGGGTATGTACTTGACGTGGTTCTTGGTCCTTCAGTGTGTATTTTTAACCATTTTTGATTGTTTAGTGCCTTTTTTGCACTGTATGACGCCGCACTTCACTCCCTCGGCTAGCGCGATGCTAAGCTACTCTGCAGCTGAGCTACTCACCATCAGAGGGCTTGGTTTGCGCCGCCGACCTCGCTGCGTCCACAGAGGCTCCTGGAGAAAGTTTGTATTACTATGATTTGATCAATAAAAACAAGCATAACTCAAAGTTTTTGTTTGAAACGGTAGCATTTCTCATTCATGGATAGCTGCCTGTTATTCACTGTCCCTTTTCAGCACAGAACTTCTTGGACTATTTTGAGAAGAAAATTGAGGATATTAGGTTGAGCATATCTCAGCAGGCTTTGGTCCAACCACCGCATACTGCTATGGAGGTGGGTGCGCCCACTGAGGTGTTACCCAGATTTACAGATTTTGATGGTATCTCGCTAGGCGCACTGATGAAGCTTGTAACGTCTACTAAAAGCACAGCCTGTTTATTTGATCCTATACCAACAAAACTGTTTAAGGACCTGTGGCCCATTCTTGGGCCGACTGTTCTGGAAATGATAAATCTCTCATTAACTTCTGGATCTATTCCTAAATGTTTCAAGTCTGCAGTGATTAAACCATTGTTTAAGAAATCCAATCTCGACCCTAGTGTATTGAAAAATTATAGACCGAAATCAAATCTATCATTTTGTTCTAAAATCCTGGAAAAAGTGGTTTTGAGACAGCTCGTGGACTACCTCACTGAGAATAATCTTTTTGAGCCACTGCAGTCTGCTTTTAGAAAATATCACTCCTCAGAGACAGCACTTACTAAAGTAGTGAATGACCTTTTGTGAGCAATGGACTCAGATACCACTACAGTCTTGGTGCTGCTGGATCTTAGTGCTGCTTTTGATACTGTGGATCATCATATTTTACTTAATAGGCTGGATAATCACTTTGGGATTACTGGAACAGCTCTTGCATGGTTGACGTCATACCTGTCCAGTCGTTCTTACTGTGTATTGTGTAATGGCACCTCCTCTGATCGTAGTGACATGAAGTTTGGGGTTCCGCAGGGATCCATTTTAGGCCCCTTGCTTTTTTCCCTTTATGTAGCACCCCCTGGGAATATACTGCGGCGCTTTGGATTCCCTTTCATTGCTGTGCTGATGACACTCAATTGTACATGCCAATAACTGCTGGTAATCTCATTCACTTAAAATCTTTGGAAGATTGCCTTGCATCAGTAAGAAGTTGGATGTCTAGTAAGTTCCTACTTTTAAATTCTGATAAGACTGAAGTTATGGTTTTTGGTCCAGCAAGGTATCGGCATCAATTTGATCAGCTAGCACTTAGCTTAGGTTCGTGTGTTATACATCATATGGATAAAGTGAGGAACCTTGGAGTAATTTTTGATCCTACATTGTCCTTTGATCTCCACATTAGAGACATTACGAGGACTGCTTTCTTCCATTTGCGAAATATAGTGAAGATTCGTCCCATCCTGTCTATGGCTGATGCTGAGACTTTGATTCATGCATTTGTCTCTTCTAGATTGGACTATTGTAATGCTCTATTTTCTGGTTTACCGCAATCCAGGATTAGGGGTTCATCTGGTTCAAAATGCTGCTGCCAGACTTTTGACACAAAGCAGAAAGTTTGACCACATTATGCCCGTTTTGGCGTCCCTGCACTGGCTTCCAGTCGCTGCAAGATCAGATTTTAAAGTACTGTTATTAGTTTATAAAATTGTTCATGGACTTGCACCTCCCTATCTGGCTGACCTGGTAAGCCCCTATGTACCAGGTCGGGCCCTGCATTCTCAGGGTGCAGGACATCTATGTGTTCCCAGGGTGAATAAAAAGTCTGCCGGTCACAGAACTTTCTCCTACTGTGCCCCAGCTCTGTGGAACGATCTCCCGGCACACATTTGGAAGTCGAATACTGTGGAGACTTTTCAGTCACGTTTAAAGACTCATTTGTTTTCCCTGTTTTATCATTAGTGTTATGTGTTTTTATTCTTGTATTCTTTTATGGTCGTCTTTTTATTGTGTTTTAAATTTTTAATTCAGTTTTTTTTGTTGTTGTTTTTTTGTTTTATGTTGTGTGAAGCGCCTTGAATGATTTCATCGTGAATTGGTGCTATATAAATCAATAAATTTGATTTGATTTGTCTTAATATTTGTTGCTGAAAATGCCACATGGATACTGTGGTGAGGTGTGTTAAACAAAATACAGGTCTCTGCCAAACAATTTATTTTTTGGGTTTATTGCTTTCAAGGGAAAAGATTTGCTGTTTGCACGCCCCTCTCTCCCTACAGTAAGGGGTCTTCTTCCATCTTTGACCGTCAGATTGTATAGACATGGCACACAATGCAAACCATCTCAGTGGATGAGACTCAGAGCAAACACTTCTGTGAGACATGAAGGAGATGTTTCATGCTGAAATTTTGCTTATTGTAGAAGAATTTCAATACAGTGTCATAGAATTGTTGTAGACTGACTTGACACCCTGTTAACCCCCAAAACGTGAATCAGCTTCAAATCGTGAATTATCTGCAAACCGTTATTGCAAAACGTGAACGCGGGTCTCACAAAACGTGAATATATATATATAAATGGTAACACTTTATATTAACTGCACGCTATAAAGCATTAGTAAAGCATTTGTAAAGTGTAAGTAAATGCTTAAGTAACTACTTGTAAAACATTTACAAAGCTTTCTTTTTTATAGCTACTCATTGGTAAGAACATAAATAGATGGGCTTATAGTTATAATATAATAAGCCCCTCGTTTCGTGCTGAATTTTGTTTATTGTAGAAGATTTTCAATACAGTGTCATAGAATTGTTAAAGACTGACAAGACACCCTGTTAACCCCCAAAACGTGAATCAGCTGCAAATCGTGAATTATCTGCAAACCGTTATTGCAAAACATGAACGCGGGCTTCACAAAACGTGAATACGAGGTCTATTAGAAAAGTATCCGACCTTATTATTTTTTTCAAAAACCATATGGATTTGAATCACGTGTGATTACATCAGACATGCTTGAACCCTCGTGGGCATGCAAGAGTTTTTTTCACGCCTGCCGGTTACGTCATTCGTCTGTGGGCAGTCTTTGAGTGAGGAGTGGTAAGGACGGCCCACGGCACCTGACGACAATCTGCGCTTCGAGGCGGCAGCGTCTCACCGTTTTCAACTTGAAAACTTCCACATTCAGGCTCTGTTGACCCAGTAAGTCGTCAGAGAACAGAGAACTTTCAGAAGAAGTCGGCATGAGGAGTTTATTTGGACATTCCATTGTTAACGGACATTTTGTAATGAAAGAACGTGCGGACAGAGTCGCATGTTGGGCCGGACCCGACCGCGGGGGGTCGCGACAGGAAAAACACCTCCGTTGGAAACCTTAACGGGCAAGTTGGAACATGCCCAAGCTGTTAAACAATTTCTCAGTTACTCACTTGTTGAAAGCCATCAAAAGCCGCCTGAATTTTACAAATGGTTTTCAACACGGAGGTGTTTTTCCTGTCGTGGCGCACACAGATTCGTCGAGTCGTCACGGAAATGACTTGGCAAATTTGCGCGCACGTCTTTCATAAAAAAATGTCCTTAAACAGTGGAATGTCTGCATAAAGTCCTCATGCCGGCCTCTTCTGAATCTTCTCTGTTCTCTCACGACGTCCTGGGGAATTAAGCCTTAAATTAGGATGTTTTCAGGTCGAAACAGGCCGACGACGGCGCCTGGAAGCGAACCACGATGTCCTGCTCTGTGGGAAGTCCTTACACCGACAGAAACACCCCCTAATCTTTCATCAGCCGTTAAACTTTTCACCGAAAACCAGCTTAATTTCTCGAATAGTGTCCACTCGGATATTCCTCACAGGTCCAGAAAAAAATGTTGATAAAGCAACGCGCGCCATCTCGAGCAGCGTGTGAAACAAAGGAATTCAGCCGAGAGGGCGGGACCACATCTCACTCAAGGCCTGCCCACAGGGAAATGACGTCACCGACACGCATGAAAAAACTCACGCATGCGCACAAGGGTTCAAGCATGACTTTATATTAACTGCATGCTATAAAGCATTAGTAAAGCATTTGTAAAGTGTAAGTAAATGCTTAAGTAACTACTTGTAAAACATTTACAAAGCTTTCTTTTTTATTAGCTACTCATTGGTAAGAACATAAATAGACGGGCTAATAGTTATTAATAACAAAATATCTAATGTCTTTATAAAACATCCATCCATCCATCTTCTACCTCTTAGTCCAATTAAGGGTCGCGGGGGCTAGAGCCTATCCCAGCAGTCATAGAGCGCGAGGCGGGGTACACCCAGGAGAGGACGCTAGTCTGTCTCAGGGCCACAAATAGACAAACAAACACAGACACACCCACACACACGCCTACGGACAGTTTTAAAGATTCCAATCCACCTAACCCGCATGTCTTTGGATGTGGGAGGAAACCGGAGCACCCGGAGGAAACCCACGCAAACACGAGGAGAACATGCAAACTCCACACAGAAAGGCCACGGGAATTGAACCCACAACCTTCTCGCTGTGAGGCAACAGTGCTAACCACTAAGCCACCGTGCTGCCCCTTTATAAAACATTTACAAATGATTTTTTTTTAATTGCTTGGGGCGCATTTTTTTAAGACACACAGGGGGCGGCACAAACACTTAAGAAAAAAAAAATAATCATCATCTGCGCTGCAGAGCAGTTATCATATCACTGTGTGGGGAATTAGTAAATTGTTGCCCCCTCCCTGCAGCTGTAGGCGCCCCTGAACAGGCGCTTGAAGCGGACAGACAGGGTGGAAGAATGGGTTCGAATTTCACCAGAGAGGACAAACTGCCCACTCGTAGAAAAATGTTTGCAGAAAGGAGAGCCTGCCTGTTTGTAAAGAGGGTTTAGAAATTGAGCTGTGTTCACATTACTACCTGAAGTGACTTGAATCTGACCTTGTTTTTTTTGTGTGTGTGCCTGCATCTCATGCAGTGTACACTAACAAATTACAAGATATATTTACTTAATATAATTTTTTGTTAACCCTCACCACATAACCTGGTTGTTCAACAAAACATCCATCCATCCATCCATTTTCTTCCGCTTTATCCAGAGTCGGTCGCGGGGGCAGCAGCTCAAGCAAACCGCCCAGACCTCCCGATCCACACACAGCTCCCCCAGCTCCTCCGAGGGGAACCCCAAGGCATTCCCAAGCCAGCCGAGAGATGTAATCCTTCCAGCGTGTCCTGGGTCTTCCCCGGGGCCTCCTCCCCAATGGGACGTGCCCCGGAACACCTCTCCAGCGAGGCGTCCAGAGGGCATCTGGAAAAGATGCCCGAGCCACCTCAACTGACTCCTTTCGCGTGGAGGAGCAGCGGCTCGACTCCGAGCTCCTCCCGAGTGACCGAGCTCCTCACCCTATCTCTAAGGGAGCGCCCAGCCACCCTGCGGAGGAAACTCATCTCGGCCGCTTGTACCCACGATCTCGTTCTTTCGGTCATGAGCCAAATCTCATGACCATAGGTGAGGGATCGGAACATAGATCGATCGATAATCGAGAGCTTTTCCCCCCTACTCAGCTCTCTCTTTACCATGACGGTCCGATACAGCGACCGCATCACTGCAGACGCTGCAGCGTCTATCGCCACCCAGTGTACGCTGAAGGTCCTGATTTGACGACAGCCAACAGAACCACATCGTCCGCAAACAGCAGAGACGAGATTCTGTGGTGCCCAAACCAGACCCCCCTCTACACCCTGGCTGTGCCTAGAAATTCTGTCCATAAAATAATGAACAGAACTGGTGACAAAGGGCAGCCCTGGCGGAGGGCCAACGTGCACTGGAAACAGGTTTGACTGACTACCGGCAATGCGAACCAGCTCCTGCTGCGGTCGTACAGGGGACCGGATAGCCCTTAGCAAAGGACCCCGGACCCCGTACTCCCGGAGCACTCCCCACAGGTTCCCCGAGGGACACGGTCGAAACGCCTCTCCAGATCCACAAAACACATGTGGACTGGTTGGGCGAACTCCCCATGAACCCTCGAGCTCCCGATGGAGCGTGTAGAGCTGGTCCAGTGTGCTGCGACCAGACGAAAACCACACTGCTCCTCCATGATCCAAGGTTCGACCATCGGTCGATTCTCCTCTCCAGTACTCTGGAATAGACCTACCGGGGAGGCTGAGGAGTGTGATCTCCCTATAGTTGGAACATACCCTCCGGTCCCCCTTCTTAAACATAGGGACCACCACCCGGTCCTGCCAATCCAGAGGCACTGTCCCCAGATCGCCACGCAATGTTTGCAGAGGCGTGTCAGCCAAGACAGTCCCACAACATCAGAGACTTAAGGTACTCAGGACAGATTTCATCCACCCCAGGAGCCTTGCCACCGAGGAGCTTTCCAACCACCTCAGATGACTTCTGCCTGGGTAATGGATGAGTCCGTCTCTGGGGTCCCCAGTCTCTGCCTCCTCTTCGGAAGATGTGATGATGGATTGAGGAGATCCTCGAAGTACTCCTTCCAACCGCCCAACAATATCCCCAGTCAGAGCAACAGCTCCCCACCCGCACCGTAAACAGTGCCAGTGGAGAGCTGCTTCCCCGCCTCCTGAGGCGTTGGGACGGTTTGCCAGAATCTCTTCGAGGGCCGACCGATAGTCCTCCTCCATAGCCTCCCGAATTCCTCCCAGACCCGAGTTTTGCCTCTGTGACCACACGGGGCTGCGGCATGCTTGGCCTGCCGGTACCTGTCAGCTGCCTCTGGGGTCCCACCTACCAACAAAGATAAGTATGACTCCTTCTTCAGCTTGACGGCATGCCTTACTTCCGGTGTCCACCACCGGGTTCGGGGATTGCTGCCGCGACAGGCACCAGAGACCTTGCGACCACAGCTACGAGCGGCCGCATCAGCAATGGAGGTGGAGAACATGGGCCACTCGGACTCCATGTCTCCAACCTCCCCCGGGATCTGGGAGAAGCTCTCCCGGAAGTGGGAGTTGAAGACCTCCCTGACAGAGGGTTCCGCCAGTCGTTCCCAGCAGACCCTCACGACACGTTTGGGCCTGCCAGGTTTGACCGGCTTCCTCCCCTCCCAGTGGATCCAACTCACCACCAGGTGGTGATCGGTCGACAGCTCTGCCCCTCTTTTTACTCAAGTGTCCGAGACATGTGGCCGAAGGTCAGATGATACGACTACAAAGTCGATCATTGATCTCCGGCTCAGGGTGTCCTGGTGCCACATGCACTTATGGACACCCTTGTGCTCAAACATGGTCTTCGTGATGGACAAACTGTGACTAGCACAGAAGTCCAACAACTGAACACCACTTGGGTTCAGATCGGGGAGGCCGTGCTTCCCGATCACCCCCCTCCAGGTCTCACTGTTGCCGCCCACGTGGGCGCTGAAATCCCCCAGGAGAACAATGGAGTCCACAGTCGGAGCGCTATCTAGTACCCCTCCCAGGGACTCCAGGAAGGTTGGGTACTCTGCACTGCTGCTCGGCCCGCAGGCCGAGACAATGGTGAGAGACCTGTCCCCGACCCGAAGGCGTAGTGACGCGACCCTCTCGTTCACCGGAGTGAACTCCAACACATGGCGACTGAGCTGGGGAGCAATAAGCAATGCAACCCCAGCTCTCCGCCTCTCCCCGTGGGCAATGCCAGAAAAATGAAGCGTCCAGCCCCTCTCCAGGAGTTGGGTACCAGAGCCCATGCTGTGCGTGGAGGTGAGCCCGACTATCTCTAGTCGGTATCTCTCAACCTCCCGCACAAGCTCAGGCTCCTTGCACCCCAGCGAGGTGACATTCCACGTCCCAACAGCCAGGGGCTGTGAGCATGGACCGGGCCGCCAGGCCACCCGCCCTCGACCGCCACCCAATCCTCTCTGCACCCGACCCCCATGGCCCCCTCTGCAGGTGGTAAACCCACAGGAGGGCGGGCCCACGTTGCTCCTTCGGGCTGAGCCCGGCCAGGCCCCATGGGCTAAGGCCTGACCACCAGGCGCTCGCGCGCGAGCCCCAACCCCAGGCCTGGCTCCAGGGTGGGACCCCCGGGCGACGTCTCGGTCCTTGATCTTTCACTGATCATGGAGGTTCTGAGCTGCCCTTAGTCGATAAGGTGGCAGCCAGAGGGGGAGTCAACAAAACATATAACTAATATTACAAAATATGTAATTCATTATTTTGTATTTTACAGTATATTTTGTTTAATATTTAAACAACTGAGCTATGTTGGACTGGTTTACCGAACTAGATTAAGTGAGTGTGCCAAATCAAATTATTTGATGTGAGATTTGGGCTTCTTACTGTTTTGAGCTGTCTGAACATGTCAAGTTTAATTTATATATTTTTCCTATTACCTTCCTTTGTGTATGTGCTTGGAGATCAGCTTCACTTCTGATTTCATTTTACTTTCTATGTCATCACTGGTGATATGACTGCTGTAAGATCAGATAACAGTCACTTACAAACATGAAAACACAAAGATTCAGGAACAAATATCACAAGGTCTCAGAAATGGACAGAGTCTCACCAGAAACTGTAACAATGAAACAAGGGCCAGAAGGAAAGTCAGCACTGCAGAATAACATCTACAACCCCAATTGCAATGAAGTTGGGATGTTGTGTAAAATGTAAATAAAAAGAGAATACAATGATTTGCAAATCCTCTTCAACCTATATTCAATTAAATACACCACAAAGACAAGATTTTTAATGTTCCAACTGATAAACTTTATTGTTTTGTGCAAATATTTGCTCATTTTGAAATGGATGCCTGCAACACATTTCAAAAAAGCTGGGACAGTGGTATGTTTACCACTGCGTTACATCACCTTTCCTTCTAACAACACTCAATAAGCCGTTGGGAACTGAGGGCACTAATTGTTGTTGTTGTAACACGTACAGAATGTGGCTTGGCATTGTCTTGCTGAAATAAACAGGGACGTCCCTGAAAAAGACGTTACTTGGATGGCAGCATGTGTTGCTCCAAAACCTGGATGTACCTTTCAGCATTGATGGTGCCATCAGAGATGTGTAAGTTGCCCATACCATGGGCACTAGCACACCCTCATACCATCACAGATGCTGGCTTTTGAACTTTGCACTGAACACTGCATTAAAAACCAACATCACTGTGTAAAGAATCTTATCATGTGGGCTCAGAAACATTTCAGAAAACCATTTTAAGTTAACACAGTTTGTCGCTACATCTACAAATGCAAGTTAAAGCTCTACCATGTAAAGTGAAAGCCATACATCAACAACATCCAGAAACGCCACTGCCTTCTCTGGGCCCGAGTTCATTTGAAATGGACAGACGCAAAGTGGAAAAGTGTGCTGTGGTCTGATGAGTCCACATTTCAAATTGTTTTTGGAAATCATGGAGGTCGTGTCCTCGGGACAAAAGAGGAAAAAGACCATCCAGATTGGTACCAGCGCAAAGTTCAAAAGCTAGCATCTGTGATAGCATTAGTGCCCACTAACACCCCCTAACAAAAAATAACATATTTTGAATTCATTCATTCATTCATTTAAACTTGCATGCCTTTGCACTGTGGAATCAGAGTGCCACTTGAACAAATGTATGGCAAATTGTTTTCTTGAGTAAGATGGGGCCAACTGGCCCCATCTTAACCAAACTAATTTCGGCATGTTAGTTAAATTAACGGCACTTCTGAAGTTTTATAACATGAAAATATCAGCTGTATGTTTTAAAGTACTGCAGTAATTTTGAAGGTTTTAGTGTGGACATGCTCTGCTGCCCAGTGCATTATGGGTACAGTCACGACAGGAGAAATGCATTTGAGACGCTCTGATCAGGCTCCACATGGACAACAGCATTAAACTCGTATATTGTGCCTTAAACTCTCATGAATATATTCTCTGTGTTTATAGATGTTGTTACTTGTTATTGTTTGTTTTAAACATCAGAAGAAGCTCAGGTTGCTTTTCCAATATTTTCCTGTTTGCTGTACAGGCTCTACTGCCATCTACTGGCCAGTAGTGTTCATGGCAGTATTTGCACTAAGTATTGAAATGTCCCATAAATTATAATTCTTTGCTCGCCTGAGACTTGTTGCAAGCTCTTACTGCAGCTAAAGAAATAAAAGTATACATTTTGGTTGTATAATGTTCATTTACAATTGTCGTTGTGGATTTTGTTTTTAAAAAAATGGTACGCAAAGGATTATGGGTAAGGGGCTGAGTGTCTGGGCGCCAGTAGATGGCAGTGTTCTATACATTCAAATCACAACTTGACTTAGTTGGCTTTTTTTTTTTATTTTATTTATATAGTGCCAAATCACAACAAACAGTTGCCCCAAGGTGCTTTATGTTGTAAGGCAAAGCCATACAATATAATTAATGATGATTAAATGCAGAGTGGTGCATACAGAGCAAAAAGAGAAAGAAACACTCAGTGCATCATGGGAACCCCCCCCAGCAGTCTAAGTCTATAGCAGCATAACTAAAGGATGGTTTAGCAAAAAGGAAAGTTTTAAGCCTAATCTTAAAAGTAGAGAGGGTGTCTGTCTCCCTGATCCGAATTGGAAGCTGGTTCCAGAGGAGAGGAGCCTGAAAGCTGAAGGCTCTGCCTCCCATTCTACTCTTACAAACCCTAGGAACTACAAGTAAGCCTGCAGTCTGAGAGTGAAGTACTCTATTGGGGTGATATGGTACTATGAGGTCCCTAAGATAAGATGGGACCTGATTATTCAAAACCTTATAAGTAAGAAGAAGAATTTTAAATTCTATGCTAGAATTAACAGGAAGCCAATGAAGAGAGGCCAATATGGGTGAGATATGCTCTCTCCTTCTAGTCCCTGTCAGTACTCTAGCTGCAGCATTTTGAATTAACTGAAGGCTTTTCAGGGAACTTTTAGGACAACCTGATAATAATGAATTACAATAGTCCAGCCTAGAGGAAATAAATGCATGAATTAGTTTTTCAGCATCACTCTGAGACAAGACCTTTCTAATTTTAGAGATACTGCGCAAATGCAAAAAAGCAGTCCCACATATTTGTTTAATATGCGCCTTGAATGACATATCCTGATCAAAAATGACTCCAAGATTTCTCACAGTATTACTAGAGGTCAGGGTAATGCCATCCAGAGTAAGGATCTGGTTAGACACCATGTTTCTAAGATTTGTGGGGCCAAGTACAATAAATTCAGTTTTATCTGAGTTTAAAAGCAGGAAATTAGAGGTCATCCATGTCTTTATGTCTGTAAGACAATCCTGCAGTTTAGCTAATTGGTGTGTGTCCTCTGGCTTCATGGATAGATAAAGCTGGGTATCATCTGCGTAACAATGAAAATTTAAGCAATGCTGTCTAATAATACTGCCTAAGGGAAGTATGTATAAAGTGAATAAAATTGGTCCTAGCACAGAACCTTGTGGAACTCCATAATTAACCTTAGTCTGTGAAGAAGATTCCCCATTTACATGAACAAATTGTAATCTATTAGATAAATATGATTCAAACCACCGCAGCGCAGTGCCTTTAATACCTATGGCATGCTCTAATCTCTGTAATAAAATTTTATGGTCAACAGTATCAAAAGCAGCACTGAGGTCTAACAGAACAAGCACAGAGATGAGTCCATTGTCTGAGGCCATAAGAAGATCATTTGTAACCTTCACTAATGCTGTTTCTGTACTATGATGAATTCTAAACCCTGACTGAAACTCTTCAAATAGACCATTCCTCTGCAGATGATCAGTTAGCTGTTTTACAACTACCCTTTCAAGAATTTTTGAGAGAAAAGGAAGGTTGGAGATTGGCCTATAATTAGCTAAGATAGCTGGGTCAAGTGATGGCTTTTTAAGTAATGGTTTAATTACTGCCACCTTAAAAGCCTGTGGTACATAGCCAACTAATAAAGACAGATTGATCATATTTAAGATCGAAGCATTAATTAATGGTAGGGCTTCCTTGAGCAGCCTGGTAGGAATGGGGTCTAATAGACATGTTGATGGTTTGGAGGAAGTAACTAATGAAAATAACTCAGAACAATTGGAGAGAAAGAGTCTAACCAAATACCGGCATCACTGAAAGCAGCCAAAGAGAACGATATGTCTTTGGGATTGTTATGATTAATTTTTTCTCTAATAGTTAAAATTTTATTAGCAAAGAAAGTCATGAAGTCATTACTAGTTAAAGTTAAAGGAATACTCGGCTCAATAGAGCTCTGACTCTTTGTCAGCCTGGCTACAGTGCTGAAAAGAAACCTGGGGTTGTTCTTATTTTCTTCAATTAGTGATGAGTAGTAAGATGTCCTAGCTTTACGGAGGGCTTTTTTTATAGAGCAACAGACTCTTTTTCCAGGCTAAGTGAAGATCTTCTAAATTAGTGAGATGCCATTTCCTCTCCAACTTACGGGTTATCTGCTTTAAGCTGCGAGTTTGTGAGTTATACCACGGAGTCAGGCACTTCTGATTTAAGGCTCTCTTTTTCAGAGGAGCTACAGCATCCAAAGTTGTCCTCAATGAGGATAGAAAACTATTGACGAGATAATCTATCTCACTCAGAGTTTAGGTAGCTACTCTGCACTGTGTTGGTATATGGCATTGGAGAACATAAAGAAGGAATCATATCCTTAAACCTAGTTACAGCGCTTTCTGAAAGACTTCTACTGTAATGAAACTTATTCCCCACTGCTGGGTAGTCCATCACAGTAAATGTAAATGTTATTAAGAAATGATCAGACAGAAGGGGGTTTTCAGGGAATACTGTTAAGTCTTCAATTTCCTTACCATAAGTCAGAACAAGATCTAAGGTATGATTAAAGTGGTGGGTGGACTCATTTACATTTTGAGCAAAGCCAATCGAGTCTAACAATAGATTAAATGCAGTGTTGAGGCTGTCATTCTCAGCATCTGTGTGGATGTTAAAATCGCCCACTATAATTATCTTATCTGAGCTAAGCACTAAGTCAGACAAAAGGTCCGCAAATTCACAGAGAAACTCACAGTAATGACCAGGAGGACGATAGATAACAACAAATAAAACTGTTTTTTGGGACTTCCAATTTGGATGGACAAGACTAAGAGACAAGCTTTCAAATGAATTAAAGCTCTGTCTGGGTTTTTGATTAATTAATAAGCTGGAGTGGAAGATTGCTGCTAATCCTCCGCCTCGGCCCATGCTACGATCGTTCTGGCAGTTAGTGTGACTCGGAGGTGTTGACTCATTTAAACTAACATATTCATCCTGCTGTAACCAGGTTTCTGTAAGGCAGAATAAATCAATATGTTGATCAATTATTATATCCTTTACTAACAGGGACTTAGAAGAGAGAGAGATCTAATGTTTAATAGACCACATTTAACTGTTTTAGTCTGTGGTGCAGTTGAAGGTGCTATATTATTTTTTCTTTTTGAATTTTTATGCTTAAATAGATTTTTGCTGGTTATTGGTGGTCTGTGAGCAGGCACCGTCTCTACGGGGATGGGGTAATGAGGGGATGGCGGGGGAGAGAAGCTGCAGAGAGGTGTGTAAGACTACAACTCTGCTTCCTGGTCCCAACCCTGGATAGTCACGGTTTGGAGGATTTAAGAAAATTGGCCAGATTTCTAGAAATGAGAGCTGCTCCATCCAAAGTGGGATGGATGCCGTCTCTCCTAACAAGACCAGGTTTTCCCCAGAAGCTTTGCCAATTATCTATGAAGCCCACCTCATTTTTGGACATCACTCAGACAGCCAGCAATTCAGGGAGAACATGCGGCTAAACATGTCACTCTCGGTCCGATTGGGGAGGGGGCTCAGAGAAACTACAGAGTCCGACATTGTTTTTTGCAAAGTTACACTCCGATTCAATATTAATTTTAGTGACCTCCGATTGGCGTAACCAGGTGTCATTACTGCCGACGTGAATTACAATCTTACCAAATTTACGCT
Organism: Thalassophryne amazonica; assembly: GCF_902500255.1. Taxonomy (NCBI): domain Eukaryota; kingdom Metazoa; phylum Chordata; class Actinopteri; order Batrachoidiformes; family Batrachoididae; genus Thalassophryne; species Thalassophryne amazonica. The sequence goes on along the minus strand of NC_047107.1, from coordinate 63,310,795 downwards.
TAGCCTTAGCCAGCAGTTTCAAATTTCCTTCAATGTCGCCTGCTCTGGCCCCCGGAAGACAATTGACTATGGCTGCTGGTGTCGCTAACTTCACATTTCTCAAAACAGAGTCGCCAATAACCAGAGTTTGTTCCTCGGCGGGTATGTCGCCGAGTGGGGAAAAACGGTTAGAGATGTGAACGGGTTGGCGGTGTACACGGGGCTTCTGTTTAGGACTACGCTTCCTCCTCACAGTCACCCAGTCGGCCTGCTTTCCCAGCTGCTCGGGATCTGCCGGAGGGGAACTAATGGCGGCTAAGCTACCTTGGTCCGCACCGACTACAGGGGCCTGGCTAGCTGTAGGATTTTCCACGGTGTGGAGCCAAGTCTCCAATTCGCCCAGCCTGGCCTCCAAAGCTACGAATAAGCTACACTTATTACAAGTACCGTTACTGCTAAAGGAGGCCGAGGAATAACTAAACATTTCACACCCAGAGCAGAAAAGTGCGGGAGAGACAGGAGAAGCCACCATGCTAAACCGGCTAAGAGCTAGTAGCTGCGCTAAGCTAGCGGATTCCTAAAAACACACAAAGTGAATAATGTGTAAATAATTTAGAGGTGATTCAGCACAGGGAGTGCTTTAGTTAAGGCACGTGAAGATTACACTGTGAAACAAATCATTATCTAGTTAACTAGATCAATCTAACTGTGCAGATTAAACAGCTAACAGATACAGCAAAACACCGCTGTGCTCCGGAACAGGAAGTGATACAATACCGCAGTGAGAGCCAACCACCACCCTTTTACAAATAGCTTCTTTTTTTTTTTACATACAAATAAAATGGCATATTTTACAAAAGCACATTTAAATACCAACACACATGTCACGTCACATTATCATGTTGGTTTTTACATAGAATGAATGAGTCAACCAATCAGTGTTAGTGAAGGCTCATTTACCCATAATCCCTTTCGCATCTGTCTGTGTTTGTTACAAAACTTCAGAATTAGTACATTATGTAAAATTTAAAAGATGTGTTATATTTTAACTTTGTACAAATGACAGAATTGACATTAATGGAGTTATTCTATCCGTATTAATTTTATTTATAAATCACAAACCATAAGTCAGCACTGCTTTATTTTCCAAGACCTCCGCCTCGCAGTGACACTGCTACTGAAGAGAGAGTTGAGCTTTGTGATTGGCTCACTGCTGCAAGTGGCTGTTTGCTACATAGCTTCCAGCAGTGGGTAGGGTGCACAAAGACAGAAGTGCTCACTCATTGTTTGGGTCTGTGGCCATCTTTGACACTACCAGAAGTGATCGTCATGTTAAAACTCAAAATCAGCTTGTTAGTAGTTGTAAGTGTACTGGAGACAATACTGAAAGTTATTGGTTAGCTGTAGCTTCTGATCATTTTTTGGGTGGTTTATCGGTTTAGCTTCATAAAAGATAACTTTTCAGTTAGCTGATTATCTGTTATCGAAGCTAACCTTTTGGTTAGCTGTGCCCACCACTGACCAGAGCAACAACTCCACCAGCAGGACTTCACCTCACATACCATAGATTCCTGGAGCTTGCAGTCTCAGTGATATTTGGTGGCTTACAGCTGTTGGATCAGCCAGTGGAACCCTGGCACATGACACACCAACAATGTTTAACTAAAAGACAGATAAAACACATTTTGGACACAGTGATTCAATACGACATTTGGCTGCATCTATTTGTTTTTGTGCATGTTTGGTTATTTGTGATATAAATCAAAGTCGCCTGTGGATGCTGCCACTAAATGTAGCATAGACTGTGTCCTACTCCTGGATAATGTCCAGAGTTGCATTGCGGAGGATTGTAGTCTTTGTGGTTAACATGATCCATAGCATCAACTAACCAGCTCAGTCAATAATGGACCTGCTAAACAGAGAAATGATCTTGTATTCCTTTGAGATTTCTTTTTTTATTTAAGTTGCTCTTCTGATCTTGTATCCCTCTCTGATTTTGTCAGAGCGCCTAAGCCCTCCATTGGACATTCAGCTGGAGACAATCAACTGCACTGCCTTTGGTGTACGATGGAAGATGCCCCGTCGTCATGTCAGCACCATCACAGGATACAAGGTAGTCACAAAGTCTGATTTTATGCAACTAGCTATTCAACAACAGTCTGCTGTTGTCCAAACCCATGTCTTGCAGGAGAACAAGGGTCTAAGCCTTTAGGGTCCTGATGCTTCCTGTCTTACTGTGTGATTGTAAAAGTTGGGTGCTACCCAGTGACATTAGGTGACGAATAGATGTTTTTGGTACTGGATTTCTTGTTAGGATCCTTGAGTATTGCAGGAATGACTTTGTCAAATAAATGGTTACTTCAGGAAACTAAGAAAAGGAAAACCACCTGCATTGGGACATAAGTATATTTCAGCCATGTGGAATGTTTTTCTGGGCATGATTCAGCACGCACAAGCTTCAGTGTTAAGGACCACAGTGGCTGGACGATCACAAGGGGATGCCCACATTTCACTGAGCGGCAGCAGATATTTGAGAGGTGGAGATGGACTGGTTGTCTACCTGGCATTGCGCTAGCATGTACTTTCAAACCTGACCTGATTTATGTTAGTTTACTCTTTTGTTATCACAATTCTCTGGATTGACAGGTGTTTGTTGAAGAGAAGTTTATGAAAATGTTCTTGCATGTGGGCTATTCTATTATTCATGCTTAAATCTGAAGTAAAAAGAATTTGGTTGAACATTTGTCAGTGAAGTAAAGGGACTTGTGGGGTCAGAATTTAGTGGATATTGATCAGAGGAAAACACTGGCTTTACAGTCAGCAGGATAAAACAACCTGGTCTCACGGCAAGTCGTGATTCCGGCAGCACGAAATATACATTAATCTATTGGTTCGTGATATTGTGACGAAAAGCGCCTCATTTTCGTCACGGCAGCACAAATTCACTCTAATTCATTCTGTGATGGGTGCACGAAATTAAAAGAGAAACGGGTTATGGTTACACATTTCATCACGGGAGCATGAAAAAAAAAGTGAGAGTGGGCTGGATAAAAATCAGGGTGTTACATTTTCATTTTAAGAACCCACAAAACTCTTTGAAAGGTTTTTAATCAAGCAAACTTCAAACTAGCTTATAAATATGCCATAAATCAAATCTCATCTGTCTGTCTCTTTTTTATGTATGAATACCAACTTTCTTTGCAAGCGGCTGCAACATTTTAAAGTGTCTGTCACAATGTGCAGAGAGATAGCATTCATTGACGGGCTGGTGTTTGAAATTTCTGGTGGGTTTGATGGAACCCCTTTGCTGCCAAATTTAAGTTTTTCCAAGGGCTGTCAGAGGGGAAAAGTGTACTCACAGAAATTTATTTAGTGGTTTGTCAAGTGATTTTTTTTTTTTTCTTTGAACCAGAATGTGAAGTTGCTTTTGAACACAAAAGTGATGTTTACTTTTCTCAGCAGAAGCCCGTTGAACATATCACAGGATGTCATGATAGTGTTTGTAACAGGGTAATAATATCCGGGTCGAATTCCGCCAAATTAACTCAAATTACTCATTTTTTTGGTACAATAAGTTCATATTATATGTATATATATATACCTGTTTGGCATTGAAGAGTGAGAAGTCCATATGTCTTTGAACGCACCTCACACAGCACGCAGCTGGTGCACGGGGAGGGGCAAACTCAGTGCAGCTTGGACTGTGTGAGAGGTAAGACATATGAAACTGGGTCCTCATATTGAGCACTTTTTCTGTAAATTCACGTTCTGTCCACGATTTATTTCCAACTTTAATGGTGCAGAGGTGTCTTTTGTGTGTGTGTGAAATGTTAAATGTAAGTTTTGGGCCAAGTGTAATGCTTAGCTGGCACATGGTTTAAGCTAGCTGAGGGGTGCTTTGCTGTAGAGTCAATGTAAACTTACTTGCACACACACTGCAAACGTGGCCTGTACTAATTTTATTTTACTGTTTTATTTTCTTAGTTGTGCTCTTTTATGAAGAGAAGTGTCTTGGACCACTGTGCTCACTGCAGTTTTTTTTTTAATGTCCAAACAGGTATGAGTTGACAATTGTTTTGTCTTAATTTTCTGTTCTATTTACTGTATGGTTGTACATAAATGTGAATGACTGTTTTTATTTACATAATTTTACATATTTGGTTTATTCAGGTACTCAGTGCAGCTTGGACTGTGTGAGAGTTGTGCTCTTTTATGAAGAGAAGTGTCTTGGACCACTGTGCTCACTGCAGTTTTTTTAATGTCCAAACAGACCCAGTGCAGTTTGGACTGGGCGAGAGTAAAGACAGTCAGACCACATCCAGCTTCTGTCATCCTTCCCGCACTACTCAATAGAACACAACGCAGGGGACACCTGGTTACAGTGGTGCCGTGACCCGGATTCCAGAAGCGTCGGTGCCAACTCGATCACCGAGGGGTGCTCAGCTATTCACAAGTTTACTCCTAGCTCGACATTGTGCGGTTGGATGACTTTGGGTTACTGTGGTTTAGTCTAATTTCATCTCTTGGAGACAGATTTAGCGTTTTGGTGGTTATCTGCTACACTTCTGTTTTTTACATCACATTTGATCTGTGTTTTGTTCACCATGTTCAGTAAAGTTGATTCTGGGGCAGATGATGGTGCTTCTGATGGCACAGGTGAGACACATGTGGGGATTGGGAGGGGCTGGTTTAGAGATGTTACCCAGACCCCCCGAGTGGGCATGTTGAGAACGCCTAGGTTCAGTTCTACTCGAGTACAGCCTCCGCAAGTTGATTTGAACCCACGTGTTGCTGGTGATTTTGAGTTTGGCACTTTAATATCAGACTTAGCTAATCAAATTGGTCAGTCTATTGCTGCTCAGCTGCAGAGCAATATCGGCTCACGCTCGCAGCCTAATGATACCTTTCAAACAGCTCAGAACAGCACACCTTCTGAATTGAATCTGTCTGGTGTTAAACTCATTATGCAGTCTGATGTTAAAGACCCACCTGTCTTTAGAGGGGATGGAAGTGACAAATGTTCTGTAAATGAGTGGGTTGAAATGGTAGAGCTTTACCTCATAAAGAGAGCAATACCAGTACAACAGCAACAATCTGAGGTATTAGCTAAGTTACTTGGGAAAGCTAGAGATGTGGTGAAGGTTACTCTACGCAACCAGTCCTTACCATATGACTCCCAGGCACCTAGTGTAATATTTGATATACTAAAACAGAACTTCGGTGAGTTAGCATACTCCGCCATGCCCATGGCTGACTTTTACAACACTAGGCCACTCCCAAATGAAAGTGTGATGGAGTACTGGATCCGACTGAACAAAGCTATTGACATTGCTCATGAGTGCTTACGGAGACATGGTAGGGGTGTTGAGGACCCGGGCCGTGAAGTCTCGATGATGTTCATTAAATACTGCCCAAATCCAGTTCTCGCCAACAGACTGAGTTTTAAAGCTGCGGAGGAGTGGACAACAAGTGAAGTACAGGAGCGTATCAGTACATTCCAGAGGGAAACCAGAGCTGATAGCCATGAACAACTCCCCTCAAATAGTCTCGTTCCATGCCATTCCCAGTCTGCGGTGGTCCAGGAGCGGCCCGGTACACACCGGGAACAAGTGAACGCATGCACACAATGTTTTCCAGCTTCATTGTGTCCTGTCTCCATGCAGGTGACCACCCAAACACCCACTGTTGTTACCCAAGCCCCGGTGAGGGCGGGCCCCTACCAGCAGCTCCAGCCCTCATCAGTGGCCCATGCTGCGGTGCCAACAGTCTCGCCTGTCCCGCAGCGACCGATATCATCCACACCTCAGCCTCAGTTTGCAGTCAGCTCAGCGGCGAACCCTCCAGCTATTGTTACGTCACCGTCAGTGGATTTAGAGGGTGTGCGCTCTCTGATGAGCCTATTGGACTGTCTAGTCACACGCTATAACTCAGAACCATACATCTTAGCCCACCATGCAACAGTTGATTGCCCTCCCAGATTTTGCAAAGTCTGTAATGACCCAGCCCTCGACACTGTCACACTGCAGGAGAAACAATCTCTGCCTGGCATGCTTCTCCCCAGGCCACTGGAAAAAGAACTGCCCTCGGCGGGGTCAAAGACCGGCACCAAACCTGATTCAGGACACTGTGAACCAGCACCACCTGCGGGAAACTAGGACACCCCATTCGGAGAGGGGCAGTGTGGGTGAAGCACAGACAACCCTCATTAATGTACCAGATCAGGAGCTTCTCTATGTCAACGCATGCTCTGCTGCTCCGGAGGGATACCAAGTTGTGGTCCAGGGGACAGCAGTGGTCCCAGCCTTCAGTGAGTTGTTCTACACCCAGGTCCAAGTAAGACAATGTTAGATAAAGGGTATGATCGACTCGGGGTCAATGGCTTGCACATTAAGTGAGGCAGCAGAGGCCAGGCTGTTGGAAAAAAGGAGCCATGACTGGAGAGCCCAAGTCGGCGGAGCGGATCTTGCTGGTTGGATGTGGCGGAAAGCAGACACACCCAAAGTGTGTACATGATCTGACACTCTCTTTATGGAATGAAGTGTGTTGTACCAGTCCTGGTGGTTCCCGGCCAAAGGGATGATCTGATTATTGGTTCAAATGTCTTGAAAAAGCTAATGAGTGTTCTGAAGAATGACGACGACTATTGGAGACACATCTCAGATGGGAGCAGGTACTCTCTCCCCGATTATGAACACTTTCTTGATATCATGTCCTGTTCAGTCAGATGGAAGGGGGAGGCTTCGCCAGATGTCATTGGCGCAGTGAAGCCGCCCCGGGCTGTCACGCTTCTCCCACAGCAAGAACACCTGGTGTGGGGCAAGCTGCCCAACAACACCCCAGTGTCCCCAGGCAGTACCATTCTGGTGGAGCCCTGTTCTTCCAAAGCCAGCCCAAGGAACATATTGGTGGGGCATCATCGCTGCTATGTACGGTGACAAGTGGGTTCCCATGAAAATCACAAACCTCTCAACCCAACCAATAACTCTCAAGCGCAATTCTAAGATTGCAAATGTGTCACCATGTCTTGCGGTTGAGGACTTGAATCTAAGTCAATGCCACAGCACGTTCAATGATGGTCTCAGTGATGCAAAGAAACCAGCTGCCTCAGAAGCGGATCTCAAAGCCAGGCTCGCTAAATTGGGCTTAAGCGACCTCGACATCGACTCCTGCCAGGCCAGTTTTCACTCCAAACAAAAGCTTGTGAATCTAGTGGAACAGTTCGAGACCATCTTTTCGCGGCACCCACTTGATTGTGGGGAGGCTAAGGGTTTCGTCCACCGTATCCATCTGACTGACGAGAGACCCTTCCGTATGCCTTATCGCAGAGTTCCTCCAGCCCACTACCAAAAACTGCGTCAAGTTCTGTCTGATATGGAAGAGAGAGAAATCATACGCAAGTCCGTGAGTGAGTATGCATCTCCCCTAGTCATGGTTTGGAAGAAGGATGGCAGTTTGAGAATTTGCACTGACTTCAGATGGCTGAACGCACGAACACTGAAAGATGCACACCCACTCCCACACCAGGCTGATTGTCTCGCATCACTCAGTGGCAATGCATTCTTCAGCACGATGGACTTAACCTCAGGGTTCTATAACATCCCCATGTGCGAAGGCGACAAGCGTTTCACAGCCTTCACTACACCAGTTGGACTCTACGAATACAACAGAATGCCCCAGGGGCTCTGTAACAGCCCTGCATCATTCATGCGCATGATGTTGAGTATTTTTGGTGACCTTAACTTCACCAGCCTACTCTGTTACCTGGACGATTTGCTGGTCTTTGCGCCAACCGAGGAGGAAGCCCTCGAGAGATTGCATGTTGTATTTGAGAGGCTGAGAGACACCATCTTAAGCTGAGCCCAAAGAAATGTTGCCTCCTACGCAAGTCAGTCAGTTTTTGGGACACTTTATAGATCGAAAAGGAGTTTCCGTTGATCCGTCCAGGGTGGAAGTGATTTCCAGGATGCCCAAAGAGACCCTGATGGAAGAGGATGGATGTACGCCTTCAGCGAGAAAAGTGAAGTCCTTCCTGGGCATGGTTTTCTTCTACCAAAGCTTCATTCCCCGATGTTCAGCCATAGCCAAACCGCTGTTTGCCTTAACATCCGGATCAATGAGAAAGGGCAGGCATCCACAGTCGAGAAAAGGGTGGCACATTCAGGAAACTGACACCAACAGACTGGACTTCGGCCTGTGAGGAGGCCTTCGAGAAGCTGAAGAGTGAGCTTCTCGGATGTGCTGTGATGGCCCATCCTGACTTCGACAAGCCCTTTATTCTGTCAGTTGATGCGTCCCTAGACGGCTTCGGGGCAGCTTTATCGCAACTTCCCATCGGTGAAGATAAGGCTCGTCCTATTGCGTTTGCGAGTAAGACCTTAAGCAAGTCGCAACAGAGATACCCTGCCCACCGACTTGAGTTCATGGCCCTGAAGTGGAGCATCACTGAGAAGTTCAGTCACTGGTTGAAGGGGCACAGGTTCACAGTATGGACCGATAACAATCCCTTGAGGCAGTGCTGACCAAGCCTAAGCTGGATGCTTATGAACAGAGGTGGGTGGCCAAGCTTTCAGCCTATGATTTTGACCTGAAGTATATCCCAGGTCCCAGGAACGTTGTGGCTGATGCTTTGAGTCGTGAACCCTTTGCATCACCTATCGGCGAGAGACTCTTGACGGAACCATACAGCCGGTTGGTCCAGGAGGCAGATGGAGCTGAGGTGGATGTGGTGCATGATGCTTTCCGATTGGGCCTACAGTGCAACCAGGCTATCCGGTACCACCAGCTGACTGGTTACACCCAGAGTTCAGTCAACTCTCTAGCAGTCAGGGCTATACTTCAACACCATGATGATTGGCAAAGTGGCGTTGAGACTCAAGCTGTCCATCTCATTCAGCATGTGCAGTCATTGCAATCTCCAGGCGCTGAACCCCTGCCTTCTCTAACTTTGCGCGAGCTTGAGGAACACCAGAGTCAGGATCCTAATGTGTCTAAGCTGCTGCCTTTTGTCATGCGCAAAATACGCCCATCAAGACGTGAGAGGTCCGGATTTGGTGCCAGTCAGCTTACCCTTTTAAAGTCCTGGGACCGACTCAGAATCAGAGAAGGTATACTGTACCGTGAGTGTAAAGACCCTCTGACCAAAGTTAAGAGACTACAGTTCATTTTGCCAGTGAGTCTTAAGGACAGAGCCTTGGAAGGTATCCATGATTTGGCGGGTCACCAGGGCCAGACTAGGACTCTCCACCTCGCCCGGCAAAGATTCTTCTGGCCGAACATGGAACGAGACATCATTGAGTATGTCCGTCGCTGTCCTCGCTGCGTCCTCGCCAAGACACCGGAACCAGCGGCCCGTGCCCCATTGGAGAGCATAAAGTCAACTGCTTCTATGGAACTCGTTTGCATTGACTTCTGGTCAGCGGAAGACAAGAACAAACACTCCGTGGATGTATTGGTAGTGACGGACCACTTCACTAAGATGGCTCACGCCTTTCCCTGCCGCAACCAGTCTGCCAAGCAAGTGGCCAAGAGGCTTTGGGACAATGTGTTCTGCATTTATGGGTTCCCAAGAAGAGTTCATTCTGATCAGGGCGCCAATTTTGAAAGTGAGCTGGTGTCGGAGCTTCTACGTCTGTCCGGGGTGGCCAAGTCACATACCACCGCCTACCACCCTATGGGCAATGGGGGTACCGAACGCTTTAACCGTACCCTCGGGAGCATGATAAGAGCCCTCCCCCTAAGATCTAAGCAAGAGTGGCCCCAGCAAATTCAGACGCTTACCTTTGCTTACAATGCCACCACCCATGAGACCACAGGCTTCGCTCCTTTTTACCTGATGTTCGGGCGCATTCCTCGGCTTCCAGTTGACGTCGTGTTCCAGTCAGTCCTCCATGACTCAAGCGTTGCAGATTTCAGCACCTATTCAAGTACTCTCCTCGCAAACCTTGCAGATGCTGCCAGAATAGCCCAACAACATGCCTCTCAACAGCAGAAACGGCAAGCGAGTCAGTATAACAAGAAAGTCAAGGGTGTTGCTCTCCAGATCGGCGACAGGGTGCTGCTAGCCAACAGGGGTGAGCGTGGAAAAAGAAACTGGCAGATAAGTGGGAGCCCACAGTCTACACAGTCGTGGATAGACAACTAGAGATCCATGTCTACAAAATAAGAAACTCCAATGGGCATTGCAAAGTCGTGCACCAAACTTGCTATTGGATGTGAACTTTCTCCCAGTCGATGGACCCGATGAGCTTGATGCAGTGGATGCCTCAGGGGAGTGTGACTCTGAGAGCCTGGACCAGAGTGACGTAGACAGCTTACAAGCGGAATGTCCAAGGGAACATGCATCTTCGTGGGTTATGTCAAGATGTAGTCGAGGCTCCTTTGAAGGTTCTGAGGTGGATGCTGATGAGTTGGTCGACACAAGATCCTATCGTGCTGTGGCAGATGTGATGGAGGATGTTACCTTTGATCCTCAGCCAACCTCTGACTGCTTGGTGGGCAGCTCACCAGATATTGTCTTTGACCATCTTACAGCTTCTGACCCCATACCCACAGACCTGCTGACTGACACTGCCCATCCTCCTGACTTGGACCAGACTAATCCTGACCCTGACAGTGGACCTGGACTACCCTTGGGCCCCACCTCTCCCCCGGGACGAGTAGTTACTAGGGCAGGACGTGTTATTAGACCCTCAACACGACTTATCGAGACGATGGTTCAGAAACCTGTAGTATGGGAGTTGTTACTGCCAACGTGGGTTGAAACCACGGTCTAAGTGGTTCTCTTCATTATCTGTTTTTTTGTGCCTCGTTACACTATTTTGATTGGACCAGTTTGTTATGGGGTGTAGGCTGCACCTCTGTAGTCCAAGAGGGTTAATAGGCCTGATCAACCTGTTAATACCTTTTGATCTGTCTGTCAGATATATTTCAAGTCTGATTTCAGGGATTAGATCCTTGTGGTGTCTGGTCTGTAATTTTGCGGTGTGTAACGAATGTTTGTTGAATTTGGTGGAATTCTAGGAGGGGTGAATGTAACAGGGTAATAATATCCGGGTCGAATTCCGCCAAATTAACTCAAATTACTCATTTTTTTGGTACAATAAGTTCATATTATATGTATATATACCTGTTTGGCATTGAAGAGTGAGAAGTCCATATGTCTTTGAACGCACCTCACACAGCACGCAGCTGGTGCACGGGGAGGGGCAAACTCAGTGCAGCTTGGACTGTGTGAGAGGTAAGACATATGAAACTGGGTCCTCATATTGAGCACTTTTTCTGTAAATTCACGTTCTGTCCACGATTTATTTCCAACTTTAATGGTGCAGAGGTGTCTTTTGTGTGTGTGTGAAATGTTAAATGTAAGTTTTTGGGCCAAGTGTAATGCTTTAGCTGGCACATGGTTTAAGCTAGCTGAGGGGTGCTTTGCTGTAGAGTCAATGTAAACTTACTTGCACCACACACTGCAAACGTGGCCTGTACTAATTTTATTTTCTGTTTTTTTCTTAGTTGTGCTCTTTTATGAAGAGAAGTGTCTTGGACCACTGTGCTCACTGCAGTTTTTTTTTAATGTCCAAACAGGTATGAGTTTGACAATTGTTTTGTCTTAAATTTTCTGTTCTATTTACTGTTATGGTTGTACATAAATGTGAATGACTGTTTTTATTTTACATAATTTTACATATTTGGTTTATTCAGGTACTCAGTGCAGCTTGGACTGTGTGAGAGTTGTGCTCTTTTATGAAGAGAAGTGTCTTGGACCGCTGTGCTCACTGCAGTTTTTTTTTAATGTCCAAACAGACCCAGTGCAGTTTGGACTGGGCGAGAGTAAAGACAGTCAGACCACATCCAGCTTCTGTCATCCTTCCCACACTACTCAATAGAACACAACGCAGGGGACACCCGGTTACATTTGCAAAGTATTGAAGGTTTTTTGGGGGGGGCTAAAGTGGGCTGATTGCTGAAGCGTAATAAAGATGCTTTTTAATCCTGGACATCTTTGAGATCGTTGTGAATTTTACCACAACTGTCTGTTTAAATGAGACTGAGACTTGTTCTTGCTTGCCTCTACTGGTGGTTGGCTCTCACTGCGGTATTGTATCACTTCCTGTTCCGAAGCACAGCGGTGTTTTGCTGCATCTGTTAGCTGTTTAATCTGCGCAGTTAGATTGCTCTAGTTAACTACATAACGATTTGCTTCACAGTGTAATCTTCACGTGCCTTAACTAAAGCACTCCCTCTGCTGAATCACCTCTAAATTATTTACACATTATTCACTTTGTGTGTTTTTAGGAATCCGCTAGCTTAGCGCAGCTACTAGCTCTTAGCCAGTTTAGCATGGCGGCTTCTCCTGTCTCTCCCGCACTTTTCTGCTCTGGGTGTGAAATGTTTAGTTATTCCTCAGCCTCCTTTAGCAGTAATGGTACTTGTAATAAGTGTAGCTTATTTAGCTTTGGAGGCCAGGCTGGGCGAATTGGAGACTCGGCTCCGCACCGTGGAAAATTCTACAGCTAGCCAGGCCCCTGTAGTCGGTGCGGACCAAGGTAGCTTAGCCGCCGTTAGTTTCCCTCTGGCAGATCCCGAGCAGCCGGGAAAGCAGGCCGACTGGGTGACTGTGAGGAGGAAGCGTAGCCCTAAACAGAAGCCCCGTGTACACCGCCAATCTGTTCACATTTCTAACCGTTTTTCCCCACTCGGCGACACACCCGCCGAGGATCAAACTCTGGTTATTGGTGACTCTGTTTTGAGAAATGTGAAGTTAGCGACACCAGCAACCATAGTCAATTGTCTTCCGGGGGCCAGAGCAGGTGATATTGAAGAAAATTTGAATCGTTCACGCCTGCCGGACCGTGTGTCCCTCCCGGCGTCGACTCGATGTTTTCATAGTTCGTCACTGTCACTTCATTTGCTCACTTCATCTCAGTTTCACCATGATTCGCTCTGATTCCCACTTATTCGTGCTATGTGTGAAACGGCCCTTAGTTTCCTTATCATGAACTTTTCAATTGTAGATACTGAAAATCTCAATAATGTAGAAGTTATTTTAATACCAAAATGTGACCTCAGTGGCCTAGTGGTTAGCACTGTTGTATCACAGCAAGAAGATTGTGGGAATGCTCCCCAAATGTCCTTTCTGTGTGGAGTTTGTATGCTCTCCCCATGTTTCTATGTGTTCTCTTCCTCAGTTTCCTCGCACTCTCAAAAACATGCAGTTTTGGTGAACTGGAAACTTTAAATTGACTGGAGGTGTGAGTGAATGTGTCTCTTAATTGGAATCCGTGGGTATATAGAAAATGAATGACTTCAGTTTGAAATTATACACATTTTACAACAAGCTGCTATAGGTAACTAGGTGTCTTGGGCACTCACATCTGCGGTGCATTAGTGATTGGAGACTGGCATTGTGTGTTCGCCGCTCCTCTGGTTTTTCTCCAGTTTCTCGTTTGTAACTTGGTTTTTAGTGGCTTGAATGTAATTTTTTTTATCTTTGGGTATGTACTTGACGTGGTTCTTGGTCCTTCAGTGTGTATTTTTAACCATTTTTGATTGTTTAGTGCCTTTTTTGCACTGTATGACGCCGCACTTCACTCCCTTGGCTAGCGCGATGCTAAGCTACTCTGCAGCTGAGCTACTCACCATCAGAGGGCTTGGTTTGCGCCGCCGACCTCGCTGCGTCCACAGAGGCTCCTGGAGAAAGTTTGTATTACTATGATTTGATCAATAAAAACAAGCATAACTCAAAGTTTTTGTTTGAAACGGTAGCATTTCTCATTCATGGATAGCTGCCTGTTATTCACTGTCCCTTTTCAGCACAGAACTTCTTGGACTATTTTGAGAAGAAAATTGAGGATATTAGGTTGAGCATATCTCAGCAGGCTTTGGTCCAACCACCGCATACTGCTATGGAGGTGGGTGCGCCCACTGAGGTGTTACCCAGATTTACAGATTTTGATGGTATCTCGCTAGGCGCACTGATGAAGCTTGTAACGTCTACTAAAAGCACAGCCTGTTTATTTGATCCTATACCAACAAAACTGTTTAAGGACCTGTGGCCCATTCTTGGGCCGACTGTTCTGGAAATGATAAATCTCTCATTAACTTCTGGATCTATTCCTAAATGTTTCAAGTCTGCAGTGATTAAACCATTGTTTAAGAAATCCAATCTCGACCCTAGTGTATTGAAAAATTATAGACCGAAATCAAATCTATCATTTTGTTCTAAAATCCTGGAAAAAGTGGTTTTGAGACAGCTCGTGGACTACCTCACTGAGAATAATCTTTTTGAGCCACTGCAGTCTGCTTTTAGAAAATATCACTCCTCAGAGACAGCACTTACTAAAGTAGTGAATGACCTTTTGTGAGCAATGGACTCAGATACCACTACAGTCTTGGTGCTGGGATCTTAGTGCTGCTTTTGATACTGTGGATCATCATATTTTACTTAATAGGCTGGATAATCACTTTGGGATTACTGGAACAGCTCTTGCATGGTTGACGTCATACCTGTCCAGTCGTTCTTACTGTGTATTGTGTAATGGCACCTCCTCTGATCGTAGTGACATGAAGTTTGGGGTTCCGCAGGGATCCATTTTAGGCCCCTTGCTTTTTTCCCTTTATGTAGCACCCCCTGGGAATATACTGCGGCGCTTTGGGATTCCCTTTCATTGCTGTGCTGATGACACTCAATTGTACATGCCAATAACTGCTGGTAATCTCATTCACTTAAAATCTTTGGAAGATTGCCTTGCATCAGTAAGAAGTTGGATGTCTAGTAAGTTCCTACTTTTAAATTCTGATAAGACTGAAGTTATGGTTTTTGGTCCAGCAAGGTATCGGCATCAATTTGATCAGCTAGCACTTAGCTTAGGTTCGTGTGTTATACATCATATGGATAAAGTGAGGAACCTTGGAGTAATTTTTGATCCTACATTGTCCTTTGATCTCCACATTAGAGACATTACGAGGACTGCTTTCTTCCATTTGCGAAATATAGTGAAGATTCGTCCCATCCTGTCTATGGCTGATGCTGAGACTTTGATTCATGCATTTGTCTCTTCTAGATTGGACTATTGTAATGCTCTATTTTCTGGTTTACCGCAATCCAGGATTAGGGGTTCATCTGGTTCAAAATGCTGCTGCCAGACTTTTGACACAAAGCAGAAAGTTTGACCACATTATGCCCGTTTTGGCGTCCCTG
The DNA here is from genome assembly GCF_902500255.1 of Thalassophryne amazonica. Lineage (NCBI taxonomy): Eukaryota > Metazoa > Chordata > Actinopteri > Batrachoidiformes > Batrachoididae > Thalassophryne > Thalassophryne amazonica. The sequence continues at coordinate 63,295,620 of NC_047107.1, read as the reverse complement.
CACTGGCTTCCAGTCGCTGCAAGATCAGATTTTAAAGTACTGTTATTAGTTTATAAAATTGTTCATGGACTTGCACCTCCCTATCTGGCTGACCTGGTAAGCCCCTATGTACCAGGTCGGGCCCTGCATTCTCAGGGTGCAGGACATCTATGTGTTCCCAGGGTGAATAAAAAGTCTGCCGGTCACAGAACTTTCTCCTACTGTGCCCCAGCTCTGTGGAACGATCTCCCGGCACACATTTGGAAGTCGAATACTGTGGAGACTTTTCAGTCACGTTTAAAGACTCATTTGTTTTCCCTGTTTTATCATTAGTGTTATGTGTTTTTATTCTTGTATTCTTTTATGGTCGTCTTTTTATTGTGTTTTAAATTTTTAATTCAGTTTTTTTTGTTGTTGTTTTTTTTGTTTTATGTTGTGTGAAGCGCCTTGAATGATTTCATCGTGAATTGGTGCTATATAAATCAATAAATTTGATTTGATTTGTCTTAATATTTGTTGCTGAAAATGCCACATGGATACTGTGGTGAGGTGTGTTAAACAAAATACAGGTCTCTGCCAAACAATTTATTTTTTGGGTTTATTGCTTTCAAGGGAAAAGATTTGCTGTTTGCACGCCCCTCTCTCCCTACAGTAAGGGGTCTTCTTCCATCTTTGACCGTCAGATTGTATAGACATGGCACACAATGCAAACCATCTCAGTGGATGAGACTCAGAGCAAACACTTCTGTGAGACATGAAGGAGATGTTTCATGCTGAAATTTTGCTTATTGTAGAAGAATTTCAATACAGTGTCATAGAATTGTTGTAGACTGACTTGACACCCTGTTAACCCCCAAAACGTGAATCAGCTTCAAATCGTGAATTATCTGCAAACCGTTATTGCAAAACGTGAACGCGGGTCTCACAAAACGTGAATATATATATATAAATGGTAACACTTTATATTAACTGCACGCTATAAAGCATTAGTAAAGCATTTGTAAAGTGTAAGTAAATGCTTAAGTAACTACTTGTAAAACATTTACAAAGCTTTCTTTTTTATTAGCTACTCATTGGTAAGAACATAAATAGATGGGCTTATAGTTATAATATAATAAGCCCCTCGTTTCGTGCTGAAATTTTGTTTATTGTAGAAGATTTTCAATACAGTGTCATAGAATTGTTAAAGACTGACAAGACACCCTGTTAACCCCCAAAACGTGAATCAGCTGCAAATCGTGAATTATCTGCAAACCGTTATTGCAAAACATGAACGCGGGCTTCACAAAACGTGAATACGAGGTCTATTAGAAAAGTATCCGACCTTATTATTTTTTTCAAAAACCATATGGATTTGAATCACGTGTGATTACATCAGACATGCTTGAACCCTCGTGGGCATGCAAGAGTTTTTTTCACGCCTGCCGGTTACGTCATTCGTCTGTGGGCAGTCTTTGAGTGAGGAGTGGTAAGGACGGCCCACGGCACCTGACGACAATCTGCGCTTCGAGGCGGCAGCGTCTCACCGTTTCAAGTTGAAAACTTCCACATTTCAGGCTCTGTTGACCCAGTAAGTCGTCAGAGAACAGAGAACTTTCAGAAGAAGTCGGCATGAGGAGTTTATTTGGACATTCCATTGTTAACGGACATTTTGTAATGAAAGAACGTGCGGGCAGAGTCGCATGTCGGGCCGGACCCGACCGCGGGGGGTCGCGACAGGAAAAACACCTCCGTTGGAAACCTTAACGGGCAAGTTGGAACATGCCCAAGCTGTTAAACAATTTCTCAGTTACTCACTTGTTGAAAGCCATCAAAAGCCGCCTGAATTTTACAAATGGTTTTCAACACGGAGGTGTTTTTCCTGTCGTGGCGCACACAGATTCGTCGAGTCGTCACGGAAATGACTTGGCAAATTTGCGCGCACGTCTTTCATAAAAAAATGTCCTTAAACAGTGGAATGTCTGCATAAAGTCCTCATGCCGGCCTCTTCTGAAACTTCTCTGTTCTCTCACGACGTCCTGGGTGAATTAAGCCTTAAATTAGGATGTTTTCAGGTCGAAACAGGCCGACGACGGCGCCTGGAAGCGAACCACGATGTCCTGCTCTGTGGGAAGTCCTTACACCGACAGAAACACCCCCTAATCTTTCATCAGCCGTTAAACTTTTCACCGAAAACCAGCTTAATTTCTCGAATAGTGTCCACTCGGATATTCCTCACAGGTCCAGAAAAAATGTTGATAAAGCAACGCGCGCCATCTCGAGCAGCGTGTGAAACAAAGGAATTCAGCCGAGAGGGCGGGACCACATCTCACTCAAGGCCTGCCCACAGGGAAATGACGTCACCGACACGCATGAAAAAACTCACGCATGCGCACAAGGGTTCAAGCATGACTTTATATTAACTGCATGCTATAAAGCATTAGTAAAGCATTTGTAAAGTGTAAGTAAATGCTTAAGTAACTACTTGTAAAACATTTACAAAGCTTTCTTTTTTATTAGCTACTCATTGGTAAGAACATAAATAGACGGGCTAATAGTTATTAATAACAAAATATCTAATGTCTTTATAAAACATCCATCCATCCATCTTCTACCTCTTAGTCCAATTAAGGGTCGCGGGGGCTAGAGCCTATCCCAGCAGTCATAGAGCGCGAGGCGGGGTACACCCAGGAGAGGACGCTAGTCTGTCTCAGGGCCACAAATAGACAAACAAACACAGACACACCACACACACGCCTACGGACAGTTTTAAAGATTCCAATCCACCTAACCCGCATGTCTTTGGATGTGGGAGGAAACCGGAGCACCCGGAGGAAACCCACGCAAACACGAGGAGAACATGCAAACTCCACACAGAAAGGCCACGGGAATTGAACCCACAACCTTCTCGCTGTGAGGCAACAGTGCTAACCACTAAGCCACCGTGCTGCCCCTTTATAAAACATTTACAAATGATTTTTTTTAATTGCTTGGGGCGCATTTTTTTAAGACACACAGGGGGCGGCACAAACACTTAAGAAAAAAAAAATAATCATCATCTGCGCTGCAGAGCAGTTATCATATCACTGTGTGGGGAATTAGTAAATTGTTGCCCCCTCCCTGCAGCTGTAGGCGCCCCTGAACAGGCGCTTGAAAGCGGACAGACAGGGTGGAAGAATGGGTTCGAATTTCACCAGAGAGGACAAACTGCCCACTCGTAGAAAAATGTTTGCAGAAAGGAGAGCCTGCCTGTTTGTAAAGAGGGTTTAGAAATTGAGCTGTGTTCACATTACTACCTGAAGTGACTTGAATCTGACCTTGTTTTTTTTGTGTGTGTGCCTGCATCTCATGCAGTGTACACTAACAAATTACAAGATATATTTACTTAATATAATTTTTTGTTAACCCTCACCACATAACCTGGTTGTTCAACAAAACATCCATCCATCCATCCATTTTCTTCCGCTTTATCCAGAGTCGGGTCGCGGGGGCAGCAGCTCAAGCAAACCGCCCAGACCTCCCGATCCACACACAGCTCCCCCAGCTCCTCCGAGGGGAACCCCAAGGCATTCCCAAGCCAGCCGAGAGATGTAATCCTTCCAGCGTGTCCTGGGTCTTCCCCGGGGCCTCCTCCCAATGGGACGTGCCCGGAACACCTCTCCAGCGAGGCGTCCAGAGGGCATCTGGAAAAGATGCCCGAGCCACCTCAACTGACTCCTTTCGACGTGGAGGAGCAGCGGCTCGACTCCGAGCTCCTCCCGAGTGACCGAGCTCCTCACCCTATCTCTAAGGGAGCGCCCAGCCACCCTGCGGAGGAAACTCATCTCGGCCGCTTGTACCCACGATCTCGTTCTTTCGGTCATGAGCCAAATCTCATGACCATAGGTGAGGATCGGAACATAGATCGATCGATAAATCGAGAGCTTTTCCCCCCTACTCAGCTCTCTCTTTACCATGACGGTCCGATACAGCGACCGCATCACTGCAGACGCTGCAGCGTCTATCGCCACCCCAGTGTACGCTGAAGGTCCTGATTTGACGAAGCCAACAGAACCACATCGTCCGCAAACAGCAGAGACGAGATTCTGTGGTGCCCAAACCAGACCCCCTCTACACCCTGGCTGTGCCTAGAAATTCTGTCCATAAAAATAATGAACAGAACTGGTGACAAAGGGCAGCCCTGGCGGAGGCCAACGTGCACTGGAAACAGGTTTGACTTACTACCGGCAATGCGAACCAAGCTCCTGCTGCGGTCGTACAGGGACCGGATAGCCCTTAGCAAAGGACCCCGGACCCCGTACTCCCGGAGCACTCCCCACAGGGTTCCCCGAGGGACACGGTCGAACGCCTTCTCCAGATCCACAAAACACATGTGGACTGGTTGGGCGAACTCCCATGAACCCTCGAGCTCCCGATGGAGCGTGTAGAGCTGGTCCAGTGTGCTGCGACCAGGACGAAAACCACACTGCTCCTCCTGAATCCAAGGTTCGACCATCGGTCGAATTCTCCTCTCCAGTACTCTGGAATAGACCTTACCGGGGAGGCTGAGGAGTGTGATCTCCCTATAGTTGGAACATACCCTCCGGTCCCCCTTCTTAAACAGAGGGACCACCACCCCGGTCTGCCAATCCAGAGGCACTGTCCCCGATCGCCACGCAATGTTGCAGAGGCGTGTCAGCCAAGACAGTCCCACAACATCCAGAGACTTAAGGTACTCAGGACAGATTTCATCCACCCCAGGAGCCTTGCCACCGAGGAGCTTTCCAACCACCTCAGTGACTTCTGCCTGGGTAATGGATGAGTCCGTCTCTGGGTCCCCAGTCTCTGCCTCCTCTTCGGAAGATGTGATGATGGGATTGAGGAGATCCTCGAAGTACTCCTTCCACCGCCCAACAATATCCCCAGTCAGAGTCAACAGCTCCCCACCCGCACCGTAAACAGTGCCAGTGGAGAGCTGCTTCCGCCTCCTGAGGCGTTGGACGGTTTGCCAGAATCTCTTCGAGGCCGACCGATAGTCCTCCTCCATAGCCTCCCCGAATTCCTCCCAGACCCGAGTTTTTGCCTCTGTGACCACACGGGCTGCGGCATGCTTGGCCTGCCGGTACCTGTCAGCTGCCTCTGGGGTCCCACCTACCAACAAAGATAAGTATGACTCCTTCTTCAGCTTGACGGCATGCCTTACTTCCGGTGTCCACCACCGGGTTCGGGGATTGCTGCCGCGACAGGCACCAGAGACCTTGCGACCACAGCTACGAGCGGCCGCATCAGCAATGGAGGTGGAGAACATGGGCCACTCGGACTCCATGTCTCCAACCTCCCCCGGGATCTGGGAGAAGCTCTCCCGGAAGTGGGAGTTGAAGACCTCCCTGACAGAGGGTTCCGCCAGTCGTTCCCAGCAGCCCTCACGACACGTTTGGGCCTGCCAGGTTTGACCGGCTTCCTCCCCTCCCAGTGGATCCAACTCACCACCAGGTGGTGATCGGTCGACAGCTCTGCCCCTCTTTTTACTCAAGTGTCCGAGACATGTGGCCGAAGGTCAGATGATACGACTACAAAGTCGATCATTGATCTCCGGCTCAGGGTGTCCTGGTGCCACATGCACTTATGGACACCCTTGTGCTCAAACATGGTCTTCGTGATGGACAAACTGTGACTAGCACAGAAGTCCAACAACTGAACACCACTTGGGTTCAGATCGGGGAGGCCGTGCTTCCCGATCACCCCCCTCCAGGTCTCACTGTTGCCGCCCACGTGGGCGCTGAAATCCCCCAGGAGAACAATGGAGTCCACAGTCGGAGCGCTATCTAGTACCCCTCCCAGGGACTCCAGGAAGGTGGGTACTCTGCACTGCTGCTCGGCCCGCAGGCCGAGACAATGGTGAGAGACCTGTCCCCGACCCGAAGGCGTAGTGACGCGACCCTCTCGTTCACCGGAGTGAACTCCAACACATGGCGACTGAGCTGGGGAGCAATAAGCAATGCAACCCCAGCTCTCCGCCTCTCCCCGTGGGCAATGCCAGAAAAATGAAGCGTCCAGCCCCTCTCCAGGAGTTGGGTACCAGAGCCCATGCTGTGCGTGGAGGTGAGCCCGACTATCTCTAGTCGGTATCTCTCAACCTCCCGCACAAGCTCAGGCTCCTTGCACCCCAGCGAGGTGACATTCCACGTCCCAACAGCCAGGGGCTGTGAGCATGGACCGGGCCGCCAGGCCACCCGCCCTCGACCGCCACCCAATCCTCTCTGCACCCGACCCCCATGGCCCCCTCTGCAGGTGGTAAACCCACAGGAGGGCGGGCCCACGTTGCTCCTTCGGGCTGAGCCCGGCCAGGCCCCATGGGCTAAGGCCTGACCACCAGGCGCTCGCGCGCGAGCCCCAACCCCAGGCCTGGCTCCAGGGTGGGACCCCCGGGCGACGTCTCGGTCCTTGATCTTTCACTGATCATGGAGGTTCTGAGCTGCCCTTAGTCGATAAGGTGGCAGCCAGAGGGGGAGTCAACAAAACATATAACTAATATTACAAAATATGTAATTCATTATTTTGTATTTTACAGTATATTTTGTTTAATATTTAAACAACTGAGCTATGTTGGACTGGTTTACCGAACTAGATTAAGTGAGTGTGCCAAATCAAATTATTTGATGTGAGATTTGGGCTTCTTACTGTTTTGAGCTGTCTGAACATGTCAAGTTTAATTTTATATTTTCCTATTACCTTCCTTTGTGTATGTGCTTGGAGATCAGCTTCACTTCTGATTTCATTTTACTTTCTATGTCATCACTGGTGATATGACTGCTGTAAGATCAGATAACAGTCACTTACAAACATGAAACACAAAGATTCAGGAACAAATATCACAAGGTCTCAGAAATGGACAGAGTCTCACCAGAAACTGTAACAATGAAACAAGGGCCAGAAGGAAAGTCAGCACTGCAGAATAACATCTACAACCCCAATTGCAATGAAGTTGGGATGTTGTGTAAAAAAATAAAAAGAGAATACAATGATTTGCAAATCCTCTTCAACCTATATTCAATTAAATACACCACAAAGACAAGATTTTTAATGTTCCAACTGATAAACTTTATTGTTTTGTGCAAATATTTGCTCATTTTGAAATGGATGCCTGCAACACATTTCAAAAAAGCTGGGACAGTGGTATGTTTACCACTGCGTTACATCACCTTTCCTTCTAACAACACTCAATAAGCCGTTGGGAACTGAGGGCACTAATTGTTGTTGTTGTAACACGTACAGAATGTGGCTTGGCATTGTCTTGCTGAAATAAACAGGGACGTCCCTGAAAAAGACGTTACTTGGATGGCAGCATGTGTTGCTCCAAAACCTGGATGTACCTTTCAGCATTGATGGTGCCATCAGAGATGTGTAAGTTGCCCATACCATGGGCACTAGCACACCCTCATACCATCACAGATGCTGGCTTTTGAACTTTGCACTGAACACTGCATTAAAAACCAACATCACTGTGTAAAGAATCTTATCAGTGGGCTCAGAAACATTTCAGAAAACCATTTTAAGTTAACACAGTTTGTCGCTACATCTACAAATGCAAGTTAAAGCTCTACCATGTAAAGTGAAAGCCATACATCAACAACATCCAGAAACGCCACTGCCTTCTCTGGGCCCGAGTTCATTTGAAATGGACAGACGCAAAGTGGAAAAGTGTGCTGTGGTCTGATGAGTCCACATTTCAAATTGTTTTGGAAATCATGGAGGTCGTGTCCTCGGGACAAAAGAGGAAAAAGACCATCCAGATTGGTACCAGCGCAAAGTTCAAAAGCTAGCATCTGTGATAGCATTAGTGCCCACTAACACCCCCTAACAAAAAATAACATATTTTGAATTCATTCATTCATTCATTTAAACTTGCATGCCTTTGCACTGTGGAATCAGAGTGCCACTTGAACAAATGTATGGCAAATTGTTTTCTTGAGTAAGATGGGGCCAACTGGCCCCATCTTAACCAAACTAATTTCGGCATGTTAGTTAAATTAACGGCACTTCTGAAGTTTTATAACATGAAAATATCAGCTGTATGTTTTAAAGTACTGCAGTAATTTTGAAGGTTTTAGTGTGGACATGCTCTGCTGCCCAGTGCATTATGGGTACAGTCACGACAGGAGAAATGCATTTGAGACGCTCTGATCAGGCTCCACATGGACAACAGCATTAAACTCGTATATTGTGCCTTAAACTCTCATGAATATATTCTCTGTGTTTATAGATGTTGTTACTTGTTATTGTTTGTTTTAAACATCAGAAGAAGCTCAGGTGTTTTTCCAATATTTTCCTGTTTGCTGTACAGGCTCTACTGCCATCTACTGGCCAGTAGTGTTCATGGCAGTATTTGCACTAAGTATTGAAATGTCCCATAAATTATAATTCTTTGCTCGCCTGAGACTTGTTGCAAGCTCTTACTGCAGCTAAAGAAATAAAAGTATACATTTTGGTTGTATAATGTTCATTTACAATTGTCGTTGTGGATTTTGTTTTTAAAAAAATGGTACGCAAAGGATTATGGGTAAGGGGCTGAGTGTCTGGGCGCCAGTAGATGGCAGTGTTCTATACATTCAAATCACAACTTGACTTAGTTGGCTTTTTTTTTTTATTTATATAGTGCCAAATCACAACAAACAGTTGCCCCAAGGTGCTTTATGTTGTAAGGCAAAGCCATACAATATAATTAATGATGATTAAATGCAGAGTGGTGCATACAGAGCAAAAAGAGAAAGAAACACTCAGTGCATCATGGGAACCCCCCCCAGCAGTCTAAGTCTATAGCAGCATAACTAAAGGATGGTTTAGCAAAAAGGAAAGTTTTAAGCCTAATCTTAAAAGTAGAGAGGGTGTCTGTCTCCCTGATCCGAATTGGAAGCTGGTTCCAGAGGAGAGGAGCCTGAAAGCTGAAGGCTCTGCCTCCCATTCTACTCTTACAAACCCTAGGAACTACAAGTAAGCCTGCAGTCTGAGAGTGAAGTACTCTATTGGGTGATATGGTACTATGAGGTCCCTAAGATAAGATGGGACCTGATTATTCAAAACCTTATAAGTAAGAAGAAGAATTTTAAATTCTATGCTAGAATTAACAGGAAGCCAATGAAGAGAGGCCAATATGGGTGAGATATGCTCTCTCCTTCTAGTCCCTGTCAGTACTCTAGCTGCAGCATTTTGAATTAACTGAAGGCTTTTCAGGGAACTTTTAGGACAACCTGATAATAATGAATTACAATAGTCCAGCCTAGAGGAAATAAATGCATGAATTAGTTTTTCAGCATCACTCTGAGACAAGACCTTTCTAATTTTAGAGATACTGCGCAAATGCAAAAAAGCAGTCCCACATATTTGTTTAATATGCGCCTTGAATGACATATCCTGATCAAAAATGACAAGATTTCTCACAGTATTACTAGAGGTCAGGGTAATGCCATCCAGAGTAAGGATCTGGTTAGACACCATGTTTCTAAGATTTGTGGGGCCAAGTACAATAACTTCAGTTTTATCTGAGTTTAAAAGCAGGAAATTAGAGGTCATCCATGTCTTTATGTCTGTAAGACAATCCTGCAGTTTAGCTAATTGGTGTGTGTCCTCTGGCTTCATGGATAGATAAAGCTGGGTATCATCTGCGTAACAATGAAAATTTAAGCAATGCTGTCTAATAATACTGCCTAAGGGAAGTATGTATAAAGTGAATAAATTGGTCCTAGCACAGAACCTTGTGGAACTCCATAATTAACCTTAGTCTGTGAAGAAGATTCCCCATTTACATGAACAAATTGGTATCTATTAGATAAATATGATTCAAACCACCGCAGCGCAGTGCCTTAATACCTATGGCATGCTCTAATCTCTGTAATAAAATTTATGGTCAACAGTACAAAAGCTAGCACTGAGTCTAACAAGAACCAAGCACAGAGATGAGTCCATTGTCTGAGGCCATAAGAAGATCATTTGTAACCTTCACTAATGCTGTTCTGTACTATGATGAATTCTAAACCCTGACTGAAACTCTTCAAATAGACCATTCCTCTGCAGATGATCAGTTAGCTGTTTTACAACTACCCTTTCAAGAATTTTTGAGAGAAAAGGAAGGTTGGAGATTGGCCTATAATTAGCTAAGATAGCTGGGTCAAGTGATGGCTTTTTAAGTAATGGTTTAATTACTGCCACCTTAAAAGCCTGTGGTACATAGCCAACTAATAAAGACAGATTGATCATATTTAAGATCGAAGCCATTAATTAATGGTAGGGCTTCCTTGAGCAGCCTGGTAGGAATGGGGTCTAATAGACATGTTGATGGTTTGGAGGAAGTAACTAATGAAAATAACTCAGAACAATTGGAGAGAAAGAGTCTAACCAAATACCGGCATCACTGAAAGCAGCCAAAGAGAACGATATGTCTTTGGGATTGTTATGATTAATTTTTTCTCTAATAGTTAAATTTTATTAGCAAAGAAAGTCATGAAGTCATTACTAGTTAAAGTTAAAGGAATACTCGGCTCAATAGAGCTCTGACTCTTTGTCAGCCTGGCTACAGTGCTGAAAAGAAACCTGGGGTTGTTCTTATTTTCTTCACTTAGCCTGGATGAGTAGTAAGATGTCCTAGCTTTACGGAGGGCTTTTTTTATAGAGCAACAGACTCTTTTTCCAGGCTAAGTGAAGATCTTCTAATTAGTGAGATGCCATTTCCTCTCCAACTTACGGGTTATCTGCTTTAAGCTGCGAGTTTGTGAGTTATACCACGGAGTCAGGCACTTCTGATTTAAGGCTCTCTTTTTCAGAGGAGCTACAGCATCCAAAGTTGTCCTCAATGAGGATAGAAACTATTGACGAGATAATCTATCTCACTCAGAGTTTAGGTAGCTACTCTGCACTGTGTTGGTATATGGCATTGGAGACATAAAGAAGGAATCATATCCTTAAACCTAGTTACAGCGCTTTCTGAAAGACTTCTACTGTAATGAAACTTATTCCCCACTGCTGGGTAGTCCATCACAGTAAATGTAAATGTTATTAAGAAATGATCAGACAGAAGGGGGTTTTCAGGGAATACTGTTAAGTCTTCAATTTCCTTACCATAAGTCAGAACAAGATCTAAGGTATGATTAAAGTGGTGGGTGGGACTCATTACATTTTGAGCAAAGCCAATCGAGTCTAACAATAGATTAAATGCAGTGTTGAGGCTGTCATTCTCAGCATCTGTGTGGATGTTAAAAATCGCCCACTATAATTATCTTATCTGAGCTAAGCACTAAGTCAGACAAAAGGTCCGCAAATTCACAGAGAAACTCACAGTAATGACCAGGAGGACGATAGATAACAACAAATAAAACTGTTTTTTGGGACTTCCAATTTGGATGGACAAGACTAAGAGACAAGCCTTTCAAATGAATTAAAGCTCTGTCTGGGTTTTTTGATTAATTAATAAGCTGGAGTGGAAGATTGCTGCTAATCCTCCGCCTCGGCCCATGCTACGATCGTTCTGGCAGTTAGTGTGACTCGGAGGTGTTGACCTCATTTAAACTAACATATTCATCCTGCTGTAACCAGGTTTCTGTAAGGCAGAATAAATCAATATGTTGATCAATTATTATATCCTTTACTAACAGGGACTTAGAAGAGAGAGAGATCTAATGTTTAATAGACCACATTTAACTGTTTTAGTCTGTGGTGCAGTTGAAGGTGCTATATTATTTTTTCTTTTTTCTTTTTTATGCTTAAATAGATTTTTGCTGGTTATTGGTGGTCTGTGAGCAGGCACCGTCTCTACGGGGATGGGGTAATGAGGGGATGGCGGGGGAGAGAAGCTGCAGAGAGGTGTGTAAGACTACAACTCTGCTTCCTGGTCCCAACCCTGGATAGTCACGGTTTGGAGGATTTAAGAAAATTGGCCAGATTTCTAGAAATGAGAGCTGCTCCATCCAAAGTGGGATGGATGCCGTCTCTCCTAACAAGACCAGGTTTTCCCCAGAAGCTTTGCCAATTATCTATGAAGCCCACCTCATTTTTTGGACATCACTCAGACAGCCAGCAATTCAGGGAGAACATGCGGCTAAACATGTCACTCTCGGTCCGATTGGGGAGGGGCTCAGAGAAAACTACAGAGTCCGACATTGTTTTTGCAAAGTTACACTCCGATTCAATATTAATTTTAGTGACCTCCGATTGGCGTAACCAGGTGTCATTACTGCCGACGTGAATTACAATCTTACCAAATTTACGCTTAGCCTTAGCCAGCAGTTTCAAATTTCCTTCAATGTCGCCTGCTCTGGCCCCCGGAAGACAATTGACTATGGCTGCTGGTGTCGCTAACTTCACATTTCTCAAAACAGAGTCGCCAATAACCAGAGTTTGTTCCTCGGCGGGTATGTCGCCGAGTGGGGAAAAACGGTTAGAGATGTGAACGGGGTTGGCGGTGTACACGGGGCTTCTGTTTAGGACTACGCTTCCTCCTCACAGTCACCCAGTCGGCCTGCTTCCCAGCTGCTCGGGATCTGCCGGAGGGGAACTAATGGCGGCTAAGCTACCTTGGTCCGCACCGACTACAGGGGCCTGGCTAGCTGTAGGATTTTCCACGGTGTGGAGCCAAGTCTCCAATTCGCCCAGCCTGGCCTCCAAAGCTACGAATAAGCTACACTTATTACAAGTACCGTTACTGCTAAAGGAGGCCGAGGAATAACTAAACATTTCACACCCAGAGCAGAAAAGTGCGGGAGAGACAGGAGAAGCCACCATGCTAAACCGGCTAAGAGCTAGTAGCTGCGCTAAGCTAGCGGATTCCTAAAAACACACAAAGTGAATAATGTGTAAATAATTTAGAGGTGATTCAGCACAGGGAGTGCTTTAGTTAAGGCACGTGAAGATTACACTGTGAAACAAATCATTATCTAGTTAACTAGATCAATCTAACTGTGCAGATTAAACAGCTAACAGATACAGCAAAACACCGCTGTGCTCCGGAACAGGAAGTGATACAATACCGCAGTGAGAGCCAACCACCACCCTTTTACAAATAGCTTCTTTTTTTTTTTTTACATACAATAAAATGGCATATTTTACAAAAGCACATTTAAATACCAACACACATGTCACGTCACATTATCATGTTGGTTTTTACATAGAATGAATGAGTCAACCAATCAGTGTTAGTGAAGGCTCATTTACCCATAATCCCTTTCGCATCTGTCTGTGTTTGTTACAAAACTTCAGAATTAGTACATTATGTAAAATTTAAAAGATGTGGTTATATTTTACTTTGTACAAATGACAGAATTGACATTAATGGAGTTATTCTATCCGTATTAATTTTATTTATAAATCACAAACCATAAGTCAGCACTGCTTTATTTTCCAAGACCTCCGCCCTCGCAGTGACACTGCTACTGAAGAGAGAGTTGAGCTTTGTGATTGGCTCACGCTGCAAGTGGCTGTTTGCTACATAGCTTCCAGCAGTGGGTAGGGTGCACAAAGACAGAAGTGCTCACTCATTGTTTGGGTCTGTGGCCATCTTTGACACTACCAGAAGTGATCGTCATGTTAAAACTCAAAATCAGCTTGTTAGTAGTTGTAAGTGTACTGGAGACAATACTGAAAGTTATTGGTTAGCTGTAGCTTCTGATCATTTTTTTGGGTGGTTTATCGGTTTAGCTTCATAAAAGATAACTTTTCAGTTAGCTGATTATCTGTTATCGAAGCTAACCTTTTGGTTAGCTGTGCCCACCACTGACCAGAGCAACAACTCCACCAGCAGGCACTTCACCTCACATACCATAGATTCCTGGAGCTTGCAGTCTCAGTGATATTTGGTGGCTTACAGCTGTTGGATCAGCCAGTGGAACCCTGGCACATGACACACCAACAATGTTTAACTAAAAGACAGATAAAACACATTTTGGACACAGTGATTCAATACGACATTTGGCTGCATCTATTTGTTTTTGTGCATGTTGGTTATTTGTGATATAATCAAAGTCGCCTGTGGATGCTGCCACTAAATGTAGCATAGACTGTGTCCTACTCCTGGATAATGTCCAGAGTTGCATTGCGGAGGATTGTAGTCTTTGTGGTTAACATGATCCATAGCATCAACTAACCAGCTCAGTCAATAATGGACCTGCTAAACAGAGAAATGATCTTGTATTCCTTTGAGATTTCTTTTTTTATTTAAGTTGCTCTTCTGATCTTGTATCCCTCTCTGATTTTTGTCAGAGCGCCTAAGCCCTCCATTGGACATTCAGCTGGAGACAATCAACTGCACTGCCTTTGGTGTACGATGGAAGATGCCCCGTCGTCATGTCAGCACCATCACAGGATACAAGGTAGTCACAAAGTCTGATTTTATGCAACTAGCTATTCAACAACAGTCTGCTGTTGTCCAAACCCATGTCTTGCAGGAGAACAAGGGTCTAAGCCTTTAGGGTCCTGATGCTTCCTGTCTTACTGTGTGATTGTAAAAGTTGGGTGCTACCCAGTGACATTAGGTGACGAATAGATGTTTTTGGTACTGGATTTCTTGTTAGGATCCTTGAGTATTGCAGGAATGACTTTGTCAAATAAATGGTTACTTCAGGAAACTAAGAAAAGGAAAACCACCTGCATTGGGACATAAGTATATTTCAGCCATGTGGAATGTTTTTCTGGGCATGATTCAGCACGCACAAGCTTCAGTGTTAAGGACCACAGTGGCTGGACGATCACAAGGGGATGCCCACATTTCACTGAGCGGCAGCAGATATTTGAGAGGTGGAGATGGACTGGTTGTCTACCTGGCATTGCGCTAGCATGTACTTTCAAACCTGACCTGATTTATGTTAGTTTACTCTTTTGTTATCACAATTCTCTGGATTGACAGGTGTTTGTTGAAGAGAAGTTTATGAAAATGTTCTTGCATGTGGGCTATTCTATTATTCATGCTTAAATCTGAAGTAAAAAGAATTTGGTTGAACATTTGTCAGTGAAGTAAAGGACTTGTGGGGTCAGAATTTAGTGGATATTGATCAGAGGAAACACCTGGCTTTACAGTCAGCAGGATAAAAACAACCTGGTCTCACGGCAAGTCGTGATTCAGCAGCACGAAATATACATTAATCTATTGGTTCGTGATATTGTGACGAAAAGCGCCTCATTTTCGTCACGGCAGCACAAATTCACTCTAATTCATTCTGTGATGGGTGCACGAAATTAAAAGAGAAACGGGTTATGGTTACACATTTCATCACGGGAGCATGAAAAAAAAAGTGAGAGTGGGCTGGATAAAAATCAGGGTGTTACATTTTCATTTTAAGAACCCACAAAACTCTTTGAAAGGTTTTTAATCAAGCAAACTTCAAACTAGCTTATAAATATGCCATAAATCAAATCTCATCTGTCTGTCTCTTTTTTATGTATGAATACCACTTTCTTTGCAAGCGGCTGCAACATTTAAAGTGTCTGTCACAATGTGCAGAGGAGATAGCATTCATTGACGGGCTGGTGTTTTGAAATTCTGGTGGGTTTGATGGAACCCCTTTGCTGCCAAATTTAAGTTTTTCCAAGGGCTGTCAGAGGGGAAAAGTGTACTCACAGAAATTTATTTAGTGGTTGTCAAGTGATTTTTTTTTTTTCTTTGAACCAGAATGTGAAGTTGCTTTGAACACAAAGTGATGTTTACTTTTCTCAGCAGAAGCCCGTTGAACATATCACAGGATGTCATGATATGTTTGTGTAACAGGGTAATAATATCCGGGTCGAATTCCGCCAAATTAACTCAAATTACTCATTTTTTTGGTACAATAAGTTCATATTATATGTATATATATATACCTGTTTGGCATTGAAGAGTGAGAAGTCCATATGTCTTTGAACGCACCTCACACAGCACGCAGCTGGTGCACGGGGAGGGGCAAACTCAGTGCAGCTTGGACTGTGTGAGAGGTAAGACATATGAAACTGGGTCCTCATATTGAGCACTTTTTCTGTAAATTCACGTTCTGTCCACGATTTATTTCCAACTTTAATGGTGCAGGAGGTGTCTTTTGTGTGTGTGTGAAATGTTAAATGTAAGTTTTTGGGCCAAGTGTAATGCTTTAGCTGGCACATGGTTTAAGCTAGCTGAGGGGTGCTTTGCTGTAGAGTCAATGTAAACTTACTTGCACCACACACTGCAAACGTGGCCTGTACTAATTTTATTTTACTGTTTTATTTTCTTAGTTGTGCTCTTTAAGAAGAGAAGTGTCTTGGGACCACTGTGCTCACTGCAGTTTTTTTTTAATGTCCAAACAGGTATGAGTTTGACAATTGTTTTGTCTTAAATTTTCTGTTCTATTTACTGTTATGGTTGTACATAAATGTGAATGACTGTTTTTATTTTACATAATTTTACATATTTGGTTTATTCAGGTACTCAGTGCAGCTTGGACTGTGTGAGAGTTGTGCTCTTTTATGAAGAGAAGTGTCTTGGACCACTGTGCTCACTGCAGTTTTTTTTAATGTCCAAACAGACCCAGTGCAGTTTGGACTGGGCGAGAGTAAAGACAGTCAGACCACATCCAGCTTCTGTCATCCTTCCCGCACTACTCAATAGAACACAACGCAGGGGACACCTGGTTACAGTGGTGCCGTGACCCGGATTCCAGAAGCGTCGGTGCCAACTCGATCACCGAGGGGTGCTCAGCTATTCACAAGTTTACTCCTAGCTCGACATTGTGCGGTTGGATGACTTTGGGTTACTGTGGTTTAGTCTAATTTCATCTCTGGAGACAGATTTAGCGTTTTGGTGGTTATCTGCTACACTTCTGTTTTTTACATCACATTTGATCTGTGTTTTGTTCACCATGTTCAGTAAAGTTGATTCTTGGGGCAGATGATGGTGCTTCTGATGGCACAGGTGAGACACATGTGGGGATTGGGAGGGGCTGGTTTAGAGATGTTACCCAGACCCCCCGAGTGGGCATGTTGAGAACGCCTAGGTTCAGTTCTACTCGAGTACAGCCTCCGCAAGTTGATTTGAACCCACGTGTTGCTGGTGATTTTGAGTTTGGCACTTTAATATCAGACTTAGCTATCAAATTGGTCAGTCTATTGCTGCTCAGCTGCAGAGCAATATCGGCTCACGCTCGCAGCCTAATGATACCTTTCAAACAGCTCAGAACAGCACAACCTTCTGAATTGAATCTGTCTGGTGTTAAACTCATTATGCAGTCTGATGTTAAGACCCACCTGTCTTTAGAGGGGATGGAAGTGACAAATGTTCTGTAAATGAGTGGGTTGAAATGGTAGAGCTTTACCTCATAAGAGAGCAATACCAGTACAACAGCAACAATCTGAGGTATTAGCTAAGTTACTTGGGAAAGCTAGAGATTGGTGAAGGTTACTCTACGCAACCAGTCCTTACCATATGACTCCCAGGCACCTAGTGTAATATTTGATATACTAAAACAGAACTTCGGTGAGTTAGCATACTCCGCCATGCCCATGGCTGACTTTTACAACACTAGGCCACTCCCAAATGAAAGTGTGATGGAGTACTGGATCCGACTGAACAAAGCTATTGACATTGCTCATGAGTGCTTACGGAGACATGGTAGGGGTGTTGAGGACCCGGGCCGTGAAGTCTCGATGATGTTCATTAAATACTGCCCAAATCCAGTTCTCGCCAACAGACTGAGTTTTAAAGCTGCGGAGGAGTGGACAACAAGTGAAGTACAGGAGCGTATCAGTACATTCCAGAGGGAAACCAGAGCTGATAGCCATGAACAACTCCCCTCAAATAGTCTCGTTCCATGCCATTCCCAGTCTGCGGTGGTCCAGGAGCGGCCCGGTACACACCGGGAACAAGTGAACGCATGCACACAATGTTTTCCAGCTTCATTGTGTCCTGTCTCCATGCAGGTGACCACCCAAACACCCACTGTTGTTACCCAAGCCCCGGTGAGGGCGGGCCCCTACCAGCAGCTCCAGCCCTCATCAGTGGCCCATGCTGCGGTGCCAACAGTCTCGCCTGTCCCGCAGCGACCGATATCATCCACACCTCAGCCTCAGTTTGCAGTCAGCTCAGCGGCGAACCCTCCAGCTATTGTTACGTCACCGTCAGTGGATTTAGAGGGTGTGCGCTCTCTGATGAGCCTATTGGACTGTCTAGTCACACGCTATAACTCAGAACCATACATCTTAGCCCACCATGCAACAGTTGATTGCCCTCCCAGATTTTGCAAAGTCTGTAATGACCCAGCCCACTCGACACTGTCACACTGCAGGAGAAACAATCTCTGCCTGGCATGCTTCTCCCCAGGCCACTGGAAAAAGAACTGCCCTCGGCGGGGTCAAAGACCGGCACCAAACCTGATTCAGGACACTGTGAACCAGCACCAGCCTGCGGGAAACTAGGACACCCACATTCGGAGAGGGGCAGTGTGGGTGAAGCACAGACAACCCTCATTAATGTACCAGATCAGGAGCTTCTCTATGTCAACGCATGCTCTGCTGCTCCGGAGGGATACCAAGTTGTGGTCCAGGGGACAGCAGTGGTCCCAGCCTTCAGTGAGTTGTTCTACACCCAGGTCCAAGTAAATGACAATGTTGAGATAAAGGGTATGATCGACTCGGGGTCAATGGCTTGCACATTAAGTGAGGCAGCAGAGGCCAGGCTGTTGGAAAAAGGAGCCATGACTGGAGAGCCCAAGTCGGCGGAGCGGATCTTGCTGGTTGGATGTGGCGGAAAGCAGACACACCCAAAGTGTGTACATGATCTGACACTCTCTTTATATGGAATGAAGTGTGTTGTACCAGTCCTGGTGGTTCCCGGCCAAAGGGATGATCTGATTATTGGTTCAAATGTCTTGAAAAAGCTAATGAGTGTTCTGAAGAATGACGACGACTATTGGAGACACATCTCAGATGGGAGCAGGTACTCTCTCCCCGATTATGAACACTTTCTTGATATCATGTCCTGTTCAGTCAGATGGAAGGGGGAGGCTTCGCCAGATGTCATTGGCGCAGTGAAGCTGCCCCGGGCTGTCACGCTTCTCCCACAGCAAGAACACCTGGTGTGGGGCAAGCTGCCCAACAACACCCCAGTGTCCCCAGGCAGTACCATTCTGGTGGAGCCCTGTTCTTCCAAAGCCAGCCCAAGGAACATATTGGTGGGGCGCATCATCGCTGCTATGTACGGTGACAAGTGGGTTCCCATGAAAATCACAAACCTCTCAACCCAACCAATAACTCTCAAGCGCAATTCTAAGATTGCAAATGTGTCACCATGTCTTGCGGTTGAGGACTTGAATCTAAGTCAATGCCACAGCACGTTCAATGATGGTCTCAGTGATGCAAAGAACCAGCTGCCTCAGAAGCGGATCTCAAAGCCAGGCTCGCTAAATTGGGCTTAAGCGACCTCGACATCGACTCCTGCCAGGCCAGTTTTCACTCCAAACAAAAGCTTGTGAATCTAGTGGAACAGTTCGAGACCATCTTTTCGCGGCACCCACTTGATTGTGGGGAGGCTAAGGGTTTCGTCCACCGTATCATCTGACTGACGAGAGACCCTTCCGTATGCCTTATCGCAGAGTTCCTCCAGCCCACTACCAAAACTGCGTCAAGTTCTGTCTGATATGGAAGAGAGAGAAATCATACGCAAGTCCGTGAGTGAGTATGCATCTCCCCTAGTCATGGTTTGGAAGAAGGATGGCAGTTTGAGAATTTGCACTGACTTCAGATGGCTGAACGCAACGAACACTGAAAGATGCACACCCACTCCCACACCAGGCTGATTGTCTCGCATCACTCAGTGGCAATGCATTCTTCAGCACGATGGACTTAACCTCAGGGTTCTATAACATCCCCATGTGCGAAGGCGACAAGCGTTTCACAGCCTTCACTACACCAGTTGGACTCTACGAATACAACAGAATGCCCCAGGGGCTCTGTAACAGCCCTGCATCATTCATGCGCATGATGTTGAGTATTTTTGGTGACCTTAACTTCACCAGCCTACTCTGTTACCTGGACGATTTGCTGGTCTTTGCGCCAACCGAGGAGGAAGCCCTCGAGAGATTGCATGTTGTATTTGAGAGGCTGAGAGACAACCATCTTAAGCTGAGCCCAAAGAAATGTTGCCTCCTACGCAAGTCAGTCAAGTTTTTGGGACACTTTATAGATCGAAAAGGAGTTTCCGTTGATCCGTCCAGGGTGGAAGTGATTTCCAGGATGCCCAAAGAGACCCTGATGGAAGAGGATGGATGTACGCCTTCAGCGAGAAAAGTGAAGTCCTTCCTGGGCATGGTTTTCTTCTACCAAAGCTTCATTCCCCGATTGTTCAGCCATAGCCAAACCGCTGTTTGCCTTAACATCCGGATCAATGAGAAAGGGCAGGCATCCACAGTCGAGAAAGGGTCTGGCACATTCAGGAAACTGACACCAACAGACTGGACTTCGGCCTGTGAGGAGGCCTTCGAGAAGCTGAAGAGTGAGCTTCTCGGATGTGCTGTGATGGCCATCCTGACTTCGACAAGCCCTTTATTCTGTCAGTTGATGCGTCCCTAGACGGCCTTCGGGGCAGCTTTATCGCACTTCCCATCGGTGAAGATAAGGCTCGTCCTATTGCGTTTGCGAGTAAGACCTTAAGCAAGTCGCAACAGAGATACCCTGCCCACCGACTTGAGTTCATGGCCCTGAAGTGGAGCATCACTGAGAAGTTCAGTCACTGGTTGAAGGGGCACAGGTTCACAGTATGGACCGATAACAATCCCTTGAGGCATGTGCTGACCAAGCCTAAGCTGGATGCTTATGAACAGAGGTGGGTGGCCAAGCTTTCAGCCTATGATTTTGACCTGAAGTATATCCCAGGTCCCAGGAACGTTGTGGCTGATGCTTTGAGTCGTGAACCCTTTGCATCAACCTATCGGCGAGAGACTCTTGACGGAACCATACAGCCGGTTGGTCCAGGAGGCAGATGGAGCTGAGGTGGATGTGGTGCATGATGCTTTCCGATTGGGCCTACAGTGCAACCAGGCTATCCGGTACCACCAGCTGACTGGTTACACCCAGAGTTCAGTCAACTCTCTAGCAGTCAGGGCTATACTTCAACACCATGATGATTGGCAAAGTGGCGTTGAGACTCAAGCTGTCCATCTCATTCAGCATGTGCAGTCATTGCAATCTCCAGGCGCTGAACCCCTGCCTTCTCTAACTTTGCGCGAGCTTTGAGGAACCCCAGAGTCAGGATCCTAATGTGTCCTAAGCTGCTGCCTTTTGTCATGCGCAAAATACGCCCATCAAGACGTGAGAGGTCCGGATTTGGTGCCATCAGCTTACCCTTTTAAAAGTCCTGGGACCGACTCAGAATCAGAGAAGGTATACTGTACCGTGAGTGTAAAGACCCTCTGACCAAAGTTAAGAGACTACAGTTCATTTTGCCAGTGAGTCTTAAGGACAGAGCCTTGGAAGGTATCCATGATTTGGCGGGTCACCAGGGCCAAGACTAGGACTCTCCACCTCGCCCGGCAAAGATTCTTCTGGCCGAACATGGAACGAGACATCATTGAGTATGTCCGTCGCTGTCCTCGCTGCGTCCTCGCCAAGACACCGGAAACCAGCGGCCCGTGCCCCATTGGGAGAGCATAAAGTCAACTGCCTTCTATGGAACTCGTTTGCATTGACTTCTGGTCAGCGGAAGACAAGAACAAACACTCCGTGGATGTATGGTAGTGACGGACCACTTCACTAAGATGGCTCACGCCTTCCCCTGCCGCAACCAGTCTGCCAAGCAAGTGGCCAAGAGGCTTTGGGACAATGTGTTTCTGCATTTATGGGTTCCCAAGAAGAGTAGTTCATTCTGATCAGGGCGCCAATTTTGAAAGTGAGCTGGTGTCGGAGCTTCTACGTCTGTCGGGGTGGCCAAGTCACATACCACCGCCTACCACCCTATGGGCCAATGGGGGTACCGAACCGCTTTAAACCGTACCCTCGGGAGCATGATAAGAGCCCTCCCCCTAAGATCTAAGCAAGAGTGGCCCCAGCAAATTCAGACGCTTACCTTTGCTTACAATGCCACCACCCATGAGACCACAGGCTTCGCTCCTTTTTACCTGATGTTCGGGCGCATTCCTCGGCTTCCAGTTGACGTCGTGTTCCAGTCAGTCCTCCATGACTCAAGCGTTGCAGATTTCAGCACCTATTCAAGTACTCTCCTCGCAAACCTTGCAGATGCTGCCAGAATAGCCCAACAAACATGCCTCTCAACAGCAGAAACGGCAAGCGAGTCAGTATAACAAGAAAGTCAAGGGTGTTGCTCTCCAGATCGGCGACAGGGTGCTGCTAGCCAACAGGGTGAGCGTGGAAAAAAGAAACTGGCAGATAAGTGGGAGCCCACAGTCTACACAGTCGTGGATAGACAACTAGAGATCCATGTCTACAAAATAAGAAACTCCAATGGGCATTGCAAAGTCGTGCACCAAAACTTGCTATTGGATGTGAACTTTCTCCCAGTCGATGGACCCGATGAGCTTGATGCAGTGGATGCCTCAGGGGAGTGTGACTCTGAGAGCCTGGACCAGAGTGACGTAGACAGCTTACAAGCGGAATGTCCAAGGAACATGCATCTTCGTGGGTTATGTCAAGATGTAGTCGAGGCTCCTTTGAAGGTTCTGAGGTGGATGCTGATGAGTTGGTCGACACAAGATCCTATCGTGCTGTGGCAGATGTGATGGAGGATGTTACCTTTGATCCTCAGCCAACCTCTGACTGCTTGGTGGGCAGCTCACCAGATATTGTCTTTGACCATCTTACAGCTTCTGACCCCATACCCACAGACCTGCTGACTGACACTGCCCATCCTCCTGACTTGGACCAGACTAATCCTGACCCTGACAGTGGACCTGGACTACCCTTGGGCCCCACCTCTCCCCGGGACGAGTAGTTACTAGGGCAGGACGTGTTATTAGACCCTCACACGACTTATCGAGACGATGGTTCAGAACCTGTAGTATGGGAGTTGTTACTGCCAACGTGGGTTGAAACCACGGTCTAAGTGGTTCTCTTCATTATCTGTTTTTTTGTGCCTCGTTACACTATTTTGATTGGACCAGTTTGTTATGGGGTGTAGGCTGCACCTCTGTAGTCCAAGAGGGTTAATAGGCCTGATCACCTGTTAATACCTTTTGATCTGTCTGTCAGATATATTTCAAGTCTGATTTCAGGGATTAGATCCTTGTGGTGTCTGGTCTGTAATTTTGCGGTGTGTAACGAATGTTTGTTGAATTTGGTGGAATTCTAGGAGGGTGAATGTAACAGGGTAATAATATCCGGGTCGATTCCGCCAAATTAACTCAAATTACTCATTTTTTTGGTACAATAAGTTCATATTATATGTATATATACCTGTTTGGCATTGAAGAGTGAGAAGTCCATATGTCTTTGAACGCACCTCACACAGCACGCAGCTGGTGCACGGGGAGGGGCAAACTCAGTGCAGCTTGGACTGTGTGAGAGGTAAGACATATGAAACTGGGTCCTCATATTGAGCACTTTCTGTAAATTCACGTTCTGTCCACGATTTATTTCCAACTTTAATGGTGCAGAGGTGTCTTTTGTGTGTGTGTGAAATGTTAAATGTAAGTTTTTGGGCCAAGTGTAATGCTTTAGCTGGCACATGGTTTAAGCTAGCTGAGGGTGCTTTGCTGTAGAGTCAATGTAAACTTACTTGCACCACACACTGCAAACGTGGCCTGTACTAATTTTATTTACTGTTTTATTTTCTTAGTTGTGCTCTTTTATGAAGAGAAGTGTCTTGGACCACTGTGCTCACTGCAGTTTTTTTTTTAATGTCCAAACAGGTATGAGTTTGACAATTGTTTTGTCTTAAATTTTCTGTTCTATTTACTGTTATGGTTGTACATAAATGTGAATGACTGTTTTTATTTTACATAATTTTACATATTTGGTTTATTCAGGTACTCAGTGCAGCTTGGACTGTGTGAGAGTTGTGCTCTTTTATGAAGAGAAGTGTCTTGGACCGCTGTGCTCACTGCAGTTTTTTTTTAATGTCCAAACAGACCCAGTGCAGTTTGGACTGGGCGAGAGTAAAGACAGTCAGACCACATCCAGCTTCTGTCATCCTTCCCACACTACTCAATAGAACACAACGCAGGGGACACCCGGTTACATTTGCAAAGTATTGAAGGTTTTTTTTGGGGGGGGCTAAAGTGGGCTGATTGCTGAAGCGTAATAAAGATGCTTTTTAATCCTGGACATCTTTGAGATCGTTGTGAATTTTACCACAACTGTCTGTTTAAATGAGACTGAGACTTGTTCTTGCTTGCCTCTACTGGTGGTTGGCTCTCACTGCGGTATTGTATCACTTCCTGTTCCGAAGCACAGCGGTGTTTTGCTGCATCTGTTAGCTGTTTAATCTGCGCAGTTAGATTGCTCTAGTTAACTACATAACGATTTGCTTCACAGTGTAATCTTCACGTGCCTTAACTAAAGCACTCCCTCTGCTGAATCACCTCTAAATTATTTACACATTATTCACTTTGTGTGTTTTTAGGAATCCGCTAGCTTAGCGCAGCTACTAGCTCTTAGCCAGTTTAGCATGGCGGCTTCTCCTGTCTCTCCCGCACTTTTCTGCTCTGGGTGTGAAATGTTTAGTTATTCCTCAGCCTCCTTTAGCAGTAATGGTACTTGTAATAAGTGTAGCTTATTTGTAGCTTTGGAGGCCAGGCTGGGCGAATTGGAGACTCGGCTCCGCACCGTGGAAAATTCTACAGCTAGCCAGGCCCCTGTAGTCGGTGCGGACCAAGGTAGCTTAGCCGCCGTTAGTTTCCCTCTGGCAGATCCCGAGCAGCCGGGAAAGCAGGCCGACTGGGTGACTGTGAGGAGGAAGCGTAGCCCTAAACAGAAGCCCCGTGTACACCGCCAATCTGTTCACATTTCTAACCGTTTTTCCCCACTCGGCGACACACCCGCCGAGGATCAAACTCTGGTTATTGGTGACTCTGTTTTGAGAAATGTGAAGTTAGCGACACCAGCAACCATAGTCAATTGTCTTCCGGGGGCCAGAGCAGGTGATATTGAAGAAAATTTGAAACTGCTGGCTAAGGCTAAGCGTAAATTTGGTAAGACTGTAATTCACGTCGGCAGTAATGACACCCGGTTATGCCAATCGGAGGTCACTAAAATTAACATTGAATCAGTGTATAACTTTGCAAAAACAATGTCGGACTCTGTAGTTTTGTCTGGGCCCCTCCCCAATCGGACCGGAAGTGACATGTTTAGCCGCATGTTCTCCTTGAATTGCTGGCTGTCTGAGTGGTGTCCAAAAAATTAGGTGGGCTTCATAGATAATTGGCAAAGCTTCTGGGGAAAACCTGGTCTTGTTAGGAGAGACGGCATCCATCCCACTTTGGATGGAGCAGCTCTCATTTCTAGAAATCTGGCCAATTTTCTTAAATCATCCAAACCATGACTATCCAGGGTTGGGACCAGGAAGCAGAGTTGTAGTCTTACACACCTCTCTGCAGCTTCTCTCCCCCTGCCATCCCCTCATTACCCCATCCCCGTAGAGACGGTGCCTGCTCCCAGACCACCAATAACCAGCAAAAATCTATTTAAGCATAAAAATTCAAAAAGAAAAAATAATATAGCACCTTCAACTGCACCACAGACTAAAACAGTTAAATGTGGTCTATTAAACATTAGGTCTCTCTCTTCTAAGTCCAAGTTAGTAAATGATATAATAATTGATCAACATATTGATTTATTCTGCCTTACAGAAACCTGGTTACAGCAGGATGAATATGTTAGTTTAAATGAGTCATCACCCCCGAGTCACACTAACTGCCAGAATGCTCGTAGCACGGGCTGAGGTGGAGGATTAGCAGCAATCTTCCATTCCAGCTTATTAATTAATCAAAAACCCAGACAGAGCTTTAATTCATTTGAAAGCTTGACTCTTAGTCTTGTCCATCCAAATTGGAAGTCCCAAAAACCAGTTTTATTTGTTATTATCTATCGTCCTCCTGGTCGTTACTGTGAGTTTCTCTGTGAATTTTCAGACCTTTTGTCTGACTTAGTGCTTAGCTCAGATAAGATAATTATAGCGGGCAATTTTAACATCCACACAGATGCTGAGAATGACAGCCTCAACACTGCATTTAATCTATTATTAGACTCAATTGGCTTTGCTCAAAATGTAAATGAGTCCACCCACCACTTTAATCATATCTTAGATCTTGTTCTGACTTATGGTATGGAAATTGAAGACTTAACAGTATTCCCTGAAAACTCCCTTCTGTCTGATCATTTCTTAATAACATTTACATTTACTCTGATGGACTACCCAGCAGTGGGGAATAAGTTTCATTACACTAGAAGTCTTTCAGAAAGCTCTGTAACTAGGTTTAAGGATATGATTCCTTCTTTATGCTCTCTAATGCCATATAACAACACAGTGCAGAGTAGCTACCTAAACTCTGTAAGTGAGATAGAGTATCTTGTCAATAGTTTTACATCCTCATTGAAGACAACTTTGGATGCTGTAGCTCCTCTGAAAAAGAAAGCTTTAAATCAGAAGTGCCTGACTCCGTGGTATAACTCACAAACTCGCAGCTTAAAGCAGATAGCCCGTAAGTTGGAGAGGAAATGGCGTCTCACTAATTTAGAAGATCTTCACTTAGCCTGGAAAAAGAGTCTGTTGCTCTATAAAAAAGCCCTCCGTAAAGCTAGGACATCTTACTACTCATCACTAATTGAAGAAAATAAGAACAACCCCAGGTTTCTTTTCAGCACTGTAGCCAGGCTGACAAAGAGTCAGAGCTCTATTGAGCCAAGTATTCCTTTAACTAGTAATGACTTCATGACTTTCTTTGCTAATAAAATTTTAACTATTAGAGAAAAAATTACTCATAACCATCCCAAAGACGTATCATTATCTTTGGCTGCTTTCAGTGATGCCGGTATTTGGTTAGACTCTTTCTCTTAGATTGTTCTGTCTGAGTTATTTTCATTAGTTACTTCATCCAAACCATCAACATGTCTATTAGACCCCATTCCTACCAGGCTGCTCAAGGAAGCCCTACCATTATTTAATGCTTCGATCTTAAATATGATCAATCTATCTTTATTAGTTGGCTATGTACCACAGGCTTTTAAGGTGGCAGTAATTAAACCATTACTTAAAAAGCCATCACTTAACCCAGCTATCTTAGCTAATTATAGGCCAATCTCCAACCTTCCTTTTCTCTCAAAAATTCTTGAAAGGGTAGTTGTAAAACAGCTAACTGATCATCTGCAGAGGAATGGTCTATTTGAAGAGTTTCAGTCAGGTTTTAGAATTCATCATAGTACAGAAACAGCATTAGTGAAGGTTACAAATGATCTTCTTATGGCCTCAGACAGTGGACTCATCTCTGTGCTTGTTCTGTTAGACCTCAGTGCTGCTTTTGATACTGTTGACCATAAAATTTTATTACAGAGATTAGAGCATGCCATAGGTATTAAAGGCACTGCGCTGCGGTGGTTTGAATCATATTTATCTAATAGATTACAATTTGTTCATGTAAATGGGGAATCTTCTTCACAGACTAAGGTTAATTATGGAGTTCCACAAGGTTCTGTGCTAGGACCAATTTTATTCACTTTATACATGCTTCCCTTAGGCAGTATTATTAGACGGCATTGCTTAAATTTTCATTGTTACGCAGATGATACCCAGCTTTATCTATCCATGAAGCCAGAGGACACACACCAATTAGCTAAACTGCAGGATTGTCTTACAGACATAAAGACATGGATGACCTCTAATTTCCTGCTTTTAAACTCAGATAAAACTGAAGTTATTGTACTTGGCCCCACAAATCTTAGAAACATGGTGTCTAACCAGATCCTTACTCTGGATGGCATTACCCTGACCTCTAGTAATACTGTGAGAAATCTTGGAGTCATTTTTGATCAGGATATCTCATTCAAAGCGCATATCAAACAAATATGTAGGACTGCTTTTTTGCATTTACGCAATATCTCTAAAATTAGAAAGGTCTTGTCTCAGAGTGATGCTGAAAAACTAATTCATGCATTTATTTCCTCTAGGCTGGACTATTGTAATTCATTATTATCAGGTTGTCCTAAAAGTTCCCTGAAAAGCCTTCAGTTAATTCAAAATGCTGCAGCTAGAGTACTAACGGAGACTAGAAGGAGAGAGCATATCTCACCCATATTGGCCTCTCTTCATTGGCTTCCTGTTAATTCTAGAATAGAATTTAAAATTCTTCTTCTTACTTATAAGGTTTTGAATGATCAGGTCCCATCTTATCTTAGGGACGTCATAGTACCATATCACCCCAATAGAGCACTTCGCTCTTTGACTGCAGGCTTACTTGTAGTTCCTAGGGTTTGTAAGAGTAGAATGGGAGGCAGAGCCTTCAGTTTTCAGGCTCCTCTCCTGTGGAACCAGCTCCCAATTCGGATCAGGGAGACAGACTCCCTCTCTACTTTTAAGATTAGGCTTAAAACTTTCCTTTTTGCTAAAGCTTATAGTTAGGGCTGGATCAAGTGACCCTGAACCATCCCTTAGTTATGCTGCTATAGACTTAGACTGCTGGGGGGTTCCCATGATGCACTGAGTGTTTCTTTCTCTTTTTGCTCTGTATGCACCACTCTGCATTTAATCATTAGTGATTGATCTCTGCTCCCCTCCACAGCATGTCTTTTTCTTGGTTCTCTCCCTCAGCCCCAACCAGTCCCAGCAGAAGACTGCCCCTCCCTGAGCCTGGTTCTGCTGGAGGTTTCTTCCTGTTAAAAAGGAGTTTTTCTTTCCCACTGTCGCCAAGTGCTTGCTCACAGGGGGTCGTTTTGACCGTTGGGGTTTTTACGTAATTATTGTATGGCCTTGCCTTACAATATAAAGCGCCTTGGGGCAACTTTTTGTTGTGATTTGGCGCTATATAAATAAAATTGATGTTGATGAAATGAATAAACGTTTGCTTTACAGTGCCTCTGTAATGTATTCACAGCATTTAACTTTTTCCACATTTTTTTAAGGTTACAGTCTTATTCCAAAATGGATGAAAAAAATCATGTTGTCATTATGGGGTGTTGTGAGTAGAATTTTGATGGAAAAAGTGAATTTATTTTGGAAGAAGGCTGTAACATAAAAGGTAAAATGTAAAGTGCTGTGAATACTTTCTGGATGCACTGTACGAGGTCTCTTAGATAATAAACCGACTCTTTTATTATTTTTTTTAACTATATGGATTTGAATGACGTGCGATTACACCAATCATGCTTGAACCCTCATGCGCATGCGTGAGTTTTTTCACGTGTCGGTGACGTCATTTCCCTGTGGGCAGGCCTTGAGTGAGATGTGGTCCAGCCCTCTCGGCTGAATTCCTTTGTTTCACACGCTGCTTGAGACGGCGCGCGTTGCTTTTTCAAATTTTTTTCTGGACCTGTGAGGAATATCCGAGTGGACACTATTCAAGAAATTAAGCTGGTTTTCGAGATTATGGGGTGTTTCTGTCGCTGTAAGGACTTCCCACGGAGCGGGACGTCCTGCAGCGCTTCCAGGCGCTGTCGTCAGCCTGTTTCAACCCGAAAACATCCTAATTTAAGGCTTAATTCACTCAGGACGTCATGAGAGAACAGAGAAGATTCAGAAGGGGCCGGCATGAGGACTTTATGCGGACATTCCACTGTTTAAGGACATTTTTTAATGAAAGACATGCGCGCAAATTTGCCGAGTCGTTTCCGTGACGACTCGGCGAATCTGTGTGCGCCGCGACAGGAAAAACACCTCCGTGTTGAAAACCATTTGTAAAATTCAGGCGGCTTTTGATGGCTTTCAACAAGTGAGTAACTGAGAAATTGTTTAACAGCTTGGGCATGTTCCAACTTGTCCGTTAAGGTTTCCAACGGAGGTGTTTTTCCTGTCGCGACATGCGACTCTGCCCGCACGTTCTTTCATTACAAAATGTCCGTTAACAATGGATTGTCCGAATAAACTCCTCATGCCAACTTCTTCTGAAAGTTCTCTGTTCTCTGACGACTTACTGGGTCAACAGAGCCTGAAATGTGGAAGTTTTCAACTTGAAACGGTGAGACGCTGCTGCCTCAAAGCGCAGATCGCCGTCAGGCACCGTGGGCCGTCCTTACGGCGACACTACCAGACCAAAATCTCTCATCAGCCGTTAAAATTTTTACCGAAAACCAGCTGAATTTATCGAATGGTGTCCACTGAGTTGTGCCTTACAGTTTTGAAAAAATTTTGATCAAACAAAGCAGCAGTCTCTGAGCCATTCCTAAACAATGAAAAAAACGACGAGAGGGTGGGCGACTCCTCACTCAAAGACTGCCCACAGGCGAATGACGTAACCGACAGGCGTGAAAAAAACTCTCGCATGCCCACGAGGGTTCAAGCATGTCTGATGTAATCACACGTGATTCAAATCCATATGGTTTTTGAAAAAAATAATAAGGTCGGATACTTTTCTAATAGACCTCGTATGTTCTGGTTGGAATAATCATTGAATATTTTGATTGATTCCTTCCTTACTCATGTTTTTCCTTTGTCCATTTATTCTTCCTTCTTTCCATTATTCCTGCCTACAGTTCTTCCTTTGTTTCTTCAGCTGTTCCTTTCGTTATTTCCTTGATTATTTTCCCTCCCTTTCTTAGGGCCCCTTCACACATAACACTACGTTGGGTGAAAGATGCAGAAACCGGCTGAAAATCCACAAATCAAAAATTAAATGGGGAACCGCAAAGCATTCCACCTGCTGTCGTAAGGGACACACAGTCGGACAACCGTGGCGGCAGTTTTGTGCACGCTTGTGTTTGTGCAGATGGACACAGTGCGAGCACGTGAAAAATCATGTACACAACAGAGCAAAAAATTTTAAAAAACACCATAATTTATAATACTTTATTCCTGTTATAAAGAGCCTCCGCATAGACGTACATGAGGAAGTAATGAAATGATCAATCAATCAATCAATCAATTTTTTTTTAATATAGCGCCAAATCACAACAAACAGTTGCCCCAAGGCGCCTCATATTGCAAGGCAAGGCCATACAATAATTATGTAAAACCCCAACGGTCAAAACGACCCCCTGTGAGCAAGCACTTGGCTACAGTGGGAAGGAAAAACTCCCTTTTAACAGGAAGAAACCTCCAGCAGAACCAGGCTCAGGGAGGGGCAGTCTTCTGCTGGGACTGGTTGGGGCTGAGGGAGAGAACCAAGAAAAAGACATGCTGTGGAGGGGAGCA
Source organism: Thalassophryne amazonica (assembly GCF_902500255.1). Lineage (NCBI taxonomy): Eukaryota > Metazoa > Chordata > Actinopteri > Batrachoidiformes > Batrachoididae > Thalassophryne > Thalassophryne amazonica. Next base: position 63,264,416 of record NC_047107.1, on the reverse strand, counting down.
GAGATCGATCACTAATGATTAAATGCAGAGTGGTGCATACAGAGCAAAAGAGAAAGAAACTGCATCGTGGGAACCCCCCAGCAGTCTACGTCTATAGCAGCATAACTAAGGGATGGTTCAGGGTCACCTGATCCAGCCCTAACTATAAGCTTTAGCAAAAAGGAAAGTTTTAAGCCTAATCTTAAAAGTAGAGAGGGTGTCTGTCTCCCTGATCTGAATTGGGAGCTGGTTCCACAGGAGAGGAGCCTGAAAGCTGAAGGCTCTGCCTCCCATTCTACTCTTACAAACCCTAGGAACTACAAGTAAGCCTGCAGTCTGAGAGCGAAGCGCTCTATTGGGGTGATATGGTACTACGAGGTCCCTAAGATAAGATGGGACCTGATTATTCAAAACCTTATAAGTAAGAAGAATTTTAAATTCTATTCTAGAGTTAACAGGAAGCCAATGAAGAGAGGCCAATATGGGTGAGATATGCTCTCTCCTTCTAGTCCCCGTTAGTACTCTAGCTGCAGCATTTTGAATTAACTGAAGGCTTTTTAGGGAACTTTTAGGACAACCTGATAATAATGAATTACAGTAGTCCAGCCTAGAGGAAATAAATGCATGAATTGGTTTTTTAGCATCACTCTGAGACAAGACTTTTCTAATTTTAGAGATATTGCGTAAATGCAAAAAAGCAGTCCTACATATTTGATTAATATGCACTTTGAATGACATATCCTGATCAAAAATGACTCCAAGATTTCTCACAGTATTACTAGAGGTCAGGGTAATGCCATCCAGAGTAAGGATCTGATTAGACACCATGTTTCTAAGATTTGTGGGGCCAAGTACAATAACTTCAGTTTTATCTGAGTTTAAAAGCAGGAAATTAGAGGTCATCCATGTCTTTATGTCTGTAAGACAATCCTGCAGTTTAGCTAATTGGTGTGTGTCCTCTGGCTTCATGGATAGATAAAGCTGGGTATCATCTGCGTAACAATGAAAATTTAAACAATACCGTCTAATAATACTGCCTAAGGGAAGCATGTATAAAGTGAATAAAATTGGTCCTAGCACAGAACCTTGTGGAACTCCATAATTAACTTTAGTCTGTGAAGAAGATTCCCCATTTACATGAACAAATTGTAATCTATTAGACAAATATGATTCAAACCACCGCAGCGCAGTGCCTTTAATACCTATGGCATGTTCTAATCTCTGTAATAAAATTTTATGGTCAACAGTATCAAAAGCAGCACTGAGGTCTAACAGAACAAGCACAGAGATGAGTCCACTGTCCGAGGCCATAAGAAGATCATTTGTAACCTTCACTAATGCTGTTTCTGTACTATGATGAATTCTAAAACCTGACTGAAACTCTTCAAATAGACCATTCCTCTGCAGATGATCAGTTAGCTGTTTTACAACTACCCTTTCAAGAATTTTTGAGAGAAAAGGAAGGTTGGAGATTGGCCTATAATTAGCTAAGATAGCTGGGTCAAGTGATGGCTTTTTAAGTAATGGTTTAATTACTGCCACCTTAAAAGCCTGTGGTACATAGCAAACTAACAAAGATAGATTGATCATATTTAAGATCGAAGCATTAAATAATGGTAGGGCTTCCTTGAGGTAGGAATGGGGTCTAATAAACATGTTGATGGTTTGGATGAAGTAACTAATGAAAATAACTCAGAACAATCGGAGAGAAAGAGTCTAACCAAATACCGGCATCACTGAAAGCAGCCAAAGATAACAATACATCTTTGGGATGGTTATGAGTAATTTTTTCTCTAATAGTTAAAATTTTGTTAGCAAAGAAAGTCATGAAGTCATTACTAGTTAAAGTTAATGGAATACTCAGCTCAATAGAGCTCTGACTCTTTGTCAGCCTGGCTACAGTGCTGAAAAGAAACCTGGGGTTGTTCTTATTTTCTTCAATTAGTGATGAGTAGAAAGATGTCCTAGCTTTACGGAGGGCTTTTTTATAGAGCAACAGACTCTTTTTCCAGGCTAAGTGAAGATCTTCTAAATTAGTGAGACGCCATTTCCTCTCCAACTTACGGGTTATCTGCTTTAAGCTACGAGTTTGTGAGTTATACCACGGAGTCAGGCACTTCTGATTTAAAGCTCTCTTTTTCAGAGGAGCTACAGCATCCAAAGTTGTCTTCAATGAGGATGTAAAACTATTGACGGGATACTCTATCTCACTTACAGAGTTTAGGTAGCTACTCTGCACTGTGTTATTATATGGCATTAGAGAACATAAAGAAGGAATCATATCCTTAAACCTAGTTACAGCGCTTTCTGAAAGACTTCTAGTGTAATGAAACTTATTCCCCACTGCTGGGTAGTCCATCAGAGTAAATGTAAATGTTATTAAGAAATGATCAGACAGAAGGGAGTTTTCAGGGAATACTGTTAAGTCTTCTATTTCCATACCATAAGTCAGAACAAGATCTAAGATATGATTAAAGTGGTGGGTGGACTCATTTACATTTTGAGCAAAGCCAATTGAGTCTAATAATAGATTAAATGCAGTGTTGAGGCTGTCATTCTCAGCATCTGTGTGGATGTTAAAATCGCCCACTATAATTATCTTATCTGAGCTAAGCACTAAGTCAGACAAAAGGTCTGAAAATTCACAGAGAAACTCACAGTAACGACCAGGTGGACGATAGATAATAACAAATAAAACTGGTTTTGGGGACTTCCAATTTGGATGGACAAGACTAAGAGTCAAGCTTTCAAATGAATTAAAGCTCTGTCTGGGTTTTTGATTAATTAATAAGCTGGAATGGAAGGTTGCTGCTAATCCTCCGCCCCGGCCCATGCTACGAGCATTCTGACAGTTAGTGTGACTCGGGGGTGTTGACTCATTTAAACTAACATATTCATCCTGCTGTAACCAGGTTTCTGTAAGGCAGAATAAATCAATATGTTGATCAATTATTATATCATTTACCAACAGGGACTTAGAAGAGAGAGACCTAATGTTTAATAGACCACATTTAACTGTTTTAGTCTGTGGTGCAGTTGAAGGTGCTATATTATTTTTTCTTTTTGAATTTTTATGCTTAAATAAATAGATTTTTGCTGGTTGTTGTTGGTCTGGGAGCAGGCACCGTCTCTACAGGGATGGGGTAATGAGGGGATGGCAGGGGGAGAGAAGCTGCAGAGAGGTGTGTAAGACTACAACTCTGCTTCCTGGTCCCAACCCTGGATAGTCACGGTTTGGAGGATTTAAGAAAATTGGCCAGATTTCTAGAAATGAGAGCTGCTCCATCCAACGTGGGATGGATGCCGTCTCTCCTAACAAGACCAGGTTTTCCCCAGAAGCTTTGCCAATTGGTGTGGATTATTGCTCTCCCATTTATGTTTTACATGAATTACCTGATGCTCTCCTCTCATGAAGACATCAGCCGGGCTCCCATCTCATGAAGAGCCGGCTCCCATGTCATGAACACATCAGCTGGCATGGCATGTCCAGCGCGCAGTGACCTGCTGGTGACCTGCTAGTGACCGTGTTGCAAATGTGATATGTGTTTTAATTATTACAATGTGGGGAAATCCCTCAGTGACATGCAACTCGTGGTGATTTTCAGCATGGCACGATATTCACAAGCGGGGGCCCAGTTAAGAATCTGCAGCTCTAGTGTCACCATCAAGGAAAGAAAACACATTAATAATCATAACAAAGAACATATTTGAATGTGCACATGCCCAAATGTGCCCACGCTGATTTTCGTTTGGAACAATTGCACAAATAAACTATTTACCCATGCAGCCATCCATTGCACACCGTATCAGCCTGCCTATTCCCACCCCAACCCGATGCATTTGGGCATCACAAATGATATGTACATTGACAGAATGAAAAGGCTTCCTATTAACAAACAAATTCATGTGATGTTCCTTCATAACAATATGTGTGCAGTCAATAGCTCCTATTAAATTAGGGAAACCGACTCTCGCTGCAAATTGCGCTTTAATGTTGGAATGTGATGTACCTGGGTGACATTCGGATGACTGCGTTCCACACAGCTGTTATGGCTTGGCGCAAGGTTCACTGACACACTCCTGAACGATCGGTGAGGTCACGCTGGAAAGCCCTTGTTCCAGGAAGCCCAGTGTGGTCAGCACCTGTGTGCCTGGCTCCTCACCGTATTGCGCTTTGGGCTGGCCGCAGTTCTGTGCCCAACTCCAGTAACAGTGGCCTTGGTAATTGAAATCTGCTTAAGGGCCAATTATCGTCATTTGCAAGTAAATCCTTGCGTCCCCTGAATACACGCACGTTGGATTGCACCATTTGCAAGGTCCTCTAATAATGCTAACGCAGCCATTGTTAATGCCATTTTCTGCATCGCTTTGCGCACGCTGTAATATCCACTCATATAACTGCAAACATGTAAGTGTGTTAATTGTTCATACTTGTGTTTCTGATGTGCACATCACTCTGATGTCATGTTTTCACAGTAGTAATGGTTCCCAGCATCACCGCTATGTGTTGGAGGTGGCACAATAGCTGTAGAAATGTGCGTACGCCAGCCAGGATTTTTGTGTGATGCACCGCATATTTCCACAGTCATTTCACATTTGACATATTTGAACTTTAGTGTGGAGACGGACGTATGACTCGTTTTTGTGCGTATGCAGCCTTTGTACATCATGGTCCAGCTGATTTATTGTCCAAACAACAGGCCAAAACTCCAAACACTGACAAAAAGTGAGGCTTGGGAAAAAGGTCCAAGAACACATAAAGCAGAGTCCAAACCGAGTCACAAAGACATGAATCAAAAACACAGGGAATCACACAGCAGCATAGTCAATTACTCACAGAACACAGGAGACAGCATGAAACAACAGGAAAACAAACAGACACTGAGGTGAGGCTTCAATGCAAAAGAAATGAAGAGAAATTAAGACAGGTGTGTGCAAAAGTCAAAGCTCACAGACAAACAGGAACGTGTCAAAAACCCAAGGTTAAGACAGGAAAAACAACAATTAAATTACAAGAAAAGATGTCAAAACAACACAGTCACGGCATGTCGTGATTCAGCAGTACGAAATATACATTAATCTATTGGTTCATCATATTGTCACAAAACGTGGAAAATTTTCTTCATGGCAATGCAAATTCATTCTAATTCATTCATTGTTATTTTTTTTTGTTTCCTTATATCTTCCCATCTAACATTCAGTCTTTCTTTGTTTATTCTGTTCTGTGTGTATTTGTTGCTTCCTTCCTTCTTATATGTTGGGGGTTTGTTTTGAAGAAACCATTAAAGTGTGGGTCAGTTTCTCAGTGTCTGCTCTGATCTTGACCATATGTCTGCACTAAGAGGATTAGTTACCTAGTTGCACCCCCACTCACAGAGAACCATGCTTTCATTTATCTAATTACGCTTGAAGTTTTCAAATAACCTTGTTATTCCTTGTCTCAGAACAGACAAATTTGTCCTTGTGATGCTTTATCACTGTCATATTTTTGATGATGTGGGGGTTGAAAGATTGTCAACCAAAAACCTTTTTGTGTGCTCCTACGTGCCATACATGAGTTTCATGAATGCCTGACAAATGTGTTACAATCACAGTAGCTGCATGATCAAGTCATCCGAGGAAACTAGCATTAAGTCTTTGACATCCTTGTGACATCTGAATATCAAGTTCAAATGTTCCAATTTCTGACTGTATCTTTATTGAATCCATCATGAAAGTTAATGGTTGCTTGCTCAGAAATTAATAAAGCAAAATGAATGTGCGCACCCAGATGAATATTTCAGGAACCGCTTGGCTGGATTGTTTCATATTACACATGTAAATTGTTAATGATGACATCTCGGTGTAATATGAAGGTCAAAAGTTAAGGTCAGCCAAGGTCACTGATTAGTGTGAAATGAAATTTATTGCACCGTCTAAACAAAGAGTGATAGAATAATGATGTAATGCGACATTAAATGGTATAATTTATCCCATTTTCCCTAATAACTTTGAAACAAAGAGAGCTAGGAAGACAGAGATATGCATATAAATCAGAAAATAGAATATCATTTGACATTATTATAATTTTTAGTGAGCAATATGGCTTGTCTGCATGATCATGACATTTACAGGTCTGTTTCTAAATGTGTATTTACTCACTTCTTTTGACTGTGATTTGTAGTGAACAACTCAATAATAATTTTCCATCACTGGTATTGTGTTTACAATACTCACCACCGGTTGTGTGAGCAGATGGCTCGAGGCAAGACTATTGATTCTCTGAATGCTTGTTCGCATTGTGTGTTTTTTATAAAAATGTGGAAAATGCATATTTATAAATTAACATCTTGAGTACTGGGTGACTGATTTGCAAATGTTTTGTTTGGATGTGACTTGAGATCCAGATATGGCAGAATGTTGTTTCTTGGCAGACGTATGGCCAAGAAACAACCAAGGTATTCGTTCACATTTTTCAACAGTTTGAAAATTCTGATGAAGTGCCAGCTGCAGGAACAAAGCTGGACGACGGTTAAACGATGCCTCTGAAAGTCAGCGTAAGTCCAGATTTCTTGTTTTGTTTGGGCTTCGGTGTCCTTCGTTAGTGCTGTGTGACTGGGGCTTTATCTGTTAAAACCAACAGATGAAGATGGAGGTTGTCACCCCTATTTGTCTCTCCATTTGTCTGTTTGTCGACATGTTCTCTTGTTGACATGAGATAATGAAGTTTTTATGGAACGTTGATTCTTACTGCTGTGTTTGTGTGTAAATTTGTGTTTCTGTATGTGTATGTTTCAGGTGTTCTACACAGAAATGAGGAACAGCCGTTCAGTGGGTGCAACATCATTGCTGGAGGTGCCTCTCAGTTTGGACATGCTGACCACTGTGAGTACCTGGAGACTAACTCCAATGACTGCTCCGTTTTGTCAGATATATCACAAAAGCGGGCATGGTTTTTATTCTTTCTAATACTTACGCAGTATACCTCTGGTTCTAACTTTTAATATGAACAAAGCGGGAAATTTTAGCTGTGATAGCCAACAAGCTTGTCTCATTGCTTCTTCCTTTCCCAGTATGTTGTGCAGTATGTTCAACAGAAACAGCAAAGACTAAATCTGTACATGTGAAAGCAGACTTTAAAGGGGAATGTCAAGATTTTCTAATCTGGGGAATTTATTTGATATTTTTGGGGAATGTTTGGGTAAAAATTTTCAGTGGGAACAAAATGGTGATAATCTGTCCAGTACTGACTTAGAACACTAATACAGTCAGGGGTTAACAAACTAAAACATAAAAGCCTGTGAGGCAAGCTAAAATCCTCAAAGTAAAGCTGGTCTTATTGCTATTTGAATTTGATGGCCATCCATATTTATTTGAACTGGGATATACCGACAAAGAGCTCCAGAACTGGAGACCAAAAAAAAAAAAAAAAAAATCATTTCCTTTAACACCATACTGATATAATCGCAATATCACCAAGTCATCCAGAGGCATACATTTTTAACTTATGGTTCAAATTTTAACCTACTCATTTTGGACAAGTTATTTAAAATTACTGTCATGTCTGAAGCTTTATAAAGTGAAAATATCAGATACATGTTTTCGTTTTAAAGTAATGTGCTAATTTTTAAGGTTTTGTGAGCACATGCCAGGCAGCAATGCATTATGGGTAGCATAGGGTAATCTCAGACGTTCACGACAGGACAAATGCATTTCAGACACTCTGTTCAGGCTCCACGGATAACAGCATTAAACTCTAGTGCCTAAAACTCTCGTGAATATATTCTCTGGGTTTATAGACATTAGTGTATTTGTGTTTAAATTCCACGCATCTTAAAAGTTAAATGTAGCAGACACGGATTATCTGGAATTTTGTTTGCCAAGTTTTCAAGGCCGCTACTGCCATCTACTGGCCAGTAGTGTTCATGGCAGTATTCGCCCCAAGAAGTACTAAGCGTCTGGGTACCAGTAGATGGCAGCATTTATTTTAACCCGGTTATATCAGATGGTGGTCAAATCAACTTTTTTTTTTCCTACAAATTAAGTTTAAAAACAACAACAAAAAAACATTACAAGACAGCTCTGCGGTTGGATGCTTTTAGCAGCAGGAGGTGGTTGTGAGATGTTAAAGCTTGTTACTCCACTACACGATGCAGGACGCGCGATTAACCTGAAACTCGGTCCAAAAAATTCTCGCACGAATGAAAAATTATCTGAAAAATGGCCAAAACACGCACAGTGTAAAGCCAACATTTATGTGTCAAGATAAGGCTTTTCAGAACTGACCAATTGTTAACCTTGTCCTTTGTTTTATCTGTTTTCATTATTTATTATTGCATTTTAACCTGTGAAGTGCTTTGTGACTTATGTCTGTGAAAGGCACTATATAAATAAATTTACTTACTTACTTACTAATAGTGAGTGCACGTTTTAGAACATCATAAAAGTTTTAAAACATGCACACATCATCAAACGTGTGCACAGCATTAATAAAGCATGTGCACATTCTCTCCACATGCAAAACATTTTGCGATGACACTTCCAGGGCTCCGTAAAAATGCCTGTTTTTACAAATAAAATGGAGTATTTTACAAAAGCACATTTATCTTTAAACCAACACACGACACACGTCACATTAACGTGGTGGTTTGCATAATGAATGACTGAACCAATCAGTGTTTAGCAGAGGCACTTTTACCCAGAATGCTTTGCGGTCTGTGTTTGTTACAAAACCTCAGAATTAGTGCCTTATTCAACATTAAAAGGTATATGTTATATTTTAACTTTGTACAAATGACAGAATTGACATTAATGGAGTTATTCTATCAGTATTTTCACAAAACCATAAGTTAGTATGACTTTATTTTTCAAGACCTCCGCCTGACCGGAGAACTGGCCTTATGGCTGCTTCCTGGGGAGTGTTGGGGAAAGTAACTTTGGAAAGTTACTTCATTAGTTAATCTATACAGTTATATTTTATAGTTACTTCTTACATTTACTTCATTAGCAGCTGCGGACACCTTGTCAGCAGCTGCTGAATGTAATTAATAAAGTTACTCATAATCTAATTTGGTTATTTTTAAGATTTAGTACTCAGAAAACTATTAGTTACTTTGCTGATTAGTTACTTTTCTGATTGCTCAATCTTACGAGTAACCAAGTTAGATTACTCGTTACCTTATTAGTTACATTACTTATTAGTTGCAAGTTTTCTACAGATTCTAATAAAGTAATTGCATAAAGCTGCTAATGAAGTAACTGCATAAAGCACCTGTATAAAGCAACTAAAAAAGTTACTTTCCACAACACTGTTCCTGGGTGTCTCTATGTTGGGAGCACTGTAATAAACAAGCACTTCCAGCAGGGGCAGAATGTTGAAAGAAAAATGATGATTATGATTAGTAGAGAGCTGATTTTGTGGGTGCTCTCAGGATTTGTCTGTGCATCTGTGCCCACCAATGGTTGCACCCCACAGTGTTCCATTCGCCAGACATTTATGTGGCGATATACAGCACTTCTTCTGCTTTGCTTGTAATTGAAAAACAGTGCTCACATCATCCATGCTGGAGACTGACAACATCAGCTGCATTTATTTCAGACTTCAACCTATTTTTTATAACAAACCTGAAAGCTGCATTTGAAAGTTGACATTTCTTCATTCCATTTTTTTTTCACTTTGCTTATGAGACGAAAATAAATTGTCATTGCACAATTTAAAATACAACAGGGTTGTTAAGCCTGGTTGAATCTTTTTGCTAAAAAATTATGTCAATGTGGCCCGAAATAGGAGGTTCACTGGTCCTCACCTGTAGCCACGTGAGCTTTTTGTGGAATGATGGAATTGTTGTGGACACGGTGACTGACTCACTCCATTAATTCCCTGAGAATCACAGGGAATATTTAACATTTAATGCCATTGACCATTAAAACAATTATGATCAAGTCACTCAATTATTTTCTTCTTCTATGTACAGTCTCCACTGCATGTTGGGAAGCTGACATTTAAATTCTTTGAGCTTCTACTTAACTTAGACCTTTATGAATGTATGTGCTTATTTTCTGAAAGGGCCAGTTTGATGGACAAGCAAGTTTTGTAAGTATAATTTAACTTTTATTAACAATGTGAAGCACATTTTCTTCTGCTTTGTTTTATTAGTTGACTTTCATATGTGCATTGACATATTTTCTAGTGAGTGGACAAAAACAAAACAAAACCCAAATCTGGTATTATTGCTCTCCCTCCAGCCCTTTCTATATTCCCTATTGCCATCTGTACAATTTTGTCCTTCCACTGGGGTATATTGTGCTCTTACTCAGTTCCTTGTGTTACCTATTGCAGGAAGTGGCGATTGGTAAGCTGAAGGTCAACACTAAGTACAGAGTCAGTGTTGGGGCGTATGGTTGGGCAGGGGAGGGTCGACCCAGTATGCCCAGAGATGTCAGCACTGGTACACATGGTACGTGAGTATCTGGAATATATTTTACAACTGGTTTTATAATTTATCCTGTAGTACTGTTAATATCTTTTTCTCCCTCTGCTATTAGACATATGCATGCCCCCTTCACCCCCGACTCAGCCTGTTGTCATGGCAGTATCAGACACAGAGTTGGCATTGTCATGGCAAAAAGGAGAAAGTGATGGAAGTGCACCTGTCCTTCACTTCCTGGTTGCCTATATCAGGTAGGCTTGATGAAGTGATTAATTAATTAAAGTGATTGATTAGGTTTTTGGGCCTGATCATGATGATGTATTGCATGTGGTCTAAAGCAGATAGCACATGTGACTTTAGACATGTCCATCTCCACAATGGGATTTACACAGTCTCTTAATTAATTAATTAATTAATTAATTAAATAAATATGTGCGTTTTCAGTCCAACATAAATGAAAATGAGTGTTATCTGACATTACCTTTAAGCACTGGGATGTGGTGCATTGCTGTTTAAGTGGCAGATTCAAGTGTGTGATTTCCTGTTGAGGAAAAGGGATTTGTGCACAAAGCATCAAAGTGCACAAGTAAATCATTGGAGTCTGGCAGAGAGACTTGTGTTCCCTGGTTATTATGAACCTTCGGGGAGAAATAAAGGGGCTTTCACACTAAACGTATCGCACATTGCTCTAAAACCTATTATTTAAAAAACCGAGCTAGCGTGACACTCTGCCGGAATTGCGCATTGCCACTTGTTGTCAGGCCACCGCGGTCAAAGTTCAACTCAGTCCAACGTTCAACACTGCACGCTGTGACGTAGCTTCACGTGTCCAATAGAAATGCTGCATCAGGCCAAAACAAGGAAGATGATAGAGTGCAGAAATGTGTATATGCAGTTTTCTGAAGAACATCGCTACAATTTTTTTTAACCTCAAGATTAATTTGATTACCATACATTTTGAAGTTAAAAAAATTCTTACATTAGAAAACTTGTAATTAAAATAGTTTTAAGTGGGGGAAAAAATATTCTTTACAAGTCTTTGTTCATCTGTCAATTAAAACCATAATTTATCTGTTGTTGTTGCTTCAGATGAGTTAATTTCTTGATTAACATTATAAGGAAGCATGAAAAGCAATGTGTACATATTTAAGTCTAGTAGTTTAATTCATATTTGCATTTCAAAAAGACACCATAAATAAATACTAATACTTATAAACACAACAGGAGATGATGTTAGGGCCCTGTCCCACTGGCGTTTAGGAGGATTTGCGTATGGATTGTGCACAAAATTGGCCCATATTCGCCATACATCCGCAATATCCGTGTAACATGCCTGTATGAGTCGGCCGTCATCCGAACACGGCCGTGATCATCCGCAGAGGCACGCATGTCTACAGCCAGGATTTTTGAGCTGTTCAAAAATCTGGATGCGGATGACATCCGCCTTACATATTCCATATATACTGAATTCATACACAATACATACTCACTCTATGCACTGTATATCTGCCATTAACCGCTGATATATGCAACTGACGGGGATTTGCGGCTTGGCAGCGGACTGGGACAGTGTGTAAAACAGATATATTGCGTGCCCATCATGTCCACATCACAAACTAAAATATGTTGTAGCGAATGCATACAAACTGGCCACGAATAAAGCGTTTTTATTACATTTGCTTTGCAGCTGATTTGCGGACAATCTGTGAATGCATAACAAACACGTCACGTAAACCCAAAGTACTATATGTGGCAGAAAGCGACATACCTGCCGGTCAGTGTCGGTCCGGCTGTGTAAATCCACAAAGACGTAGCTGCTGCAATCCAGGACTTTTATTTAACACCAACAAAAGGAAGAGTTGCTGTTCAGCACATGACACTTTCAAAAAAAAAAAAAAAAAAAAGAACACCATCTCACACCCCGAGCGGCTTCCCCCCTCCCGCTCCCCAAACTCATGAACAGTTAACCCTCGCATGACAACACTCTGTGATCAACTTGTCCAAGTCCAGCAAATGCTCCAGAGGCTGTATTGTTGGTATGACTAGTGATGCCGAAAGGAGCGAGTGCGCTTCTTTTATGACCGCAATGCAGATGCCGTGCACATGCAACATGTGCGCGATGCATTCATAATACACCCGTAATACTACCGTGATAATTTCAATGTGTCGGATCAGTTTCCTCATTACATGCGTTATATAACCGTGATTGTTCATCATATATTTGCTATATATTATTAATATATCCATAATTCATACTGGGACATTTGTCCATTTGGTCATTTTTGTTGCGGACGACAACAAATGCCCACAATTTGCATACTCAATTCATGCGCAATGAATCCTCTCCCCAGTGGGACAGGGCCCTAACAATGACTGCAGTGTCTGTTAATTAGGATTTTGAAATGTGACATAAACCTCATGATGAAATCATTTTTGAATTTAATCATTTCAACATTTAATTATGTCCTTGTTGACTATGTGATTGCTTTTGATGTTGTAATAAGGACAGAGTAACTACTAAAATATGAATTTGACTATTCTAGTGATTGTGAATGCTTTGAAATTTACACAATAGGGGCGGGGCTTCTTCTACCTGTCTAAGTGTCTTTTTGATTGAACTTTGACTTCATGTACATGTTTAGTGATTCATTCATTTAATGGTAAAATATAAAGGAAACAGCTTTTTCAAAATAATGAAATAGTTGCTCATAAAAGAGCCTTTGTTTTATTTATAAGCACAGAAGCAGGTGTTGGTTTTCAGAGACGACAGGTGAGCTGGACTCTCAAGACATTTAACCAGATGAAGGTCTCCTCTGCAGCTTCATCCTCTTGGTGGAGTTTTTGGAATTTGGTGGAGTTTTTTTCATCACATTTTGAGGAGCAGAGATATTCTCTTTCTTCTGGACTTCAAGTCTTGGTATTCAGCTCCATCACTGGAAGTTTTTGAAGTGAATCTACATATATTTGCAAAGCTCTCTGCATAGCAGATGTTGAAATGTTCCTGATGTGGGATAGATGAAGAAATATGTTGATTAAAATATAAAGAAACAGTAAATAGTAAAAAAAAAAAGTTATTTAAAGTTGAGACTTTTCTTGTAGTCACAACAGTAACAATTAAAAACTGTGTAGCTTTATTTGGTAAAAATAAAAATAGATTTACAACAATTTACAAAAAAATGTGTACTCAGCTCGATTGAGTGATTCTGCAGCTAAAGGCTAAGCTAACGTTAGCCGATAAATCTTCAGTGGTACACTGTCAAGTTTTATTCTCACCTCAGACAAATTTGCAGAAGCTCTGTTGCTCAAATTGTGTGTGTGTGTGTGTGTGTGTGCGTACATATACAGTTGTATGTAAAAGTTTGGGCACCCCTGATGATTTCCATAATTTTCCTTTGTAAATCATTGGTTGTTTGGATCAGTAATTTCAGTTAAATATACAACCACAATTCCAATGAAGTTGGGACGTTGTGAAAAATATAAATAAAAACAAAATATAATGATTTGCAAATCCTCTTCAACCTGTATTCAATTGAATACACCACAAAGACAAGATATTTAATGTTCAAACTGATAAAATTTGTTTTGTGCAAATATTTGCTCATTTTGAAATGGATGCCTGCAACACGTTTCAAAAAAGTTGGGACAGTGCCATCACAGATGTGTAAGTTGCCCATGCCATAGGCACTAACACACCCCCATACCATCACAGATGCTGGCTTTTGAACTTTGCGCTGGTAACAATCTAGATGGTCTTTTTCCTCTTTTGTCTGGAGGACACAACGTCCATGATTTCCAAAAACAATTTGAATTGTGGACTCATCAGACCACAGCACACTTTTTCACTTTACGTCTGTCCATTTCAAATGAGCTCAGCCCCAGAGAAGGCAGCAGCGTTTCTGAATGTTGTTGATGTGTTCGCTTTGCATGGTAGAGTTTTAACTTGCACTTGTAGATGTAGCGACAAGCTGTGTTAACTGACAATGGTTTTCTGAAGTGTTCCTGAGCCCACGCGGTACGATCCTTTACACAATGATGTCGGTTTTAATGCAGTGCCGCCTGAGGGATCAAAGGTCACAGGCATTCAATGTTGATTTTCGGCCTTCCGCTTACGTGTAGAAAGTTCTCCAGATTCTCTGAATCTTCTGATTATATTATGGACTGTAGATACTGGAATCCCTAAATTCCTTGCAGTGGAACGTTGAGAAACATTGCTGTTAAACTGTTGGACTATTTTTCATGCAGTTGTTCACAAAGTGATGATCCTCACCCCATCTTTGCTTGTGAACGGCTGAGCTTTTTGGGGATGCTCCTTTTATACCCAATCATGACACTCACCTGTTTCCAATTAGGTGTTCTTTGAGTATTCATCAACTTTGCCAGTCTTTTCTTGCCTCGTCCCAACTTTTTTGAAACGTGTTGCAGCCATCCATTTCAAAATGAGCAAATATTTGGACAAAAACAACAAAGTTTATTAGTTTGAACATTAAATATCTTGTCTTACTGGTATATTTAATTGAATATCAGTTGAAGAGGATTTGCAAATTATTGTATTCTGTTTTATTTACATTTTACACAACATCCCAACTTCACTGGAATTGGGGCTGTATGATATAGCAGACAAACACAGTGATATTTGAGAAGTGAAATGAAGTTTATAGGATTTACAGAAAGTGTGCAGTAATTCTTTAAACAAAATTAGGCAGGTGTGTAAATTTGGGCACCCCAACAGAAAAAAAATTAAATATTTAGTAGATTCCAGTGGGCACAGTTCCAATAATCCGATAACCGATAATTATCGAAGATAAAGTTTTCATTATCAGATTATCTTTCCAGATAACTTTGAAAACCATTATCGGACTAATTGTCTTCCAATAAATTTTTATCCGATAACTTTTAGACCGTTAACGTGGTAAACAAAAGTGAACAGATGTGTAGTTCTACCCTCCGCAAACAGTGGAGAGCTGCTTCTAGGAGAAAGCACTCTATCCTCTGCAGGTAAAGGAGAACTGGTCACCAAAAAAAAAACCTCTTTTTTTTTTTTTTTTAACCCTATACTGATATGCAGCCAATATCACCCAAGTCATCCAGAGGCATACATTTTTAATTTATGGTTCACATTTTAACCAAACTTATTGTGGACAAATTATTTAAATTAACGTCATTTCTGAAGTTTTATAAAGTGAAAATATCAGATATATGTTTTAGTTTTAAAGTAATGCACTCATTTTTAAGGTTTTAGTGTGGGGCATGCTGTGTCCTGGTGCATTATGGGATAGGGTAATCTCACTACGATAATCTCAGTACGTTCATGACAGGAGAAATGCAATTCAGACACTCTGATCAGGACAACAGCATTAAACTCTAGTGCCTAAAACTCACGTGAATATATTCTCTGGGTTTATAGATGTTGTTGTGTTTGTTTGCTTTTATTAAATTCCACGCATCTTAAACGTAGCAAGTAGTGACACAGATTATCTGGAATTTTGTGTTTGCAAGATTTCAAGGTCTCTACTACCATCTACTGGCCAGTGATATTCATGGCAGTATTCAAACTGAAGCTGGGCTGATATTTTCAAACCACACGTCGGACTCATGTTTCCAGAAAAAAAATGTAAACAGAAGCTTTTTTTTTCATACTTAATTTACAAAAACTGCACTTTAACCGCTGCACATGGACAACACCATTAACATTGCAACATAAAACTATTTTTATATTGTGCCTAAAACTCTCATGAATATATTCTTTGGGTTTTTAGACGTTGTTATTGCATTTGTTTTATGTAAACATGCGAGAATCACAGGCTGTTTCTCCGTTATTTTCAATGGGAGCTGCTGTGAGCTACAATCGCTTCCTGATCATGTCGTTCTGGGGGAAAGTGAAATTTGCTCTTTAACGTCTTGATTATCGTTCTTTACAACACTGTTTGTCGTCTTTGTTCCAGACTAATATATATAATATGTCTGAAATTTGGCTTGCGTTTATTAAATTCCACGCAGATTAAACGTAGCAGACACGGATTATTTGTTATAATTGTTTTAGCAAGTTTTCAGGATTTCATGCATGCAGTTTCTTATTAACGTGATGAAAAGCATAAAAAAATACATTTTTGTAGTATAATATTAATTTACAATTGTCATCATGTGGATTCTATGTTGTTTGACTGCAGCGACTCTCTGGCATGAAAGGGATTATGGGATATGTCAATAGGGCGAATGGTAGTGTTCTATTTATTTTGACACCGATTATATCAGACGGTTATCTAATTACAACTTGGCTTTTTTTTTTTTTTTTGAAAATACCTTTTTTTACAAATAAAAAATGGCATATTTTACAAAAGCACATTTATCTGTAAACACCAGCACACGACACACCTCACATTAACGTGTTGGTTTACATAGATGAATCATCCAATCAGTGTGAGCAGAGGCACATTTTACCCAGAATGCCATCTGTCTATGTTTGTTACAAAACTTCAGAATTAGAGCATTATTCAGCATTAAAAGATATGTTATATCTTAACTTTGCACAAATGACAGAATTGACATTAATGGAGTTATTCTATCAGTATTCATTTTATTTATACACCAAACCATAACCAGTGATGCCGAATCTGACCACTTTTTTTAGTAACGAGTAATCTAACGCGTTAATCTTTCCAAATCAGTAATCAGATTAAAGTTACTTCTCCATGTCACTGTGCGTTACTATTATTTTTCATTGTGGGTCGATAACAGCATTAAACTTGGTCTGTGGGCAGGAGGTCGAGGTTCGACTGAACTGCCCACTTTAAGCGAGCTGTGAGCTTTTAATCCACGGTTTTTTGCAGCTGCTCGACTCGTCCTCACCTCTTAAAGCGCGGTGATCAGCACACCTGCACCGAACTTTACAAAGACATTTTTATACTTTTTTTCCTCCTTTATTTAGAATTCTGAGCTGAGCCGCTCTGTATCTGGTCGTTAAAAACAGCTGATCCTCCGCGACGCGGCAACAACTAACACTATTTTCCACTCAAATGCACCTAAACTCTCTTTCTGAGGACCACATGATGTGAAAACGCAATAAAACTTTCTTACCTGTAAATCTGGTCATGTTTTCTGCATAAATAAATGTTAGCCATTCTTTGTGCTCAAACGCCAAAGCAGGGGCGAATCCAGATGGAATGGGGGCGTGGGGGAGGGATGTGCCCCCTCCCCACAACACCCCTAGATTAAAGGTGCAATTTTGAAGCCGTTTTTTACTACAACTAATATTGCTTAAAATAATAATAATTTCGACAAGTAAAATGTTTAGAGAGAATTTAAATGTTAGAAAATGTTAGAATTTAATAGTTACCTTTATAAACAATGTAGGCTCGAAATTGCAAGTTTTACTGTTACAGTGCTGTCAACAGTTAAATATGAGGTCAAGAAAGACGTCTTTATTTAACTTTTTATAAAACAAGTATTTATTTTCATTGAAGTCAAGAAAGGGTAACTATAAAGTGAGTTTTGGCAAAACAGGTATCATTGTCATGTTGAGGTGGCAGAGGGTTGTTGTCGGCAGCTGGGAAAAGTAACTAAAAAAGTAACTAGTAATCTAACTTAGTTACTTTTACAATTGAGTAATCAGTAAAGTAACTAAGTTACTTTTACAATTGAGTAATCAGTAAAGTAACTAAGTTACTTTTTCAAAGTAACTGTGGCAACACTGACCATAACTCAGCAGGGCTTTATTTTCCAAGACCACCGCCTGACAGCAGTGCTGTGATTGGGTAGAGAGTTGAGTGGCTTCTCTCAGTTGTGTCTGTGCTGGAACAATGTAGTAAACAGGAGCTTCCAGCAGGGGGCAGGATACTCAAAGACAGAAGTGCTGACTCATTGTTTGGGTTTGTTGTTGTTTTTGATGCTTCCAAAAGTGATTGTAGTATTAAAACTCAAAATCAGCTTGTTAGTAGTTGTAAGTGTACCAGAGACAATACTGGAATTTATTGGTTATCTGTATCTTCTGATACATTTTTTGGGGGTTTATCGTTTTATCTTTATCAAAGATAACTTTTCAATTATCTGTTATCAAAGTAAATTTTTTGGTTATCTGTGCCCACCACTGGTAGATTCTCCTTTTACAGAAATAACAGCCTCTAAACGCTTTCTATAGCTTCCAATGAGAGTCTAGATTCTGGTTGAAGGTATTTTGGACCTTTCTTCTTTACAAAACATCTCAGGTTTGTTGGTTTCTGAGCATGGACAGCCTGCTTAAAATCACACTACAGATTTTCAATGTTGTATTTGTTTCTTTGCATGAATGCCTTAGTAGATTCTGAGCAGTGTTTAGGGTCGTTGTCTTGTTGAAAGATCCAGCCCCGGTGCAACTTCAACTGTCACTGATTCATGAACATTGCTCTCAAGAATCTGCTGATATTGACTGGAATCCATGTGACCCTCAACTTTAACAAGATTCCCAGTACCTGCACTGGCTACACAGCCCCACAGCATGATGGAAACACCTCCAAATTTTACTGTAGGTAGCAAGTGTTTTTTTTTTTTGGAATGCTGTGTTCTTTTTCAGCCATGCATACCGCCCCTTGTTATCAATCAGTCAATCAATCAATCAAATTTTATTTGTTAAGCGCTTTAGAACAACCTAAGTTGACCAAAACACTGTACATATAAAAATCGTATTTAAGAAGAACACATATACATTTTATTCCCAAGTCTAACCAAGACTAAGTATCAAAAGCACATCTAAACAAATACGTTTTGAATTTTGTTTTAAAAAGGGGCAGATCCGAGATGGCACGCAAGTCGAGGGGCAGCGAGTTCCAAAGTTTAGGACCTAGTACTGCAAAAGCACGATCGCCCCACTGTTTGCTTCGAGACCTGGGCTGCTCCAATAAGTAGAGCTGTGCAGATCGTAGAAATCTGCTGGGCTGGTGAAAGGTCAGAATCTCACATAGATACGCAGGTGCAAGGCTGTGGATGGAGCAGAAAACGAACAGGAGAAGTTTGTATTGGATTCTGTATTGTACTGGCAACCAGTGGAGAGAGCGCAAAACAGGTGTGATATGGTGATGTTTACGAGAATTTGTGAGGAGCCGGACAGCAGCATTCTGTGCCAGTTGTAATCTGTGTAAGGATGTTTGACTGAGTCCAATATACAGAGCATTGCAGTAGTCCAAGCGTGAGCTAATGAATGCATGGATTGCTTTCTCCAGGTCACAACAACTGAGGAAGGGTTTCACTTTTGTAAGAATGCGGAGCTGAAAGAAGCTTGTCTTAATAACAGAGTCAATTTGTTTATGGAGATTTAGGTCAGTGTCCAAGTGAACTCCCAAGTTTCTGATTACGGTGTTAATGGTGAGGAAGTGAGTGACCGTTTGAGACAACGGCGAGTGGGCTTGTGGTGCCAAAAAGACAGAATTCCATTTTGGATTCATTTAGACTCAGGAAATTCTGTGTGAGCCAGTGCTTGATGTCAACCATACAGGTGTTGATGGCCTGAAATGCATCTGGAGAATCTGGTGAGACTGGTAGATAGATTTTGAAGATCATCGGCGTACATATGAAAAGACACATTATGGCTGGAGATGATTGAACCCAGAAGCAGCATGTAAAGAGAGAACAGAACTGGGCCCAAAATGGAGCCTTGCGGGACACCAGAAGACAGTCGGGCTGTAGAAGAGGAGTGGCCATTGATGAAAACAGAGAAGTGCCTGTCTGTTAAACAGGACCTGAACCACTGCAGCACGGGTCCCTGAAAACCCACCTGCTGGGCTAGACGGTTCAGGAGGATGGAGTGGTCCACTGTATCGAATGCTGCAGTGAGATCGAGCATTACCAACAGTACAGGTCTCTTTGAGTCCAGGGACAACAGGATGTAAATTTTGGACTCTCAACAGCGTGGACTCAGTACTGTGGCGTGTACGAAAACCTGACTGAAATTTATCAAAAACCTGATTCTGGTCCAGAAAAGACAGCAACTGATTAAAAACAAGCTTCTCTAGAATTTTGGAGAGAAAAGCCAAGTGGGACACTGGTCTGAAGTTTGACAATACTACTGGATCAAGGTTTGTTTTTTTTAAGCAGCGGTCTGACCACAGCCTGTTTGAAAACAGCCGGAACAGACCCAGTTCTTAAACAGTTGTTGAAAAATAAAAGAAGCCTTGGTCCTACTGTGTCAAAAATTTATGTCCAAATAACTCAATTTTACTTTCATCAGTCCACAGCACCTTATTCAAAGATGAAGCTGGCTTGTCCAAATGTGCTTTAGCATATCTCAGGTGACTCTGTTTGTGGTGTGTATGCAGAAAAGGCTTCCTCCGCATTACAGCATCATACAGCAGCTCTTTGTGCAAAGTGCGCTGTATAGTTGAATGAAGCACAGAGACACTATCTGCAGCAAGATCATCTTGTAAGTCTTTGGAGCAGGTTTGTGGATTGACTGACTGTTTTCACCACCCTTCACTTCAGTTTATCTGAGATTTTTCTTGGACTGCCACTTCAGGCCTTAACTACTACTGTGCCTGCGGTCTTCCATTTCCTCACTATGCTCCTTACAGTGGAAATTGACAGCTGAAATCTCTGAGATAGCTTTTTGTATCCGTCCCCTAAACCATGATGTTGAACAGTCTTTCTTTTCAGGTCATTTGAGAGTTGTTTAGAGGCTCCCATGTTGCCACTCAGTAGAAGAGATGCACAGATGGGGAACATTTGCAAATGGCCACCTTAAATACCCTTTCTCATGATTGGATTCATCTGTGTAAGGAGGTCAAGGATCATTTAGCTTACCAAACCAATTTTGTGTTCCTGTTGGGAAAGTGTAGTGACACGGACCCACAACAGGGGGCGTAAATGAACGGACAATGGAGGAAGTCAAATATGAACACTTTACTGTTGTGAATAGCACAACTCAACACAGCAGATTACAGAATAGGTGCAAAAATCAATTAACAAAGGTGTCGTGTGGGCAGGCTCGAGGATAGAAGACGTCTGTCCTGAGAAGAACCGGAACCACATGATTTCCTCCGCCACCGAACCTGGAAAATACTGGAGCCGCCAAGTTCCGAGTCCCCAGGTGGCCACCGTCTCCGCGTGTCGGATCTGGTACTGCTGGCGAAGAACAGAAACAATCAGATGTGGGTGTGTGAACACCCAGTAACACTTATGGTGGTTATTCCACCTCCACCTCTAACACAGGAAGAGACTGAGGGCTACTTAGGTTGGACGTGCGTCACTCGTCACGTCTCCCCACACTTAGCGTCCCGTTGTCAGTAGGCTCCTCAGGAACTCCTGCAACAACTCAGAGAATTACGAATTCTTTAGAACAACAACGGCTGAGAATATTACCTCCGTAGGTAGATGATATCTCGGCAACAAGGTGGAGATGACGTCCGGTCTTTATGGAGTGAGATGATGTAGAGTAGATGGGTGACAGCTGTCAAGAGATAATGAGTGACAGCTGTCACCCCCGGCTGTGTCCGTGGCGGCAGCGCCTTCTCGTGCCTGAAGCCCGCACTTCAGGCAGGGCGCCCTCTGGTGGTGGGCCAGCAGTACCTCCTCTTCTGGCGGCCCACACAACAGTTCCAATAATTAGTGCTGAATGTATTCAAATCAATAAGATGACAAGGGTGCCCAAATTTATGCACCTGGCTAATTTTGTTTAAATAATTATTGCACACTTTCTGTAAATACTAGAAACTTCATTTCACTTCTCAAATATCAGCGTGTTTGTCTGTTATATGATATACACACACTCATCTCCAACCACTTAGTCCAATCAAGGGTCGTGGGGGGCTGGAGCCTATCCCAGCAGTCATAGAGCGCGAAGCAGGTATACCCAGGACAGGACGCCAATCTGTCGCAGCTATATGATATATTTAACTGAAATTTCTGAATCAGACAACCAATGGTTTATAAAAGAATGTCATGAAAATGATCAGGAGTGACCATCCTTGTGCATACAACTGTATAATGGTGTTCATGAAATTGTGCTGTCATTATACTAAATTGTTCCCTTGTTTTACTAAATTGTGCATTCATTTTAGAATGCTTAAAATGAGGAACACACACTCATCTTCAACCGCTTAGTCCAATTAAGGGTCGTGGGGGGCTCCAGCCTATCCCAGCAGTCATAGAGCACGAGGCGGGGTACACCCTGGACAGGACACCAGTCTGTTGCAGGGCCATAAACAGACAAACAAACACATTCACACCCACTCGCACACCTACGGTCAATTTAAAGATTCCAGTCTACCTAACCCGCATGTCTTTGGATGTGGAAGGAAACCAGAGCACCCAGAGGAAACCCACGCAAACACAGGGAGAACATGCAAACTCCACACAGAAAGGCCACAGGCGGGAATTGAACCCACGACCTTCTCGCTGTGAGGCAACAGTGCTAACCACTAAGTCACTGTGCTGCCCTAAAATGAGGAAAAATTTAGTAGTTAATTTAGTTTTATATAACAGCTAAAGTAGATCCTTGTCATTTGATATTTTATTAATTTCTAACAAAGTCCAAAATTGTTCTCAGTCGGCTTGCAAAAACAGTCAGATAGTTCAAAAACAATTATGACAATGTAGTCAGTTATGCCATGCACTGACTTCGTGTACAGACTGTGGTATGCTTTTCCTCAGTCCAGCAAAAAAATCACATCAGAAATTTTCACCTTAACAGCTCTTCATGCCTCCAGACGGCTTATGGTGTTGTGTGTTTGTTTTTTGTGTTAGAAGAATTAGCACACTCAAATGGCTTGTTCAAATCATCATCTATCAGCAAAACAAACTCCGCCATATTTAGCTAAATGGCATCCCTACTAGTGTGTGCGCACAGTGGTTGCAGTGTGCAATGGTACAAAATGGATGGAACCAAATTTGTACGGTAAATGCAACACGGCACAAATGGGACGAATCATCCATGTCATGTGACATGCAAAGCATCAATCAAATGGCAAGGATTTACTCAGCCATTATAACATGTATAATATGTAACATCATATAACATGGAAGGGAACCATTCTAAAATTCATAATGGATAAGATTTGGGATAGTGAACGTTTTAACAGCAACAGCTTAACTTGAAAACTGTGGTTGATTTCATAATTTGTCACTGAGCTCATTCCCATTCTGAAGGCATCACAAAAGCTAATCCTGAACCATCATCTTAGTAAAAGGTGTGAATCATTTCACAGAAAGTCCAGTATTCTGTGTATTGCTGCACAAAAACTAATGGGCCACTTCCAATACCTATAGTGAGACAAAGTGGGGCCTGTCGTAATACAGTCATCTCACCTTTGTGAATGAGAACATGTGTTAATCTGTCTTATTCCTTCTGCAAGATCTTCTGGATCCACCGCTGGACTGCAGAAACCTTTAAAAGGTTCTTTACCATCAACAGATAGGGCATTGTTGACATTTTGTTTTTCTTGTTTTTTTTTTTTTTTTTAAATCTCAAATGATGCAACACTAATTGCAAAATAAAGATAGAAACCCCTCCTTAGTGTCTACCAATCTACATCGAATGGCCTCAATCAACTGAAATAATTACTGTTTTATTTATTATTCATTAATTTTTCAAACTCCTTGTTGGTCTGTATGTGCAGCTGAAAATGTTTTCAGATCCTTTTCATCCTCTGTGTCACTTTAATATTAAATTCTCTTCAAAGGTGTGCTTTGTGAGCCAGTCTGGTTAGTGTAACTGTGCGTTTGAACTTCAGGGTCAGCTGAGACATGAGAAAGAATTCATATCTGTCTCAAAGCATCGTTCTCCCTCCACATTATTAGTGTGAATGGTGGCTAGTCTCACGCACATTCATGGACCCACACTTCCACACAAAGAGCCTCATGAATAGATAAGCCCTCAGGCTGGAACACAAAGGAAGCTGAAGCCAGAAGTAATTTCTACGCTTTGATTATTTGCCAAATGCAAAATGTAAAAGGACACGTGGTTGTTACAAATACGCTACTTCAAAAAAATATAGAAGTGTCTGAAGACAAAGAAGGATTAAATTGGAGTGTTGTCGTTGCTGATGGTGCAGAGGTGCACCTCTGTGACTGAGGAAGGAGACAAGACGTGAGGGCTGAGAAGCTGTCACTTATTGTCAGTGGATGCATGAGGCAGTGTCTGTTTTTGCGTGCAGAGGCATTTTCCACACAAAAGAGCCATTTCAGTCGCAAATCTTTTCCCTCACACATCAAAAGAAGCTTTTCTGAAGACAGACATTGAGTGGTGGCAAAGATGGCCCCATTCAACAGATAGTTGTGCCTCCGGGTGTCTGTCCACATCACCAGAGTCAGCAGTGCAGATGGTGGCTTCAGTGGCAGACAAAAGAAAAGGCTTCAGTAATTCATTTTGTCCATTAACTTTTTGGTTAATAACATGGTTAATGGTTAAAGCTTTG
This sequence comes from Thalassophryne amazonica, assembly GCF_902500255.1. Classification (NCBI taxonomy): domain Eukaryota; kingdom Metazoa; phylum Chordata; class Actinopteri; order Batrachoidiformes; family Batrachoididae; genus Thalassophryne; species Thalassophryne amazonica. The sequence continues at coordinate 63,239,653 of NC_047107.1, read as the reverse complement.
GTCCCACTGAATTATAAAGCCATGAATAATGAGTCACCTATGGATTTGTCAGAAATTTCAGTGATTCATCGAATAATGAACCACGTATATGAACATTGTGCAAACAATTAAAAAAACACTGCATGTGAATGTGAGTGATTGTGTCAGTGCACCACATCACAGTGCAGCTCATCTGAACGATTATAACGAGAAGTTAAATCTATCATAAACATACTTTTACAGCTGCTCATAAGAAGGGATGAACATGTAACTGTTTGACCAAGCCACTACAATATAAACATTACAAATAATTACCTTTTAGGCTGTTCCAAATACATTCTCCACCTCATGAAGTGCACGAGAGAGGAAAAAAACTCCAGATGAAATGGTCCTCTGTGATTCCGGAAGCGATTAGAGGTGTTTTCAACAGCCAAACTCTGACAGAAAATGATTAATCTGCTATGAAATAATTATTTTATATATGCAGCATCCAGTGCACAAAGTAGGTGAGACTGTCATGACGAAGTGCACAAGAGGGTGGAGCCAAAACAGCCTGTCCAAAATAGCCTGTCCAGTCCTCATAGCAGTCAGGTACTCAGATAATGGTCTTCAAACAGCCTCGTCCTCACTGCAAACCTGCCTCTAAAATCCTTTGTCCTCGTAGTGCCCCATACACAAACTGCCCCATGCTGTTGCTAAATTTTGAACTTCTTGAAATTAGCGCTACACTCGGAGATGAGCCTCGTTAGCTGAATATTCTGTCTCTAAGAGCCTCTCAGAGCCACTATTCTCCCATGATTGTTGAATAACTGGACTTGTACCAAAAAAACAAAGTGCTACGTGGCTCATTATTCATCGTTAATTATTCAGTGGGACCAGGGTTTACCACTTTTTTAAAACTGTGAACTGTACTGTTGTTTAGCTGCCACATTTCTTTAACTGCATGTTCTGTCAGTCTTGTGCTGTTTGTTCTGTCTTGTTAGTATGGCAACAGCAGGTGGTCACTCCACTGAGGCTCACCATCTAAAACTCAAAGGTATTCAGTTAAAAAAAAAAAGAGTTGACCCGGTGAAATTTTGGTGTTTTTATTTGATACGTGGCTGACAGTGATTTATCACGCATTAAAATTGCTGCTTATTTACTTTTCCTTTGACAGACTAATTACTTACTGTAATAGTAGGGAGAATGTTATGTTTATTTCTTTATCTGTTAATCACTGCAATCAATAACTCAAGTAGAAGTGGGATTTTGAAAAGATTTTTTTTTTTTGGAGTAATGATCCTTGGATTAGACAAAGATTTAATACATTTTTGCAGCAAATTCATATTTAACTTTAAACATTTTTCCTTTATCATTTTCCTGTCTTTGCATCTCTTTCCCAGCATTTCAAGAACCTATGTACTTATTTATTACACTTGTTAATTTGCTTGTAAGATATGTGCAAATGGCAAAATAAAATTATAAACACAGGGACACAATTATTAATATAAAAAGACAAAACACTTTGAGATTGTTCATTTTAAAGAACACATTATTATTTTGTGCATGCTGCCACAGAATGAATGCATGAACTGAAAGATCAGGTAAAAATATTTTAATGGGTTGTAATATTTGAAAGATTTGCCTCATTTGAAGTGACCTGAGAACACCCATGAACATGCTTGTTATTTAAATGTCAGATGTTGAACTATAAATAAGATTTAACAACATTACTCCGTCATCTCATTGTTACTAGGCCAGAAATGGACACTGAGTGGACGTATATCCGCGAGCCCATTGAGACAAACTCCATGGTGCTGAAGGGACTAATACCTGACACTGAGTACCAATTTATTGTGAGAGCTGTCAACAAGCATGGAGTTAGCCCACCAAGCCACATCAACAACCCCGTGCGTACTCTTGGTAAGGCTAACAGTTCATTTAAACAAAATACATGTACGTATATGATGAAATATATAGTAAAATAAAAATATTACAAAATCTTTTTTTAGTTTGACCCTATTGCTCAGTAAATAGTTTTTAAGGGTTTTTTGTGAGGGTACTTGACAACTAAGTTTAGATAAATAAATAAAAAGGCACAAAACACCATATCTTACAAGGTGGGACAATCATCTTTTAAAATGTCTTGGTTTTAACCTTCATTCTGTGTACATTCCAAAATCTAACAAGGCTAGCACGAACTCCTGCAAAGCCCATGAAAAAAATGTTCAGTAAGTCCAAGAAATCACTTATGAAGTGTAACAAATCCAATGAGAGCTGTGGAGCTTGTGCGAGCTTGGTGGAAATGCAAGACTTGAGGTGCAAAATGCAGGACCAGAAAAGGAAGGTGGTGGAGTGGTCATAAGTATTCAAAACCTGAGAAAAATGTTTTGCTGTGAGAAAACTTACCTCTTCATGGATAAAGCTAAGAAATCGCTGGTGGGAGCTTGCTGAGGCTGTATGATGCCACTGCTGGTCATAACGCAAGGTTTGCATCACAGCTGAAGGTAATCCTGTATGGTTGCATCATAACAGCCTGGAAATGAGTAGTGCATGACAGGAAAAGGACAATGGCAGAGCAGTCAATGAGAAAGTGAAGCAAGTGTGAAAAGTGTATGAATTTGAAATGTGTGAAACTGTCTCTAATGAGGGGTTAACAGTGAAAGGTATGACAGTCAGATGAGGGTGTGTACAGCACCTTATGGCCCACTAAACCTTGACAAACTGGCTATTATAATATTGATTTATCATTATTCCAATGAGAGATCCAACATTTTCACCATCTCTTGTGAACATGTGTTCTAATACTATATCTTTTTAGATAGAATCTGGGCATAATCACTGGCACCAATGGTCCTAAGGGTCTGCACCTGGCTGCTTTTCCTTCTCCTCTCATCACTGTTTGGTTGGTGTATTTATTTGTAAAAACCAACACACAAGTTACTGTAATGTGTGTGTTGGTTTTTACAAATAAATGTGTATTTATAAATGTCATTTTTTTCATTTGTTAAAAAAAGGCTTTTGCAAAACTGAAAATTCTGTTTAAGTGTGATTCTGCACAAAGTGACCATGTGATCATTGTATGTACTATTGCTTGCCTCTACTGGTGGTTGGCTCTCACTGCGGTATTGTATCACTTCCTGTTCTGGAGCACAGCGGTGTTTTTCTGTATCTGTTAGCTGTTTAATCTGCGCAGTTAGATTGATCTAGTTATCTAGATTACGATTTGTTTCCCAGTGTAATCTTTACGTGCCTTAACTAAAGCACTCCTTCTGCTGAATCACCTCTAAATTATTTACACATTATTCACTTTGCATGTTTTTAGGAATCCGCTAGCTTAGCGTAGCTACTAGCTCTTAGCCGATTTAGCATGGCGGCTTCTCCTGTCTCTCCCGCACTTTTCTGCTCTGGGTGTGAAATGTTTAGTTATTCCTCGGCCTCCTTTAGCAGTAACGGTACTTGTAATAAGTGTAGCTTATTCGTAGCTTTGGAGGCCAGGCTGGGCGAATTGGAGACTCGGCTCCGCACCGTGGAAAATTGTACAGCTAGCCAGGCCCCTGTAGTCGGTGCGGACCAAGGTAGCTTAGCCGCCGTTAGTTACCCCCTGGCAGATCCCGAGCAGCCGGGAAAGCAGGCTGACTGGGTGACTGTGAGGAGGAAGCGTAGCCCTAAACAGAAGCCCCATGTACACCGCCAACCCGTTCACATCTCTAACCATTTTTCCCCACTCGACGACACACCCGCCGAGGATCAAACTCTGGTTATTGGCGACTCTGTTTTGCGAAATGTGAAGTTAGCGACACCAGCAACCATAGTCAATTGTCTTCCGGGGGCCAGAGCAGGCGACATTGAAGGAAATTTGAAACTGCTGGCTAAGGCTAAGCGTAAATTTGGTAAGATTGTAATTCACGTCGGCAGTAATGACACCCGGTTACGCCAATCGGAGGTCACTAAAATTAACATTAAATCGGTGTGTAACTTTGCAAAAACAATGTCGGACTCTGTAGTTTTCTCTGGGCCCCTCCCCAATCAGACCGGGAGTGACATGTTTAGCCGCATGTTCTCCTTGAATTGCTGTCTGTCTGAGTGGTGTCCAAAAAATGAGGTGGGCTTCATAGATAATTGGCAAAGCTTCTGGGGAAAACCTGGTCTTGTTAGGAGAGACGGCATCCATCCCACTTTGGATGGAGCAGCTCTCATTTCTAGAAATCTGGCCAATTTTCTTAAATCCTCCAAACCGTGACTATCCAGGGTTGGGACCAGGAAGCAGAGTTGTAGTCTTACACACCTCTCTGCAGCTTCTCTCCCCCTGCCATCCCCTCATTACCCCATCCCCGTAGAGACGGTGCCTGCTCCCAGACTACCAATAACCAGCAAAAATCTATTTAAGCATAAAAATTCAAAAGAAAAAATAATATAGCACCTTCAACTGCACCACAGACTAAAACAGTTAAATGTGGTCTATTAAACATTAGGTCTCTCTCTTCTAAGTCCCTGTTGGTAAATGATATAATAATTGATCAACATATTGATTTATTCTGCCTTACAGAAACCTGGTTACAGCAGGATGAATATGTTAGTTTAAATGAGTCAACACCCCCGAGTCACACTAATTGTCAGAATGCTCGTAGCACGGGCCGGGGCGGAGAATTAGCAGCAATCTTCCATTCCAGCTTATTAATTAATCAAAAACCCAGACAGAGCTTTAATTCATTTGAAAGCTTGACTCTTAGTCTTGTCCATCCAAATTGGAAGTCCCAAAAACCAGTTTTATTTGTTGTTATCTATCGTCCTCCTGGTCGTTACTGTGAGTTTCTCTGTGAATTTTCAGACCTTTTGTCTGACTTAGTGCTTAGCTCAGATAAGATAATTATAGTGGGCGATTTTAACATCCACACAGATGCTGAGAATGACAGCCTCAACACTGCATTTAATCTATTATTAGACTCTACTGGCTTTGCTCAAAAAGTAAATGAGTCCACCCACCACTTTAATCATATCTTAGATCTTGTTCTGACTTATGGTATGGAAATAGAAGACTTAACAGTATTCCCTGAAAACTCCCTTCTGTCTGATCATTTCTTAATAACATTTACATTTACTCTGATGGACTACCCAGCAGTGGGGAATAAGTTTCATTACACTAGAAGTCTTTCAGAAAGCGCTGTAACTAGGTTTAAGGATATGATTCCTTCTTTATGTTCTCTAATGCCATATACCAACACAGTGCAGTGTAGCTACCTAAACTCTGTAAGTGAGATAGAGTATCTCGTCAATAGTTTTACATCCTCATTGAAGACAACTTTGGATGCTGTAGCTCCTCTAAAAAAGAGAGCTTTAAATCAGAAGTGCCTGACTCCGTGGTATAACTCACAAACTCGTAGCTTAAAGCAGATAACCCGTAAGTTGGAGAGGAAATGGCGTCTCACTAATTTAGAAGATCTTCACTTAGCCTGGAAAAAGAGTCTGTTGCTCTATAAAAAAGCCCTCCGTAAAGCTAGGACATCTTTCTACTCATCACTAATTGAAGAAAATAAGAACAACCCCAGGTTTCTTTTCAGCACTGTAGCCAGGCTGACAAAGAGTCAGAGCTCTATTGAGCTGAGTATTCCATTAACTTTAACTAGTAATGACTTCATGACTTTCTTTGCTAACAAAATTTTAACTATTAGAGAAAAAATTACTCATAACCATCCCAAAGACGTATCGTTATCTTTGGCTGCTTTCAGTGATGCCGGTATTTGGTTAGACTCTTTCTCTCCGATTGTTCTGAGTTATTTTCATTAGTTACTTCATCCAAACCATCAACATGTTTATTAGACCCCATCCCTACCAGGCTGCTCAAGGAAGCCCTACCATTATTTAATGCTTCGATCTTAAATATGATCAATCTATCTTTGTTAGTTGGCTATGTACCACAGGCTTTTAAGGTGGCAGTAATTAAACCATTACTTAAAAAGCCATCACTTGACCCAGCTATCTTAGCTAATTATAGGCCAATCTCCAACCTTCCTTTTCTCTCAAAAATTCTTGAAAGGGTAGTTGTAAAACAGCTAACTGATCATCTGCAGAGGAATGGTCTATTTGAAGAGTTTCAGTCAGGTTTTAGAATTCATCATAGTACAGAAACAGCATTAGTGAAGGTTACAAATGATCTTCTTATGGCCTCGGACAGTGGACTCATCTCTGTGCTTGTTCTGTTAGACCTCAGTGCTGCTTTTGATACTGTTGACCATAAAATTTTATTACAGAGATTAGAGCATGCCATAGGTATTAAAGGCACTGCGCTGCGGTGGTTTGAATCATATTTGTCTAATAGATTACAATTTGTTCATGTAAATGGGGAATCTTCTTCACAGACTAAAGTTAATTATGGAGTTCCACAAGGTTCTGTGCTAGGACCAATTTTATTCACTTTATACATGCTTCCCTTAGGCAGTATTATTAGACGGTATTACTTAAATTTTCATTGTTACGCAGATGATACCCAGCTTTATCTATCCATGAAGCCAGAGGACACACACCAATTAGCTAAACTGCAGGATTGTCTTACAGACATAAAGACATGGATGACCTCTAATTTCCTGCTTTTAAACTCAGATAAAACTGAAGTTATTGTACTTGGCCCCACAAATCTTAGAAACATGGTGTCTAACCAGATCCTTACTCTGGATGGCATTACCCTGACCTCTAGTAATACTGTGAGAAATCTTGGAGTCATTTTTGATCAGGATATGTCATTCAAAGCGCGTATTAAACAAATATGTAGGACTGCTTTTTTGCATTTACGCAATATCTCTAAAATCAGAAAGGTCTTGTCTCAGAGTGATGCTGAAAAACTAATTCATGCATTTATTTCCTCTAGGCTGGACTATTGTAATTCATTATTATCAGGTTGTCCTAAAAGTTCCCTAAAAAGCCTTCAGTTAATTCAAAATGCTGCAGCTAGAGTACTGACGGGGACTAGAAGGAGAGAGCATATCTCACCCATATTGGCCTCTCTTCATTGGCTTCCTGTTAATTCTAGAATAGAATTTAAAATTCTTCTTCTTACTTATAAGGTTTTGAATAATCAGGTCCCATCTTATCTTAGGGACCTCATAGTACCATATCACCCCAATAGAGCGCTTCGCTCTCAGACTGCAGGCTTACTTGTAGTTCCTAGGGTTTGTAAGAGTAGAATGGGAGGCAGAGCCTTCAGCTTTCAGGCTCCTCTCCTGTGGAACCAGCTCCCAATTCAGATCAGGGAGACAGACACCCTCTCTACTTTTAAGATTAGGCTTAAAACTTTCCTTTTTGCTAAAGCTTATAGTTAGGGCTGGATCAGGTGACCCTGAACCATCCCTTAGTTATGCTGCTATAGACGTAGACTGCTGGGGGGTTCCCATGATGCACTGTTTCTTTCTCTTTTTGCTCTGTATGCACCACTCTGCATTTAATCATTAGTGATCGATCTCTGCTCCCCTCCACAGCATGTCTTTTTCCTGGTTCTCTCCCTCAGCCCCAACCAGTCCCAGCAGAAGACTGCCCCTCCCTGAGCCTGGTTCTGCTGGAGGTTTCTTCCTGTTATAAGGGAGTTTTTCCTTCCCACTGTAGCCAAGTGCTTGCTCACAGGGGGTCGTTTTGACCGTTGGGGTTTTACATAATTATTGTATGGCCTTGCCTTACAATATAAAGCGCCTTGGGGCAACTGTTTGTTGTGATTTGGCGCTATATAAAAAAATTGATTGATTGATTGATCATTGGTTGCTATTCACACTCCCATCCAGTAGATGGCAGTGTTCTATGCATTTTGGGTCAAAATGCATAGAACACTAAAAAAGTAAGTCCCTTTGGCTGCTCCCTTGTTTGCACTTGGGGTCGCCACAGCAAATCCAAGGTGGATCTGCATGTTGAATTGGCACAAGTTTTACGCCAGATGCCCTTCCTGACGCAACTCCACATTACATGGAGAAATGTGGCAGGGGTGGGATTTGAACCCGGAACTTTCTGAACTGAAACCAAGCGCATTAACCACTTGGAACACTGCCATTACTTAAGAAACAGAATTTTCAGTTTTGCAAATGCCTTTTTTGGTTAGCTGTGCCCACAACTGCTAGTTACTATAATTAAGCTCATTGAAGCTGTTTTCCTCTCTCAGCTTTTTTTTCTTCTTTTCTTTGGTGAGGGGTGAGGGAGGGGTGGGACAAGTGCATAAGTGATGGTGATTGACTAAAGGTGAGTAAAATTTTATGGTAAGCCAACCAGAGGCTGGGAATCAATCACACAACCTTCTTGCTGCAAGGCAACAGTCCTAAACACTAAGCCACTATGCTGCTTATATTATTACTTATTTATTACACTTATACAATGTTTCTATATCTGCATATTTTTCCGCACACTTTTGCTGAACTCCAAAACCGTTCAGCTTTGGGAGAGATGGAGAAGCAAGGTTTCTCAGCAGGGGATCCAAGTGGGTTATGGCTGTAGCTCATCAGACAGGATGAGCCACAGCCATAACCACTGTGGCCAGGATTAACTACAGCACGGCACACCCTCTGTGCCCATCCACACCACACACGTACACTCAGGCTGAGTGCACCGCTGCTTTGGTACACAGCAGAAGGCCTCTTGACTGACTGACATATATTTTTTTATGGTCTACGTTTGTTGTGCCTGAGGAATTAATTACACAACAGAAGATTAGTGTGCTGAGGGGCCCTCACAGTACAGCAGTACTCAGCATCCAGAAGTTAATGTTGTTCAACTTTAATGATCACTTTAAATGCTGGCAAAAGTCTTAAAAGTCAAGTGTGCATATTAATTAAACAGCACAGTGCTTACTGTTTGTTGTCCAATATGAGTTCTGTACGAGAGATTATAAACAGCAGCATTACAAGCAGCATGGAGAACTTCAGACATTAATACTGTACACGTAAGACAGATGGGGGGAAGCAAAAACAGGAAGGCAAGAGTATGTTGTTACGTAATACGAGAGGCTTTGTCAGAGTAACTACAGAGGAAGGACTCCCAAACTCAGATGAAACAATTTGCTCAATGTGGTGTCTCACTGCATCCACCACTCTTATTTTTGTTTATATGTCTTAATCATTGGTATAACACATATTGCTATAAATGAGAGAGAGGGAAGAAGCTACTCGATAAAGTCACGATCAACCCCCCCCCCCAAAAAAACCCACCAAAAACAAAAACAAACAAAACAGTCTTCAGTACTTTTTCTTTTTTCATTTCTGGGGTCTCCACTCTGTGACTGAACAGATCCGCCCTCACATTCCTCTTTGACATCTCCATAAATGAGTTATTTGTCTGCTTCACATTTTTTGTTTGCTTTTTGACTGTTTGCAGAGGTGCGCTCTGTGCAGCACTGCACCCTGTGCAAACGTATGGTCTTTGCATATGTCTGCTCTATGTGGTGTGCTCTGTGCATGTGCCACAGCAGATGAGGTTGTCTGAAGATCTCTTATGTAAGAATAAAATAAACCCATCCCATCCACTTTGTACTTAATGTGTCACTTTATTTTTTAATCTTGCCCACACCTTTTCAGTCACATGGGTACATGTTGATTTGTTTTTGTTATGAGTTTTTGTTACTGTTGATTTGTGTGCCGAAAAAATAAATGAATTCAGTTCATTCACAATCTGCATGCTGCAGAAGATGCTCAGTGAGGAAACATAGAGTTGAGGTGTAGACATGAACATGAGCACGTCATTTCATAGACTGTATCCTTAAGAGGTGAACACATTCATACAAGAATTGTGTGTAAATAAAATTCAGGTGTGAATGTCAAATCTCTGCAGTGAGTAGACTGATTGTCTTCAAAATGTCACTTCAAGTGCCTCTATACTTGGGATAAATGAAACTCCTTTTCCATAGGACATGATGGAATATTTTCTGACATGTCTTGTCACATGGGATCAGTATAGCCACAGGTAATTTGTACACATCATTTTACAGAAGGTAGAAATCAATTAAATTTATTTTATTTGTATAGAGCCAAATCACAACACTGCCTCAAGACTCTAGACACAGGTAATGTCTAACCTTACCAACCCCCCTGAGCAAGGACACAGGTGACAGTGGTAAGGAAAAACTCCCTCTAGTGTTACTGAGGAAGAAACCTCAAGCAGACCAGACTCGGAGGGGTGACCCACTGCTTGGACCATTCTGACAGGTACAAGGTTTTTTTTATTTGTTTGTTTTTACAAAACATGGGAGAAAGAAACAAAAACAAACAAAAAAGAAGAAAAAACCCACCAGAAGAGACAAAAGAAACAGAGCCAGAAAAAAATAAAACAAAAGAGAAACTAAATCAGTTATTGAGAAAAAAATGGTCTGTCTTGGTGCCTAGTCTGTCTCCAGGCCTCAAATGCCTATGGAGCAGGTAGGGCATCCTGAAGTCAGGGCCCTAGGGTGCAGGGCCAGCATCCATTAAAGTGCTCATTAGTGCCTCGGACAGAGATGCAGTTACAGTGGCTTGCAAAAGTATTCAGCCCCTTGATATGTCATGCATCTTAATTTGTTTATGGCATTTCAGATACAAAAAGTAAATCAGGGTTCTCAGTATAAAAAATTCAAAAATTATCTTCCTTAGACTCAAACTGGAAAGTAAATGTCTACAAGTTGATATAAATTAAGTAAAAATATAAAAGCCAAGATAATGGGTTGCATAAGGAATCGGCCCCTTTGGTATAATACCTGTAAAAAATCAGTTTAATTACCAGTTTTCTTCAGACAAGTCAGGGGATGGATACATGAACATTTCCAAGTCACTGAATATGTCTTGAAATTTATTTACATCAATTATGAAGAAATACAGAGAGTATGGCACTCTATGTAATTCTATGTGGAGTAGAGAGTTCTGAAAAACTGACTGTGCAAGAAGGAGAACAGTGAGCAAAGCCACCAAGACACCCAGACAACCCAGAAGAAGTTACAGGCTTCTGTTGTTGTGATTGGAGAAATTGTGCACAGTGCATGTTTTGCATTTTGTATCCCCAATTATACAGCTTCATGATGAAGTGGAGCAGAGGAGGGTTTTCTTTCACCAAAACATCAAATATAGGCTTACATCTCAGATGTACCTTCTGGCAAATTGTAGCTGAAGTTTCAGGTCTTCTTTTTAATAAAATCCTCCTTCATCATGAAGCTGTATAACTGGGGATACAAAATGCAAAATATGCACTATGCACAATTTCTCCAATCACAGTCACAGAAGCCTATAACTTCTTCTGGGTTGTCTGGATGTCTTGGTTGCTTTCCTCACTCTTATCCTTCTTGCACAGTCACTCAGTTTTTGAGAACTGTCTACTCCACACAGATTTACCATAGAGTGCCATACTGTTTGTATTTCTTCATAAGTGATGTAAATAAAGTTCAAGACATATTCAGTGACTTGGAAATGTTCATGTATCCATCCCCTGACTTGTCTGAAGAAAACTGGCAATTAAACTGATTATTTACAGGTATTATACCAAAGGGGCCGATTACTTATGCAACCCATCATCTTGGCTTTTATATTTTTAATTAATTTATATCAAGTTGTAGAGATTTACTTTCAGTTTGAGTGTAAGGAAGATAATTTTAGAAATTCTTATATTGAGAAGCCTGATTTACTTTTTGTGTTTGAAATACGATACGATACACTTTATTGTCCCCTCAGGGAAATTTGTCTTGGACTCATGCTAAGTGCCTTTACAAAAGGAAAACAAACAGATACAAGTAAAAACACAACCACATCCATAACAAATTAACATGACAGGAAGTCAGGAGAAACACCATAAGTATTGCACAATTCCAGTTTTAGACATTATTATTTAGCAATATGTCATAAACAAATTAAAATGTGTGAAATACCAAGGGGCTGAATACTTTTGCAAGCCACTGTATTTCTTGCTGACTGATTTGGCTCGTTTTCTAAGGCATTAGTAATTTACCAGCAGTAAACTAATAGGGAAGCCAAGAGATGTTGTACTAAAGTGGTCGCTGGCAGCTAGCCCTGTGCTTCATTAACTGACCTACTGAGACCTGTTCTGTTGTTAATGATATTTATCCTCAACTATTATAACCTCAGCTAAACACTTTTGGTAGCTATTAACAAGCTTCTGGCAATTCACCAGAATCTTTACTGACATAAGTATCCATAAAGTCTATAAAAATGACTGAAATAGTACATTTGCATACGATTAAAATCACAGAGAACCTTTGGAAAAAAAATTACATTACCCCACCTCTCCACTCCATCTGAAGAGGGCTTCAATCAATAAAGCCTTTGCTGCATATGTTTAACAGTGATTGTTACTATTACTGATGCCCCGTACAGGTGCATCAGATGATGGCAGTGGTGATTATGGAAGTTACATCACAGATTCCAGAATCAAAGATGTTGATGGCTTTGACATTGACGACTCTGATTATGACATATTCATTGAAGAGGTGGGTCATTCACCACAGCAAGACAAGAACATTTCCAATTAATAATAAATATATCTGCTGCCTGAATGCATTGAGAAAACAAAATGTAAATGCAGCACCATTGTGTGTATCTTTGTTCAGCTTTTTTTCCCAACCATCTCACCACTTGTTTTGCTTTCTAGTTGAAACCATTTCCAGGAATCAATCAAAACAACAGAAAGGCACAGCTCCGTTCACACTCTGGTCTCCCATCTAGTTATAATGTCTTCCGCATGAACACAATGGTACCTCCTGATGTTACTACCACCACCACAGATTCCTCCATCACCTCATCTGTCTCCCCAGACTTCTCAAATCGTGGTTTCTCAACCACTTCAGGTCAAAGTACCACCCAGGACACTACAACTACCACCATACTTACCACTAACAGGTAAGTGTACTAGGGGTCTGTTGTAGAAATGAGTGGCAATACAGTAATGGCAATTATCTAATGGACCAAACAACTTAAGAAATGATTTTAAAAATAAATAAAAAATAAACTCATGGGTTTCTCAGAAAATTGGAGACATCTAACGTTATACCCTTGTCATTCTTCTTTCCAAACACCTCAAGCACCACTTTGCTCACCACCACTCTCACACCAGCCATGTCCCCCTGGAAGGGTGAGGTTGCTCGTGTTTACGACCTGACCTGTGATGACACCGTGTGCCCTCCTGACAGTTTTTGTCTCACTGACTATGACAGTGGAGGCTCGCGTTGCCACTGTAACCTGGGGCGAAGAGGGGACACTTGCTCTGAAGGTGAGAGATGTGTAGCTTTCAGTTTTCACTGAATTATCATTAAATTTATGAGCTCACTGAGATTCTTTCTCAGCATTGGACTCCAATACAGCAGTCTTATAGTTAATGCACTCATGGTCAAGAATGTGAAATTTTGAGCCCTCACCTCAACAAGGTGTAAGGGAATTGTGTGTTGCCCATTTAACTCAAGTGTTTTTGCATATATTTGCATTGTGGTCAGAAAGTCTAATGTCAAGACCACTGCGAAGTTTTGAACCAAAAATTGGTTATGAGTGCAAAAACTGGATTGGTATAAAACTTTTTCTTGAACATACAATATTTATCAATCAATCAATTTCAATCAATTTTATTTATATAGCGCCAAATCACAACAAACAGTTGCCCCAAGGCGCTTTATATTGTAAGGCAAGGCCATACAATAATTACGTAAAAACCCCAATGGTCAAAACGACTCCCTGTGAGCAAGCACTTGGCGACAGTGGTAAGGAAAAACTCCCTTTTAACAGGAAGAAACCTCCAGCAGAACCAGGCTCAGGGAGGGGCAGTCTTCTGCTGGGAGTGGTTGGGGCTGAGGGAGAGAACCAGGAAAAAGACATGCTGTGGAGGGGAGCAGAGATCGATCACTAATGATTAAATGCAGAGTGGTGCATACAGAGCAAAAAGAGAAAGAAACAGTGCATCATGGGAACCCCCCAGCAGTCTAAGTCTATAGCAGCATAACTAAGGGATGGTTCAGGGTCACCTGATCCAGCCCTAATGATAAGCTTTAGCAAAAACGAAAGTTTTAAGCCTAATCTTAAAAGTAGAGAGGGTGTCTGTCTCCCTGATCTGAATTGGGAGCTGGTTCCACAGGAGAGGAGCCTGAAAGCTGAAGGCTCTGCCTCCCATTCTACTCTTACAAACCCTAGGAACTACAAGTAAGCCTGCAGTCTGAGAGCGAAGCGCTCTATTGGGGTGATATGGTACTATGAGGTCCCTAAGATAAGATGGGACCTGATTATTCAAAACCTTATAAGTAAGAAGAAGAATTTTAAATTCTATTCTAGAATTAACAGGAAGCCAATGAAGAGAGGCCAATATGGGTGAGATATGCTCTCTCCTTCTAGTCCCCGTTAGTACTCTAGCTGCAGCATTTTGAATTAACTGAAGGCTTTTCAGGGAACTTTTAGGACAACCTGATAATAATGAATTACAATAGTCCAGCCTAGAGGAAATAAATGCATGAATTAGTTTTTCAGCATCACTCTGAGACAAGACCTTTCTAATTTTAGAGATATTGCGTAAATGCAAAAAAGCAGTCCTACATATTTTTTTAATATGCGCTTTGAATGACATATCCTGATCAAAAATGACTCCAAGATTTCTCACAGTATTACTAGAGGTCAGGGTAATGCCACCCAGAGTAAGGATCTGGTTAGACACCATGTTTCTAAGATTTGTGGGGCCAAGTACAATAACTTCAGTTTTATCTGAGTTTAAAAGCAGGAAATTAGAGGTCATCCATGTCTTTATGTCTGTAAGACAATCCTGCAGTTTAGCTAATTGGTGTGTGCCCTCTGGCTTCATGGATAGATAAAGCTGGGTATCATCTGCGTAACAATGAAAATTTAAGCAATGCCGTCTAATAATACTGCCTAAGGGAAGCATGTATAAAGTGAATAAAATTGGTCCTAGCACAGAACCTTGTGGAACTCCATAATTAACCTTAGTCTGTGAAGAAGATTCCCCATTTACATGAACAAATTGTAATCTGTTAGATAAATATGATTCAAACCACCGCAGCGCAGTGCCTTTAATACCTATGGCATGCTCTAATCTCTGTAATAAAATTTTATGGACAACAGTATCAAAAGCAGCACTGAGGTCTAACAGAACAAGCACAGAGATGAGTCCACTGTCTGAGGCCATAAGAAGATCATTTGTAACCTTCACTAATGCTGTTTCTGTACTATGATGAATTCTAAAACCTGACTGAAACTCTTCAAATAGACCATTCCTCTGCAGATGATCAGTTAGCTGTTTTACAACTACCCTTTCAAGAATTTTTGAGAGAAAAGGAAGGTTGGAGATTGGCCTATAATTAGCTAAGATAGCTGGGTCAAGTGATGGCTTTTTAAGTAATGGTTTAATTACTGCCACCTTAAAAGCCTGTGGTACATAGCCAACTAATAAAGATAGACTGATCATATTTAAGATCGAAGCATTAAATAATGGTAGGGCTTCCTTGAGCAGCCTGGTAGGAATGGGGTCTAATAGACATGTTGATGGTTTGGATGAAGTAACTAATGAAATAACTCAGACAGAACAATCTGAGAGAAAGAGTCTAACCAAATACCGGCATCACTGAAAGCAGCCAAAGATAACGATACGTCTTTGGGATGGTTATGAGTAATTTTTTCTCTAATAGTTAAAATTTTATTAGCAAAGAAAGTCATGAAGTCATTACTAGTTAAAGTTAAAGGAATACTCGGCTCAATAGAGCTCTGACTCTTTGTCAGCCTGGCTACAGTGCTGAAAAGAAACCTGGGGTTGTTCTTATTTTCTTCAATTAGTGATGAGTAGTAAGATGTCCTAGCTTTACGGAGGGCTTTTTTATAGAGCAACAGACTCTTTTTTCCAGGCTAAGTGAAGATCTTCTAAATTAGTGAGACGCATTGCATATTTATTGCATACTAACAACTGGAGTTTCAGTATGAAAGGACAGTAGAATTTGTAAAACAATGTGGTGTGATAAGATGAGATAAGATAAACTTTATTGATCCCATAACAGGGAAAATCACTTGTTGCAGCAGGAAAAAGTCGTAAAGTAGTAAAGAAAACATATTTACATGAAACAAAGTTGACTAAAGTATATTGCAATGTCTTCTGGTGAATGCATAAATACTGGTGTGAGCATATTACCTAAAAATAGAATATAAGTGAGTATAAGTACGTACAAGTATTGCAACACTTTGAATATATTTAATATTTAATAATTTTGCCTGACATGGTGGACCCAGAAAATGTAAAAAATAAATAAATAAATAAATAAATAAATTTGGATTTATTAATATTAAATATTGAAATGTACCTCACACAGAAGCACCATAATATACTACAAACTGAAGTATTGACTAATTATTTAATGCTGAATGGCCTCCTTATGGGTCACCAGGATGAGTCATGAATAGTTAGTATTATTGCTAAAGGCCCCGTCACACGTAGTACGAATGAGCAGGAATCAAGCAGAATCAGCCGCAACAGGAAAAAAAGCCAAAATTCAAGCCACATTCAGGAGGAACAGATATTCTGACAGCTGTGTAAGAATGTTGTTTGACTACTTAGAATGTGGGCGGATCCCGTGCACAATCTGTTTGTATGCTTACGAATGCAGTTCAAATGTAGTTGGAACACAGTACAAATACCTAGACTGCTGTTAGAATGCAGTACGAATATTGAAAACGTGCTCTCTCTCTCTCTCTCTCTCTCTCTCTCTCTCTCTCTCTCTCTCTCTCTCTCTCTCTCTCTCTCTCTCTCTCGCCCTCCAGGACATTAATACTTTACTTAGATGTACGTAACAAGGGGATGTGGGTAACGGTTGTAGGCTCTGGTGATCTATTCCCTTCCCATATATAATGGACACTCAGCACTTTGCAATCGGATGATACAAGGCTTGCGCAATAGCTGACAGATTGGATGATACTAGGCGCATGCAGCAGCTGACCGATCAGATGATAAGAGGGAGAACAGAAACCTCCCGTGGAGCAGAATGGCAAATGCTCACTTGATCGTGATTTTCAGTATGAATACAGACCGTGAAAGCAGGGCCTCATGATCCTTCTGACTTTTTGGGTTTTAAGCATGTGTCAGAAAAGTTAACACAAGGATAATTGGCTTGTGGCAACCAAGTGTTGCCACAAGCCCCATGCCCGTGAGTCGAGAGGTGGCACAAAGTCCCCTGGTGCAATGATAGTGAGAGGCACGCAGTCATAATCCCACAGATGTTCGCATCATTGGCTCCTCAGCCAAGCACGTCATAATTCACGTTTTGCGACTTATGTTTTGCGAGACCTGCATTCATGTTTCGGGAGATATTTTTTCAGTATTCATGTTTTGCAATTCATGGTTTGGGGATAATTCTTGATTTTCAGCTGATTCCCGTTTTGGGGGTTAACACCTCAACATCTTATCAAGCTCTCTGTTTGCCCTTCCCTGGTGTGCCAAAGGGAGGCTGCGTGGGAATGCTCCAACTGGGTTGACATCACCAGTATTTATTTCATGCTGCACCAAGTATGTTAGACCCACTTCACTCTCACTGAGGGCAAAAATGTCTTTGACATCTTGTAAGACCTGCTACAAGCTCCCCCACTGCTGCTGGGTTAACTCCTCACAGTTCCTGGACAAAATGTATCTCACTGGTGACGTTGAGCATTGGGGGGCCTGATTGGGGGGAAGCTGGTGACAGGTATATGCACAGGTCTTGTACCTCAGCCACTCATGCAGCAAAGGGCACTGAGAAATCCCTAACCTGAAACATGAACTTCCCTCGTCCACTAATCGAGGCTTAGTCACCACTCATCAGCGACACAGTGGTTACATCCACAGTAGCTCCCACCAGTGCAACATCAGACTGCACCAAGGTTGCATTGGACCCAGCTTCCTGGAGGGCTGTAGACATGACTCCCGCCACGTCACAGGAATATGGGCAAAATCCCCAACACAAGTCCAGCCCACTGTTACAACTGCTGCAGTTTTGATGATGACATTGTTTGGGTGCTTGCTTCATGGGCCTGCGTGATCCCACCTATACAGGCCCCTGGGCTTACCCTGCATGAGTGTGAGTTTGGGGCATTGTCTGAGCAGGTATCCATACTGGCCACACCCCCAACAGGTCTGAGATCAGTGGCAATGTGGCTGCACACTGGGGGAGGTTGACAGAAGGGCAGCAGCTTGGACCACATTCAGCATCTCTCCCGAACCCTGGGATCTGAGCTTGTCACGGTCACCGATCTGACTATAGGTATGTCCTCCACCAGGCTCGTATCCCCACTCACAATCTCCCTCTCCAGTGCCAGCTCAAGTGCGTCACTCAGCGTGGAGAGGTGGGCCAGCTGAGGCTGAATTCTCAGCTCCTTGGGAGTGAACACCGGTAAGAACTGGTCTCTGACAAGTTTGTTCTGCACAGTTGGTGGCATGTCAGCATAGGCGGGCCTACACAGGCACTCAGTGTCATGAGCTAGGATGCGGAGAGGCCCACCAGATTGTCTGTGTCTGCTCTGGAGGTCTAAATGCAGGAGCACAGATTGATTGTACTGTCCCAAACGCCTCTGAAGGGCCCCGATAACATCTCATAGTCCCCCTCTGTCCCTGAGTTTAGGAGTAACAGGCAGGTTGCAGCATCATCAGTGAGACACAGACCCAATTACAGCACTTAAAGTTCATCAGGCCAGCCGGTGGCCACGGCTGATAACCAAACTGCGCCTTGAATACCTCCCACGCAGTCTTACCATTGAACTTGGGAGTTTTAATTGTCAACAGAGTTGTTGGACCACAGGCGCTGCCATCTTTGTTTGCCATCTTTGGCCTCAGCCAGCCCGGATGCTTGGAGGATCAGTCGAATGGCTGAATCCTGTTTTGTTTGACAGTTATTTTGAGATATACAGTAAAACTCGTCTAAACCATCATCGTATAATCTGGATATTTGCACTCACTGGACAAAAGCAAAATTCTTAGTGCTTTTGTCTGGTTTTCCATGTAATAAACACCATATATACTGGATTCTGTATAACTGATTTTCATTCACATCGGACAAAATATCCCGCCCAATTGCAATGTGTTTCCATTAAAAATCCCTTGCATATACCACACATATCAGTCTGGATGTGCCCAGCCGCAACAGAGGTACGAAATACAGTTTAGCATGAACACTCAGGTACTGTATTTCCTTGATTAAAAAAAGCTGTGAGTTAAATTTTTTTCAAACCGTGCTCAGACCTGGCGCCTAAACGAGGCAGGCCTTTATTCAAGGTCGGTGATTATTACCAAATGCTGCTTGCTGCTTGCACTGTAATATGATGTTAAGTTTCACACATATCCCTAGATGTGGCAAACCAAAGACAACCACTTTAGATCAGAGCTCTATGCGTGGCTGCAAACCCTCTCCATAGCCTGACACTCACCTGCTAGATGACAGAGACTGCATGGGCTGTGATTTGTCACTTTTACATTGTCACTCCTTCCTCATATTTTAATAGCTTTTGCAGTGCACCTGCTGATTACATTTCGATCATAGATCAAATACATTTGGTAGAAAGGTCCACAAATATGACCAGCTTTACAACACAGAGTCGGAAAAAGATGCACAAAATGACCTGCAATTCATGGAAAGAAATTGCACATAGAATAACGTAGGTTTGGAGGTTGATGACTGTATAAAGAAGTGGAGCTTGTTGAGGGAGAAATTGATCCAGAAAAAAGCCACTGTTCCTGCAGAAAATTGCAATAAGATACCCACCACCATGACGGAGAACTTTTTAAAAGGGTCACACGCACGTCAGCGTCATTGCATGGCCACAGAGTTGGGAAGTTGTAGAAGCATAAATCAGGCTTTAGGATTTTAAGGTACCACACCACAGCGGACTTAGAAAAAAGAGTGACTCGACCAAATGTAATCTTTTTAATGCACATAATGCCTGGTGCCTGTTTAAATCAGGTATTTATTTTTTTTCAGGCTCAGTTTTGACACGGCCATTAAATGAGGCAGGTCCCTATTCAAGGTCAGGCATCAGGCATTAATCAAGGAATGGCCTAATTGATGCTGGGGATTCTCTGTAGATAGTTTGTCACCTCCTGACTGTAACTAATCCGTTACATACATGTAACTGATTTTTCCATTTTATACATATAGAGGATTTTGTCCACATCAGGAACATTTTAACATTTGCTGTGCAGAGAACCTTGTGAATACAGATGCGCTTCAAAACTTCCAGTGAAGTAGCTGAACACCAAAACCTGAAGTCCAGAAGGAAAAAATACAAGGAAAGTGTCACCAAAAACTCCAGCAAGAGGTTGAACCTGTGGAGGAGACCATCATCTGGTTAAATGTCCTGAGAGTCCAGCGCATCCATCATCTCTGAAAACCTAGACCTGCTGCTATGCTTCTAAATAAAACAAAGACTCTTTAAAGAGCAACTGTTTTATTATTTGAAAAAGCGGTTTCCTTTTATATTGTAACATTAAATGAATGAAATATTAAACATATTCATGAAGTCAAAGTTCAGTCAAAAAGGCATGCACAGGTAGAAGAAGCCTCATCCCTATTGTGCACAATTTCAAAGCATTCACAATCACTAGATTAGTCAAATTCATATTTTAGTAGTTACTCTGTACTTATTACAACATTAAAAGCAATCACATAGTCAACAAGGACATAACTAAATGTTGAAATGACTAAATTCAAAAATGATTTCATCATGATGTTTATGTCACATGGAGAAATCCTAATGAACAGACACACTGCAGTCATTGTCACATCACCTCCTGTTGTGTTTATTATAAATATTTAGATTTATTTACAGTGTTTCTTTCTGGTTGAAATGCAGATATGAATTAATGAATCTACTAGACAAAAATGTGTGTCATTGGCTTGGCACATTACTTTTTATGCTATTTTATTGATCTAAAAATAAATGTCCAAGGTTCAACATCATGTTAATCAAGAAATCATCTGAAATAACAACAATGGACATGTTATGGTTTAAATTTACAGATGAACATCAAAGATTTCTACAAATTATTTTCTTTTTACTTAAAAATATTTTAATTGCAAGTTTTCTAATTTAAGATTTTTCAATTTCAAAATTAGTCTTGAGGATAAAAAAATTTGTAAGGATTTTCTTTAGAAAACTGCTGTGTATAAATTAGCAGTCCTGATGTTCCTGTGGCACATGTTTCTGTCATCTTTGTCATCTTTCATGCTTTGGCCTGATGCCTTGTTTCTATTGAATGCGCAAAGCTACGTCACAGCGCGCAGCGATGAAAGTTGGATTAATTTGAACTTTGGTTGCTGTGAGTTTGACATCAAGTGACTGTGCATGCTCCTGGTGGAGTGTTGCGTAAGCTCGGTTTTTGTGCATTGCACTGCAACGTGCCATTTGTGCAACACTTCTCATTGAAAGTAATGGGTTTTAGAGCAATGCATGCCATGTTGCCCTGCTAGGTCTGAAAGGCCCTTTACACTACAACAGAATGGGCCAAGGACATCTAAGTAGCCTAGCTCTGCTGGCCATTGAAAGGACACTGGTCAAATCCATGGAAAAGGTGTTTACTTGGTACGATAGGGTCACACATCATTTTCTTGAAAAGGAACGGGGGACAGAATTTACATATAAATAAATGGACAAATTTTATGATGCAAGCTGACAATGAGCGTCGCATTTTTGAAAGACCAGCAGCTGCCACTAATTCAACCCCTTGATGATTGTATGTAAACGTCCGACCACAACTGTAGAGGATTTATGGTTAGTTTGTACCACAAGTGTCATGGAAACAGTAACAAAGTATTTAATTAATTCTCAGTATTCACAGTGCAGTGTGCCACGAGTGGTCCCTCATGAGACAAATTTCCTCATGTCCAACATCAGAATTGGAGCTGGTTGCAAAGATAGTGGACAGTGTCAATGTGTGATGAATGGGGATAACACTGAGCCAATTCACAATTGCATCTTTTGCAAAATTTACTAAATAAAAATCAAAGATGGTGATATATTTTGCTGGAAATGCAACTGAGAATTATTTACATCTTTCGTACACAGTGAACCTATAGCAACATGATAGATCCCATTTTCCCATGATACTCCGCATATTGTCTCTCTAACAACTGATAGATGGCACATCATACTGTGAATGGTAAGAATTAATAACTTTTACAATAAAATCAGGCATTAGCCCCCTGTGACCCCTTATTTTAGGAATTAGGTATAGAAAATGGATGGATGGTTAACAACAACAACAACAACAATAATAATAACAATAATAATAATAATAATAGGATTAAAAATGCAATAAACTCTTGCCTAGACTTTTTTCCTGCAACTGTTGATGTTTTGAACACCAGCAATAAACATACACATAAGTGTATGATACATACAAGTCTGTATGTTGCTACAAGTCTGTCATAATTTTCTCATGTTTTTTCAGTGGTATCAGTAAGCTTCCCCAGGTTCTATGGCTACTCACACATGACCTTTGAACCCTTGAAGAACTCTTATCAGACCTTTCAAATCACATTGGAGTTCAAGGTAAGGCACCATGTACAGTGTTGTGAAAAAGTTAGTGCAGCCTTGAGCTTTTACATGTTTGAATATTTTATGACATTAATAAAATAAAATAAACAGTCAGGCTTTTTATATTAAAATTTCTAAAATGATGCCCTTTACACATTATGGTACTGTATGGTAAATTTAAATAAATTTACAAAAATTAAAAAAAAAGGAAAAAATTAATTTGCTCCATTTTGGAATAAGGCTGTAACACAACAAAATGTGGAAAAAGTGAAGCGCTGAGAATACTTTCTAGATGGATTGAATACAGTGTAACAAAGTATCAAATATATCTTTATTGTCAACAGTAACGAGAGTAACATTCAAACAGCAAAGAAAAAACTCTGTTATGCCCTGAACTGCTCCCAACTCATTATAACGTGTGCCCATCTTTGGTACTGTACCGGGGGCACACAGTTGCTGGGCAAAATTCCCAAAGGATGCACACTTGTGATGCTGTTATGTGACAACATCTCACATATTTCACTGGTAAAAAGCATCAAGGTGACCTCACAGCTGTGGGGTTCAAGGTTATGCACACTTTTCACTGGAAAGCCAAGGCTAACAGCTGTGTGGTTATGTGACAATCTCAGGCGATGCACAGACAAGAGGAGACCTGATCTGGTCTAAACTCCCACTTATTGAGAACTGAGAACAGTTCATATCATTTACCTTCTTACAGCAGTGTGACCTGGTTTTATCTTATGCTTTTGGACTGTATTTTTTTTCACACAACCACATGGTTTACATACAGTACTTTTAGGAGTATAAAGTTTGCATTTAGAACTTTTCTTGTTCTAATATCTAGTGAGCGTCATCAACAGTACTTCATTCTACACATACACCAAAAATCATCGGCTTGCATTTCTTAATATATGCTTTTTCTTTGGTAAATTGCTGCTCTTATTGAAAAACACTATAAAGCACGAGAGATGTTAGCCTAGATTTGATCTGTTTTGGTGAAAGAAAATTCAACAAAACAGATGTTGATAGGCACAGAACCCGATGACATCTTCAGGGTTGTCTTGTCATTTTGGTGGCTTTCCTCACTAGTCACCTTCTTGCATAATCACTCAGTGTTTGGGAACTGCCACCTCTGGACAGATTTACCAGAGAGTGTCATACTGTTTGTATTACTTAATAAATGTGGTAAATGGGGTCCAAGACATTAGTATCTTGGAAATGTTCATGTATCCATCGCCTGACTTGTCTGAAGAATACCAGACTACCAGAATACCAGATGTAAAAGTGATGGTTTACTTATTCACACTATTTCGGCTTTTATGTTTTATTTCTGTCAATTAATGATGTAGAGATTACTTTTCACTGTGAGTTTAAATGGCATCATTTCAGAAATTTTACAATAAAAACCTTTAATTATTTATTTTTATGTCATAAAAATTTAAACATGGAAGATCAAGGATGCACAAAGTTTTTCACATCACTGTAGCCTTTAACACATTTTTGTGCTGATGAGGCTGGAATAGTCTTTGAAATGATTTCTCTGTGGTGCAGGCTGAAGCTGAAGATGGCCTGCTGCTGTACTGCGGAGAGAATGAGCACGGACACGGAGACTTTACCTCTTTGGCCCTGGTGAGGGGAAAACTGCACTACAGGTGAGGACAAAACAGACACGCAGAAAGTACAGCACCTCAAATGTTGTTGCATGCACACAACATATAATAATGAATTCCCATGGTTTGATCATTTGTGTTACCCCCAACAGTATTTACAATATTTGATTTGTTTCTTTTAGATTTAACTGTGGTACAGGACCAGCTCAGATCATTAGTGAGAGTCGTATTGTCCTTAGTCAGTGGCACACAGTAACAGTCTTCAGAGACGGAATGAGCGGCTGGCTCCGTATGGACAATGACACCCCTATATCTGGACGATCACAGGTACTTCAAACCCAGTCCAGAAGATAAAGATTACTCATGACTCACTGCTATATTTTGGTTATTATTAGCAAACCTTTCTTACTTAAGACTTTTCAAATCCTTACTTTTGTCTGGTGAATCCGACTTCATCAAGTCCTGCATAAAATGTTTTTACAATCACTAAGGAATCACATAAACATTGTTTTGCACTGTTTACAATATGTTAGTGAATAAATTATGAATATTGTTAAATTTTACATTGGTTTACAGATTTATAAATCACAGTATGTTCTTCAACACATAACCAACTACAGCTGAAGCACTTTCAGAGAGCACCTACCCTCACCAAGGTCCCACAGGCTTTTGTTAATGTCTCTGCTGACATTTCTATTGATCATTCACCTTTATTTCTGACTGCTGACCTCTATGTACAGTAGATCCTTATCTTTGATGGTGATCATTCATCTTTGATCCTGACTTTTTATCTCAATCAATCAATCAATCAATCAATCAATCAATCAATCAATCAATCAATCAATCAATCAATCAATCAATCAATCAATCAATCAATCAATCAATCAATGTCCATAATTTAACCAGGTAAAAACTCATTGAGATTAAAACCTCTTAAAGAGTGACGTAGCCAAGAGGGCAGCACAGAACAGATTAGTGAACAAACTATGAATATTGTTATATTTTTATATTATTGTTATATAATGCTTTCATCCTGATCGCTGAACTAATCCACCACCCTGATGAGATATTAAAATTCAAAAGTGAGATCAGGACCAGCAAAGCCTCAGGAATGGTTTTGTCAACATCTGTCTGTCTTGTCTATTGTGTCTATTTTGCTTTGGTCATGTAATTGTCATCAAAAGAATGAGGATCAAGGTGCAAATTATGACCTTTGATCCTCAATGCTGAAGTAATCAGCTATCCTGATTATGGACAAAGGATCATAGATCAGCAGCAGGATTAGAATCAACGGAATCATGATCAAAAATGACTTCTAAGTTCTAAGATCAAAGGCAAGATTGAAGCCCTTGTTCTATTCTTCGACCCACGGCCTACCTCTAAATCAAACGATTGAAATCTCTTTAGGTCCTTTTGAGATATCCTGCTGAAACAAACAAACATACAAAGACTGAGACTGACAAACATGAACCAACACATAGATGCCTTATAACATAACTCACAAAGTGTCTTGTGCCACAAATGCTGTCTCTTGTCAAATCAGGAATCAGCTTAATATAAAAATAGTGAGGTTTTAGTTACCTTGAGGTAAATAATAAACCTTGTCTTTTTCCTGTACTTTATTTCTTGCAGGGCCAGTACAGTAAGATTACATTCCGTTCTCCTCTGTACGTGGGTGGATCACCCAGTGCCTATTGGCTGGTCAGAGTGACAGGAACAAATCGCGGCTTCATCGGCTGTATTCAGAGTCTGAGCATCAACAACAAAGCCACAGACATCAGAGCCTGGCCTCTGGGTAAAGCTCTGAGCGGGGCCGATATAGGTGAGGAAGCTGCCATACATAAGCATGAATGTGTGTGCATGCAGTGCTGTGCAAAAAATGATGGATACTATTTAAAAATTTTAAAGTATCATAAAGCAAAAACATTGAAAAATGTTAGCATTGTCAAATGAATGATGATAGAGAGCATTACAGGGTAAATTAAATAAAATCTAAAATAAATAATCACTCCTGCTGACCTTTAAAGCTGTAAGAATGTCATGTTGATCAATTCATTATTCATATATTATTTCCTATTTGTTGTCTTCATGAAATTTTGCATTGGGCAATAAATAATTAAAAACACAAAATTATGTGCAACATTTAATCATTTTTTAAATTTAACATCTGAAATGCTGAATTTGGCACTTTACTGGCATGTCCATAGATAATAGTCCATGGGCCAAGCAGGTTTTCGGTACCACTGAAGGTGACCAAATGACACTTGGAATCCAGCTTCAGTGTACCATGGCCTACATAAAAATGTATGATAACCATCCCAGGGTGGTAGCTGTAGCCAGGTAGTGGTCAATGAAGAATTACACAGAAGTTAAAATCTAAAAATGCTTCAATCATTGAAAACTATATTACATTATTTGTCTGATCATAATGATTCCAAAAAGGTATAGTTTGGACTATCTATGACAGAATGTTCTGGAGTTATGGGGTAAAAACAGCCAAAATGGTGACAAAGGTCAATTTCAGTTTGTACAGGGATCAAAAGTTAAAGTTGCTCCAATTTCAGTAACAAATGATGCAAATTATTGTTTTGGTTAATAGGGTTCTAATAAAGAATACTTTTCACCATCTGTCATGCTTAGTTATCATGTTACAGGGTAACATATACCTCCTCTCATTTAATTCAATGTACATTGACCTTGCTTGACCTGTACTTTGGAGACAAAACATTCAACAAAGTCAAAAGTAACATTTATTAATCCTTTTATTTTATATCCTTTTGATCAACTCTATGCGAAGGAGATGTGTTGCACTGCATGAGGCAAATGGTGGTCACACCAGATACTGACTGGTATCCCCCCAATAAAACAAAACTGCACCTTTCAGAGTGGTCTTTTATTGTGGGCAGTCTAAGGCACACCTGTGCACTAATCATGGTGTCTAATCAGCATCTTGATATGGCACACCTGTGAGGTGGGATGGATTATCTCAGCAAAGGAGAAGTGCTCACTATCACAGATTTAGACTGGTTTGTGAACAATATTTGAGGGAAATGGTGATATTGTGTATGTGGAAAAAGTTTTAGATCTTTGAGTTCATCTCATACAAAATGGGAGCAAAACCAAAAGTCTTGCGTTTATATTTTTGTTGAGTGTATATGGCATTGGAGAACATAAAGAAGGAATCATATCCTTAAACCTAGTTACAGCGCTTTCTGAAAGACTTCTACTGTAATGAAACTTATTCCCCACTGCTGGGTAGTCCATCAGAGTAAATGTAAATGTTATTAATTATTATCTTATCTGAGCTAAGCACTAAGTCAGACAAAAGGTCCAAAAATTCACAGAGGAACTCACAGTAACGACCAGGTGGACGATAGATAACAACAAATAAAACTGGTTTTTGGGACTTACAATTTGGATGGACAAGGCTAAGAGTCAAGCTTTCAAATGAATTAAAGCTCTGTCTGGGTTTTTGATTAATTAATAGGCTGGAGTGGAAGATTGCTGCTAATCCTCCCCCTCGGCCTGTGCTACGAGCGTTCTGGCAGTTAGTGTGACTCGGGGTGTTGACTCATTTAAACTAACATATTCATCCTGCTGTAACCAGGTTTCTGTAAGGCAGAATAAATCAATATGTTGATCAATTATTATATCATTTACTAACAGGGACTTAGAAGAGAGAGACCTAATGTTTAATAGACCACATTTAACTGTTTTAGTCTGTGGTGCAGTTGAAGGTGCTATATTATTTTTTATTTTTGAATTTTTATGCTTAAATAGATTTTTGCTGGTTATTGGTGGTCTGGGAGCAGGCACCGTCTCTACAGGGATGGGGTAATGAGGGGATGGCAGGGGGAGAGAAGCTGCAGAGAGGTGTGTAAGACTACAACTCTGCTTCCTGGTCCCAACCCTGGATAGTCACGGTTTGGAGGATTTAAGAAAATTGGCCAGATTTCTAGAAATGAGAGCTGCTCCATCCAAAGTGGGATGGATGCCGTCTCTCCTAACAAGACCAGGTTTTCCCCAGAAGCTTTGCCAATTATCTATGAAGCCCACCTCATTTTTTGGACACCACTCAGACAGCCAGCAATTCAAGGAGAACATGCAGCTAAACATGTCACTCCCGGTCCGATTGGGGAGGGGCCCAGAGAAAACTACAGAGTCCGACATTGTTTTTGCAAAGTTACACACCGATTCAATGTTAATTTTAGTGACCTCCGATTGGCGTAACCGGGTGTCATTACTGCCGACGTGAATTGCAATCTTACCAAATTTACACTTAGCCTTAGCCAGCAGTTTCAAATTTCCTTCAGTGTCGCCTGCTCTGGCCCCCGGAAGACAATTGACTATGGTTGCTGGTGTCGCTAACTTCACATTTCTCAAAACAGAGTCGCCAATAACCAGAGTTTGTTCCTCGGCGGGTGCGTCACCGAGTGGGGAAAAACGGTTATAAATGTGAACGGGTTGGCGGTGTACACGGGGCTTCTGTTTAGGACTACGCTTCCTCCTCACAGTCACCCAGCCGGCCTGCTTTCCCGGCTGCTTGGGATCTGCTGGAGGGGAACTAACGGCGGCTAAGCTACCTTGGTCCGCACCGACTACAGGGGCCTGGCTAGCTGTACAATTTTCCAAGGTGCGGAGCCGAGTCTCCAATTCGCCCAGCCTGGCCTCCAAAGCTACGAATAAGCTACACTTATTACAAGTGCCATTACTGCTAAAGGAGGCCGAGGAATAACTAAACATTTCATACCCAGAGCAGAAAAGTGCGGGAGAGACAGGAGAAGCCGCCATGCTAAACCGGCTAAGAGCTAGTAGCTGCGCTAAGCTAGCGGAAGTGAATAATGTGTAAATAATTTAGAGGTGATTCAGCAGAGGGAGTGCTTTAGTTAAGGCACGTGAAGATTACACTGTGAAACAAATTATCTAGTTAACTAGATCAATCTAACGGCGCAGATTAAACAGCTAACAGATACAGCAAAACACCGCTGTGCTCCGGAACAGGAAGTGATACCATACTGGAACAGGAAGTGATACCATACCGCAGTGAGAGCCAACCACCAATAGATGTGAACGGTTCAGCAGCTGATGGTAGGATGAATATGGGGGTGTGTGTGGAGACAATTTGCCAAATTCACAACATTCCTGACAGATTAGTGACAGAACGTAACGATGCACTGTTGTGCGCAATAATGCGCAATAGCTCCAGACAACAGAGGTGAGACGAAATCACTGTCAAGTCATTCACAAGTCATCAATCTGCAACTCCCAAGTCAAGTCTCAAGTCACCTTGCAAACAGTTGGTGGTCATTATGACTTGAGACTTGATGTGGGACTTGCTGATTCATGACTTGAGAATGACTTGATGGTGACTTCCTCCCACTGATGCCGGACAATATTCTTGACCATGCGTAATAGTTCGTCAGAATTCGCCAGAGACATGTGCCATTAATCGTAACACGTGCTAACAGGTCACAACAGTTCCTGAGGATACCTGACGCCTCTGCCCCAAATCATCACATTTGTGATCTGCAGCCAAGAATGTATACTTCGTGGCATTCGTGACTTGTTGTTATGTTGTAAATGCAGCATAAGTTAATTCGGGTCAGCCTAATTCATTTCACTGTTACCTTTAAAGTTGGTCCAACAACTCTCTGTTTTTTCAGCATGAACTCCAAAAAAATCTGTGCAGCATACTCCCTTGACTTTTAGATTTTTCTCAAATTTTTTGATAGTGTTAAAGTTTAATTCATTAACACTCAATTATTGCCACTCTTGAAGTTGACTTCTGAGGACAGAAAATCAAATAAACAGTTACAGTATGTAGTAATTGAATTGATATCACATGGAAACTGGAAGGGCATTGAGTAGAAAGCATATCAAAAAAATCCCAATGTCCCCAATCAAATTGGGGTCATTAGTCCACTCCAGTGGACAGCTTCATAATACATCTGAAAACACATCCCCTCCCTCCTCCCCTACCTCCCTCCCAATTTGGGTTATGTGGGTCTAGACTGAAGCAGACCTGAGAATAAACAGACACAGGATCTTGATTGATTGAGCTTTGATTGTCTTTGCTGACCTTGATCCTGATCACTTATCTTTGATCCCTAGCCAGCATAGTGATTCAAGTGGTTAATTCCCTTGCTTCCAAAGCAGAAGGTTCCTGGATCAAGGCCACCTGTGCACATTCTCCATGTATATCTATAGTTGGTTCAGGAACGGCTTCAGGTGTACAAATCTGTATCACATTTGCTGTGGGGGAAAAGTCCAAAGAAACTTAATTGATCCAATGCTTATTCACACTGGTATACAAATTTTTTAGAAGTTTTCTACTTCAGAAATAAAATGTGCTATTAATTATGGATTTTGGCATGCTGAATTCAAATATGAAACTCAAAATGGCTGATTGGCTACTGTTTCCAAGATATTTAAGCTTATAATAATTTAATTTATTTTGGAAACAAAAGTATATTGTTCCAAAATATAGATATTATAGATGTAGATATAATATGTATATGTCAGACATGAATGAGCGAAGCTCTTCAGCATCACCATGTCATTTAGGTCCTTCAGACTTTTTTCAGTAAATGCTTCTGGGGAGCATTAGCATGGCTAAATACCTTCAGCTTCAAACCCCCCAGACCCCCAACTATGGACCCCCCATTTTTAAGCATTTTTCTTTGTGTCTCACATGCCTGGAAAGTCCTCACCATCTCATTTAGGTCCTTCACATTTTATTTTCAGTAAATGCTTCTGGAGAGCATTAGCATGGCTACAAACCGTCATTAGTGTGCCTTAATTGAGAGAGTGACGTCAACTCAGAACATGGCGCCATTTTGGTTCCAACTGCGCTGAACTACTGAATGAACATTTAATGTTTTCAACATGTTTTTAAATCATTTAACCACATACAACAACACATTCAGGTAGAGGTGCTATCAAAATAAATATAAAAATAGCTAAGCTATCAAATTGACATAAATTTACAATTTATGATGATTTATTTAATGAATTCAAAGCCTGATTCATGCAACTGTAGCTCTGTAACTCCGTGTCATGCAATGACGTGAGTTACAGTTTTAAAGTTCTCCGTCTCTGGATTATGCTTTATTATGGACTAATTTGACCCCCAACAAGCTTTTCTTTCTACAATTATCACCTCCAAATCAAAAGTAAGCTGTACATTTTCCTCTTTTACTGACTTTGTGCTGTAAATGTGCAGACTTTTCTGATCCATTTGTAATCAGTGTGTGCACTACAAAAACTATGTCAAATCACAGCCTTTGTGTCTGATTTAACAGGCGCACATCCAGGCTGCGGGTCCAGGCTGTGTTCGTGCGCGTACACACGATCATGCACGAAACCATCGCCGCTGGATCGGCCATATTCTTGTTGGCCATACGGGTTCCGTACGTGGCTGTCCGACTGTCTGTCCCTCCCGACTGCGGTTGGATTTTTTCGGATTTTGCCCATTCGGCCTGTTTTGGTCTGGACTGGCCTGTTTCGCCCACATTTGTATTATGTGTAAAGGGGCCTTAAGTCAGGGTCATATTTGCTGACATTTTCATTCTCAGTGGCTCAAAATTAGTAAAGTTTTATATATTTATTTCAGAAGCATTCTGGCTGTAGAATAGTGTTCATATTTGATTATGTTCTCTTTTATCCCAGTCATCTTAAATTTTGGGTGATCTTCTTGTTTTTTTTTGTTTTTTTTTAATAATTTTATGGCCTGTGTGTTTGATTTGCTCTTGTATCTGTTGTAGGGCAATGCAGTGATGATGTGTGTGACCTGGCTAGCTGTGCCAATGGAGGTGTCTGCTTCGCGAACCATGCTGATGGTTACATCTGCTTGTGCCCACTCGGCTTCAGAGGAACACTCTGTGACGAGAGTTAGTTTTACTTTTTCACAATACACTGCTGTCTTCTTGACAGCAAGGACTAACTACCTCTGCAAATGAAAATATGCAGGGCATATCTCTTCCTTCCGTACACCCTAGATCCTTCTACAACCCCAAATCAGGAATAATGTGGGACACTATGGAAAATTAAAAAAAAAAGATGGAATGGGACAATTTATTATTAATATTATTATTAAATATTAGGATTAAATCATCACCTTTATAGCTAGTTTTCTTGACACAAATCAGGGGAAGAAACATGGACATTTCCAAGTCAGTGTATACCTCTTGGATTGTATTTACATGAATCACTAAGTTTCTGTGTAGGCTCTCAGTTGTCCAGGTGGTTTCCATAGCAGAGAAGCTTCAATCTTCGACTGGACTGGGTTGCTTGACGCGAGGACGTTTCGCTTCTAATCGCAGAAGCTTCCTGAGCTAAATTTCTTGCTCTGGTAGTCTGACTTCTGTCTTGACTCTTGTAGAGAAGAATAACAGAAGCCAGCAAAGGCTGGAGAAACATTGTGACCAACTGTGGGCATGAGGCCCTGGCACTGGTACATAAGCTGGAAAAGACTGCTAAAAAGATAGCAAACTGTAGAAACCACTTAAGATTTAACCTGAGATGCAGACAAAACAATGTTATTCCCAAATGCATGAAGTACGTAAAAGGCACTAGAAGCAGGTCACACAGCAGAAAAGATCCAGCGCAGTTACCTTAGGAGGATTTTGGGTCTTAGAATTAGAAGGCTTCATTTTAAAATATTAGACCTCCAAAATTATTTTGATAGTCTTCACAAAAGGTTAGAAACTTTAGTGTGGGAAGAGGCCCATAATAAGAACACGAAGTTCATAGTTAAAATTCAAATGTCTGAGCATTTAAAAAGTAAGGAGTGGCAAATCAGGAAGTTTCACCACCTTTTAGTGCAGAAAAGGCTTACTTTCACGAGCAGTGAAAGTAAGCCCCCAAGGTAAGTGTAGTCCCCAGGGTACAGACTGTACCCTGGGGATGCCACTCCGTGCATCTATGCGCTGCCCAAAATCCACAAACAGCACGTGCCACTCAGGCCTATTGTATGTAGCACAGATTCCATCACTTATAATTTGGCCAAGCACCTCAAGTGGATTTTGGCTTCTCTAGTGGGTAACTCAGACCACCATGTGGAGAACACACAAAATTTTGTGAACAAGATCAAGGAAATTCAGCTGGAGGCAGATGAAACTATGGTGTCATTCGATGGGACATAGTTGTTCACCTGCATCCCCACTGCTGAGGCCGTCACAGCTGTGAGGCAGAGGCTGCTGGAGGACGCGTCTTTACTTGAAAGGACCAAACTTACACCAGACCACATCTGCCAACTCTTGAATATCTGTCTTAACACCACATATTTCCAGTTTAAGAGGAATTACTACAGGCAGATCCATGGTTGTGTGATGGGGTCTCCGGTATCCCCCATTGTGGCCATCATGTACATGGAGCTAGTGGAGAAGAGAGCCTTGGCATCATTCAGGGGCATCTCTCCCAATCACTGGTTCAGATATGTCAATGACACATGGGTTAAAATAAAGCAACAGGAAGTGGAGGCCTTTACAGAGCACATCAACTCGGTGGACTCCAATATCAAGTTCACACGTGAGGATGTCAGAAACAACCATTTAGCCTTCTTGGACTGTGATGTTATGATTGGAGAGAACAGGCAGCTACAGACAGGGGTTTATAGAAAACCCACTCACACTGACCAATATCTGCTCTTTGGCTCAAACCACCCATTTGAACACAAGCTCGGGGTGATCAGAACTCTTCAACACAGAGCCCTACAGGTGCCCACAACTACAGAGGGAAGGGCTAAAGAACAACAACATGTCTGGAAAGCCCTCACAGTATGTGCGTACCCACGTAGGTCCCTGGATAAAGTGCAGAAGTCCCAAAGAACAAAGAGACCAGACAGACAGGAGATGGAGCCAAGAAGAAGAGGAGTGTCTCTCCCTGATTTAGCAGGAGTAGGGCAAAACTACAGAGGATCTTCAGGCAGCAAAAAATCCCATTTTACTTTAAACCTGTTAACACCTTGACACAGAAATTAGTTCACCCTAAGGACAGGATCCCTAGTTACAAACAGAGCAATGTAGTGTGTTCTGTCAGATGTCAGGAAAACTGCAACGAATATTACATAGGTGAGACTAAGCAGCCATTGCACAAAAGGCTATACCAGCACCGCAGAAAGGGCACTGGTGGACCTCAGTCTGCAGTTCATCTCCACCTTAAAAACACTAACCACACGTTTGAGGACAAGGAAGTTAAAATCTTAGCCTTAACTGGGGAGGGGGTCTGAGACACACTTTGTCCTCTGTTTACAATGGTGTACTCAGGTCAAAGCAGTTTCAGTCTTCTGTTCATGGTAATGAGTCATTCACGTTGTCAGGAGAGTCGTCAGGAGAGGCGTCAGTCCCATCGTTAGGAGGCACAGCTGCCCTGTCATTAGGAGGGTGTTAACTAGAGCACAATAGGTGCTAATTAGAGCAGTTGTTAGTCACTAGCCAATAGCAATCTGCATCTCGGTAGGAGGGGTCTGGTTAGGTTTAAAACTCCAGCCTTTGCTGGCTTCTGTTATTCTTCTCTACAAGAGTCGAGACAGAAGTCAGATTACCAGAGCAAGAAATTTAGCTGAGGAAGCTTCTGCAATTAGATGCGAAATGTCCTTGCATCAAGCAACCCAGTCCAGTCGAAGATTCAAGCTTCTCTACTATCAATCACTAAGAAATACAAACCGTACAGGGCTGTAAGGTCAATCTGTTTGAAGTAGGCTCATTGATGCTGTTGCTTATCTCCAGATTTATATACAGTACTTCTGTGGATGTGAGTGGAAAAACTGGGAATAGCGCAACATTTACCTGTTGCATCCCCATTCACAGCTTCATATTTGAGTACAGAAAAAAATGATCAAATCTAGGCTCAGGCTTCCAAACTGGAGATGAAATTTTGCATGTTATTTTTAAGAAAATCTTCCTGTATACCTCTTCATCATGAAGGTGAAACTAGTGATACAACAGACAAAAGTTGCATTACACAGTTTCTCCAACCACAACCACAGAGGCCTCTAACTCCATCAGAGTTGTCTGGGTGTCTTGGTGTCTTCCCTCACTTGTCTCCTTTCAACATGGACACTCAGTTTTTGTTTTTGTTTTTGAGAACTGCCTACTTGACACAGATTTACAGCCAGTATTGTACTGTTTGTGTCTCTTAATGATTGATGTAAATGAAGTCCAAGACATGTTCATTGACTTGGAAATGTTCATCTATCAGTCCCCTGACTCATTTCAGGAAGACTGATTGTAAAAGTAAAGACTTAATCCTTATGTTAAGAATAAATTGCCTCCATCCTAACTTTTTTGGAATGTATCGCAAGCCGGAAATGCAGGAATGGATGAATATAAACGGAGAAAATGAAGTTGACCACACAAGACATGAAATATCTTGGGTTCATACTTTCTGCAATGTCTCTGTCTCTCTACCCATTTTTACTTTTGTTTTTTTTCTCTGTCTTTTCTAAAACTTTCCAGAATTCTTACTGTCCATACCGCTCTTCAATGAGACTGTGTTTTCATACGCTACTGTCCCGTGGCCTCAGTCCTTTCAAAGTTATCTGTCCTTCATGGAGTTTGAACTCAGGTTCCGGCCTTCAAAGCCTGAGGGGACGCTGCTGTACAGTGACGACGCAGCCAGCACGGATTTTATTGCTATCAACCTGGTAGACGGATATGTTGAGTTCAGATTTGACTGTGGCTCTGGAGGAGCTGTAATAAAGTATGTTGAGTTGTCTTTGTTTGTTGTTTTTCATTTTGTGTGTCCTTTGTTTTCCCATTCAGTGGCGGCGCCAAGGGGGGGCTTGGGGGGGCTTAAGCCCACCCAATAATGAGCCAAGGCCCCCCTCAGCCCCCCCCAATAATTCTGCCAATAATGTGAATAGCGACTGACATATTTGTGGATCTCAACTGCAGTTTTGCACTAAGAAAGTCTCAATATTGCATAACTGAGCAAAGTGATGAATGTGTGTGTTCGGTGATCCACCAATGCTGAATCACTCTTCACAAACAGAATTTTCAGTTTTGCAAATAAACATTTATTTGTAAAAACCCACACACAAGTTACAAATCAGAAATTTGTGTTTGTGGATCACAAAGCACATGTACAAATCAAAGGATATTTGTAAATCACCCTCTGTGCATTTTCAAGTATTAATGAGACGAATTTAACTCCATACTCCAAAAATTTAGGTTTCCTAAATATTTATTACGGCCACCCTTACAACTTCACTTATCTTTATTTATACCTATGTGCAAGTTTACTGAACTTTCAATCATTATAAGTGATGTGTGTGTGCACTGATACCAAATTTTAGAGGCGCACGGGTGACTAAAACATATACCTTGGTATTTATAAAGCAATTTACTATATATTGTTCATTTCGAAGACATTTTGTGGAGCCCCTCCAAATTTTACCCTAGCTCCCCCTCAGCCCCCCCCAACAAAAGTTTCCTGGCGCCGCCACTGTTCCCATTCCTTTCACATTTTGTAACTGATTTGTCTTGTAGGAGTGATGAACAGATCAGTCTAAACACATGGCACGAGCTGAAAGTGTCCCGGACAGCTAAGAGCGGCCTCCTGCAAGTAGACAGCCAGAGGCCAGTGGAGGGAATTGCTGAGGTACTTTGCTTTTTCACAAGATCCCGAATAATTTGCTAGTCATTGATGCCAGCTTGTACACAGGTATTGCGAGTACTGTGTGGAGTGGATTCAGAGACTTTCTCCCAGTGAATTCTGGTGTGTGTGTGTTTTCTAGCTCCTACACTGTTCAGAGTTTGCATGGACTGGGTGTTGGGTAAGGTTGTGGAGTCCAGCAACTTTGTTGGCAAAGAAACATTTACTGGCCTTGACTTTATGGATGGATGAATTAATTAATTTATTTGGCACACACACATTAGGGCTGTTGATGTTATATAGTGAAAAAATAAAAGCTGTGAGAGACATGTTGCTTTTGTTCCACTTGGGGTTTTATAGGTGCAGACCAAATTTGAACTCAAGCAAATAAGATTTAGAGGTCTCACAGAGTGACACATCTTCCTCTCCCTCCACTGGCAAGGCAGCGCCACTCTAACAGGAGAAGACTTATGTCATTATTTTTATTTTACAGGTACATGTGATGGCTTCTAATTGCAAAAAGTGGTGGTTGATTGGTCACCCAGAGGAGAACATTACTGGAATTACTGGATTACTACATTAGTTGTTTGGGGAAAATTGTTGCCTTGTGGGGGACCCCTAAACAGTGTTTGATTACAATAAAATTTGGGACAGATCTTTTATTTTATTAGTGGAACAAGAACAGTGGCCCAAAAGATTTTTTTAACATTTGACATTTTGAACAGATGTAACACACATATTTAACAAAAAAGATTTAAAGATAATGGATAATGCATAAAATTTGCAGAATCAGTGGATACTCTTATTTCAGCACTTGAGAAGCTGACTGAGGAGGAATTGAAGTGTTTGGGTTGCAGTTATTCTGGATCAAGACTCAGAGTCAGGCTTTCAGTGACTTCCTAGATGTGGTCATCAGAGGTGCAGTTAAAGTTTGAAACTTGTAGAGATATTCACTTGTCTTAGCAGTGACATTCATGTCTCTATGTCCTTAGCCTTTGATTTTAAGAGATACCTGGCAAGAGCTTTTGGCGTCATGAGTTTGCTCGACAGAGGTGATTGCTGAACAACAAAGATCCAAGTCTTAAGGGTCCCAGTGCTTCCTGTCTAACTGTATGGTTGTGAGACTTGTACGCTAACCAGCAACTTAAGATGACCACACGTCGCTGGTACCAGGTCTCTGGAGAATCCTTGGATACTTTTAGAATGACAAACTGTTACTTAGTATCATGCTTTTCTGAGGATGGTCTAGCACATGGTTGCCTTTGTTGATGACCACAGAAACTCAAAAAAACCCAACAGGATGGCCATGTATCACCTGACTGAGACAGATAGGTGGCTACCTTTGGAAAATGGGGATGGATTGGTTGTCTGCCCGTGTGGTAAAAACCAGGACCAAGGTTGGTGCATTAGTGATGGTGACAATGGTGCACTGAGTTGTGCATTTTAGTGGCAGCGATGCACCACTTCGTCAAAGCAAAGACAGTTGTTTTCTAGTTTCAAATGCAGTTGTGTTGTGGTAATGACTCAGGATTGGGTCGCAAGTGCAAATTCCAGACAAAACTTGTGTATGGTTTTGTGATACAGTACGTTTGAACATTGCAATAATCACACTGTCTACAGGGCTATCAGAAATAGATGTTTCTACACTAACTGTTCATCTGGACAATGTGCCTTAACATCCTTAAAGAGTCCGTCACACCTAGCATGAATGCACGCGAATGAGGCCAAATCAACCCGAATGGGACAAACAGCCACAGTTGGAGCCGAATTTGGGAGGGACTGAGATTCGGACAGCCGTGTATGAATGCTGTATGGATACCCAGAATGTGTGTCGAAGCCACCTTGAATGACTCGCTCACATTCTGAGTGCAGCAGCTCTCAATGTCGTCGTTGTGGCCGGAACACAGTACAGATGCCCAGAGTGCAAGCAGGATGCGGCCACAACACAGCATGAAACTCCACAATACCAGCAGAATGCTGCAGGAATATAAAGAATGCACCTGTACGTGTGTGGTCCAATTGCCACCCGATGTCTGGGTGGAAGGCAAGCAAGGGGAGGGATGTGGCAAAGCAAGTGCTGTGGTCTGCTCTTTCAAAGACCTGCCGTGTCTCACTGCTGGGTTTCGCATTGCATCCAATCCAGGGTCCCCTGACTATTGCATCACTGAAGTGCATGTGATGTGTGTGATCACAATATTCTGGACATCTGATCACCGATGTGCACACCCACAGTCGTTTTTACCGGTAATAGCCACCAGTCCGCAGTGCAGTAAACCCATGAACAGGGGACCATGTATGACACGCATCAGTCTATATATTGGATAAAATACGGATACCAGAGGAGAAGTAAGGCAGGTCCTAAAAATAACGCATCAGCGGTCACACTCTCCCTCCCACCCACTGTTGCATACGTGCCCTCTCTCCCTTACCTACCAGGGAATCAGCTGTGTGGCGGCTGTCCAGATGGGCTCACGCATGTGCAGCAAAGCGATCAGCTGTTTATGAGTACACACACACGCAGCTGAGTGATCATTTCAGCCAGCCTCATGCACGAGCCGCGGTTTGTTCAGATGAGGGAGCCTCACGCAGGACCTGCAGTGTGGTCAGGTGATTGGAGGTCATGCACGCACAATGGTTCGAGCATATGAGAGAGGTCCCCCACCCCCACCTCGCCTGTCCCCTCTCCAGGATATTACGTTATGAGCTGACCCCGCAGTGACACACGGTTCCTTTGGTTTGATTGCATAATGTTCACGTCTGGTTCACAAGATGAATGTGTGCCACAGACATTGCACATAACAATATTTTGTTTGCGCTCCCTGAACTGGATCTAGTGGAAGTGCACATACAGCTCATCCATGCCACAATCGGGACATGCCGGCAGGATTTGCCGTGCTTGACCATGGCAATTTACCCTCGTACGCAATGAGACTGTCTCGAGTGCTGTCTTGACGCCACCAGAGCATTTAGAATGCAGTCAGACTGCACTGTGGCTGCCATACGAGCTTTCCTCACCTTGATCGCAACTTGACAGTGGTGAGCGTGTGCTCTACATTCGGCCTGGCCACGTGAATGTGCCCGTGTGTGTGGGATGCACTCAAGAATGCTGTAAGAGGATTTCGAGTTTGCCGCAAATGTGGCCGAATGTAGGTCAAATGTCCATTCATGCAGCATTCGGCCTCATTCGGCCTCTCATTCGATGGAGCACATGATAAAGCTGTCAGTGGTTTTTGAATGCACCTCGACTGTGCCAGAATGTAGGCCGAATTGTCATTTGGACGGTGTTCATTCGGCTCATTCGGCCTCTATGTGACGGGGTATTAAGAATGTACTTGTTTTGGACTAACCCATTTGGCTAAAAAGACAAAAGGTGACATTTTTCATTGATATATTTTTCAAAGTGTAGCTCAATGGGGAAAAATTGTGTCATTAAAGTGAAATGAAATCATCTGTTCTTCATATCATTTACTTTTCAGGGAGCATTCACTCAGATTAAATGCAGTTCACCTCTTTATATTGGTGGAGTTCCAGAATATGATAAAACCAAGAGGACAGCTGCTGTATTAAAACCCTTCACTGGAACTATTCAAAAGGTACAAACAACATTATGAGTGTTTTTAACCAATAGCTATAGTTAAACCGTATAATCAATGTTCTATTTAGTGATACATTTATTGTGATGTGATGAATATGCAGTGAGGATAATGTAGACACTGCTACACCAACTTCATACATTTGAATAATGATGCGCTATCGTTAAGAAAAGCTTAATTGTGGTTTGCATTAGTATATGGTCATACTAATCATAGATGATGCGGCCACAGTAGGCATATCTATGAAATAAGGTACTGGTAACTGTGTTTACTATTTGTTTTAAGACTATATGCTATTACTGAAATGTGCAATGTCAAATGTGACAATTGCAGTAAAATTTGTGTCATATTGCAGTAGGCAGCCAATTTGGCAATTTGGTAATCTCTGAAAAACTTTCTAAACTGAATATGGAGACCAGTACCAGAGTTCATAATCTAGTACAGAATCTGTCACAAATGATCAACAACAGAAATATCTCCACTTTTAATCTGCTTCTAAGTACAAACAATAATGATGCCGTATTGGTGACACATATCTCATCTGTTCTTTGTCCTTCATTAGCTTGTACTCAATGACCGTCCAATCTCAATAACAAGTGACTCTGCTGGTGGTGTTAATGTGGCAAATGCAGCACACCCATGTGTGAACAGCCCCTGTGCCAACGGAAGCACCTGTAGGCCAAAGTGGGATGGATATGAGTGTGACTGCCCCCTAGGGTATGATGGAAAGCACTGCCAGAAAGGTGAGTTAGCCTGTGCACCATGTTTGTCAGATGGTAATGCAGATATAAAACTGTTGTTGTGAAGAGGCTGACCATTCAGTAACAAATACTGTAGAAACAGTTGTGTTAAAAAAGAAAAACAAACAAAAACAGCAATAATAATAGGGGATTGATTATAGATGATCAGGAATCACATTTATTACCAAAAAGTTGATACTTTCACCCACATCTGTGCCTTTGCTTGTGCTTAATTAGAAGGTAACAAACCAGTTTTCATGCAATTTGGTGAATAAATTGAACCTGGCCTAGAAATAATGTTATGACGTGTGGGTGGTTTTGGAAAAAAAAACTTGGATTGAGATTAAAAAAAAAAGATTTGAGGCTTACTTGGTGTGTTTGGGTGTTACGATATATGTTATTTCTTTCTGTTGCTATGATTTAAAAGAGTAAACACAGTTCTTTCACAATAAATGGCTTCACACAACCACTAACCGTGAGTGAAAAAATATTTTTTGTGTTATCAATCATAGTCTCTAAAAAAAAAATGGCCAAAACAATAAAAAATTCTGCCAGAGTATGTAAACTTTTGAGCTCTATCTATCTATCTATCTATCTATCTATCTATCTATCTATCTATCTATCTATCTATCTATCTATCTATCTATCTATCTATCTATCTATCTATCTATCTATCTATCTATCTATGTCTGTCTGTCTGTCTGTCTGTCTGTCTGTCTGTCTGTCTGTCTGTCTGTAAATAAAACATTTGTATTTGAATCCACAGAGGAATCTTAGAAGAGCCTAATTGTATTCATTACTATTACATTCATATGTGTGGTGTGTGTGTGTGTGTGTGTGTGTGTGTGTGTATATATATATATAAAATATGGAAAGTATTCACAGCACTTCACTTATTCCACATTTTATGTTACAGCCTTATTCCAAAATGGATGAAATTCATTTTTTTCCTCACAGTTCTACACATGATGTCATATAATGACAATGTGAATTTTTTTTTTTTGATTTTTGCAAATTTATTAATATAAAATCTAATAAATCACATGTACGTAAGTATTCACAACCTTTGATATGAAGCTCAAAATTGAGCTCAGGTGCATCCTGTTTCCACCGATCATCCCTGAGATATTTCTGCAGCTTAATTAGAGTCCACCTGGGGTAAATTCAGTTGATTGGACAGTTCAGTTGATTCTGGAAAGGCACACACCTGCCCACATATAAGGTCCCACAGTTGACAGCGCATGTCAGACCACAAACTAATCATGAAGTTAAAGGTCTATAGACCTCCAAGACAGGATTGTCTTGAGTCGCAAATTTGGGGAAGGGTACAGAAACATTTCTGCTGCTCTGAAGGTCCCAGTGAGCACAGTGATCTCCATTATCCATAAATGGAAGAAGTTTGGCTCCACCAGGACTCTTCCTAGAGCTGGCCGCCCGTCTAAACTGAGCAATCAGGGGAGAAGGACCTTAAGGTGCGTTTACACATAAGCAAGACGCGTTACGAATGTCATTTTTCTGTCATTCGTGACACATTCCTGACATTCTTAATGTGACTTAACGCATCTGAATAGGTTTCTTAATAGTGCGTGTTGGTGCGTGATATTCTTGATATTCGTGGAGCATGTTTTTCTTCCACGAATGTCACACACCACCCTCATTTCGTCTCATGTCGTGGAGGTCGCAACTGAGCGCATTGATCCATCTTGATGAGTATTGATCCTTAATAGAACGTGACAACGTTCGTAGTGGTTCCTGTGATGGTTCTTGGAGCCCAAACTGTCACGCGTTATTACGAAGTGGCACGGAAACTGTCAAGTTTTGACACGACTTGTAACGCGGCGTCACATTTCACTGCACGCCACGACGGATCAGTTTTCTGTCATGTGCGCACAATTAAACTCGGCTTCAAATGTCGGTCCACAGTTCCTGCTGAAGCTCCTCAGGAAGCTCCTGCAGGTGTTCCACCTGCTGTAACCGATGAGCGGGAGAACGAGTCTGAACCAGAGGAGCGAGAGGAAATTCACGTGCAGCCAGACATCTCTGTACCTCCCCCAGTTCGGTGGAGGAAGAAGTGCGTGCACAATTAAACCCTGTGCTGCACAACATTGCTTGATTGCTGACACCAAGTCGGCTAAAAGTCAAATTTCAGTGCTCTTCAGCGCGCTCCTGCAGGTGTTCCACCTGCTGCATGTGCCTGATGTTTGGGAAAATGCGCCAGACGAGAGCCGCATGAAGCCACACATCTGGCGCTGTCCTTTTCCTCCTCTGGCACAGAGCCCAACTACGCATGCAGTCACAAAGTTCTTCTGAAAAACTGGAGCGATCTGAATTCAGTTGGATGAATATGGGTGTGTTTGTGGAGACAATTCACCTCGTTCACAACGTGACAGAACTTAACGATGCGCTGTTACGCGCAGTAGCGCGCAATAGCACGTAACAACGCGGAACACTATTCTTGACCGTGCGTAATGGTTCCCGATAATTCTCCGGCAACATGTGCCATTAATCGTAACGTGTGGTAACAGGTTGCAGCAGTTCCTGAGGACACCTGACGCCTCTGCCCCGAATAATCACATTCGTGATCAGCGGCCAAGAATGTGTACTTCGTGGCATTCGTGACTTGTCGTCGTTATGTGTAAACGTAGCATTAGTCAGGGAGGTGACCAAGAACTCAGTGGTCACTTAGAACTCCAGCATTCCTCTGTGGAGAGAGGAGAACCTTCTAGAAGAACAATCTCTGCAGCAATCCACCAATCAGGCCTGTATGGTAGTGTGGCCAGATGGAAGCCACTCCTTAGTAAAAGGCACATGGCAACCCACACAATCAAACACAGCCAAGATATCAAAGGAGTGGCTTCAGGACAACTCTGTGAATGTCTTTGAGTGCCACAGCCAGAGCCCAGACCTAAATCCGATTGAACATCACTTTAGAGATCTGAAAATGGCTGTGCACCAATGCTCCCCCTCCAACCTGATGGATCTTGAGAGGTGCTGTAAAGAGGAATGGGCAAACTGCCCAAAGATAGGTGCACCAAGCTTGTGGCATCATATTCAAGAACACTTGAGGCAGTAATTGCTGCTAAAGGTGTATCGACAAAGTATTGAGCAAAGGGTGTGAATACTAATGTACATGTGCTTCCTTAGTTTTTTTTTACCAAAATGTTGTCATTATGGGTTGTTGTGAGTAGAATCTTGAGGGGAAAAATGAATTTACTCTGTTTTTGAATAAGGCTGTAACCAGTGGTGGGCACATTTCCGCTAATCCGCTAACCGCTAATTATCGAAGATAATGTTTTCTTTATTGGATTAGCTTTTCAGATAACTTTGAAAACCATCATCGGACCAATTATCTTCAGATAAGTTTTAGTCCGATAATTTTTAGACCGCTAATATTTTTGCAGATGTAGCTTTTTGTAGTAGATGCACAGTTCTATACTCTACAAACAAAGAGTTGGTTCTAGAAGAAGCCACTCTATCCTCTGCAGACAAAGTACAACTGGTCATAAAAAAAAGCTCATAGGAGAGAGAGAGAGAGAGAAAGAAAGAAAGAAAGAAAGAAAGAAAGAAAGAAAGAAAGAAAGAGAAAGAAAGAAAAGCTCATTTGTTTTGACCCTATACTGATACACTGGCAATAGCACCCAAGTCATCCAGAGGCATACAGTTTTAACTTATGGTTAAAATTTTAACCAAACTCATTTCGGACAAGTTATTTAAATTAACGTCACGTCTGAAGTTTTCTAAAGTGAAAATATCAGATATATGTTTTAGTTTTAAAGTAATGCACTAATTTTGAAGGTTTTAGTGTGGACATGGTGTGTGCGCAGTGCATTATGGGTATTCACGACAGAAGAAATGCATTTGAAATGCTCTGATCAGGCTCCACAGGGACAACAGCATTAAACTCTTTGTATATTGTGCCTAAAACTCTCGTGAATATATTCTCTGGGTTTATAGACATTGTTATTGTGTTTGTTTTATGTAAAAATGCCAGAAGAAGCCCAGGTTGCTTCTC
This sequence comes from Thalassophryne amazonica, assembly GCF_902500255.1. Classification (NCBI taxonomy): domain Eukaryota; kingdom Metazoa; phylum Chordata; class Actinopteri; order Batrachoidiformes; family Batrachoididae; genus Thalassophryne; species Thalassophryne amazonica. The sequence goes on along the minus strand of NC_047107.1, from coordinate 63,194,671 downwards.
AAAGCCGAAAATTCTGTTAAATTGCGATTCAGGCCGTGTGATATAACCGGTGTCAAAATGCATAGAACACTGCCATCTACTGGTGACCGGTTATATCACAGTGTTGTCGATAGCAGGATTTTAAAATGATCTGTAGGTTTCCAAAACCTGAGAGACCACACACGTGGAGATAAAAAAAATCATAGATCTGACAGGTTTAGTTGTACAGTTGTACAGTGGTTTTTACCGTGTCAGCCACACGGTAAAAACACCACACACGAACAGATTTCACACACGAACATTCCCAGGTCAGACACCTCGCTTTCTGATTGGCTGCATGTCACATTTTGCTCCTCACGTCCTTCTTAACACACCACACACAGCAGGAATATCTGATAAGATTATATTTAGTGTCATCACGATTGTAGGGGCATCCTTAAGATTGTCAGAAGGGGAAGATCGGGTCCAATATCGACCTAATTATCTTGCCATGTGAACCAGGGTTGATGTTATGACACCTCACGGAGCGACTGATCTGTCATAACACAGCACCGAGCCGCTAACTGATCAGATGTTATGATGCCTCACGGAGCGACTGATTGATGTGTTATGACACTGAACCAAACATGTTTTCACTATTATTTGATTTCTTTGTGCGACTGACATTGTTATTAATGCATTCAAACGGCGATTCCTATCACCACACAACTCCAGCAACCACACACGAGAAAGTTTTTTGACAGTTCTTGTTATTGAAAGAAACCTTGTCTCCCTAACCAGATAGAGTGTGATGTCATCATGTGTGTGCTTAAGTCTGCTATCTAGTGGGATCTTGAAAATGTCTTTCTTTTTTTTTTATACAAATGAGAAAATGACATATTTTACAAAAGCTCATTTATTTGTAAACACCAACACGTTCCATTAATTCACTTGGGTTGATTTTTACATAGAATGAATGAGTCAACCAATCAGTATGAGTGGAGGCTTAGTTTACCCATAATCCCGTTGGTGTGTTAATGTTCAAATCTTCAGAATTAGTACATTATTTTAAAATTAACAGATGTGTTATATATCACTTTGTACATTTTAAGAGTTTACATTAATGTAGTTATTCTATCTGTAATAATTTTATTTATAAAGCAAAACCATAATTCAAACCTGCTTTCCATTTCAAGACCTCTGCCTCATCGCTGGACCACTGTATCCTGTCAAGGTAAATGATGCGTTCCTACAGCAGGGAGCAGAGTGCACAAAATAGAAGCGCTGGCTCATTGGCTGTTTGGGTTTCTGTTTGCTGTTTGTTCTGTTAGAAGCTTTGGTGGCATTTAAACTCAAAATCAGCTTCTTAGGAGCTGAGAACATATGGGAGGCAAAATTGAATGTTATTGGTTATCTGGAGCTTCTGATAAGTTTTTAGACAGTTTATCGGTTTAGCGTTAGAAAGAATAACTTTTCAGTTAGCTGATTACCAGTTATGAAAGCTAACTTTTTGGTTAGCTGTGCCTACCACTGACTGTAACATACAAAAAATGTGGATAAAGTGCTGTGAATGCTTCCTGGACACACTCTGTGTGTGTGTGTGTGTGTGTGTGTGTGTGTATATATATATATATATATATATATATATATATATATATATAAAAAAATACGTGTGTGTGTGTGTAAACTTTATTTATCCTGTTGTCGTGGTTTGGTCTGTGTATATACTGAAAAAAAGAGCAAACCAAGCAACTAAAGTGTTAGTCCTTATTTAAAAATGAAGAAATTCAATATAGCAATAACATATGTTATAGTTGTCACAGTGTATATATTTTTTTCTTTTTGTTGGATTCCATGGGTACCCCCTTTGCTATCATGTAGTGTAATGGAAGATAACACTGGAAAAGTTAATCCTTTATCTTATTTTTGCTGTCTCTGTGTTTGAATGCTTTCCCTGTGAAGAATGTGGAAATTATTGTTTGAACAGTAAGTTTTCTTGCATGGATTAAAATAATAACTACATAGATGTATGTTAATGTCAGGGTTGGGTAGGATTACTTTGAAATGTAATCCAAAAGTAATCAGATTACAAGTAATCCAAATGTATGTATATACATACATGTAATCCACATGTATTCTTTCAAAGTAATCCTACCCAACCTTGGTTAATGTTGATAACGCACATATGGTGAGGAGCGATTTGCTGATGTCGCCACCTTTTGACGACATAAAGTAATTGCACTGTTTATTTGCTGCACAGCTGTGACAGAAGCAATCGAGATTCCACAGTTCATTGGCCGAAGTTATCTGATCTATGACAACAGAGATATTCTTAAAAGGTCAGTGTGACGAGTGCAAAGGGATTTTAATGCCTTTAAAAGCTGTTACCCTTTCCATCACCCCACAAGTTGCACCTCTTTGCCTCTAAGTACTAAATTCCGGGTCATGCATGCGCACATAGATGTAGGAAGTACCTATTGTGTGTGCAGAGACAGACAGGAAATTATGTATTATTATGACCTTGGTTTTCATCCTTTGTCATGTCAATGTGTAATTTTTTTTCTTTTCAGGATGTCTGGCTCCAGGAACAATCTTTTCATTCGTTTTAAAAGCACAGCTAAAGATGGTTTGTTGCTGTGGCGAGGAGACAGTCCAATGAGACCCAACAGTGATTTTCTCTCTATGGGGCTTCAGGATGGTGCGCTCATTTTCAGGTATTGTATCATATGAAACATAACTATTGGAAAAATAATATCGTAAATCCACGATGTGGTCACAACTAACCAAAAAGTTAGCTTTGATAACCGTTAATCCGCTAACTGAAAATTAACTTTTATGAAGCTAAACCGATAAACCTCTAAAAAAAAAAAAAAAAAAAAAAAAAAAAAAAAAAAAAAAAAAAAAATTTTAGCGGAAGTTACAGCTAAAAGTTAAACAGATAACTTTTAGTATTGACTCCAGTACACTGGCAGTTACTGAGACTTCTGAGTAAATTCAAAGGTAATCACAAACAACAACGAGTCAGTGCTTCTGTCTAAGATCAGCCTTCTCTCAGCAAAAGAGACTTGGTGACCAGAGAGGATAAAAAGGGGAGAGAAAAAAAAGATCATTTCTTTTCGCAGCCATAAACTCTTGCAGACGTGTTCCAGGAGAGATGCACAGCAAGGCAGTTTTGACTTCTGGTTAAAATTTTAAACAAACTAATTCCGGACAAGTTATCAAAGTTACCAAAGACAAGTTATATATATATATATATATATATATATATATATATATATATATATATGTGTGTGTGTGTGTGTAAAAACCAACACACGTTACTGTTACTGTGTGTTGGATTTACAAATAAAGCTGTATCTGGAAATATGTTATTTTTTTTCATTTGTTAAAAAAAGGCAATTTGAAAACTGAAAATTCTGGCCCCACATTTCACGGTAGGGGACAGTAAAAATGGGAGGGAAAAGGCCAAATAATCAGGGTGACCAGATGTCCCACTTTGTGCCCTAAATTGAGATGGTTTGTTATTGACCGCCAGGCTATAGTTTTGAAATATGTGTTTAAAACACGCATTTCAAAACTGATATAACAACACCAGAAACCATCTCAATTTGGAGCACAAAGTGGGACATCCGGTCACCCTGCAAATAATACAGGAAAGAGTACATTTTGACCCTAAGGTCCAAGGTCCAACCTGAGGTTCAAGGTCAAATGTTGTGTGATAAAGGGAGGCAGGATACATGATTTGCTATGGGTGTTCAATACAAATGTAAGCTCTAGAATTGACATATGTATTTTGGGGGGACACAGTGGGTGTCTTTCTCAGACATTACCTTGGAAATCTGGGTCAAGGTCACATACACAGACATCACATTTGTGTCAATTTAGAATATTGTGCAGGTAAGTAATGTCTCCGAAAAGGGCAACAGGGAAATCTCGAGCTCTCAAAATGCAACACACACATGGATGGACAGATGCACACAGAGTCTATTTCAGTTATTTCATGGTGGAGGGCAATCAGTATGGATGCAATAGGTGTTCATTTCAGTACCAGGATTCGCCACTTTAGTGACTTACAGTTAATCAAACTTTTCTGTTGCTGTTGTTTGTCCACTTCCATATTGTAGTTACAATCTGGGCAGCGGTGTGGCTAACATTGTCATCAATGGCTCCTTTAGTGATGGAAAATGGCACAGAGTCAAAGCTGTCAGGTAAGAACTCAAGCATGCCCTGTTTTTAGTCAAACTAACCAACAGTAATGTTTTCTAGTGCTGTTGTCATGACTTTACAGCTAATGCACTGTACAACTCATACTTACCGTATTTTCCAGACAATATGTCACATTGAAGTATTTGTCATATCTGTACAAAAAAAAGCATAATGAAGAGGGAAAATGGTAAAAGGTAAATGGACTGCATTTATATAGCGCTTTTCCATCTGCATCAGACACTCAAAGCACTCTCCAATTATGCCTCACATTCACCCCGATGTGAGGGTGCTGCCATACAAGGTGCTCACTACACACTGGGAGCAATAGGGGATTAAAGACCTTGCTCAAGGGCCCTTAGTGATTTTCCAGTCAGGCAGGTATTTGAACCGAGGATCTTCTGGTCTCAAGCCCAACACCTTAACCACTAGACCACCTTAAACACTAGACTAGAGGGAAAAAAACATGTCATAGGTGAGGTACATGTGCAATATAAATAGATGTTTGAAAACTTTAATTAAAAATTAATTAATGTTTGAGGCACAAAACACAAGTAATGTGCTTCTGGTTACCACTGAACTGATTATTATATGAGGTAAATATACCTTAGATTTGACTTTCTAGCCTACCACTGACGTTCTTGTTATCTAACAAAGTCCAAACAAGTGTTCTTCTGAGTAGTATGGAAATTATATTTCAGTTATAGAAAGTTTTAAGTTTGAGAACCTGTTTTCTTAAATTTACTCATTCTTTCAAAGAATGATTTACTCAGATTTTCTATTTCTTCTCCTTGTTTTGTGGTGGTTAGTGTCCAGCTTAATGGTGCATTACTGCCGCCTTCCTCTCCAGAGAATGAATTACATGAATTGTCATCTTGTGACCATAGATGGCATTTCTGTATTTTTTCATAGAAAAATCACTTCAGAATATAAGTACCAGGACCCCCCCCCCCCCCCCAACAAAAAAAAAAAACATGAATTATAGTCTTGAAAATATGGTTTACTGTAGAGTGTGTAGCAGTATGAATGAGCTTAATGGTCTTCAGCTGGTGGTTGGATTTCAGCCAATCAGTGTAGGAGAGTGTTCTCATAAAAGTGGGCGGACAGTGCTCTTCTCTCTCTGACTTGTGGAGGTTTGCTGCAGATGTTTGTCTGGCGTTTCCACTTCCGTGTTCCTGTGAAGGGAGGTAGGTGCAGGCCACGGCTGTGTGTGTGTTGAAGTGTCTGCACTGTTAAAGTGCTTATGCAAATGGTTTCGTTAATAGAGACCTTTGTGAGAGTTGTCACTGGTTGTGCGCTGCTTGGTATGGGTGGTGCCGGGTGGTTGCTGGCTGTTGGACACTTCGGTGTGGTGTTGATTTCTCAGCTTGTGCTCTACTGGCTCGCACTGATGGAGTGGTATGTATTGGTGGCTCGGCTTCCTCCTCTACACATTCGTGCGTCACTTGTGTTTATACTGTTGAAGTAACAGGTTCATGATGGAAAGGAGTGAGCTCTGCAGACGCCACTGCTGCTTTGCCTGGAGTTGAGTCCGTTGCTCTGCCCTGATGTCCGATGCTACCTGCCTGGATGTGTTGTCAACCTGGAGATTAGGCTGATGCCTGCCTACTGGAGTTGGTGGTGCAATGGTGCCCTCTGGTGTTCAGAGTGGACACCTGCAGATGGGGAATGCTGATTTATGTTAACGCATGGACAATTTGTGGGGTTTTAATAATAAGTTAGTTTCAGTACGTTGTTTTACGTTGTAAGTGAACCTCCTACTCTGCCTCATTTGCAATCAACCTGTGTGCCTTGATGATTTGATTGGAGAGAGTTCCCTGGGTGAAACTCCAAGGGTAGTGTCAGATGTCCGACCGATCATGTTTATTCATGATTTCTAATTGTCTTAATGATTAAAAGATACTCATCTGCTTTGCGACAAATGCTTAGACCAAGCCCAAAATTGTTTAAAAAGCTTAATTATATTGATATTTTTTGGTTATGGCTCATGTGTCCAGGGATGGCCCGTCAGGAAAGCTGACTGTTGATGACTACGGAGCAAAGACAGGCAGGTCAGCGGGGAAGATGAGACAACTCAATATCAACGGGCCTTTATATGTTGGTAGGTTAAAGGTCATAGCTCATGATCATGCCTCGTCTCCCACAATGTTAACATTTGTTTGTTTTCTTGCTCTTGCTGTGTAGGTGGCATGAAGGAGATTGCACTGCACACAAACAGACAGTACATTGGAGGCCTGGTGGGCTGCGTGTCCCACTTCACACTGTCTACTGATTATCACTTAGCACTTGTGGAGGACGCTGCTGATGGCAAGAACATCAACACTTGCTCCAATTAAAAACCTCATCCACTGGACCAACTCCTGTTTTCAGCACTCTTTCCAACAGGTGCCTTCTACGTCATCATTAAGTTGCTCGGGGAGCACCTACATATCATTAAATAAATAAAAAAAACACACACACATTTTCAGTGAAACAGCAGCCAATTCATGGCTCAAACTGGAAGATGACCACCAGTGTTGTCATTGTGTTCCAAGAACATTTTTTTCTTCTGTGTCAAACACAACAGTTTGCGAAAACAAAACATTAATGCTTTTCACAGCTTCAAGAGTTTGCCACATGACATCATAAATGACCAAAGGATATTACAAAGCACAGGTACTCTACAACATGCGAAAAAAAAAATGCTTAGCATAGTGAGAAATGGCTTAGAAGAAATGTTTGAAGGTCTTTATTTCATGGAATGATTATGTTTCCACTGTAATCCTTATTCTATTGCTGGAAGAACAAAATGATCCAAGGGATCAAGTATCATCGTAGGTTTTCTTGAAATTAGAGCAGCTAGCAGAGATAACACATTGTAGGGAATTTTGGTACATTTGATCCTAAAAATTTAATTTTTTGTTTGTATTCATGTGTGACGTGATCATCTGTCAGTGGGCTATGTATTTTTAAACATTCAGTTTATGTAATTTCTTTAAATATTGTTAGTTGTAGATGGTTGAGATATCAGTTGCCCACAATCTCTTATTTTTGTTATTACCTGGTATTATTTGGATGTTTCAAACTTTAGTCATATAAAAATGTGACACTGATACAGTAAATTAGTCAAAAAGCTCAGTCAAGTTTCATTATAGGCTTTTCATTTCAAATTAGTAAAATAAAATGTTTTCTATTATTGAACCACAATGGAAAATTCAGTGATTTTCTTTCCAAAATTTAAACTTCTTAAAGGTTTTTTTAAATGTATTTTTTTGTTAGTTTATTCTTTTTTTGTTGCAAATGTGCAATACATTGAACTGCTTTGGTTTAACTGCATAACACAAAACAGTATTAATGTAATCCTATCTTGATTTGGCTTGAATTTTGATTTAAATGCAAATTCATACCAAATCTGTTATAGCTGCATTCAGATTTACTTTTCAGAATTATTGCAGCAGACTGAAAGACTTGTGATGCAATTTTTTCACAAGGTGGTTTAACCACCTTTGAAATCAGTGGCACTATATCAAATGAAGTAAATTCTGTAATTTTGGAACATTAACATGAGTGATATGGACCCTTACTAACTATTCTTATATTGTAACAATAATTATAAATGTTTCCGTGAAGACACTGACCTAAATGAAACTAGGTACAATATAATGTTTTGACTATTTGTAAATAAAAGAAATGTGTTAGCTTAAAAATCATTGTTACAACAGAAACAGCATTTACATCATTTTATTTGCACTGGCAAAAGAAATGTTCCATTTTTTGGCTTTGTAAACCAATGCCATAAAATTTATATATAACAAAGAATGTGCTCAGCAAATGTCATGATGGAACATGTTCTATTAGTATGTATGTGTTTGATGTTTGTTATTTGGATAATGACCTGATAAACCAAAAAATAAGTGAACAACACTTAAAATAAAAGAGTTCTGTTCTTTATTCCTTGTACACAGTAGGACACACTGAAAGACACTATGGCTGTTTGTAATTCTTCTTTATTATAATGCATTTGGGAAAGTGAGCAGTTTGCATTTATACCTAAATTAGAGCTTTGAGACGATGTGATTTACTGTTATGAAATATTGGCATTCTGTATTTTTAACTGACGTTGTTTCCATCCTTCACAATATCCATTCCAGCACAATCTGAGGTGAAGGTATCAAATTTGATAAATTAAAATCTTGTAAGTCTTGTATGGCAAGTGAAGTTATAAGGTTCTGCACACAACCCAATGCACAGAAATCAATTGCACTGAATTCACATATTTGTTTATTATGTACTTGTCTTCTTCTTAAAATCAAATGTAATTTATTAATTCATGTAGCGCCAATTCACGGCGGGGTCGCCTCAAGGCACTTCACACAACACAACTTGAAAAACAGAACAAAATGAATTAAAAGATTAAAAAGCACAATAAAAAAATAAAGACATACAAAAGTAAAAGGAATAAAAAAACACACAATAACATAAAATACTAATGATAAAATGGGGGAAAAATGGGTCTTCAATCTAGATTTAAAAATCTCCACCGAGTCTGACTGCTGTATTTGCACCGGGAGATCATTCCACAGAGCTGGGGCACAATAAGAAAAGGCTCTGTGACCCGCAGACTTTTTATTCACCCTAGGAACACACAGCAGTCCTGCACCCTGTGAACTCAAGGCCTGAGCCGGCACGTAGTGCTCAATCAGGTCAGCCAGGTTAGGGAGGTGCCAGTCCGTGAACAGTTTTAAAGGCCAGTAACAAGAACTTAAAATCCGATCTCAGAGAGACAGGAAGCCAATGAAGGGATGCCAAAAGGGGTGTAATGTGGTCAAACCTTCAGCCTCGTGCCAAAAGTCTGGCAGCAGCATTTTAAACCAAATGAAGACCCCTAAGGCTGGACTGTGGTAAACCAGAAAATACAGCATTGCAATAGTCCAGTCTAGAAGAGATAAATGTATGTATCAGAGTCTCAGCATCAGCCATAGACAGGATGGGACGAATCTTCGCTATATTTCACAGGTGGAAGAAAGCAGTCCTCTTAATGTCTCTAATGTGGAGGTCAAAGTACAATAAGTACAAGGTTCCTCACTTTGTCTGTATGATGTGTAACATACAAACCTAAACTAAGTGCTAACTGGTCAAATTGATGCTGATGCCTCTCTGGACCAAGAACCATCATTTCAGTCTTATCAGAGTTTAAAAGTAGGAAGTTACTAGACATCCAGCTTCTCACTGCTGCAAGGCAGTCTTCTAAAGATTTTATGTGAGTAAGATTACCAGCAGTTATCTGCATGTACAATTGAGTATCATCAGCATAACAATGAAAGTCAATCCCAAAATGCTGCAGTATATGCCCAAGGGGTGCTTCATAAAGGTAGAAAAACAGGGGGCCTAAAACGGATCCCTGTGGGACCCCGAATTTCATGTCACTAAGGTTAGAAGTAGTGTCATCATACAAAACACAGTGAGAACGCCTGGACAGGTATGACGGCAACCACGCAAGCCCTAACTATAAGCTTTAGCAAAAAGGAAAGTTTTAAGCCTAATCTTAAAAGTAGAGAGGCTGTCTGTCTCCCTGATCCGACTTGGGAGCTGATTCCACAGGAGAGGAGCCTGAAAGCTGAAGGCTCTGCCTCCCATTCTACTCTTAAAAACCCTAGGAACTACAAGTAAGCCTGCAGTCTGAGAGTGAAGTGCTCTATTGGGGTGATATGGTACTACGAGGTCCCTAAGATAAGATGGGACCTGATTATTCAAAACCTTAAGTAAGAAGAAGAATTTTAAATTCTATTCTAGAATTAACAGGAAGCCAAGGAAGAGAGGCCAATATAGGTGAAATATGCTCTCTCCTTCTAGTCCCCGTCAGTACTCTAGCTGCAGCATTTTGAATTAACTGAAGGCTTTTCAGGGAACTTTTAGGACAACCTGATAATAATGAATTACAATAGTCCAGCCTAGAGGAAATAAATGCATGAATTAGTTTTTCAGCATCACTCTGAGACAAGACCTTTCTAATTTTAGAGATATTGCGCAAATGCAAAAAAGCAGTCCTACATATTTGCTTAATATGCGCATTGAAGGACATATCCTGATAAAAAATGACTCTAAGATTTCTCACAGTATTACTAGAGGTCAGGGTAATGCCATCCAGAGTAAGGATCTGGTTAGACACCATGTTTCTAAGATTTGTGGGGCCAAGTACAATAACTTCAGTTTTATCTGAATTTAAAAGCAGGAAATTAGAGGTCATCCATGTCTTTATGTCTGTAAGACATTCTTGCAGTTTAACTAATTGGTGTGTGTCCTCTGGCTTCATGGATAGATAAAGCTGGGTATCATCTGCGTAACAATGAAAATTTAAGCAATGCTTTCTAATAATACTGCCTAAGGGAAGCATGTATAAAGTGAATAAAATTGGTCCTAGCACAGAACCTTGTGGAACTCCATAATTAACCTTAGTCTGTGAAGAAGACTCCCCATTTACATGAACAAATTGTAATCTATTAGATAAATATGATTCAAACCACTGCAGAGCAGAGCCTTTAATACCTATGGCATGCTCTAATCTCTGTAATAAAATTTTATGGTCAACAGTATCAAAAGTAGCACTGAGCTCTAACAGGACAAGCACAGAGATGAATCCACTGTCTGAGGCCATTAGAAGATCATTTGTAACCTTCACTAATGCTGTTTCTGTACTATGATGAATTCTAAAACCTGACTGAAACTCTTCAAATAGACCATTCCTCTGCAGATGATCAGTTAGCTGTTTTACAACTACCCTTTCAAGAATTTTTGAGAGAAAAGGAAGGTTAGAGATTGGCCTATAATTAGCTAAGATAGCTGGGTCAAGTGATGGCTTTTTAAGTAATGGTTTAATTACTGCCACCTTAAAAGCCTGTGGTATATAGCCAACTAATAAAGATAGATTGATCATATTTAAGATTGAAGCATTAATTAACGGTAGGGCTTCCTTGAGCAGCGTGGTAGGAATGGGGTCTAATAGACATGTTGATGGTTTGGAGGAAGTGACTAATGAAAATAACAGAACAATCGGAGAGAAAGAGTCTAACCAAATACCAGCATTACTGAAAGCAGCCAAAGATAACGATATGTCTTTGGGATGGTTATGAGTAATTTTTTCTCTAATAGTTAAAATTTTATTAGCAAAGAAAGTCATGAAGTCATTACTAGTTAAAGTTAAAGGAATACTCGGCTCAATAGAGCTCTGACTCTTTGTCAGCCTGGCTACAGTGCTGAAAAGAAACCTGGGGTTGTTCTTATTTTCTTCAATTAGTGATGAGTAGTAAGATGTCCTAGCTTTACGGAGGTTTTTTTTATAGAGCAACAGACTCTTTTTCCAGGCTAAGTGAAGATCTTCTAAATTAGTGAGACACCATTTCCTCTCAAACGTACGGGTTATCTGCTTTAAGCTGCGAGTTTGTGAGTCAGGAGTCAGGCACTTCTGATTTAAGGCTCTCTTTTTCAGAGGAGCTACAGCATCCAAAGTTGTGCTCAATGAGGATGTAAACTATTGACGAGATAATCTATCTCACTCACAGAGTTTAGGTAGCTACTCTGCACTGTGTTGGTATATGGCATTGGAGAACATAACAAAGAAGGAATCATATTCTTAAACCTAGTTACAGCACTTTCCGAAAGACCTCTACTGCTGGATAGTCCATTAAAGTAAATGTAAATGTTATTAAGAAATGATCAGACAAAAGGGGGTTTTCAGGGAATACTATTAAGTCTTCAATTTCCATACCATAAGTCAGAACAAAGTAGTGGTGGGTGGACTCATTTACATTTTGAGTGAAGCCAATTGAGTCTAATAATAGATTAAATGCAGTGTTGAGGCTGTCATTCTCAGCATCTATGTGGATGTTAAAATCGCCCACTATAATTATCTTATCTGAGCCAAGCACTAAGTCAGACAAAAGGTCTGAAAATTCACAGAGAAACTCACAGTAACGACCAGGTGGACGATAGATAACAACAAATAAAACTGGTTTTTGGGACGTCCAATTTGGATGGACAAGACTAAGAGTCAAGCTTTCAAATGAATTAAAGCTCTGTCTGGGTTTTTGATTAATTAATAAGCTGGAGTGGAAGATTGCTGCTAATCCTCCCTCTAGGCCCGTGCTACGGTCATTCTGACAGTTAGTGTGACTCGGGGGTGTTGACTCATTTAAACTAACATATTCATCCTGCTGTAACCAGGTTTCTGTAAGGCAGAATAAATCAATATGTTGATCAATTATTATATCATTTACTAACAGGGACTTAGAAGAGAGAGACCTAATGTTTAATAGACCACATTTAACTGTTTTAGTCTGTGGTTCAGTTGAAGGTGCTATATTATTTTTTCTTTTTTAATTTTTATGCTTAAATAGATTTTTGCTGGTTGTTGGTGGTCTGGGAGCAGGCACCGTCTCTACGGGGATGGGGTATTGGGGGGATGGCAGGGGGAGAGAAGCTGCAGAGAGGTGTGTAAGACTACAACTCTGCTTCCTGGTCCCAACCCTGGATAGTCACGGTTTGGAGGATTTAAGAAAATTGGCCAGATTTCTAGAAATGAGAGCTGCTCCATCCAAAGTGGGATGGATGCTGTCTCTCCTAACAAGACCAGGTTTTCCCCAGAAGCTTGGCCAATTATCTATGAAGCCCACCTCATTTGATGTCGGCCTATAATTTTTTAATAGACTTCTTCTACTACCACCCACTTACTAGCCTAGGAAACCAAAGAGGAAACCAAAAATTAGCATTGGGTTTGGGGTGCACATGGGACTCAGGAATCATAGTACCAGGTGGAGTCAGTGGATATAGGTTCCCATGCAATCTTCAGATACATTGCTTAATTTTCCATTAATCATATTAAATGCTATTTATTTAGCAGGCACTGAGGTCTGTTATGATTTTTATGAATGACATCACTTACACAGTCACTTAGTACTCACTTTTGTCAGTCAGCCATCACCATAGTTTATAACGGTCACATGATCAAATACATGTTTTTGAAGGGAACAGAGGTGATGAGGAAGTAATGGGGAGATACAGTATCAAGGAGAGGAATGTGGGAAGGCAGATGGTGGTAGATTTTGCAAAAAGGATGGAAATATCTGTGTTGAATAGTTATTTAAGAAAAAGAAGGAGCACAGGGTATTGTATAAGAGTGGAGGAAGGTGCACACAGGTGGACTACATTATTTGTAGGTGATGCAGCCTAAAATTAATTGGCAATTGTAAGGTGGTGGCAGGGGAGAGTGTAGCTAGACGGCATCGCATGGTGGTTTGTAGAATGACTTTAGAGGTGAAAAAGAGGAAGAGACAGAGTTTTAAAAAAGGATCAGAAGGTGGAAGCTGAAGGACTTTTGTGCAATTCAAAGAGGAGATGAGACAGGCACTGGATGGAGGTGAAGCGATTTTGGTCAATTGTCAAACTACTGCAGATGTGGTGTGGGAGACAGCTAGGAACGTGTGAGGTGTGACATCTGGGCAATGGAAGGATGACGAGACTTGATGGTGGAATGAAGATGTTCAGGAAAGTATAAGGAGAAAGAGGTCTGTAAAAAAGAATTGGGATAGTCAGAGAAATGAAGAAAGTAGACAAGAGTACAAAGAGCTATGGTGTAAGGTGAAAAGAGAAGTGGCAAAGGCTAAGGAAAAAGGCATAAAGCAAGCTATAGAAGAAAAACATTAAGGAAGGAGAAAATGACATCTACCAACTGGCCAGACAAAGGGACCAAGCTGGAAAGGATGTGCAGCATGTTAGGATGATAAAGGATGGAGATGGCATTGCTGACAAATGAGTGTTGAGAATGTGGAGGGAATATTTTGAGAAGTTGATGGATGGAGAAAATGACAGAGAGAGAAGGCTGGGTGATGGAGGAGAGAGTAAATCAGGAAGTGCAAGGGATTAGTAAAAATTGAGGATGTCTATGAAAGAGGATAAGAGTTGAAAGGCAGCTGGTCCAGATGACATTCCAGTGAAGGAATGGAAATGTTTAGGAACGATGGCAGTGGAGTATGGAGGCAAAAAAGGACTTTGACTGTCTGAGGCTGTCTGTGGAAAAATAATAAAAAAAAAAAATCAGAGAATTGACAGGTTGTTGATAAATAGAGGCTTTTAATTTGAGGCCTTGAAGACACATGCAAAGTCAAAATCAATACAGCAGGATTTTGAATAAGTGTGCGCACAGAGCAGTTCTGAAGGTGCTCTTTTGTACACCAGCTAGGGCGGGGGCACAGCAATGGAACTTGCCTTCAATTACATTCTTACAATCTTTAAACTGTATTCTTGTCTCATAAGATAAGATGTTTGAAAATGTTCCGCCAAAATCATGCACACATGCATTTTTTAAGATGGCCACGACAGCTGTGTCAAGACCATCGATTTCTATTTAATCCACTAGATGACAGATGTAGCCTGTGAGCTGTTGCAGCGGTCATCTTGCTTAGCGTTATTATGCTTCGTCAGTCATTAGAGTAACTAGAAATAGATTATTTGTTGACTTAAATTTGGGTTAAAGTGATCTGAATGCTGTTTTGTGCAGCATTCAGGTGCTACGACAAGCTGACAAAGGAGTATCAGCTGGTTAAATGAAGGTTAAATAAATAAAAATGAATTGTGGAGTGAGGTTTCATAAGTGTGTATTATATGTAATATTAATCATGTGGGGAAATTACTAAAATTGCTGAATAAGGTTAGAAAACGATTTATTTTTTGTGTCTATTTGTATTCTGTAAAGTAGTGACTTCAGTTTTACTGCCTGAATGCTTTGTTGTGATAAATATCCCACCATTCGTTTAGTGATTAAATTAGAATTCTCACTTTCATAAATCTCAGTTTATCCCTTTAATTAGCCTCAGGTTTTTAATTCACATCAGGTTTTCCATCCTGAGACACTCTGTCAGAGAAAATTTGTAGACTGGAAATGCTTTTTTCTCTCAATTTGGTGGGTCACATGACAGTCGCTTTGACATTGTATATTCTGCTAATATAAGAATATACATGAATGAGATTAATTTCTCTATGATATACTCTGTGTAAACAGTGCAGTGCAGATTTCTTTCAACTTGGTCCAGAAATCATTGAATGACCTTACTTTCAGCCCAGTTGGGTTTCATTTTATTTATATTATTTGATATTTTCATGGAGAATTGCTCTGTAAAAGGGGCGCCGTGGGTTAAGATCAGTCTTTAATATCCATCCATCCATCCATTTTCTTTCTCCATTGGATCCGTATTCGGGTCACGGGGGCAGCAGCTCAAGCAAAGCCACCCAGAACCCTGAGGCATTCTCAAGCCAGCCGAGAGATGTAGTACCTCCAGTGTGTCCTGGGTCTTCCCCGGGGCCTCCTCCCAATGGGATGTGCCCGGAACACTTCTCCAGCGAGGCGTCCTGGGGGCATCCGGAAAAGATGCCAGAGCCACCTCAGCTGGCTCCTTTCGACGTGGAGGAGCAGCGGCTCGACTCCAAGCTCCTCTTGAGTGACCAAGCTCCTCACCCTATCTCTAAGGGAGCGCCCAGGCACCCTGCGGAGGAAACTCATCTCGGCCACTTGTGCTCGTGATCTCGTTCTTTTGGTCATGAGCCAAATCTCATGACCATAGGTGAGGATCGGAACGTATATCGATTGGTAAATTGAGAGCTTTGCCCCCCTGCTCAGCTCTCTCTTCACCCTGACAGTCTGATACAGCTATCGCATCACTGCAGATGCTGCACCGATCCGTCTGTCGATCTGACACTCCAGCCATCCCTCGCTCGTGAACAAGACCCAGAGATACTTAAACTCCTCCACTTAAGGCAAGGACACTCCACCGACCTGAAGAGGACAAGGCACCCTTTTCCGGTCGAGAACCATGGCCTCTGATTTGGAGGTGCTGATTTTCATCCCGGATGCTTCACACTCGGCTGCAAACCGCCCCAGTGCACGCTGAAGGTCCTGATTTGACAAAGCCAAAAGTGTGCACAGCTCTTATTTTGACCCCTGATTTCCCATCTTTAACTTAACTTCATAATGAAATTAATTAAGGATCAGACTAGTATCTGGTGTCGTGGCAGGCATAGTGTGTTTGACAAACTGATGGTATTATTTTCTAACTGGACTCGGAGACAAACATGTCCCAGTCTATTAAGTCTATTATAACAACGTCTGATCCTCTTCTGTATTTGTTTTGATAAATATTGGCTGTACAAATGTGGGACTGAGTTTGAATAAATGTAACAGCACAGTAATAGCACAGAAAATGCAGATTTATGGTGAAACTCTCTTGAAAACATTGATCAAGCCCACATTGATTTCTATTTATGTTTGGGTGTCTGGCGCTAACCAAGATAGCGGCGCTCTAGCAACAGCCAGCAAATGAGTGAATCGCCCGGTCCTCCATCTAGTGAGTAAATAGTATACAAATAATGAATGTTTATGAGTTCATTGGAACGTTCCAGCTTTCACCTCATGAAATATTCATACCATTGAAAGAATGTAAAAACATTCATTATTTGTTTTATATAACGGCTAAAATAGATCATTGTCATTTGATATTTTATTAATTTATAAACAACAGAAAAGGGACTTACATTTTGGTGTTCCACTGTGACGTGTAGTCCAGTGATGCTGTGCACTGACTTCGGACTTCCATAAAAAAAAAAGGACAAAAAAAAAAGACTTTGTGTAGTTCCTCAATTCAGCCAAAAATCACATCAGCGTTTCATGTTAGCAGCTCTTCATGCATCCAGACGGCTTACAGGGGACTGGATTTTGTGTGTGTGTGTGTGTAGCAGCGTCAGTTAACTCAATCAAATCATCATGTCGCTGTCCCATGCGCGCCCGCCCATGCAACTGGCTCGGTCCAGCTGTACCTCTTCAGTCCAGCAAAAAAAAAAGAAGTCATGTCAGAAATGAGTCCAGGTTTTCTTTCCCTTCCTGCTAACAGGCAGCACAGTGGATTTGTTTTGTGTGTGTGTGCATATCTTACAAGAATTAGCAGTAGCTCAAATTATGTCTCAGGAGTGTCGTGTTCCCCGCACGCGCGCACACACACACACGCAACCTGGTTGGCGCTTGTGCGTGCGTGAACAACAAAAATAAGACTGTATAGGTCCTCAGTGCAGCAAAAAAAATAAATAAAAAAATCACGTCAAAAATGAGTCCAGCTTTTGTTCTCTCTCCCTGCTAACAACCTCCAGGCAGCACAGTGGATTGGTTTTGTGTGTGCGTGGGCGCGCGCACACGTGTGGGTGCGCGTGTTTTTGCGACGCGCGCGTGTGCGAGTATGCGTGTGTGCGCGCGAGAATACGTGCATGAGCACGTGCACAAGCATGCGCATGCACGTGCTTGTGTATGCGTGATCGCGTGCGCGTGCACGTGATAGTGCAATGGTACCAAACGTATGGAACCAAATTTGCACTCTAAATGGAACGAAGCCACACTCTGAATGCAATGCAACACAAATGGGATGAATTAATCCATGTCATTTGACATACAAAGCACCAATCAAATGACAAGGATCCACTCAGCCGTTATATAAACATCGATGGTCAAGACAAATGTGCAATGGCACAATATCCAGATTTCTTCCTGGTATATAAATTCACAAATGTGCCAAATTTGGTGCTTTATGGTGTGGTTCTCCATCTTTTGCATTCTGATAAACCAACATTTCTCTTGAGAATGTGTGAAATTTTGAATGACTGGGTGCAATGTTGCAGACACAATATTTTAATGACGTGAGTAGGGGTGTGTCAGATTGGGAAAATGACCAAAGCTGGTGGGCGTGTTGTGATTCTGTATCACACGTCGGTCATCCCAATGGCTGCCATTCATGAATGTGGCTTTGAACTCACGTTATTCCCCTGCTTTGGAACCTTCTGACTTCCATCTGTTTCCAAACATGAAAAGGCATCTTTCTGGAACTCATTATAATACTGATAATGATGTTATATCTGCAGCAGATGACTTCCTTGAGAAAGGTATTAAGGCACTGCAGTGCCGCTGGAAAAAGTGTGTGGACTTACATGGAGATTATGTTGGGGGAAAAAAAAGCATTACATTCATGTAATAGTGGTTTCTGCTTGGCCAGGCTCAAAACCTTTCAAACACCCATTGGACTTTATCACATACTTTACTTAAAGTATGTCACATTTTCATCCCTCGCCATATAAACTCTGCCTCTACTGGTGGTTGGCTCTCACTGCGGTATTGTATCACTTCCTGTTCCGGAGCACAGCGGTGTTTTTCTGTATCTGTTAGCTGTTTAATCTGCGCAGTTAGATTGATCTAGTTATCTAGATTACGATTTGTTTCCCAGTGTAATCTTTACGTGCCTTAACTAAAGCACTCCTTCTGCTGAATCACCTCTAATTTATTTACACATTATTCACTTTGCGTGTTTTTAGGAATCCGCTAGCTTAGCGTAGCTACTAGCTCTTAGCCGATTTAGCATGGCGGCTTCTCCTGTCTCTCCCGCACTTTTCTGCTCTGGGTGTGAAATGTTTAGTTATTCCTCGGCCTCCTTTAGCAGTAATGGTACTTGTAATAAGTGTAGCTTATTCGTAGCTTTGGAGGCCAGGCTGGGCGAATTGGAGACTCGGCTCCGCACCGTGGAAAATTCTACAGCTAGCCAGGCCCCTGTAGTCGGTGCGGACCAAGGTAGCTTAGCCGCCGTTACTTCCCCCCTGGCAGATCCCGAACAGCCGGGAAAGCAGGCCGACTGGGTGACTGTGAGGAGGAAGCGTAGCCCTAAACAGAAGCCCTGTGTACACCGCCAACCCGTTCACATCTCTAACCGTTTTTCCCCACTCGACGACACACCCGCCGAGGATCAAACTCTGGTTATTGGCGACTCTGTTTTGAGAAATGTGAAGTTAGCGACACCAGCAACCATAGTCAATTGTCTTCCGGGGGCCAGAGCAGGCGACATTGAAGGAAATTTGAAACTGCTGGCTAAGGCTAAGCGTAAATTTGGTAAGATTGTAATTCACGTCGGCAGTAATGACACCCGGTTACGCCAATCGGAGGTCACTAAAATTAACATTAAATCGGTGTGTAACTTTGCAAAAACAATGTCGGACTCTGTAGTTTTCTCTGGGCCCCTCCCCAATCGGACCGGGAGTGACATGTTTAGCCGCATGTTCTCCTTGAATTGCTGGCTGTCTGAGTGGTGTCCAAAAAATGAGGTGGGCTTCATAGATAATTGGCAAAGCTTCTGGGGAAAACCTGGTCTTGTTAGGAGAGACGGCATCCATCCCACTTTGGATGGAGCAGCTCTCATTTCTAGAAATCTGGCCAATTTTCTTAAATCCTCCAAACTGTGACTATCCAGGGTTGGGACCAGGAAGCAGAGTTGTAGTCTTACACACCTCTCTGCAGCTTCTCTCCCCCTGCCATCCCCTCATTACCCCATCCCCGTAGAGACGGTGCCTGCTCCCAGACTACCAATAACCAGCAAAAATCTATTTAAGCATAAAAATTCAAAAAGAAAAAATAATATAGCACCTTCAACTGCACCACAGACTAAAACAGTTAAATGTGGTCTGTTAAACATTAGGTCTCTCTCTTCTAAGTCCCTGTTAGTAAATGATATAATAATTGATCAACGTATTGATTTATTCTGCCTAACAGAAACCTGGTTACAGCAGGATGAATATGTTAGTTTAAATGAGTCAACACCCCCGAGTCACACTAACTGTCAGAATGCTCGTAGCACGGGCCGGGGCGGAGGATTAGCAGCAATCTTCCATTCCAGCTTATTAATTAATCAAAAACCCAGACAGAGCTTTAATTCATTTGAAAGCTTGTCTCTTAGTCTTGTCCATCCAAATTGGAAGTCCCAAAAACCAGTTTTATTTGTTATTATCTATCGTCCACCTGGTCGTTACTGTGAGTTTCTCTGTGAATTTTCAGACCTTTTGTCTGACTTAGTGCTTAGCTCAGATAAGATAATTATAGTGGGCGATTTTAACATCCACACAGATGCTGAGAATGACAGCCTCAACACTGCATTTAATCTATTATTAGACTCTATTGGCTTTGCTCAAAAAGTAAATGAGTCCACCCACCACTTTAATCATATCTTAGATCTTGTTCTGACTTATGGTATGGAAATAGAAGACTTAACAGTATTCCCTGAAAACTCCCTTCTGTCTGATCATTTCTTAATAACATTTACATTTACTCTGATGGACTACCCAGCAGTGGGGAATAAGTTTCATTACACTAGAAGTCTTTCAGAAAGCGCTGTAACTAGGTTTAAGGATATGATTCCTTCTTTATGTTCTCTAATGCCATATACCAACACAGTGCAGAGTAGCTACCTAAACTCTGTAAGGGAGATAGAGTATCTCGTCAATAGTTTTACATCCTCATTGAAGACAACTTTGGATGCTGTAGCTCCTCTGAAAAAGAGAGCTTTAAATCAGAAGTGTCTGACTCCGTGGTATAACTCACAAACTCGTAGCTTAAAGCAGATAACCCGTAAGTTGGAGAGGAAATGGCGTCTCACTAATTTAGAAGATCTTCACTTAGCCTGGAAAAAGAGTCTGTTGCTCTATAAAAAAGCCCTCCGTAAAGCTAGGACATCTTTCTACTCATCACTAATTGAAGAAAATAAGAACAACCCCAGGTTTCTTTTCAGCACTGTAGCCAGGCTGACAAAGAGTCAGAGCTCTATTGAGCTGAGTATTCCATTAACTTTAACTAGTAATGACTTCATGACTTTCTTTCCTAAGAAAATTTTAACTATTAGAGAAAAAATTACTCATAACCATCCCAAAGACGTATCGTTATCTTTGGCTGCTTTCAGTGATGCCGGTATTTGGTTA
Source organism: Thalassophryne amazonica (assembly GCF_902500255.1). NCBI lineage: Eukaryota > Metazoa > Chordata > Actinopteri > Batrachoidiformes > Batrachoididae > Thalassophryne > Thalassophryne amazonica. The sequence continues at coordinate 63,173,710 of NC_047107.1, read as the reverse complement.
GACTCTTTCTCTCCGATTGTTCTGTCTGAGTTATTTTCATTAGTTACTTCATCCAAACCATCAACATGTTTATTAGACCCCATTCCTACCAGGCTGCTCAAGGAAGCCCTACCATTATTTAATGCTTCGATCTTAAATATGATCAATCTATCTTTGTTAGTTGGCTATGTACCACAGGCTTTTAAGGTGGCAGTAATTAAACCATTACTTAAAAAGCCATCACTTGACCCAGCTATCTTAGCTAATTATAGGCCAATCTCCAACCTTCCTTTTCTCTCAAAAATTCTTGAAAGGGTAGTTGTAAAACAGCTAACTGATCATCTGCAGAGGAATGGTCTATTTGAAGAGTTTCAGTCAGGTTTTAGAATTCATCATAGTACAGAAACAGCATTAGTGAAGGTTACAAATGATCTTCTTATGGCCTCGGACAGTGGACTCATCTCTGTGCTTGTTCTGTTAGACCTCAGTGCTGCTTTTGATACTGTTGACCATAAAATTTTATTACAGAGATTAGAGCATGCCATAGGTATTAAAGGCACTGTGCTGCGGTGGTTTGAATCATATTTGTCTAATAGATTACAATTTGTTGATGTAAATGGGGAATCTTCTTCACAGACTAAAGTTAATTATGGAGTTCCACAAGGTTCTGTGCTAGGACCAATTTTATTCACTTTATACATGCTTCCCTTAGGCAGTATTATTAGACGGTATTGCTTAAATTTTCATTGTTACGCAGATGATACCCAGCTTTATCTATCCATGAAGCCAGAGGACACACACCAATTAGCTAAACTGCAGGATTGTCTTACAGACATAAAGACATGGATGACCTCTAATTTCCTGCTTTTAAACTCAGATAAAACTGAAGTTATTGTACTTGGCCCCACAAATCTTAGAAACATGGTGTCTAACCAGATCCTTACTCTGGATGGCATTACCCTGACCTCTAGTAATACTGTGAGAAATCTTGGAGTCATTTTTGATCAGGATATGTCATTCAAAGCGCATATTAAACAAATATGTAGGACTGCTTTTTTGCATTTACGCAATATCTCTAAAATCAGAAAGGTCTTGTCTCAGAGTGATGCTGAAAAACTAATTCATGCATTTATTTCCTCTAGGCTGGACTATTGTAATTCATTATTATCAGGTTGTCCTAAAAGTTCCCTAAAAAGCCTTCAGTTAATTCAAAATGCTGCAGCTAGAGTACTGACGGGGACTAGAAGGAGAGAGCATATCTCACCCATATTGGCCTCTCTTCATTGGCTTCCTGTTAATTCTAGAATAGAATTTAAAATTCTTCTTCTTACTTATAAGGTTTTGAATAATCAGGTCCCTTCTTATCTTAGGGACCTCGTAGTACCATATCACCCCAATAGAGCACTTCGCTTTCAGACTGCAGGCTTACTTGTAGTTCCTAGGGTTTGTAAGAGTAGAATGGGAGGCAGAGCCTTCAGCTTTCAGGCTCCTCTCCTGTGGAACCAGCTCCCAATTCAGATCAGGGAGACAGACACCCTCTCTACTTTTAAGATTAGGCTTAAAACTTTCCTTTTTGCTAAAGCTTATAGTTAGGGCTGGATCAGGTGACCCTGAACCATCCCTTAGTTATGCTGCTATAGACGTAGACTGCTGGGGGGTTCCCATGATGCACTGTTTCTTTCTCTTTTTGCTCTGTATGCACCACTCTGCATTTAATCATTAGTGATCGATCTCTGCTCCCCTCCACAGCATGTCTTTTTCCTGGTTCTCTCCCTCAGCCCCAACCAGTCCCAGCAGAAGACTGCCCCTCCCTGAGCCTGGTTCTGCTGGAGGTTTCTTCCTGTTAAAAGGGAGTTTTTCCTTCCCACTGTAGCCAAGTGCTTGCTCACAGGGGGTCGTTTTGACCGTTGGGGTTTTACATAATTATTGTATGGCCTTGCCTTACAATATAAAGCGCCTTGGGGCAACTGTTTGTTGTGATTTGGCGCTATATAAAAAAATTGATTGATTGATTGATTGATTGATTAAAAGAATGTGCCTCATGCAAAAAACACTTTTGTAAACTTCTGTTAACTTTGTCTTCCCTTTTTTGGTATGAGTGTGCCTCGATTCAGGAAATGCTTTTGAGACTAGATAATTGTGTAAATAACCTGTGTGTTCATGGTGAATGGTACCTGCTCTGTGTAATTCAGTGGACATTCATGAAAAGAGTGAATAAGCATGAGTAACACTCCAAAAAGTACCAAATAAGGCTACATGCCCTGCGTACATGGCAGAGACATCCAATAATGAAACTGAGATTGGAGACACAGAGGAGGAACTTTACATAATTAGTGATTGGTGTCATGCTGTCAGAGAAGGACAAATTAATTGTCTGTAACTGGTAACTCAGTAAAAAGTGGGACATGCTGAAGTCAGTGATCAGGAAAAATAAGGAGTGCTGCTATTATCGCCTCACCCAAGGGTCAGAGTCTGTCACTGTAGTAACAGTTTAACATAAAAAAAATGGATTAAAACCTGTCTTGTCACATCAAGGAGGAGGATCCTCTCAAAGGCTGAGGAAGCATAGACATGACTGAAGTGAATGTCCCAACAAGTTCAACACATTCTGGTCATACACATACACTTCTGATGGCCAGGTCCAGGAAGTCATTGAAAGCTTGGCTCTTGTGTGGAGAAAAGATTATGTTGTTTTGCCCCTGTCTTAAAGTAACCCTAATGATGTACTTGTTATTATTACACTAATTGCACAAATTTGTTTTTGTAGCCACTAACGACTGGGAGTGAAGCATGCTGGGGTCATTCTGAACTGGGAGTGAAGAGCTGGGGTCATTATGTTTTTGCAAGAGGAAAGCTGAGATCATTATGTTTTTGCAAGAGGAAAGAACTTTCAGATGCCTGTTGATTAAAGGAATTATGTGCGCCAAGGAGTTTGAGATGGCCACTCACCCTCCCTTCGTGCACACACTAGAAAAGAGGGGGTAAAGCCATGCTTCGATAGAGTCTGCTGCGGGTTTCGTATGAACGCCCAGCCGGTTGACAAGCGTACTCTGCCGAAGGTGTTGGCTCTCCACCTTAAAGGCGTCACGGTAAGAGAGAAAGAGATGTTTCATGCGCTGCAACCACTTGTGCTTGATGTAACTGCTTTTGTGGGGAATAAATATACGCCTGTTTGTTCTAGCAAAGTGCAGTCTGTGTGATCATTTCTGTGTGCCGATCTGACCGAACCTTGTTTCAAAACAGCTCTTAGTCTTGATCAAGGGCATTTGCAAACCTAGACACTCCAAGTCCTCACTCAGCTATTCAAGTGCTGGAATCAGGACTCCACTGATTCTGCAAATATCACAGCATTGAACATGTCAAGGTCAGTAAAGCTTTCCTTGCCAAAAAAACACACCAAAGTCATTGGTTTCCACAACCCTACCACGTCGTCCACCTTCCACCCAGTCCGTGCAAGCACTGAACAGTGCAGGAGCCAGAACACATCCCTGAGGAATGCCAGTCTTCACTGGGAAAAACTCAAGCGTTGAGTCTAATAATGAAAGAAAAACTCCTGATGTCATATCAAACACCATAAAAAAGACTGTAAGACTTTCAGTGTCAGAGCCAAATTTATCTATTTAGCTGATAACTTTAAAAAAAAAGCCTCAGTGTTGCCTTCATTTAGTAGTTACTTGAACATGGAACTCACATTGTTTCTGACTGGGAGACAGGTGTAAATTCCAAAGTGATCCATGCTGGTGAAAGAACTGAAGCCCACATGTAATATTTAGCATCTACAAAGGCAGCACAGAGACACAGCTGGAGCATTCCAGGTTATAGATTTAGTGTCTCGCTCAAGGGTACTTTGGCAAACGCATCGAATACAGCTGAGTTGTAAAAAGCAAGTTCAAAGCAATCACTGGAAGCAGAAATATATGGCGCATCCAGAAAGTATTCACAGCGCTTCACTGTTTCCACATTTTATGTTACAGCCTTATTCTAAAATGCAGTAACTTCATTTTCCCCTTCAAAATTCTGCTCACAACACCCCATCATAACATTAATAAGTTTTTTATTGTTATTTTTGCAAATTCATTAAAAATTAAAAACTAAGAAATCACATGTACATAATTCACATCCTTTACTTAATACTTTGTTGATGCATCTTTGACAGCAATTACAGCCTCAGGTCTTCTTGAATATGATGCCACAAGCTTGGCGCACCTATCTTTGTGCAGTTTTGCTCATTCCTCTTTGCAGCACCTCTCAAGCTCAGTCAGGTTGGATGGGAGCATAGATGCACAGCCATTTACAGATCACTATAGAGATGTTCAATCAGATTCCGGTCTGGTCTCTGGCTGGGCCACTCAAGGACATTCACAGAGTTGTCCTGAAACCACTCCTGTTGTGGGTATGCTTGTCTGTGCACTACGTATTATTTTGTGCTGTATGTACTCTGTTAATAGTATTACTTTCGGTACGTGTTCATTTGTTAGTGTTATTTTCTTTGTAGGTTCATTAATACCTGTCTGATCCCTGTGTGTGGTCTGGGTCTCCTGTGTTCCATCCCTCCATCCTCACCTGTGTGTCTTGTTATGTCTTCCTGTTGCACTCCTTCTCGTGTTTGAGTCCTACTTTGCTTTTCTGCTTTAGTTCTGGATTTTAGGTTTAGTCCTTATTCGTTCTTATAGTCTTTATATTCTGACCATGCATTTATCTCTTCTAGATTGGACTACTGCAATGTTCTATTTTCTGGTTTACCGCAGTCTAGCATTAGGGGTCTCCAGTTGGTTCAAAATGCTGCAGCCAGACTTTTGACACGAAGCAGAAAGTTCGACCACATTACACCCATTTTGGCATCCCTTCACTGTCTTCCTGTCCCAGTGAGATCAGATTTTAAGGTTCTGCTACTAACCTATAAAATGATTCATGGACTAGCACCCTCCTACCTAGATGACCTAATTAAACCTTACGTACCGGCCCGGGCTTTACGTTCTCAGGGTGCAGGACTACTTTGTGTCCCTAAGGTGAATAAGAAGTCTGCGGGTCACAGAGCTTTCTCTTATCATGCCCCTGTTCTGTGGAATGATCTCCCTGCGTCAATAAAACAGTCAGATTCTGTGGAGACTTTCAAGTACAGACTTAAGATGCACTTATTTTCCCTTTCATATGGCTAGCATACTGGTACAGTTTTGTTTTACGCTTTTTACTCTTTTAATTCATTTTATTAGTAATTGGAGCGTGCCGCAGCCTCAACTTTACCGAAATTCTGGGTCTTTTAGTGAAGTTTAGGACTAGTGGCCGGTGATCACCTTAGTATTTCTCTGTTTTTCTTGTTGTTTAATGCTGACAAATTATACAGTAATTTTTGTCTTTCTGATGCCTGATTCTGTTTTTCTCTGTTTAAGGTGCAGCTCCATCCAGAGATGGGAGTTGTGTTCGTGTTGGCGATCCTCCTGTCCTGTGCGCCAATAGCATTTCTTGTATATTTGTGCGTGAATTGTTCTGTGAACTGTTCTGTAAGCAGAGGGTCACCCCTTTGAGTCTGGTCTGCTTGAGGTTTCTTCCTCAGAGGGAGTTTTTCCTTACCACTGTTGCTCTGGGGGTTGGTAAGGTTAGACCTTACCTGTGTGAAGTGCTTTGAGGCAACTCTGTTGTGATTTGGCGCTATATAAATGAAAATAAATTGAAATAAATTGAAAATTGAATTGACCACCTCCTGCTGTCATTGTGTTAGTTCTCTCACTCTGGCACTTTATGTACTCTTTTGGTTTTGTTACTTCTCCTACTCTAGTTTGTAATCATTATGTTTATGTTCCACTCACCTGCAGATGTCTGTTTAGTTTCTGTTCATCCTTTTATTGTTAGTTGTTACTTGACCTTTGACCTTTCACACATCTGTCCTCCATTTTGTTCGGTCAGTTCCTCTTTATGCTCTTGCTCCTCCTCCTTCCCCTAATTAGACACATCTGTTGCTCATTAGTGGGTTTGTATTCAAGTCCTCACCTGTCCTCAGGTCAGTTGTCTGTAGATTCACTGTGTTCCAGCTGTTCCTTCTGTGAGTATTTTGTGATTTTCCAAACTGTCTGTTTCTGTGGTTGCTGGGGGTTGTATCTTTTTTTTTTTTTCTTTCTGTTTTTTTGGACTCTGCTCCTCCAGCCCTGTCTTACTTTCTTTGGAACTCTTGTTACACTGTGGGCTTTGGTATTGGGGGGAAAATAAACCACCTTGACTTTTGCACCTACCTTTTGTGTCTGGCTGCTTGTATTTTTGGGGGCTGTATTGTATTTTTGAACACACAAACATAACTACTCCTTTGATATATTGTGTGCTTTGTGTCATTGTCCTGCTGAGAGATGAATAGCTGCCCCAGTCTGAAGTCGAGTGCTTTAGAGCAGGTTTTTATCCATGATGTCGCTGTACATTGCTGCATTCATCTTTCCCTCAGTCTTGACTAGTCTCCCAGTTCCTGCCACTGAAAAACATCCCCACAGCATGTAAACACGACACCTGGTATTCACACCAGCAAGTGCAATCTGTCTCATCAAACCTGAGACTTGTCACCTCCCTGACTAAGGCCCTTCTCCCCCGATCGCTCAGTTTAGATGACAGCCAGTTCTAGGAAGAGTCCTGGTGGGTCCAAACTTATTACATTTGTGATGTCAGCCACTGTGCTCACTGGGACCTTCAAAGCAGCAGAAATGTTTCTGTATTCTTCCCCAGATTTGCGCCTCGGCAATCCTGTCTCGGAGTTCTACAGACAATTCCTTTGACTTCATGCTTGCTTTGTGCTCTGACATGCACTGTCAACTGTGGGACCTTATATGTAGACAGGTGTGTGTCTTTCCAAATCATGTCCAGTCAACTGAATTTACCCCAGGTGGACTCCAATTAATCTGTAGAAACATCTCACGGATGATCAGTAGAAATAGGATGCACCTGAGCTCAATTTTGACCTTCATGCCAAAGGCTGTGAATACTTATGTGCACGTTTTATTTTTAATAAACTTGCAACAATCATTATGGTGTACTGTGTGTAGAATTTTTGAGGAAAAAATGTCATCACTTCCTGAATGCACTGTATCTTCTATTGTATACCACTTATCAGTCACAGTCATTCATTTTTGTTTTATTGTGACTTGGTCTTATTTATTGTGTGGATGGATGCTTATGTGCCACTGATACAAAAACAACTAACATTTTTAACTTTCACTGTGGACATTTTAAAGTACGAGGTCTATTAGATAATAAACCGACCCTTTTATTTTTTTTTTTTAACTATATGGATTTGAATGACGTGCGATTACACCAATCATGCTTGAACCCTCGTGCGCATGCGTGAGTTTTTCGTGTCGGTGACATCATTTCCCTGTGGGCAGGCCTTGAGTGAGATGTGGTCCCGCCCTCTCGGCTGAATTCCTTTTTCACACGCTGCTTGAGATGACGGCGTTGCTTTATCAGAATGTTTTCTGGACCTGTGAGGAATATCCGAGTGGACACTATTCAAGAAATTAAGATGGTTTTTGGTGAAAAGTTTAACGGCTGATGAGAGATTATGGGGTGTTTCTGTCAGTGTAAGGACTTCCCACGGAGCGGGACGTCGTGCAGCGCTTCCAGGCGCCGTCATCTGGCTGTTTCGAGCTGAAATCATTCTAATTTAAGGCTCTGTTGACCCAGGACGTCGTGAGAGAACAGAGAAGATTCAGAAGAGGCCGGCATGAGGACTTTATGCGGACATTCCACTGTTTAAGGACATTTTTTAATGAAAGACGTGCACGCAAATTCGCCGAGTCGTTTCCGTGACGACTCGGCAAATCTGTGTGCGCCGCGACAGGAAAAACACCTCCGTGTTGAAAACCATTTGTAAAATTCAGGTGGCTTTTGATGGCTTTCAACAAGTGAGTAACTGAGAAATTGTTTAACAGCTGGGGCATGTTCAAACTTGCCCGTTAAGGTTTCCAACGGAGGTGTTTTTCCTGTCGCAATCCCCCGCGGTCGGATCCGGCCCGATATGCGACTCTGCCTGCACGTTCTTTCATTACAAAATGTCCGTTAACAATGGAATGTCCAAATAAACTCCTCATGCCGACTTCTTCTGAAAGTTCTCAGTTCTCTGACGACTTACTGGGTCAACAGAGCCTGAAATGTGGAAGCTTTCAACTTGAAACGGTGAGACGCTGCCGCCTCGAAGCGCAGATCGCCGTCAGGCGCCGTGGGCCGTCCTTACGGCGACACTACTAGATCAAAATCTCTCATCAGCCGTTAAAATTTTTTACCGAAAACCAGCTGAATTTATCAAATGGTGTCGACTCAGTTGTGCCTTACAGTTTTGAAAAAAATTTGATCAAACAAAGCAGCAGTCTCTGAGCCATTCCTAAACAATGAAAAAACGACGAGAGGGTGGGCGACTCCTCACTCAAAGACTGCCCACAGGCGAATGACGTAACCGACAGGCGTGAAAAAACTCTTGCATGCCCACGAGGGTTCAATCATGTCTGATGTAATCATACGTGATTCAAATCCATATGGTTTTTGAAAAAAATAAGGTTGGATACTTTTCTAATAGACCTCGTATTATACATGTGACTATCAATTAGACATGCAGACTTTGTTTTTGTTTTTTTTTCTTGTTTGAAAGGTTCATTCTTTTGCAGTTTTTAAAAATACTTTCATATTGATCAGGGATTTCTTTACTGAAGACATAATTGTCTGCTTAACTAGACTATAACACTTTTTTATAATTAGCACTTTCAAATTATGTCTTACCACATTCACATACAAACGTTAGGGGCCCTATGTTAACCAGTGCTGGACTGGGTCCAGCAGTCGACCCACTGAGGGAGTGACAGTTGTTGTGGCAGACCGGGTTGTTCCATTTGTGTCACGTTACCCTGTCAGTGACTGTATTATGAGGCTCAGAGTGGAGCATTCGCTGGGTGTTTGTCAGTCCATGCTCCGACTGCAGTATGTCAATAGTTAACAAATGTGACAGCAATACTTCAAATTTGGCCTACTAAATTCTCCAATATTACAACAAATTTTAGTCTTCAATTCTCTGTTGTACTAACTACTACTGACAGTTGTATTGGGGTTGGGGGGGGGGGGGGGTGTTTTTAATAAAATAAAATATCTAAATAGACTTTATAAGCTAAAACCAAATTCACGTAATGCCGTCTCTTAAAATTTTGTCTTCTGACGTTTTAGTTTGTCTAGTTTTATTGGAATGAATATCACAAGGCCTTAGTCAACTAAATCTACAGTTTAGTTGCCTAAAATCTTATTGTATTTGACTATCACATTAAAATTTGAAAAATTCAGATGATTAAATTATGAACAATTAAAATTTAGTCAAGACTATTGTATGACTAAATATGCCATCACAGTAAACACTGGACTCCATTCTAGCTTTGAAGGCCCACAGTCTACAGGTTTTCACATGAACATTCACCTCTCATTAACCTGCTGAAGCGATGGTTAGAATAAAAACCTGCAGACTGTTGGTTCTTATGGTACACAGTTAACCAGGAGACCTTCTGTGAACTGTCAGAGCACTGATTCTCTGCCATAACCCTCTACATGTGGCCCTTAAACCAAACCTGTATTCTTACCCATATAAGTAAGATGATGGTGAACAATCATGAAAATCAATGCCAAAAGGTTATGAAATGCTGGTTGTAGTAACAGTCCTCAGACACTAGAGGGATGTAGTGGCTCACACTTCTCAAATCTAACTTGAGCTTAAGTGTAACTTTTTTTTTTGTGCACAAGCTTTCTCCCAAATCCAAAGACATGCAGGTTAGGTGAATTGGAAACTTTAAATTGACCATAAGTGAATGTGTTTGTCTATATGTGCCCCTGCTGCAACAGACTGGGGACCTGTACCCTGCCTTATGCCCTGTGACTGCTGGGATAGGCTGTAAATACACTATGGCCAGAAATCAAACCATATTTACAATTTTGTACCTACAATGGAAGGACAGCCATAGGGGCAGACACATTTTTGTATGTGTGTCAGAGAGGGGGAGAGAAATAGAAATGACATCAGCTTACACTGCAACAGGCCTGCACTGTGAAACCAAAGCAACAACTGAAACTGGACAATCGTAATAAGGCAGTTAACAAGCATAACTCTCTGCTGATGTAATGCATATCTGGCAACATGAGCACACATGCTTAACTTTTATGTAATCACCTCTCAGCTGGCATTCATAAATTACTGAAAAACTCATTCTTACATTCAAAGGTTTTGCGTGTGTGGGGTGTGTTTTTTTTTTTAAACCTGCCGAAGAGGTAATGGTTTCACCAGCATTTAACAGTTTGCTGAAGGTAATGAATGGATTTCAGTAATGAAATTTGGTGAGCAGATACTGTCTAATGTTCCATTAAAATTATTTTAATGGAACATTAGACAGTATCTATTGAAACTGAAATTGAATTGCAGGGTGATCAGATCCAGAGGAAATGTGTAGCAAGATTTAACTCAAAGTTGAAAGCATGTTGATGAAACTTGGCAAGCAGATGGATAATGTTCTAGAAAATGATGGATTTGATCAGGAACATACGTTCCAGAACATATTTGCCTTTAGTATGGGGTATGTGCTCTCTGAGTGCCCCTAGTTCTGTTCGTCTTCTGGAACTTATCTGCACTAGAACCTTGCAGATGAGTCTGCATCACTTCATAATCTATTAATACCTGTTCTAAAACTGTGTTTATGTGATATACGACGTACATGCTTGCAATCACTAGGAATTAATTTTACAGCAAGTTGGACTGATGCTGGTTGATGAACTTAATGGGTGACCTATTACAGCACAGAGAAGCTATGTTACTCTTACACTGTGGTAAAAATACCACCTGTTCTCTTGTCTTTCTCAGAATTGTGTTGACATCATTGTAAGGTATCGCAGCATTTTCCTGCAGATACACCATTTAAAAATAGCTGGTGCTGGTTCATTCTGCCAAAGTGTAAGTCTTTTCAGCTTCTCTCTTGTTTCACAGCAGATCCAAAGTGGCTCTGCATGTTGGCATTAGTTTGAAGCCCTCTTTGACAAAACTCCCTGTTATATGGAGAATGGGCAGGGGTGGCCTCAAACCAGGAACCTTCTGAACTGGAAATAGCCTAAGCACATTTATTTACTTGGCTAATACCAGTGTCTCGCTCTGACAAAGTGGATATGTGAAAATATAGTTTTATCTGTAATAGTAATGTATGTTATGTCATGCATTGTAACTTTTGTGTGGAAAAGTAGTTTCCTGATTATGATTGACACAATATGTAGAAAAGACATAATATAGAGTATAGGCCCTTTGGTGCCCATGCTTATTCCCAGATTTTGTAGCGTGAAGTGGACAAGAGTCTACAACTCTCTCTGGATGGGATCCCAGCCCATCACAAGTTACTTCCCCAGCTGAGGCTATTACCCATTTGGAGAGGGGTAGACTGGGACAATGCAGATGTGTTATCCAAGGACACGGACAGTTAGGATGACCAGAAATCAAACCCATGTGTACATGTTGGCATGGCTGTAGGAAGAGGATTTGAATTGGGGATGCAGTAGTGGAGTGTTCCACTAAACCAACAACAATGCATCCAAAAAGGCTACACACAGTATTTAAATGGCACAAAAGTTTCTATATTTCATTTCGACCTTGTTCTCTGCAACAGGGATCAGACATCGCACATGCATTATTAGCATCAACAAATGTAGAGATGCTAGGAGGAAAAAAAGGTGAGCAAGTGTTGCAACTATCACCACACTATATTAGAGGCTATAGAATACTTATTCAGAAATGTTTATTATTCTCAAAAATTAAATGGTTATATACATAACAAGAAAGCAATTTTAAATCTTTTTAATATGTATTGATTTTTTGTCATCCCCTCCCTGGTTCACCATGTTATCATGGAGGGGTTTGTGCATTGACCTTTACAAGGGGCAATTCGGAAAGGCCCTCTATAATGTACACTTATAAGGATGGAGTCACTTTGCCTGGAATAGGGAAACCAGGGCCTTCTCCTGGAGCCAAGCCTGGGTGGGAGCTTGTAGTAGGTGACCTGATGCTCAGGTCTGCAGCTACGAGGCTCAGTTGGGCTAAACCTGAAAAAAATTAAATGGTGTTACCTCCATCTCGGCTCACCACCTGCAAATAGAGGGTGTGGTGTACTGTTTCACAGGCAGTGGACGGGGACAAATTGCTCATATGGACTGAGACTCTGTTATGGTACTTGTCATGAACTTGAGGTGATGTGGCACAGAAGGTTGTGGGACCCAAATGCAAGAACTGAGATAGTGGTGTTGAAATAGAAAGGCTTTATGGGTCAAAATGAGCTGTGATTTAGTACACAGTTAGATGGTCAACGATGCAGAGGTACAGGTAGTTGGCAGTCAAAGGTGTCGTCAAAGGTAAGCTCAGATCTTTAACACAGGCAGCGCAAGATGAGGTCACAAAACTGAACAGGGTCAGTACATGGCAAGACAAGGCAGAACTATGAAAAGGCTGGTACGAGGACTGTGAAAATCTGCAAACTGGCGAGGCTTGAGTGGAAACGGAGGGCTTAAATATCAAGGGTGGAAATGAAAGTGAGAACAGGTGTGTTGGATGAATCAGGAAGGGGGCATGGCAAACAGAAGAAATAGGAAAGTTCAGGTGGGCGTGACTAAGTGCAAAAAGACTGAACAGCAAAATGAAAAAAAAAATTCTGATAAAGAAAGAAAAACAGGACAAAATACAGAGAGAAAAACCAACAGTGAACAACATAAAATGCCAACAGAAAGAAATGACCAAAAACCAATAAATGTTAAGGTGAACAGACCAGCCAGAGCATAAAAGGCTAAGACTAAACTAGAAGGGAACTGACCATGGCTCAAGTATAAAAACTAACACTAACAAAATGGCAAAACAACCTATAGACTAAATATAAAACAATCCCAGATTACAGAATAACAGAACAGAAAAATAAGTGAAACTGAAAACAAAACCAGAGACAAAAGTATACTTCACAGAAAAGACCTGACTAAAGCATAACAAACAATGCAATCAGTGACTAATGCATAATACAAGAAATGAGAGAAACGGAGCCAAACTAAGACTGAAGGAACTAAGGAACAAGAGTGAAAAAAATAAAAGGGAACAATAAATTAAAATATGACAAAACAGTTACTAAGACAAAAATACACCATCACTGATAGAAGACCACAAATAAATGAATGATGAACAGAAAACCAATCCAATGATAACATGAGCATGACAAGAATACAAATACAGACGTACGGAACAAGAAAACATAAATCAGTACAAAACTTGTGACAGGCGGCCCAACAAGGGCAGGATCATGACAGTGTAACCTGGTAGACTTTTTGTGATTTTTGCAGTGTTTGTGGGGTTTGCAGTGGGTGTGTTTGTGGAGTGACACAGGTGAGCACAATTAGTCTTGAGAACACACTCTTTATGGAGCAGGAAGCAGCACCTCACTCTGTTGTGCTGTGTTCACCTGAGGTCAGGTATGCACTTTCAGTCACTGGTTTTCCCTTTACTCAAACCCCTTTTTACTGATTTTTAATTTTAGACATATGTGCTTGTGTTTTAATGGAAACGCCCCATTTTGCGGTGTTCACCTGAGGTTAGGCCAGGTGCTGAACAGAGCTTCCGGCATCGCCCAGGAGGAGGAAAACCCTGGGACACTGGGCTGTGGTTACCTGCTGCACAGCCCTGCCAAATAAAAGGCAGACCCTACCTCTTCCATTTGGACTTGTGGATGAACATTTTTTAACTTTGGAAATAAAGTGGAGATACACAAAGGACTGATAAACCTTGGGTAACAAAGGGACTTCTGAATGCATGTAAAAAGAAAAATTTATTGTATAAGCAGTTTTTTAAAAAGTTGTTAAAGATTATCCATCTTACTTTTATATAGACTCTGATAAAATTGTAAAATAAATAAAATTATTGCTGATTATTTTAATGATTATTTTGTTAATGTTTGTAAAAATTTATCAAACTCAATTGTACCTACAGCAACGTGTTCTATGGACAACTGTAAATTAATTAATAAAATTCAGGATTCAATGTTTATTAGAGAAATGAATGACAAATAAACTTTTAACATAGTTCATAAAATTAAGGGGAAATAAGTCCACTGACATAGATAGCTTTGATATGGTTTTGATTAAGAACATTATTGACTGTATTATCAAACCCTTAACATATATTTGTAACCTGTCACTCATGACTGGGAAATTTCCCTCCAGAATGAAAATTGCTAAGGTGATACCATTGTTTAAATCTGGTGATAAACACATTTTTTGAAATTATAGGCCAATCTCTTTACCACAGTTTTCTAAAATTCTGGAAAAAATATTTGTAAAGAGGTTGAACAATTTTATAGAAAAACATCATATACTTAACGAACAGCAGTATGGTTTCAGAAAAGATCGAACAACTTATTTGGCTTTAATAGACTTTGTGGAACAAGTTACAAATGCAATAGAGAAGAAGCAATACACTTGGGTTTTTTGACTTACAGAAAGCATTTGATACTACTGATCATACCGTATTATTGGAAAAATTACAGATGTATTAGAGGACTGGCCTTTAACTGGATAGCTAATGATTTATGTAACAGATATCAGTGTGTTCACCTTGGTGGGATAAAATCAGAATTTTTGAGGATTACATGTGGAGTGCCCCAGGGGTCAGTTCTCGGGCCATTATTGTTTTTGCTGTATATTAATGATATAGGTTTGGTTTCTAAGTCTTTGAGTTGTATTTTGTTTGCTGATGATACAACTGTGATTGGTAGTGGAGATGATTTGAGACAGCTCTTGGACTTGGTGGAGAGGGAACTGCAAAAAGTTAAATACTGGTTTGACTCTAATAAATTAAGTGCATTATATTTGGAAATAAGCCTAGAAATTTAAGCAGTAAATTATTGTTGAATGGTATTGAAATTGTATCTCAAACTAAATTTCTTGGAGTTTTTGTTGATGACAAGCTCAGTTGGAATACTCATATAAAACATATTGAGTCCAAAATATCAAAAGGTATTGCTATCTTGTACAAAGTACAATACTTTCTCCCCCAAAATCAGTTGGTTTCATTATATCACTCATTACTTGTCCCTTATATGACTTACTGCATTGAAGTTTGGGGAAATACATATAAACCAAATACTAATCCAATATTTTTGTTACCAAAAAAAGCTATGAGTGATAAGTAAAAAACCATATCGTGAACCAAGAAATTCACTGTTTGTTCGTCTTCAGTTTTTGAAATTTTATGACTTCGTTGATTATTTTACAATACAGATAATGTATAACGTTAAAAATGGACTCTTGCCTCAACATGTCCAGGAAGAAAGGTTTGAACTACTGCTAAAAGTCATTGCATTTCCATAAAGGGTGTTAGAGTGTGGAATGATTTAGATTGTATTAAAGTATCTAGTACATTGGCTTGTTTTAAAAGTCTGTATAAAAATAATATGATGTTATAGTTTTGCGTAATTAATTAAATTGCCTGTGTGGCTATTTTTTGTTTTTGTTATATTACTTTTTATGTTTCATTGCTGACTGGTGTTTATTTTTCTTTTGTACACAGAAACTGATGTACGGGGTGGGTGTTTCAGCTGCACTAAATTGGTAAATTGTTTGAGTTTTGTTCTATATGTTTTTTAATTTTTGTTTTCTCTTGACTTGTTTTGTAAATGAGAGATTTTGTTCGTGCGTGCTGAATAAATCATTCATTCATTCAAAAACTTGTGACTTGCAACTTTCTGGGTCTGTACATTTGTCCATCTCTTCAAATCTGGTTGGTCAGATTGAACTGCGGGTGTTACAACAGTACTTGAGTCTTGGAATATTTTCTAGTGGGGAAGGAGCTTGAGCTTCTGTGGGAGGCTTAGTGAATCCAACTACAAATGGTTGGGCTCACCTCCACGCGCTGCATGGGCTCTGGAACCAAAGTCCTTTAGAGTGGCAGTCAACTGTGACTGAACTTGAGGCTAGATTGCCTAACATCTTAGTCTCAATCTTAGAGGATGCCCAGTCAGTAGCTAGTATTGTGGATGGTTTGAATTCACTGCTTAAAACTACACTTGATATGATTGCACCACCTTTATTAAAACCATGCTGTCCCAAAGCACAGTTGCCTTGGTTTATTGGTCACCTTGCGCGACCTTAGGCAGAAGGCTAGAGCTTTAGAACGGAAATGGCATAGTTCCAAAAACTAAAAGTATTCCATCTTGCGTGGTGCGATGCCCTTTTAGATTATAAGCATGTACTATTGACTACAAAGTGGGCCTATTACTCTGAGTTGATCAATAAAAAAACAAGTATAAATCAAAGTTCTTGTTTGACACTGTGGCAATACGTCTTCATGGACAGCCACCTGTAAGTCATTCTCCATTTTCAGCACAGGACTTCTTGGATTACTTTGAGAAGAAAATTGAAAATATTAGGTTAAACATATCCCAGCATGCACCAGTTCACCCACTGCACCCTGCTATTGAGGTGGGTACTATGGCCGTGGTGCCACCTAGATTTAGAGTTTGATGGTATCTCACTAGATGTGCTGGCGAAACTTGTAATGTCTACAAAAAGCACAACCTGTTTACTTGACCCCATCCCAACAAATCTGTTTAAGGACCTCTGGCCTATTCTTGGGCCGACAGTGCTGGAAATTGTTAATCTTTCATTAACTTCTGGATCTGTTTCTAAATGTTTTAAATCTGCAGTGATTAAACCATTACTTAAAAATACCTAATCTTGACCCTAGTGAACTGAAAAATTATAGGCCCATATCAAATCTATCATTTTCCTCTGAAATTCTGGAAAAAGTTGTCTCATGGCAGCTTGTGGACCATCTTACCAAGAATAATCTTTTTGAGCCACTGCAGTCTGATTTCAGAAAATCCCACTTCACAGAGACATCTCTTACTAAAGTGGTGAACCATCTTCTGCTCACAATGGATACGGACACGACTTTGATTTTGGTGCAGTTGGATCTTAGTGCTGCATTCGATACCGTGGATCATCGTGTTTTACTTGATAGGTAGGAGCATTACTTTGAGATTACTGGAAGTGCCCTTGCATGGTTAACGTCATATCTATCCAGTTGCTCTCTTTGTGTTTTATACAATAACACTACTTCTAACCTTAGCGATATGAAATTTGAGGTTCCACAGGGATCTGTCTTGGGCCCCCTGCTTTTTCCCCTCTGTATAGTTCCCTTGGTCATATACTGCAGTCAGTGTTTTGGGATTGTCTTTCATTGCTATGCTCATGATACTCAGTTGTATATGCCAATAACTGCTGGTAATCTATAGGCCCATATCAAATCTATCATTTTGCTCTGAAATTCTGGAAAAAGTGGTCTCATGACAGCTCTCGATTTACCGATCTATGTTCCGACCCTCACCTATGGTCATGAGATTTGGCTCATGACTGAAAGAGATCGCGAGTACAAGCGGCCGAGATGAGTTTCCTCTGCAGGGTGGCTGGGCACTCCCTTAGAGATAGGGTGAGGAGCTTGGAGTTGAGCCACTGCTCCTCCACGTTGAAAGGAGCCAGCTGAGGTGGCTCGGGCATCTTTTCCGGATGCCTCCTGGACGCATAGTACCTAGGCATCTTGCAAACTCTTAGTGGGATCCTGGAAAAGGTTTCTCCTACGGACTCCTTAGTTATACTAGGGGACTTCAATAACACATGGGCAATGATGGAGATACTTTGAGGAATGATTGAGAGGAATGCCTCCACTAATCTGAATCTGACTGGTGTGTTGTTGGACTTGTGTTGGCCATGGATTGTCCATAACACCTTGTTCAAGTACAAGGGTTTTCATGAGTATATTTGGTACCAGAGCACCCTAGGTCAAAGGCTGATGGTCAACTTTGTAATTGTCATCAGACCTGCAACCATGTGTCTTGGACATTTGGTTGATGAGAGGAGCAAAGTTGTCAACTGCTCATCACTGGTGATGAGGAGGGTCAGATGACGGAGTAAGCCATCAAGTCAATCTGGAAGACCTAATCGGGTTTTGATGGTTTTCTGAAAACATTTGGTGGTGGACCCTGTCCAGACAGCCTTCAACTCACACCTCTAAAAGAACTTCTCCTACATCCAGGTAGGCCTCTGTTATTGAGGGGGTCTGCTTTGAGCTCTGGCCAGATTGTTGTTATTGCTCACTCATCACGTCAGCGATTAAAAAAAAAAAAAAAAAAAAAAAAACTACTTGTGGACACTTGCTGTGAGGGAAGCCAACAGGTTGAAGAAAGAGGCCTTTCCATATCTGGCTGGCACAGAGGTCTCTAGAATCCAGTGGGCGGGTTCCAGCAATCCAGAAGGACTACAGTTTCTGTGGTTGCTGAAGCAAAAACTCGGGTGTTGGAGTTTGGAGATGCATGTAGAATGACTTTTGTTCAGCCTCAAAGCAGGATCTCCTCAACCCTAATGGCATGCCCTCCTTAGACTTAGGTTTTTGTGCCTTCTCATAGCAGAAGTCAATGAGGTAGTCAGACGAGTCAGTGGCTAGTCACTGGATACAAATGAGATTTGGTCTGAGATGCTGAATTCTCTGGATGTTGTTGGGCTATCGTAAGTGACATGTCCATACCATGTTGCACGGAGGTTGTGGACAGTACCTCTGGCTTGGTAAACTGTGGAGGTGGTTTCCATCTTTAAAAAAGGGGGCTGGAGAGTGGGTTACAATTGTAGAGGAATCACACTTCTCAGCCTCCCTGGGAAAGCCTATGCCAAGGTACTGGAGACAAAACTTATACCCCGTCGCACATAGCTGGAATCTCAGAGTGGAGTCAGAATTATGAATCGGCGCACATTCGAAAAGTGGTGGATTTTAGTTCCAAAACATTGACAGCCATCTGCAGAAGCCCACACAGTGGGTCAAAATCGGCCAGCAGCCCAGAGTGTGATGCACATGTTCAGAACCTTCCAGACACTGTTGAAATGGGACACCTATCTGACGGCGGTCCATGTGTAAACAGAGGACCATCTAACTGCAATTTACATATTATGATGGCGGAAAAACGGGATCCAAACCGATTTGACTGCATACGAGGGAACCTTGAGATGGATCTGGCATGGTATGCCTGCTGGTATGACCTGCACATGCCACATAATGTCCACCCCTGGAGCGCAAAGTAACTGTTAAAATGTATGTGGCACACTTCATCAGGTAGTAACTATGAATGATCATTTACAGTGAATGTGAACAGCAGCTATCAAACCAAAAGCTCCGTGCACTACTGCACGCACGCCACCGCAAATCTGAACAGGCTGAGGCAGTAATGCATCAGGCTTGGAGCTGAACGGATCTCACGCTGTAATATATGATCACCTTCTAACTCTAGGAGATATGACGTCGAACTGTAGTGCCAGGCCATTACACCATTAATAAACATGAATCTCACCTGCAGGAGTGTTTCACAGTGTGGACGTGGAGCCAAAACCAGCAGCCTGTGGTTAAAATCCTCTCACCCAAAATAAAAATTAAATCCCATGTGAAAATCCAACCATTGCAGTGTCTAGAGTTTTGTTTTATGCAAGACCCATCTAGGGACAGACATTGCGAATTAGCGCTTGCTAAAATGTTGTAGTATGTAACATGACTCATGGAACATACTTGTCCCTATTCAAATAAACCTAAAATAAAAAATAGAGTTGCGTAACAAATTCAGTGTGTTAAAGGATTATTAACAGACTGCGAGGTCTGTACGGGGAAATATCAGACCAAGGTGTAAGTACGGACTGAGTGCCAGCATACTCACACCTCGGTCTGATACTTCCATGTACAGACTGAGCAAGCAAGGTTAATAATTTGGTGTGTGTGTGGATATATATACAGTGGTGGGCACAGTACTGCTAACTAGCAAACCTAACTTTTTTGTTAGATTATCTTTTCAGCTAACTTCAAAAACCATCAGCGAACCAATTAGCTTCTGATAAATTTAGTTCTGATAACTTTTAGACCACTAACATTTTTCTACATAGTTAGTAATGGTGAAAAACATTAATAAACCCTGTTGGCTCCTGTCAGCTATGTATTTTGCAGCAGTGAGGTAGCTGAGCTCAACTCTACCTCAGCAGAAGGGGCCTGGCCACCAGACTGCCACAAAAAGACAGGTCATTACCCTTGACAACATACAGCGGTCCAGCCCTGAGACAGATGTCTTGAAAAGGAAAGCAGGTTTTACTTATGATTTGATTTATAAATCAAATTAATCCAAATAGAATAACTACATTATTGGGGTCAAAATACATAGAACACTGCCATCTACTGGCGCCCGGTTATATCACACTGTTGTCGACCTGAATCGCAATTTGAGTTTTCGGTTTTGCAAATGCCTTTTTTTATTATTATTATTATTTTTTTTTAGAAATGGGAAAAAAAATGACATTTTACAAAAGCACATGTATTTTGGCATCACAAACACACGTGACATTCACTTGTGTTGGTTTTTACATAGAATGAATTAGTCAACCAATCAGCATGAGCAGAGGCTAAGTTTGCCCATAATCCCTTTGGGCATCTGTGTGTTTAATGTTCAAATCTTCAGAATTAGTGCAGTATTTTAAAATTAACAGATGTTATATTTTCACTTTGTATGTTTTAAGAGTTGACATTAATGTAATTATTCTATCCAGATTAATTTGATTTATAAATCAAAACCACGAGTAAAACCGGCTTTACTTTTCAAGACTATGACAGCCCAGCCCCCCTCAGGCACAGAGGCGCACCCACACCCCGCAAGGGAGGAGCTGAAGGGAGCGCAGGCTAGCACCCAACGACGACGACAGCTGGACTGCTGTATGCTGTCAAGGTAAATGACGCTTCTCTACAGCAGTGAGCAGGGCGCACAAAGACAGAAGCACTGAATCACTGGCTGTGTTTGGGTTTGTGGTCGCCTTCGCTTCTATCAGAAGCGTTGGCGGTGTTTAAACTCAAAATTGGCTTGTTAGTAGCTGAGAGTGTACTGGAGGTAATACTGAAAGTTACTGTAGCTTCCGATAAATTTTTTGGCAGTTTATCCGTTTTGTTGAGGCGGAACTTTTTTTTACCATATGCCACTGTGTGATCACGGACCCATAAACTCAACCTTTACACCGTTTGTTCCCCTCTGCGTATTCGTTGATGCTGAGGGGCACAGATGACACAACACAAAGTTAAAGTTATACAGACCTCATCTGGTTTAATCAGCAAAAACAAATCAGTAGAACAACAAAACACCCAGCGCCAGTGGGTTCGTTGCACACACTTTTATTCAGACACAAACCGGGTCAGCAAGTGTGTTCAGCAAGGAACCTTGAATGCCGGAAACACAGTCTTTATACAGTTCAAGTTGGGGGCGTGGGCATGACAGGGAGTTTTGGCGGCATGGACTTCGGGGAAATGGTGTAATGTTGGTGTTTGGGGCAAGTTGATTGGTCCTCTTCAAACCATCCGGTTATGTGGTTAACTGGTTCTGGAATCTAAGCGGAGAGGTTTCCAGCACATCACGCTCAGTCAGATGTCTTCAGCACATCTGCTCCCTAAAACCAGTTTGAACCTGTTTGACTGTCCATATACGAGGTCTGTTAGAAAAGTATCCGACCTTATTATTTTTTTCAAAAACCATATGGATTTGAATCACGTGTGATTGCGTCAGCCAAGCTTGAACCCTAGTGCGCCTGCATGAGTTTTTTTTCATGCCTGTCGGTTGCTTCATTCGCCTGTGAGCAGGCTTTGAGTGAGGTGTGGTCTACCCCTCTCGTCTATTTTTTTATTGCGAATAAATGTCTGAACGATTTGGATCTTTGCTGCATCAATTTTTTTCCCGAAACTGTAAGAGACCTCCAGGTGGACACCGTTCAAAAAATTAATATGGCTTTCAGGGACAATTTTATGGGGATTAAACAGATTACGGGGTGTTACTGCCCCTTTAAGGACAGCCCACAACTGCTGAGAGTGCAGCGCGCTCCCAGCGCCGATGGACAGGCTGACACCCCGCACAAACAACCAGATCATTTCCAACGTGAAAGCTTTGTTGATCCGGGACCTCGTCTGACTTTCACAAAAAGGCAGAAGATGTGGACGTCAGCACTTTTTCCGGCACATTCCACCGTTACAGGAGTTTTTTTTTTTTTCATGGAAAAAGAAGCAGAGGGACGCGCCACCGTACCGCTCTTGAGGCGGCACAAAACCACCTCGGTGTTGGTCTCTCAGGATGGCTTTCAGACGGATTCTGGTTTCTTTTCTTTCGTGTGAATATCCGAGAAATTGAGCTTGAGCTGGACAAGCCCCAACATGTCCTGTGAGGCTTCATCACGGTGTTTCTTTGCGCCGAGCGGCTGCACCACGACACGCTGAACTCCTCCGCACGTCTGTCTTAATGTGCCGGAAAAAGTGCTGATGTCCACGTCTTTTCACAATTCCTGTGCTAGTCAGAGGACATACCGGATCAAGACAGCGTCCAGTTTAGAAATGAACGGCACATTTCACTGTTACAGGAGTTTTTGTCGTGGAAAGAGGAACAAAGGCGGAGGAATTCCGCGCGTCGCAGCGGAGCTTCATGGCGAAAAGAAACGCCATGATGAAGCCTCACAGGACATGTTCAGCTCATGCACAATCACAGTCGGATATTCACACAACTGGAAAGCAATTATGTGCACTTTAGAAACACATCAGTATTAATTTCAGTGCAACAGCATAATTATCAGATCCTTAAATTCATTATGGCAGAAACATCACACCGGCATTAAATAATGACACAAACAGGAGTGGTGACAATGGGCAGCCCTGGCGGAGTCCAACACCGAGCACAAACTGGTACGATGAAATGAGAATGTGGACACAGATCCTACTTTAGTCATATTGACACCGGTTCGCATGTTGCAGCAAATCTGGTACTCCATACCCCCCCCCTCCTGAGGATACTCAGAGGGACCTTTTCTCAGTCCACAAAACAAATGTCGACTGGTTGATCATATTTCCGACCCTTCTAATATCCTTGGAAGGGTAAAGAGCTGCTCCATGATCAGGGTGGAACCCGCATTGCTCCTCTTGAACCTGAGGTTCGACTAACAGTCTGAGGCTCTCTCCAGTATCCTGGCATAGGCTTTCCCAGGGAGGCTGAGAAGTGTGATTCCTCTATAACTGGAACACTCTGTCCCCATTTTTAAAGATGGGGACCACCACCCCAATTTGGCAATCCAAAGGTATCCCGACTTCCATGCGACATTGTATAGGAATGGCAGCCAAAAAACATCCAGAGACTTCAGCATTTAGTACGACTCTCGTCCGCACCAGCGACTTTGCCACTGAGGAGTTTTTTTGACTACCTCTGTGACATCCTCTAGAGTGATAGCACTAGATCTGTCTGTCTTCAATCTCTGCCTCCTCGATGGAGGGCATGTTGGTAGGGTTGAGGAGATCCTCATGGTGTTCTTTCCACTGCCTGATGATATCCTCAGTCTAGTTTAGCAGCTCTCCCCTGCTGAACAGATTGGGCCAAGAACTGCCTCCCTTTCTGGAGGTCCCTTACAATGTACCAGATCTGCTTTGAGGCTGACCAAAGTCATTTTCCATGGCCTCTCCAAACGTCTCTCATGCCTGAGTTTTTATCTCAGCCAGCACAGAGACTGCAGTCATTCTGGCCTGCTGGTATCTGTCCACTGATTCTGGAGACATCTGTGTCAACCAGACATGTAAGGGAAGCCATCAGCCTGAAGGAGGCCTTTGCCTGATGGGAACTGGTTCTTGGGTTGCCGCCATGGAAATCACAAACAACCTTCTGGCCACAGCTCAAAATTAAATCACACAATTTCGCTTGACAGAAATAGTGGCACAAGGATGACTTAGATGACCCATTAGGAGGACTTAACCACACAGCAAGCCATATTATTACAGAAATTTGAAGTAAAGTGCCCAAAAAACACAGACTAGATGCAAGACAGATGCCTCTGAATGAGTGACGCACTGAGGCTTGACTCGGCGACAACACATGAGTTGTCACTCAATGAGGCCACCCCCTAATTATGCCTAACTTTATGGGTTAAGAGGTCATATGTTGTGAAAGTGTCGTGACACGGACCCACAACAGGGGGCGTTAATGAACGGACAATGGATAAGCCAAAAGTAACAATTTAGTGTTGTGAATTGCACAACGACGTACAGACAATAACAATATGGTGACTGTCAATCATACACCAGGTGACGTGTGGGCAGGCTCGACGATAGAAGACGCCTGGCGAGAGAAGAGCCGGATCCCACCCAGCTTCCACTGCCAACGGAGCTGAAGAACACCGGAGCCGCCAAGCCCTGCGCCCCAGGTGGCCGTTGTCTTCAGCAGTCAGACCCGGTACTGCTGGCAGAGAACAGAGACAGTCCTGATGAGTGTGAGGTCGCACACTCAGTAATCCCACAGTCTGTACACAATTAAGAGGGAGAACCTCCACCTCCAGCAACAATTTCACCCATGCAGCTCCTGTTGGTCTCTTTCCTGGATGGAGTGAGAGGCGAAGAACGTCGTCCTCTCACTGTCCGCCAATCCAGCCTCCGACAGAGCCCGCAGGAACACGGCTGCACACAGAACAATATTTTGGACAACAATGATTACAGCAGAGAAGATTACCTGAATGGTAGCTGATTTCTCGGCGAGGAGGTGGAGTCGCAGTCCGGCCTTTATGGAGATGGTGATGAGTTGGCTGAGTGACAGCTGGTGCTGATGAAGAGTGACAGCTGTCACTCCCAGTGGCTCCGGTGCCCTCTCGTGCTTGAAGCCCGCACTCCAAGCAGGGCGCCATCTGGTGGTGGTGGGCCAGCAGTACCTCCTCTTCAGCGGCCCACACAACAATCATAAACTAAGCAGCCCAACAGGAGGCATGCCAGAGTAAGCCATTTCATCCAGTTTTTGCACTTTTTTTTTCTGGATCATCTGAGATAGTAATAGAACACCCTTCTGTGGAAGAAGGGTGTTAGGTAATAGGCTAACCTCAGTTCCATGTGTTTATTAAATCCTATTTTTGGGGAATATGTGGTGGTTCTCATCAGGCTTTGCTTTAGTGTGGGCATTAAAAATTCTGACCCGCTTGTTTTCTCAGTAATCATAAATTAGTTGGACTTGACATCGTCAAGCTACTGATAGCTGCCAAAAGTGCTAAAGGAATTAACATCGAAAACTAGAGCTGTGCTCAAAGAGTGCAAGTACCTACACAAACAGTAGTTACTTTTGATGTCACACTGAAATAAACGTTGACCGAACTTGAACTTCAAAATGGTAAAATTCATGTTGGATCAAACATTTTCTGAACAGTTTTGGCATGACACCAACAATCTCCTGCAACCGATTCCACTTGAACATTCCAACTAAACATTTACCAACATAACACTTCAGAATGGTGAAATCTAAATTAATTATGCATTTTTCGTCTTATGTATGACCTTGAAATTTGAATTGTGATCTTGAAAAGTGAAACTGCTGTATTCTAGAACCCAATACACCACTTCCACACAATAAAATATTAATTTTCCAGGTCAACCTTCAGCAAACTTTTGAAGGTCAAGGTCGATCAGAAAGCGTTGCTCTAAAAGGAACAATATGAACTAAATGGGAAGTTTCTAAGGTGAGTGGTTCCGAAGTTATGGCTGATTAAGCGATTTTTCACTTTTTGCGTGATCTTGAACTTGAGCTATGGACCTTGAAAAATTAACTCACTCCATTCTGCGGTATTGTATCACTTCCTGTTCCGGAGCACAGCGGTGTTTTTCTGTATCTGTTAGCTGTTTAATCTGCGCAGTTAGATTGATCTAGTTATCTAGATTACGATTTGTTTCCCAGTGTAATCTTTACATGCCTTAACTAAAGCACTCCTTCTGCTGAATCACCTCTAATTTATTTACACATTATTCACTTTGCGTGTTTTTAGGAATCCGCTAGCTTAGCGTAGCTACTAGCTCTTAGCCGATTTAGCATGGCGGCTTCTCCTGTCTCTCCCGCACTTTTCTGCTCTGGGTGTGAAATGTTTAGTTATTCCTCGGCCTCCTTTAGCAGTAACGGTAATTGTAATAAGTGTAGCTTATTCATAGCTTTGGAGGCCAGGCTGGGCGAATTGGAGACTCGGCTACGCAACGTGGAAAATTCTACAGCTAGCCAGGCCCCTGTAGTTGGTGCGGACCAAGGTAGCTTAGCCGCCGTTAGTTACCCCCTGGCAGATCCCGAGCAGCCGGGAAAGCAGGCCGACTGGGTGACTGTGAGGAGGAAGCGTAGTTCTAAACAGAAGCCCCGTGTACACCGCCAACCCGTTCACATTTCTAACCGTTTTTCCCCACTCGACGACACACCCGCCGAGGATCAAACTCTGGTTATTGGCGACTCTGTTTTGAGAAATGTGAAGTTAGCGACACCAGCAACCATTGTCAATTGTCTTCCGGGGGCCAGAGCAGGCAACATTGAAGGAAATTTGAAACTGCTGGCTAAGGCTAAGCGTAAATTTGGTAAGATTGTAATTCACGTCGGCAGTAATGACACCCGGTTACGCCAATCGGAGGTCACTAAAATTAACATGAAATCAATCAATCAATCAATCAATTTTTTTTATATAGCGCCAAATCACAACAAACAGTTGCCCCAAGGCGCTTTATATTGTAAGGCAAGGCCATACAATAATTATGTAAAACCCCAACGGTCAAAACGACCCCCTGTGAGCAAGCACTTGGCTACAGTGGGAAGGAAAAACTCCCTTTTAACAGGAAGAAACCTCCAGCAGAACCAGGCTCAGGGAGGGGCAGTCTTCTGCTGGGACTGGTTGGGGCTGAGGGAGAGAACCAGGAAAAAGACATGCTGTGGAGGGGAGCAGAGATCGATCACTAATGATTAAATGCAGAGTGGTGCATACAGAGCAAAAAGAGAAAGAAACAGTGCATCATGGGAACCCCCCAGCAGTCTACGTCTATAGCAGCATAACTAAGGGATGGTTCAGGGTCACCTGATCCAGCCCTAACTATAAGCTTTAGCAAAAAGGAAAGTTTTAAGCCTAATCTTAAAAGTAGAGAGGGTGTCTGTCTCCCTGATCTGAATTGGGAGCTGGTTCCACAGGAGAGGAGCCTGAAAGCTGAAGGCTCTGCCTCCCATTCTACTCTTACAAACCCTAGGAACTACAAGTAAGCCTGCAGTCTGAGAGCGAAGCGCTCTATTGGGGTGATATGGTACTACGAGGTCCCTAAGATAAGATGGGACCTGATTATTCAAAACCTTATAAGTAAGAAGAAGAATTTTAAATTCTATTCTAGAATTAACAGGAAGCCAATGAAGAGAGGCCAATATAGGTGAGATATGCTCTCTCCTTCTAGTCCCCGTCAGTACTCTAGCTGCAGCATTTTGAATTAACTGAAGGCTTTTTAGGGAACTTTTAGGACAACCTGATAATAATGAATTACAATAGTCCAGCCTAGAGGAAATAAATGCATGAATTAGTTTTTCAGCATCACTCTGAGACAAGACCTTTCTGATTTTAGAGATATTGCGTAAATGCAAAAAAGCAGTCCTACATATTTGTTTAATATGCGCTTTGAATGACATATCCTGATCAAAAATGACTCCAAGATTTCTCACAGTATTACTAGAGGTCAGGGTAATGCCATCCAGAGTAAGGATCTGGTTAGACACCATGTTTCTAAGATTTGTGGGGCCAAGTACAATAACTTCAGTTTTATCTGAGTTTAAAAGCAGGAAATTAGAGGTCATCCATGTCTTTATGTCTGTAAGACAATCCTGCAGTTTAGCTAATTGGTGTGTGTCCTCTGGCTTCATGGATAGATAAAGCTGGGTATCATCTGCGTAACAATGAAAATTTAAGCAATACCGTCTAATAATACTGCCTAAGGGAAGCATATATAAAGTGAATAAAATTGGTCCTAGCACAGAACCTTGTGGAACTCCATAATTAACTTTAGTCTGTGAAGAAGATTCCCCATTTACATGAACAAATTGTAATCTATTAGACAAATATGATTCAAACCACCGCAGCGCAGTGCCTTTAATACCTATGGCATGCTCTAATCTCTGTAATAAAATTTTATGGTCAACAGTATCAAAAGCAGCACTGAGGTCTAACAGAACAAGCACAGAGATGAGTCCACTGTCCAAGGCCATAAGAAGATCATTTGTAACCTTCACTAATGCTGTTTCTGTACTATGATGAATTCTAAAACCTGACTGAAACTCTTCAAATAGACCATTCCTCTGCAGATGATCAGTTAGCTGTTTTACAACTACCCTTTCAAGAATTTTTGAGAGAAAAGGAAGGTTGGAGATTGGCCTATAATTAGCTAAGATAGCTGGGTCAAGTGATGGCTTTTTAAGTAATGGTTTAATTACTGCCACCTTAAAAGCCTGTGGTACATAGCCAACTAACAAAGATAGATTGATCATATTTAAGATCGAAGCATTAAATAATGGTAGGGCTTCCTTGAGCAGCCTGGTAGGAATGGGGTCTAATAAACATGTTGATGGTTTGGATGAAGTAACTAATGAAAATAACTCAGACAGAACAATCGGAGAGAAAGAGTCTAACCAAATACCGGCATCACTGAAAGCAGCCAAAGATAACGATACGTCTTTGGGATGGTTATGAGTAATTTTTTCTCTAATAGTTAAAATTTTGTTAGCAAAGAAAGTCATGAAGTCATTACTAGTTAAAGTTAATGGAATACTCAGCTCAATAGAGCTCTGACTCTTTGTCAGCCTGGCTACAGTGCTGAAAAGAAACCTGGGGTTGTTCTTATTTTCTTCAATTAGTGATGAGTAGAAAGATGTCCTAGCTTTACGGAGGGCTTTTTTATAGAGCAACAGACTCTTTTTCCAGGCTAAGTGAAGATCTTCTAAATTAGTGAGACGCCATTTCCTCTCCAACTTACGGGTTATCTGCTTTAAGCTACGAGTTTGTGAGTTATACCACGGAGTCAGACACTTCTGATTTAAAGCTCTCTTTTTCAGAGGAGCTACAGCATCCAAAGTTGTCTTCAATGAGGATGTAAAACTATTGACGAGATACTCTATCTCCCTTACAGAGTTTAGGTAGCTACTCTGCACTGTGTTGTTATATGGCATTAGAGAACATAAAGAAGGAATCATATCCTTAAACCTAGTTACAGCGCTTTCTGAAAGACTTCTAGTGTAATGAAACTTATTCCCTACTGCTGGGTAGTCCATCAGAGTAAATGTAAATGTTATTAAGAAATGATCAGACAGAAGGGAGTTTTCAGGGAATACTGTTAAGTCTTCTATTTCCATACCATAAGTCAGAACAAGATCTAAGATATGATTCAAGTGGTGGGTGGACTCATTTACTTTTTGAGCAAAGCCAATAGAGTCTAATAATAGATTAAATGCAGTGTTGAGGCTGTCATTCTCAGCATCTGTGTGGATGTTAAAATCGCCCACTATAATTATCTTATCTGAGCTAAGCACTAAGTCAGACAAAAGGTCTGAAAATTCACAGAGAAACTCACAGTAACGACCAGGTGGACGATAGATAATAACAAATAAAACTGGTTTTTGGGACTTCCAATTTGGATGGACAAGACTAAGAGACAAGCTTTCAAATGAATTAAAGCTCTGTCTGGGTTTTTGATTAATTAATAAGCTGGAATGGAAGATTGCTGCTAATCCTCCGCCCCGGCCCGTGCTACGAGCATTCTGACAGTTAGTGTGACTCGGGGGTGTTGACTCATTTAAACTAACATATTCATCCTGCTGTAACCAGGTTTCTGTTAGGCAGAATAAATCAATATGTTGATCAATTATTATATCATTTACCAACAGGGACTTAGAAGAGAGAGACCTAATGTTTAATAGACCACATTTAACTGTTTTAGTCTGTGGTGCAGTTGAAGGTGCTATATTACTTTTTTTTTTTGGAATTTTTATGATTAAATAGATTTTTGCTGGTTATTGGTGGTCTGGGAGCAGGCACCGTCTCTACGGGGATGGGGTAATGAGGGGATGGCAGGGGGAGAGAAGCTGCAGAGAGGTGTGTAAGACTACAACTCTGCTTCCTGGTCCCAACCCTGGATAGTCACGGTTTGGAGGATTTAAGAAAATTGGCCAGATTTCTAGAAATGAGAGCTGCTCCATCCAAAGTGGGATGGATGCCGTCTCTCCTAACAAGACCAGGTTTTCCCCAGAAGCTTTGCCAATTATCTATGAAGCCCACCTCATTTTTTGGACACCACTCAGACAGCCAGCAATTCAAGGAGAACATGCGGCTAAACATGTCACTCCCGGTCCGATTGGGGAGGGGCCCAGAGAAAACTACAGAGTCCGACATTGTTTTTGCAAAGTTACACACCGATTTAATGTTAATTTTAGTGACCTCCGATTGGCGTAACCGGGTGTCATTACTGCCGACGTGAATTACAATCTTACCAAATTTACGCTTAGCCTTAGCCAGCAGTTTCAAATTTCCTTCAATGTCGCCTGCTCTGGCCCCCGGAAGACAATTGACTATGGTTGCTGGTGTCGCTAACTTCACATTTCTCAAAACAGAGTCGCCAATAACCAGAGTTTGATCCTCGGCGGGTGTGTCGCCGAGTGGGGAAAAACGGTTAGAGATGTGAACGGGTTGACGGTGTACACGGGGCTTCTGTTTAGGGCTACGCTTCCTCCTCACAGTCACCCAGTCAGCCTGCTTTCCCGACTGCTCGGGATCTGCCAGGGGGGAACTAACGGCGGTTAAGCTACCTTGGTCTGCACCGACTACAGGGGCCTGGCTAACTGTAGAATTTTCCACGGTGCGGAGCCGAGTCTCCAATTCGCCCAGCCTGGCCTCCAAAGCTACGAATAAGCTACACTTATTACAAGTACCGTTACTGCTAAAGGAGGCCGAGGAATAACTAAACATTTCACACCCAGAGCAGAAAAGTGCGGGAGAGACAGGAGAAGCCGCCATGCTAAATCGGCTAAGAGCTAGTAGCTACGCTAAGCTAGCGGATTCCTAAAAACACGCAAAGTGAATAATGTGTAAATAATTTATAGGTGATTCAGCAGAAGGAGTGCTTTAGTTAAGGCACGTAAAGATTACACTGGGAAACAAATCGTAATCTAGATAACTAGATCAATCTAACTGCGCAGAGTAAACAGCTAACAGATACAGAAAAACACCGCTGTGCTCCGGAACAGGAAGTGATACAATACCGCAGTGAGAGCCAACCACCAGTAGAGGCCTAAACAGGCGCCTCTCAGCTGAACGCCAGAGAAAGGCAGCCTGTCGGACTCTGTAGTTTTCTCTGGGCCCCTCCCCAATCAGACCGGGAGTGACATGTTTAGCCGCATGTTCTCCTTGAATTGCTGGCTGTCTGAGTGGTGTCCAAAAAATGAGGTGGGCTTCATAGATAATTGGCAAAGCTTCTGGGGAAAACCTGGTCTTGTTAGGAGAGACGGCATCCATCCCACTTTGGATGGAGCAGCTCTCATTTCTAGAAATCTGGCCAATTTTCTTAAATCCTCCAAACCGTGACTATCCAGGGTTGGGACCAGGAAGCAGAGTTGTAGTCTTACACACCTCTCTGCAGCTTCTCTCCCCCTGCCATCCCCTCATTACCCCATCCCCGTAGAGACGGTGCCTGCTCCCAGACCACCAATAACCAGCAAAAATCTATTTAAGCATAAAAATTCAAAAAGAAAAAATAATATAGCACCTTCAACTGCACCACAGACTAAAACAGTTAAATGTGGTCTATTAAACATTAGGTCTCTCTCTTCTAAGTCCCTGTTGGTAAATGATATAATAATTGATCAACATATTGATTTATTCTGCCTTACAGAAACCTGGTTACAGCAGGATGAATATGTTAGTTTAAATGAGTCAACACCCCCGAGTCACACTAACTGTCAGAATGCTCGTAGCACGGGCCGGGGCGGAGGATTAGCAGCAATCTTCCATTCCAGCTTATTAATGAATCAAAAACCCAGACAGAGCTTTAATTCATTTGAAAGCTTGACTCTTAGTCTTGTCCATCCAAATTGGAAGTCCCAAAAACCAGTTTTATTTATTATCTATCGTCCACCTGATCGTTACTGTGAGTTTCTCTGTGAATTTTCAGACCTTTTGTCTGACTTAGTGCTTAGCTCAGATAAGATAATTATAGTGGGCGATTTTAACATCCACACAGATGCTGAGAATGACAGCCTCAACACTGCATTTAATCTATTATTAGACTCTATTGGCTTTGCTCAAAAAGTAAATGAGTCCACCCACCACTTTAATCATATCTTAGATCTTGTTCTGACTTATGGTATGGAAATAGAAGACTTAACAGTATTCCCTGAAAACTCCCTTCTGTCTGATCATTTCTTAATAACATTTACATTTACTCTGATGGACTACCCAGCAGTGGGGAATAAGTTTCATTACACTAGAAGTCTTTCAGAAAGCGCTGTAACTAGGTTTAAGGATATGATTCCTTCTTTATGTTCTCTAATGCCATATACCAACACAGTGCAGAGTAGCTACCTAAACTCTGTAAGTGAGATAGAGTATCTCGTCAATAGTTTTACATTGTCATTGACAAATCTTAGAAACATGGTGTCTAACCAGATCCTTACTCTGGATGGCATTACCCTGACCTCTAGTAATACTGTGAGAAATCTTGGAGTAATTTTTGGTCAGGATATGTCATTCAAAGCGCATATTAAACAAATATGTAGGACTGCTTTTTTGCATTTACGCAATATCTCTAAAATCAGAAAGGTCTTGTCTCAGAGTGATGCTGAAAAACTAATTCATGCATTTATTTCCTCTAGGCTGGGCTATTGTAATTCATTATTATCAGGTTGTCCTAAAAGTTCCCTAAAAAGCCTTCAGTTAATTCAAAATGCTGCAGCTAGAGTACTGACGGGGACTAGAAGGAGAGAGCATATCTCACCCATATTGGCCTCTCTTCATTGGCTTCCTGTTAATTGTAGAATAGAATTTAAAATTCTTCTTCTTACTTATAAGGTTTTGAATAATCAGGTCCCATCTTATCTTAGGGACCTCGTAGTACCATATCACCCCAATAGAGCGCTTCGCTCTCAGACTGCAGGCTTACTGGTAGTTCCTAGGGTTTGTAAGAGTAGAATGGGAGGCAGAGCCTTCAGCTTTCAGGCTCCTCTCCTGTGGAACCAGCTCCCAATTCAGATCAGGGAGACAGACACCCTCTCTACTTTTAAGATTAGGCTTAAAACTTTCCTTTTTGCTATAGACGTAGACTGCTGGGGGGTTCCCATGATGCACTGTTTCTTTCTCTTTTTGCTCTGTATGCACCACTCTGCATTTAATCATTAGTGATCGATCTCTGCTCCCCTCCACAGCATGTCTTTTTCCTGGTTCTCTCCCTCAGCCCCAACCAGTCCCAGCAGAAGACTGCCCCTCCCTGAGCCTGGTTCTGCTGGAGGTTTCTTCCTGTTAAAAGGGAGTTTTTCCTTCCCACTGTAGCCAAGTGCTTGCTCACAGGGGGTCGTTTTGACCGTTGGGGTTTTACATAATTATTGTATGGCCTTGCCTTATAATATAAAGCGCCTTGGGGCAACTGTTTGTTGTGATTTGGTGCTATATAAAAAAATTGATTGATTCTAGGATTATATGTCCAGATTTTGAGAACAGATACAGAACTGTGCCTGTGAGACTGTGAACTAACCAACAAACAAACGCAGGCAATCACGACTTCCATCCAACTTCGCTAGCAGAGGTAAAAAAGAGTATACATCATTTAATTTGGTGCAAATACTGTAGCACAGATGTCTTAGATGATCTCTTAGGATATTTCACCATACAACAAGCAATATTATCAGATATTTGTAATAAAATGCTTAAAATGAAAGACGCAGTCCTCCGTGGCAGCTACCAGACGCGTCTGAGCGACTGATGCTCTGAGAATGAGCTGTCACTCAAAACGACAATTTCCTAATTATGCATAACTTTATGGCTTAAACTAAGTAGTTAGAACAAATCAGTCTCCCCACTGTATATTTATGAGGGGGAAACTAGTTATGGAGATGGTGTTTTTTTTTGTTTTTTTTGTAATGGATGTAAACATGTTTATTTCTGCATTAAAAGTCAGACATGTTAAAATGGGCTTCTATGAAAACCTGATCTTTTCTGGAACCAGCCTCAAGGGCTTTATTTTTTAATTTCATGCCATTTTAGTCTTGTTGACATGATTGTCCGTCATGTGTCATTTAAAGGACATGTCGCACCAAAATCATAACAATTTAGATTTAGGCTGTTAGCGGCCATCCGACGATCCACCGGGATTACTTTGTGCAATTCCCGTGACTGGTTTCAAAGTATACGGTATTCATGGCAAACAGCTACGGAGGCATCCGAAAACAAAATACTTAAATGTTTCTGACAATTGACGCCGCAACTAGAAGTGTCCCAGCGTGCGCTTCAATGGAATGTATCTGATCATGTTAAGAACTGAGGCACAGATTAATTCCAGAGCTTACATAAGTGTGTTGTTATGATGACTCATTTTTA
Organism: Thalassophryne amazonica; assembly: GCF_902500255.1. Classification (NCBI taxonomy): domain Eukaryota; kingdom Metazoa; phylum Chordata; class Actinopteri; order Batrachoidiformes; family Batrachoididae; genus Thalassophryne; species Thalassophryne amazonica. The sequence goes on along the minus strand of NC_047107.1, from coordinate 63,139,243 downwards.
AGTGAAAACTGTTAATTTTGATGCAGTCACAGTGGCCCTGCGTCCTGGACCCATTTCCATCGTCGCTCGCGGCCGGTTGCGTGGCTTCTGACGTGCCGGAGTGGTCCATGTCATATGGTAAGGTTCTGTACTCTTGTCTTGGCCCAACACACCAGCCACAGTAGTGATCAGATATTTAGTTGTGATCTGGGTCTCTGTGTGTGGATGGTCGCGTGTTTATGGCCGTCACCACAATTTGGTTTTTGGGTGCTCTTAAGGGGATTAACACTACGGTGTTCTCGATTAGGGTATGGATGCTCACTAATTAGACAACAGACTGTTGCTGTCACTGTTCATGTGTGGTTGTTTGTCATGGTATGTTGTATGGTTGGGACCCCGTCTCCTCTGTGTCTCACATCACAGTTATTGTCTTCACCACTCGTTTCTCGTTCTTGTCTGTCTTTGTGTTGTCATGGTGGTTGGCCCTTCCTGACAGAAGTTGTCAGTTGGCTTTGAGTAGGATGTTGTAGGCTGATCGGAAAAGGGCAGATGCGGGTCTCACACACACACACCACATTCACTCATACCTTCTGTCTTACAAGAATAAACTGCATATATGAGTATTAATGTTCAGAAATGGTTCTGCCAGTGTGGCGTTTACCATTATTATCACTTTACCAAGGCATTGCTAGGCCAGTATCGGTATCAGATTTCTACCAGTGCGTAAACAAATGACATCATAGCACGCAGCCCAAGAACTGTCCGCAGAGGGGGGAAAAAAAAAAACTGTCCGCAGAGGAAAAGATGAAAAGGCGAGAAGTGTGTTTTGGTCCCAATATGGATATTCCAGATGATTTTCTCATGGATAGTACGACAATGAATAGCAGCCAAAGCAGCCAGCTTGATGAGGATGCACTGCCGAATTTGGACAGCAGCGCACGCCAGCCGACACGACAAAAGTTAAAGTGAGCCAACGTTTTATGTACGTGTTAAGTGTTGTGTATCTCAGTAAAAAGTGATAATAATGCAAATAACATGCTGTTGTCGTGCTGTATGCATTTTCAGAGGTCCGACGTTCATGACCAGTCGCCCAAAATGACAGATATTCGCCCGCATCTAACTCGGGCGAATATCTCATGTGACTGGTCATGAACGTCGGGCCTCTGAAAATGCATACTGCCTTGTAAAAGCATGTTATTGTATTATTACTATATATGCAGACAGGGGCAAAAGAAAAAGAAATGCAGCCTGTCAATAACCATCTCTGCTCCAGGTTCAGCCTTGTGCATGACTGAGTGTTGCTACCAATAAAATCTTAAAGTATATCTTCTGCCGGTGGAAAAACTGTCTTGGAGACATTCCTTTTCGCAGTGAGCTGAGGAGCAACGAGCAACAGCAGCACTCACACTCAACTCGTAACACTTCATTCCTAAAAACGATCTTTGGTGTGTCAAGTAAGGTGAATCTGCCCTAAGATTGGATTTTTGAAAACCATGTGACGGTGAACCAATTCTGAATGGACACTCACATTGCTCACGTCATCACACAGCTTCTATGAGGATTACAAAGATGGTGGACAGTGCCTCGAAAGTCTGCAGAGTTAACTTTCAGCAAAAAAAGTAAGTTTCTATCTCATATCATTAATAGGTTATTTATAATTTAGTAAAGCTTGGTCTCAGCCGTCGTATATAACTGCGTCGGCCCCAGAGGGTTAAACCCTTAGATCTTCAGCAAATATATTTATAAAGAGAAACTGCATAAACTACACGTTTTTTTTTTTTTTATTTTCTAATAAGTTTATTTAGTGAGGAGAAACAAATACTAAATTATTGTTGTGTTGTAACTCAATTTTTGTTCAGCCTTTGTGACCCGTCTTCATGAAGTTAAATGCAAAAATGTTGAAATTGGCCCTATCCTGCAATGATAAAGAATCCTTAAAAAAAACCTACTGGATCCGGATCATTTCCAAAATTTGATGACGTCTAAGTTAGGCCAAGATACACCCCTAGTAAAAACTTCATTGAAATCCGTTGAGGATTTTTTGAGTAATCCTGCTAACAAACCAACCAACCAACAAACAAACGAACGCGACCGAAAACATAACCTCCCTGGCAAAGGTAATAACATGCTAACAGATATTCACCCCCATCTAACTCGGGCGAATATCAGTCATTTTGGGCGACTGGGCATGGACGTCGGGCCTCAGAAAATGCATACCGCACGACAACTGCATGTTGTTTGCATTATCACTTACTGAGATACACAACACGTGGAATCACATTAACAATATTTAATGTCATTTCAAAATGCACGACACCCAGCAAACGCATACATAAAAAGTTGGCTCACCTTAACTTTTGTCATGTTGGCTGGTACCGCACTGCTCTCCAAATTTGCCAATGCGTACTCATCAAGCTGGCTGCTTTGGCTGCTCTTCATTGTCAGACTATCCGTGAGAAAATCATCTGTAATATCCATATTGGGACCAACACACTTCTCGCCTTCTCATGTTATCATTGGTCATGTGTGCACCCTATGACGTCATCAGTTTATGTACAGCGGGTATTGGGATACCCGCCCGTTACTGCGGGCAGGCATAGCTAGGTAGCGTAAATGTAAATCTATGCTACCGGCCCAGCAACGCCTCGGTAAGTGATAATAATGTCCATTAATTCCTGGAAATAATGTATTCTTACTTTTTCCAATGTACAAATCCATCTGTGTCCAGGCAGTCTGTTAAAAATAGTGTCAGATGTCCTGACCTCCATGTACACAACTTCAGTAAACCAGCATTTACGCAAACAGCACGTCACCACACTTTAGGTTCCAAAATCCGACTGAAAAAGTTAAGAGTTTCAGGGTGAAGCAGGTCATCTCCCCTTTGTAAATCCGAGCCATCACTTTCAAACGGCAGCTCAGAAACTTTTGTTTTTGGTCAGTGAAGGTTCTTTTCCCTCTATCAGTCATTGAGAGATTTCTGTTTTGCTAATTAGGCCATCATACACTGTAAAATGCAGAGGATTGCAGAGTGAAATGTTTTCCGAAAATGCACCTGCTAACACTCAGAATGAGAGGAAAAAAATACAAAAATACATCAGAGATCACTAATTATTAGCACATGTGTGCAGAGACACTTAGAATCATCAGTACTTTTATGATGTCTTACTAACTGGGACGTTAAAACACGTGAGACATGTCCTTTAATTTTTGTTGGAGATGTGTCACACCAGTGGCTATCACATTTTAAGTTTATCATCACAACAAAAGAAAGATCAAGGAGTTGTGTGTTAACAATTTCCCTCCAAAGGACCCAATTATGGCACTCACAAATGCCAACCTCTGACATTTGTGTAACAAATGTCCCACTTACAAAATACCTCTCTCAGGCTGACCCAAACATGCAGTTGTGTGAATGTTTGTGTACCTGAGTGTTCATTTTCCCGTGTTTCTGAAGTCAGATATCTGTTTATCATTCAGGATGGACGGTTGCTTGGCCTGAGCAGATCTGTCTCCCACTTCGTCAGTCTGTCTGGTTCAGCAGGGAAGAATATTTTCCACTGTGAAAGTGAACAGTTATAAATGGCTCCTGAGCTCAGACAGCAGATACAGGGCTCAAACTCTAATCTCCTCTCTGGATTTGTGTTGTATTTCTCAGTCTTGGCACAAAATGCGTCCTGAAAATGATTGGCCAGAAAAAAGGTACACATATATGCATCAAAAAAATGTGGGATAGGATTGAGTCTAAGTAATTACACAGTAAATAAGGTCAGGTGTACTACAAAACTCCCCCCCGTCTGCATATATAGTAATGGTAAGTGCCACACTGGCAGAACCATTTATGAACATTAATACGCATATATGCAATTTATTCTTGCAAGATAGAAGGTATGTAGTGCATGAGTGAATGTGGTGTGTGTGTGTGACCCCCATCCGCCCTTCCCGATCAGCCTACAACATCCTACTCAAAGCCAACCGACAGCTTCTATCAGGAAGGGCTGACCACCAAAACAAGACAAAGACAGACAAGAACGAGAGACAAGTGAAGACAATAACTGTGACGTGAGACACCGAGGGCGGGAGCAAGCGGGGGGCAAGCACGGAGAGCAAAGGAGCCACCGTAACCGAATCCAAAGCACAAGGTAGGGACCACGGAGCCACATGAGGGCCTGGCCCAGCCCCCAGACAAGAGGTGATGCCCAACCCTGGGGCCAGGAAAAGCACAAGGCCCCCCGACAGCCAGGCCCCCAAGCCCCCCACCACTCAACCTATCCCCCACCCCGGAACCCACCCCAGCCACCAAAGCCCATGACCAGGAGACCGCCCGAGCGAGATCCATCCCGTGGAGACCACGACCCCCCCATCCCCCCCTGCAGGTGCCGACCCCCCAGTGCCAAATTAATCTCCCTTGCTGTGTACGACCCCCTAAGTGTGCAAAGATAAAGTGTTGCATTAAAAGCAGGGCAAGAGACGGCAGGTGGTAGACTGCCGTGGGTGGCCATGGCACACCACTGTGCCACAGCCAGCCCTGCAAACCCACCACCGCCTAGTGACCCCGACTCTAAATTGGTGAAGGCGTTTACTAAACGTCTAGAAGTAAGGTGTGCATTAAAATTGCAAGGCAGGGGTGGCAGATGGAGATCGCAGTGGAAGGCTGCAGCACACAGCTGCGCCACAGACTGCCCTGCAAACCCATCCCCAACACCCTATCGCAAATCATGTGAATCCTACAATGTGCTATTTACAACCCAATACGATGTGCATGCAGGTGCTAACCTGGTGAAGTGCATTAAAAGGGTGTGACACGTGAGGCCCAACCCCAAGCAGCAGGTGGAGGGAGAGGCGCGGCAAGGGGAGGAGGCCGGGCCCCCAGCCCAACCCCAGATCCGGTGGAGGTGCCAGGGAAACCACGGGACAGGGGGAGGCGGGCAGCCCCGGAGGAGCACCGGAGGCCAGGGAGGAGCAAACCAACAGGGGGCCAGGGAGCCACAGATGGATGGGCCACCTCGCCCGGAGGTCCCCGAACCAGGGAAGGTCCAGGATGAGACCCCGGAGCGGCAGGCGCAGCAGAGGAGCAAAAGGGAGACAGGTGGGCCCCACAAACCTGGAGGGAGAGGCCGGGGTGGTGTACTACAAAATTCTAGCAGAAATTGCAGAATTAGTTGTTGCTATTGAACGACATGTAAATGATGGGAGGAATTACTGCATGGGTGGTTGTATTATTAGATAATTTAATCCCAGCCTAGAGCAGAGATGGGTTAACAGATTAGATGAGATTATGCCAGTCTGCAGGGCTCAGAATGATTTTAAAATGGCATGCAGACAAAAACTAACCACCAATTGGAACAGCTGTTTATCTACCTGTGTGTGTCTGCACCTTTTTTTTTTTTTTTTTTCTTTTCTAAAATGTATGGAGCATTTGTTCTGCCAGTGCTTTTGTGCCTCCTGCATTTAGGGTAGCATGCTGCCCATTTCCTCTTAATTCACTCTAACTAAAGGAGACAACAAAATGCCTATAATTTCCTCTCTTGTATTTTCCACTAAACAAAGTTGCCTTGTCAAGGTCTTTGAAGTCAGTTATTTATATCAGCCTATACTTTGGTTTTGTTTTTGTGCTGCAAAGAGAACTGCCTCATCCAGTTCTCCCTACCACATATAGTTGCATGTGGGACAGTGCTGGTGGAGCGTTATTATTATTATTATTTGCCTTATTTTGAAGAGATTTACAGCCAGCCATTTTTCCAGTTGTGCTCTAACTAATGCAGCTATTGTTAAAAAATGCATCCAATTATTATAAACCAGAATGAACAAACTAAGTAACAAATAATAAATGCATATCTTGCAACACAATCACATCCCACTGATTTAACTTCCCCTTAAGCTCGACACAACAGTCACGCAGAATATCGTCCTGGTGTCTGAAGCTGCTTCTTACTTCACCAGGCTTGGTTATGGTTTGGTATTTCAAATTCCCACAAGTTCAACATGATGATCATTAAACATTTAATTGCCATTGCGACTGTTAGACTGTTCTGGTATCAAGTATGTGCTTTACTTAAATGGTCATATTTTGAGTTCTCGCTATCTGTTTAAACATGCATTTTGTCCAGCACACAGGGAGTCAGGTTTAAGCATGCGTCGTGCACGTGCGGGCTTCAAGCATGGGGAGGGCTTCCCCCTCTGCCTACGGGAAGCCAATAAGGTCAGGAATTGTGAGAATAAAGTCCTCCCATTGTAACTCCTACGATGGCTTTCTATAAAATGTTTAAAATTTGAACAAACTGAACCTGAGAAATGGCTTGTTTACGGGCCTTAGTTGGGACAGAATAAAAAGAACTGAGAAGTCAAGATGACCTTTTGTCCTTTATGGCTGGACAAATGAAAGAATTAGTCAGTAAGCATAGACTTTGTTAAAAGGTAGCAGTGCTAACCGCTTCAAAGTCCTCGCTAAAGGTGACGATTGAGTTACCTGATTGAAATTTGTCCGGTGACACATTTTGCTTAACCCATCGGCCTCTGGTGGATTTGGGGATCTGATGAATGACATTACATTTCCACTGGTATCAGAAAGAGCTGCAGTCAGCAGAATGAATTTTCCAGTTTCAAGATCTATGCACGCTGGAGGGAGCCAGATTTGAGCAGGATTCACCAAAGTCTGAATGCAAATCTGACTGGCTCAGAGATCATGACGTCATACTGCTCACTGTTTGTGTCCTGACAGCTGGCGTTCACTGTGGCTGCAACAGCAAGGACAGTAAGTAACCTTCTTTCTCTGCAGCACCTTCTCGCCAGAAGGTTTCACCTGGTGCGCTCTGACGTCCAGATATATACGCACACTGCCGCGTTGTCTGAATCTTGGCTAAATGAACAGCCATGCTGCATGTTGCTGTGTCAGGAACTGTCCTCTGTAATTCACACCCTATGCCTTAGCTTTGGCCTTTCAGAAGTATCAGACAACCACCGCATATGAACGCATGAGTATCACAGAAGTGACAGACAAGTATAGAACAACACAGCAAATAAAAGTGCAACCGCTGGGAAAGCTTTCTGTCCACTCGAAGCATTGAGTACGTAGCGTGACTGACACTTAACCCAACTGCTCCAAGCCTTTACGGTCACACTTGCAAAATCGGATAAACCTGTGCAGCTTTCTCGTAGACACACATAAAAATAAAATGTGGATGTCAATCATGGTGAACAATGTAAAATTCAGCTGACTCGGGGGGGGGGGGGGAACCCCTCCAGGATCTCAACGAAGTAATGCATTCTTGGTCGTGTGTGTTTTTTTTTTCTGTGCAATAGAGAGAATTGTAACCACTTTCTTTTTTTCCTGGTATATTTCAAATGCATTTCATTATTTAATTAAAATACAGAAAAGGATTTATAGCTAGCTCACAGCTGTTGCCTTTAGATTTGACCCAAGATAAATAATTTATACATGAAATTTTGTGTGTTGGTCAGCAGCTGCAGTGGGCGTTTGTCCTCTTTTATTCGTGTGGATGATGCATTAAATGTCACTTATACAGACAGATTAACATACTGTTTAATGGGTGAGCTTTTGTGTGCATGTGGCTGGGGGCTGCTAAGCTGTGATCATTAAGCATGTGGAGAGGTGAGCATATGGGGACTGGGCCACTTGACAGAACAAAGAACCTGCAGGGTGTCTGAGGTTTTGCCTATTGTTGAGTTTGATATAATTATCCCAAACTCCACATATCTCCTTTGTGCGCTTTGCTGCAGATTTGTAGCCACTGGCCATTTTTGACAACAGTAATTAATCACATCTGAAATAGACTGAGGGCATAGGATGGCCCACAGTTTAGAAAGCGTATCTTCATGGGACTGGAAACACACAGGGATTTGCTGGGCTTTAAAGAATGACCCATCTGCACTCTTTCTTCATCTGCCAAGGAGATCATGTTTTCAGTCATGAATTTTGGTTGGTTGGTGTGCTGGCAGGTGTGTCATAATAACTCAAACAAATTTTTATGAACCATGGTGAAAGGGTGATGCCTCAGACAAAGAACCCATTATTTGGGGCATGAATCCATTATTTTGGGCATGAGCAGGAGCATTGCCAGGGATTTCTGATTTTCCAATGCCAGTTTAAGCTGAGTTTACTGGCACACAGTGCTGGTAAATAAATTTGTGAAGGTGTCAAGGTGGCTTTAGTGCTTTATTTCTTTTAATAAGTAGCAGAGGCCCTTCGTGGCCACCCAGGACCCTGCAGCTAGCAACAAAGCTTCAAAAGGAACTTGATAGGTATGTGTGTCTTTCTTTTATTTTGCATGTTTGAAAGATGCCATCATGGCTCAAAACTGAAGGTTTGCTGGGCCTCATGTCGACAAGAACCCAAATTTGCCAGAGCTGAATATGTTGTAGTTTTCATTGTCTTACTGAAATTATGCAGACAACTTACTCCCTCACGGACAATCACAGGGAAAATTGCTAATCGCAGGAAAAATTGACAAGGCTTACTGAAGTAATTAATGGTTTACGTAAGATATATATTTTTTGTTTTGTCACTCTAATTTAATAATGTAAAATATGTTGAATTAAATGAAAAATCTTTGCTTCCTGTGATTTTTACCTCTGCCAATAAAGTTGGAGGAGGTTATGTTATTGTCCCTGTTTGTTAGTCTTGTCAAATTACTTTGATATGACTGTTGGTCTGTCCGTTTGTTCACCTTAATACCCCCATCACACATACACCGACTGAAGCCAAATGCCATTAGAATGACCCATCTGGCTACAATCAGGAAGCATTGAGGTGTGGTCGGCAGTCTACATATTTGGTCCCATTCGCTCAGCTGAGTGTGTTGCACATGTTCAAAACACTCTTGGCTCCATCGAGATGGGAGGCGCATCTGACGGCGGTCTGTATGCAGTTTTTGCATCATCTGATCGCAGTCTACATATTCTGACAGCATCTGAAATGACCTGATCGTGGTTGATTGAGCTCTGAGATCGATCGGTCACAGCAAAGTCTCCCGGGATGTTATGCCACGGATGTCCACCTCCACTGGACCCCGGCCAGGGAGGGCAAAGGAAATGTTTATGTAATAATATATGTGGCACACATTCATCATGTACAGTGGATGTGAACAGCACGCAATCAAAACAAAAGCACCGTGTGGCACTATGCCACTCTGTGGTCTCATGCGCAGTAATGCATCATTGCACGTGTCAGAGCTGAACGGATCTCACCGCTGTAATATACATATTATTACTTGATCACCATCTAAACTCTGTAGGTGGTGTGACGTGAAAATGCATCACCATGACAACATTATTAAACATGAAACCCACCTCCAGGATGGTGCAGAGTGCACAGGATGCAAACCACAGCCTGCAGTGAAAAGCCTCTCACCTGGCTGCTGTGTGCTGCAAATAATCACGGAAACAATTAAATCCCCTGTGATAATCCAACTGACATCACAGTTTACAGAGTTGCATTGTGATCCTGAAGTGGGCAAAAAAGAAAGCAAAGGCTGCGTCTGACGCATGGTGTGAAAGCTTGCCCACGCCTGCAAACTTTCAGCAAAGGTGTCCAGTGGCACATGCACCCTGCGCGCACGATTAGTGGCTCATGCAGCCATTATCAATCACTCAATCAATCAATTTTATTTATATAGAGCCAAATCACAACAAACAGTTGCCCAAGGTGCTTTATATTGTAAGGCAAGGCCATACAATAATTACGTAAAAACCCCAACGGTCAAAACGACCCCCTGTGAGCAAGCACTTGGCGACAGTGGGAAGGAAAAACTCCCTTTTAACAGGAAGAAACCTCCAGCAGAACCAGGCTCAGGGAGGGGCAGTCTTCTGCTGGGACTGGTTGGGGCTGAGGGAGAGAACCAGGAAAAAGACATGCTGTGGAGGGGAGCAGAGATCAATCACTAATGATTAAATGCAGAGTGGTGCATACAGAGCAAAAAGAGAAAGAAACACTCAGTGCATCATGGGAACCCCCAGCAGTCTAAGTCTATAGCAGCATAACTAAGGGATGGTTCAGGGTCACCTGATCCAGCCCTAACTATAAGCTTTAGCAAAAAGGAAAGTTTTAAGCCTAATCTTAAAAGTAGAGAGGGTGTCTGTCTCCCTGATCTGAATTGGGAGCTGGTTCCACAGGAGAGGAGACTGAAAGCTGAAGGCTCTGCCTCCCATTCTACTCTTACAAACCCTAGGAACTACAAGTAAGCCTGCAGTCTGAGAGCGAAGCGCTCTATTGGGGTGATATGGTACTACGAGGTCCCTAAGATAAGATGGGACCTGATTATTCAAAACCTTATAAGTAAGAAGAAGAATTTTAAATTCTATTCTAGAATTAACAGGAAGCCAATGAAGAGAGGCCAATATGGGTGAGATATGCTCTCTCCTTCTAGTCCCTGTCAGTACTCTAGCTGCAGCATTTTGAATTAACTGAAGGCTTTTCAGGGAACTTTTAGGACAACCTGATAATAATGAATTACAATAGTCCAGCCTAGAGGAAATAAATGCATGAATTAGTTTTTCAGCATCACTCTGAGACAAGACCTTTCTAATTTTAGAGATATTGCGTAAATGCAAAAAAGCAGTCCTACATATTTGTTTAATATGCGCATTGAATGACATATCCTGATCAAAAATGACTCCAAGATTTCTCACAGTATTACTAGAGGTCAGGGTAATGCCATCCAGAGTAAGGATCTGGTTAGACACCATGTTTCTAAGATTTGTGGGGCCAAGTACAATAACTTCAGTTTTATCTGAGTTTAAAAGCAGGAAATTAGAGGTCATCCATGTCTTTATGTCTGTAAGACAATCCTGCAGTTTAGCTAATTGGTGTGTGTCCTCTGGCTTCATGGATCGATAAAGCTGGGTATCATCTCCGTAACAATGAAAATTTAAGCACTGCCGTCTAATAATACTGCCTAAGGGAAGCATGTATAAAGTGAATAAAATTGGTCCTAGCACAGAACCTTGTGGAACTCCATAATTAACCTTAGTCTGTGAAGAAGATTCCCCATTTACATGAACAAATTGTAATCTATTAGATAAATATGATTCAAACCACCGCAGTACAGTGCCTTTAATACCTATGGCATGCTCTAATCTCTGTAATAAAATTTTATGGTCAACAGTATCAAAAGCAGCACTGAGGTCTAACAGAACAAGCACAGAGATGAGTCCACTGTCTGAGGCCATAAGAAGATCATTTGTAACCTTCACTAATGCTGTTTCTGTACTATGATGAATTCTAAAACCTGACTGAAACTCTTCAAATAGACCATTCCTCTGCAGATGATCAGTTAGCTGTTTTACAACTATCCTTTCAAGAACTTTTGAGAGAAAAGGAAGGTTGGAGATTGGCCTATAATTAGCTAAGATAGCTGGGTCAAGTGATGGCTTTTTAAGTAATGGTTTAATTACTGCCACCTTAAAAGCCTGTGGTACATAGCCAACTAATAAAGATAGATTGATCATATTTAAGATCGAAGCATTAAATAATGGTAGGGCTTCCTTGAGCAGCCTGGTAGGAATGGGGTCTAATAGACATGTTGATGGTTTGGATGAAGTAACTAATGAAAATAACTCAGAACAATCGGAGAGAACGAGTCTAACCAAATACCGGCATCACTGAAAGCAGCCAAAGATAACGATACGTCTTTGGGATGGTTATGAGTAATTTTTTCTCTAATAGTTAAAATTTTATTAGCAAAGAAAGTCATGAAGTCATTACTAGTTAAAGTTAAAGGAATACTCGGCTCAATAGAGCTCTGACTCTTTGTCAGCCTGGCTACAGTGCTGAAAAGAAACCTGGGGTTGTTCTTATTTTCTTCAATTAGTGATGAGTAGTAAGATGTCCTAGCTTTACGGAGGGCTTTTTTATAGAGCAACAGACTCTTTTTCCAGGCTAAGTGAAGATCTTCTAAATTAGTGAGACGCCATTTCCTCTCCAACTTACGGGCTATCTGCTTTAAGCTGCGAGTTTGTGAGTTATACCACGGAGTCAGGCACTTCTGATTTAAAGCTCTCTTTTTCAGAGGAGCTACAGCATCCAGAGTTGTCTTCAATGAGGATGTAAAACTATTGACGAGATACTCTATCTCACTTACAGAGTTTAGGTAGCTACTCTGCACTGTGCTGGTATATGGCATTAGAGAACATAAAGAAGGAATCATATCCTTAAACCTAGTTACAGCGCTTTCTGAAAGACTTCTAGTGTAATGAAACTTATTCACCACTGCTGGGTAGTCCATCAGAGTAAATGTTATTAAGAAATGATCAGACAGAAGGGGGTTTTCAGGGAATACTGTTAAGTCTTCAATTTCCACACCATAAGTCGGAACAAGATCTAAGATATGATTAAAGTGGTGGGTGGACTCATTTACATTTTGAGCAAAGCCAATTGAGTCCAATAATAGATTAAATGCAGTGTTGAGGCTGTCATTCTCAGCATCTGTGTGGATGTTAAAATCGCCCACTATAATTATCTTATCTGAGCTAAGCACTAAGTCAGACAAAAGGTCTGAAAATTCACAGAGAAACTCACAGTAACGACCAGGTGGACGATAGATAATAACAAATAAAACTGGTTTTTGGGACTTCCAATTTGGATGGACAAGACTAAGAGTCAAGCTTTCAAATGAATTAAAGCTCTGTCTGGGTTTTTGATTAATTAATAAGCTGGAATGGAAGATTGCTGCTAATCCTCCGCCTCCGCCCGTGCTACGAGCGTTCTGGCAGTTAGTGTGACTCGGGGGTGTTGACTCATTTAAACTAACATATTCATCCTGCTGTAACCAGGTTTCTGTAAGGCAGAATAAATCAATATGTTGATCAATTATTATATCATTTACTAACAGGGACTTAGAACAGAGAGACCTAATGTTTAATAGACCACATTTAACTGTTTTAGTCTGTGGTGCAGTTGAAGGTGCTATATTATTTTTTCTTTTTGAATTTTTATGCTTAAATAGATTTTTGCTGGTTATTGGTGGTCTGGGAGCAGGCACCGTCTCTATGGGGATGGGGTAATGAGGGGATGGCAGGGGGAGAGAAGCTGCAGAGAGGTGTGTAAGACTACAACTCTGCTTCCTGGTCCCAACCCTGGATAGTCACGGTTTGGAGGATTTAAGAAAATTGGCCAGATTTCTAGAAATGAGAGCTGCTCCATCCAAAGTGGGATGGATGCCGTCTCTCCTAACAAGACCAGGTTTTCCCCAGAAGCTTTGCCAATTATCTATGAAGCCCACCTCATTTTTTGGACACCACTCAGACAGCCAGCAATTCAAGGAGAACATGCGGCTAAACATGTCACTCCCGGTCCGATTGGGGAGGGGCCCAGAGAAAACTACTGAACACTAAAAACTAAAACTAACTAAAAACTGAACACAGACACACAGTTGAGTGATAATTTCAGCCCCACGAGTGTGCGCCCCGCACACACATGCTGTGCGCATGAGGAACACAGCGCTCCCTCCCACTCGGGCCTTGTGTTTGCCATCCAGACATTTGGACTTCGGGCAGTCTTCAGTGCCTTTTATGGCCACCTGACGGCAGTCTGTGTCATCTACCTATTGTCTACATGTGCTTTGAATGCCATCATGCTGGTATGGATGAGGTAATGTGGTTGCGTTCTGACCACCGCTGGACTGATAGTATTGCACACCGGCATTTGCCTGATGGCCTACTGGCCTGCGGATTTTTATTTATTTATTTATTTATTTATTTCTTTTTACGAAGTATAATATATAATATAATAACTTAAAACATAACGCTATAGGTGGATACCGGTATATAAACCCTCCTATTGGTGCATAAACTGGTAGATCGGCCCTTTAGTCATGGCTCATTGTGGCCTGGACCAATGAGGTGAGGGGAAGGCCAATTCCCCCTCCATCTCGGGCCTCGGTTGGGCTACACAGTGCGCCAATGCCAGACAGACTGATAACGAGCGATATGGATGGTAGCAAGAAGAGGAAAGGTGGCGCTGAAAGAGCCAGGGATCAGAAGAGAGTAGCCCTTCAGGCAGATGCTGCAACATGTCTTAAAATAACAGACATGTTTGCTTCGCGTGGACGCGAAACATCCACATCTGCGGCAGCCTCAGCAAGTGGCGGAGAAGAAGTTCAACAGGTGGACGAGGCGGGGGGACCATGACGGTAAGTGAAGGTTAACTTCAGCTATTAATTGATGAACAGCAACCTAACTTGTTCATAAATCCGACATCTGTGTGTGAAAGAGACATTCTGATCTTCTGGTCCAAAGTAAAGTGCTGTCTAACTGTTGAACTTCTATTATTATGTGAATCAGGGGTGTAGGTTTGCATATGGACCATAGGGACAAGTCACAACCTATATTTTGGGATGGCAAAATAGTCCCCACCAATATTTAGCATTTTTTTTATACAACAAAATCATTCACTATTTTTTTGAGAACTCGATACTATAATTTTAGTCGTCACGTTTTGTGTTTTCGAGGTGCCAGAGTGACAGGGTTACCCATGTTGCAATTTCATTGGCTCACGTTCTTCTCACATGGACGTAAACAAAGTGCATCTCGTGGCAGGCAGTGCTTCATTTGTAAAGTGGGAGGTCCCGGAGCGCAGAGGATGGGTGGCTCCGGTGCAATGTTGCCAGATGTATGATAATTATTGTATTTGTTCGATAGTTTTGCCCTCTGTACGATGTACGATCAATAATGGGAAAAAATCCAATATGTACGATAATTTCAGTTGGTTGCCCAAACACGCATCTCTCTCTGACACCCAAGAATCATTTTGCAGGCGTTGCACTCAGACGGCATCAAAGACACACCACACACAGGGCTGCTGCTGGCTTTGGGCGACCGGGACAAAGTCATTTGAAAGCCTGCCCCCTCTCCATACAAAGTAATGAGTTCCCATCCAATCTCTGCCGTGACAGGAAGATTCCCCAACCAACAACATCTTTTTTTTTTTCGAAACTTTATTTCAATAAATGCAATAACAAACGAACAAAACACAAGAGCAAAGAGATATACAAGAAAAATAAAAAAAAGTTCAAGTTCCTTATGGAGGTGTCAACATTTTTTCTGTGTTCAACAAAATCTGCACAAGTGGCCGTGGCATCGGATGACGACAGCGACCTCGAGGTTGAATTTGACTCTTTCTAGTCTGCTAATTAACACGTTTGTGTCCCTTCACAGAAAAAAAAAAAAAAAAATCTTTCTAGTCTGGTAGTGCATTTGCTTGTGCAACAAAAAAAAACACGTCCTTGTTGGAAACCATTCAGAAGATTCAAACGGCTTTCGATGGCTTTGCAGTCGAGTGAGTATCCGAGAAATTGTGTAACAGCTGGACATGCCACAACATGTCCTGTGAGACTTCCAACACGGAGGTGTTTTTTTGCTGCGCGCAATGAGCGGCTCCGTGCCGACGCGCGAAATCCTCCGCACGTCTTTCATTACAAAATCTCCTGTAACAGTGGAATGTGCCGCAAAAGTGCTATGTCCAGCTCTCTTGCCATTTCTGTGGTAGTCACATGATGCCCCGGATCAACACAGCGTTCAGTTTAGAAATGATCTGGTCGTTCCAGCCTGTCGATGGCCACTCGGTGCACAGCGCGCCCTCCGCCGCTGTGGGCCGTCTTTAAAAAGGTTTTAACACTCCTTAATCCGTGTGACGCCGACAGAATCTTCACCGAAATCCATCTGAATCTTTCGAATGGTTTCCAACTGGCTGTGTCTAACAGTTTCTGAAAAAATTTCATGGAGCAAAGCGGCAGTCACTCTGCCATTTCACTGACAATAAAAATCCGACGAGGGGGGTGGACCAGTGCTCACTCAAAGCCTGCCCACAGGCGAATGATGCAACCGACAGGTGTGAAAAACTCACGCATGCGCACGAAGGTTCAAGCTTGGCTGATGCAATCACACGTGATTCAAATCCATATAGTTTTTGAAAAAAATAAAAAGGTCCGTTACTTTTTGGACAGACCTCGTATTTCTAAATTTAAGTAACAAGGCTGAATGAAATGACGGCTTATTATGTCTAAAAAGTAATGTGACCTACTAGATCGTACTTTTGATAAGCCTATGATAACTGTATTTCGGGAGAACTTTTCATAATGCTTCTTATAGTGTTAAAATGTGTCTCCTGGTGCACATTGATCGGTTAAGGGACCAAAAAAAAAAAAACCACGCTGTCACAGCAGGCTTAATTTTTTTCCCCTTCGATATCTGGTGGTGGGCCTGGTCTTGGTTAAAAATGCCCAGCCTGAAAAATTTCCCCAGTCCAGCCCTGGTTCTGACACTGCTGACTATGCGTCTTTCCCTCCCGACTGTATCCGATTATGGTAATATTTGTTGTTTCAGCCTGGTTCCTGCACATTCTTATTTGTGACGGGGGCTTAATTTTGGAGTATTTTTTCTTCTGATTGACTTGAAATTTGGTCAAATCATGTAGACTGGTCCTGTCTACAAGCCTATCTATTTATTTATTTATTTATTTTTGAGTGGTTTCAATGATATTTACATTGATAACTGGGTCAAACTTTACAAATTTCGGAGAAATAAAAGAAAACCACCTGGTGGCAAAACCACCTGGTGGCAAACCCACCGGAATTTCAGCTTTGTTATCAGATGGCACCGCCTGGTGGCAAAAACCAGAAGTACAGCTTGCTGTTAACGCTGTGACCTGTGTGCATCAAGGTGGTGACGAAACTAGTAACGTCGACAAAAAGCACAACCTGTTTATTTGATCCTATACCAACAAAACTGTTTAAGGACCTGTGGCCCACTCTTGGGCCGATTTCTTTAACTTCTGGATCTGTTCCTAAATGTTTAAAAATCTGCAGTGATTAAACCATTACTTAAGAAACCTAATCTTGACCCTGAAAAACTATCGGCCGATATCAAATCTATCATTTTGCTCTAAAATTCTGGAAAAAGTGGTGTCACGACAGCTCGTAGACTATCTTACTGAGAATAATCTCTTTGAGCCACTGCAGTCTGCTTTTAGAAAATATCATTCCACAGAGACAGCTGTCACTAAAGTGGTGAATGATCTTCTGCTTACAATGGACTCGGACACCACTACGGTTCTGCTGCTGTTAGATCTCAGTGCTCCATTTGATACAGTGGATCATCATATTCTACTTGATAGGCTGGAAAATCATTTGGGGATTACTGGGAGTGCCCTTGCATGGCTGATGTCATATTTGACCAGTCGTTCTCACTGTGTTTTGTACAATAACACTACCTCTAACCTTAGTTACATGAAATTTGGGTTTCCTCAGGGGTCTGTCTTAGGTCCCCTGCTTTTCTCCTTTTATATAGCACCCCTTGGGCACATATTGCGGTGTTTTGGGATTACCTTTCACTGCTATGCAGATGATATTCAGTTATATATATATCCCGATAACTGCTGGTAATCTCATTCACATAAAATCCTTAGAAGATTGCCTTGCAACAGTGAGAAGTTGGATGTCTAGAAACTTCCTACTTTTAAACTCTGAAAAGACTGAAATGATGGTTCTTGGTCCAGTGAGACATCGGCATCAGTTTGACCAGTTAACACTCAGCCTAGGCTCGTGTGTCATACATCACACTGACAAAGTGAGGAACCTTGGGGTAATTTTTTATCCTTCGTTGTGCTTTGGCCTCCATATTAGAAATATTACTAGGACTGCTTTCTTCCACCTGCGAAATATAGCGAAGATTCATCCCATCCTGTCTATGGCTGATGCTGAGACCCTGATCCATGCATTTATCTCTTCTAGATTGGACTACTGCAATGTTCTATTTTCTGGTTTACCGCAGTCTAGCATTAGGGCTCTCCAATTGGCTCAAAATGCTGCAGCCAGACTTTTGACATGAAGCAGAAAGTTCGACCACATTACACCCATTTTGGCATCTCTTCACTGGCTTCCTGTCCCAGTGAGATCAGATTTTAAGGTTTTGCTACTAACCTATAAAATTATTCATGGACTGGCACCTCCCTACCTCGCTGACCTAATTAAACCTTACGTACCGACCCGGGCTTTACGTTCTCAGGGAGCAGGACTACTTTGTGTCCCTAGGGTGAATAAGAAGTCTGCGGGTCACAGAGCTTTCTCTTATCGTGCCCCTGTTCTGTGGAATGATCTCCCTGTGTCAATAAAACAATCAGATTCTGTGGAGACTTTCAAGTCCAGACTTAAGACGGACTTATTTTCCCTTTCATATGGCTAGCATACTGGTACAGTTTTGTTTTACGCTTTTTACTATTTTAATTCATGTTATTAGTAATTGGAGCGGGCTGCGGCCTCAACTTCACCTAAATTCTGGGTCTTTTAGTGAAGCTTAGGGCTAGCGGCCGGCGATCACCTTAGTATTTCTTCTGTTTTTCTTGTTGATTAATGCTGGCAAATTATACAGTATTTTGTCTTTCTGATGCCTGATTCTGTGTTTTTTTTCTCTGTTTAAGGTGCAGCTCCATCCAGAGATGGGAGTTGTGTTTGTGTTGGCGACCCTCCTGTCCTGTGCACCAACAGCAATTCTTGTATATTCGTCCGTGAATTGTTCTGTGAATTATTTCTGCAATTTATCTTTGTAGCATGGCCCAAGCAGAGGGTCACCCTTTGAGTCTGGTCTGCTTAAGGTTTCATCCTCAGAGGGAGTTTTTCCTTACCACTGTTGCTCTGGGGGTTGGTAAGGTTAGACCTTACCTGTGTGCCTTGAGGCAACTCTGTTGTGATTTGGCGCTATATAAAGGAAAATAAATTGAAAATTAAATTACTTAATGATCTTGTTAAATTAAAGTAAAAATGATCAGTATAAATAGTGCTTTCCAAATAAACTCAATTAAGGGTCACCAGGGGCTGGAGCCTATTCCAGCAGGCAAAGGGTATGAGGTGGGGTACACCCTGGACAGGACGCCAGTCTGTCGCAGCCTTTCCAAATATTCTGAATGAAGTTTACCAAAAAAATTAAGGATATTCCAAAATATAATTTAACCAAATGCTAATTTGTTGCGGTAAAATTAACAGTTAAACTTTTAGGCATTTCATTTGGTATATCAATCAACCAACTCAACTTTCAACTTTTTTTCTTATATAGCGCCAAATCACAACAAACAGTTGCCCCAAGGCGCTCCATATTGTAAGGCAAGGCCATACAATAATTATGAAAAACCCCAACGGTCAAAACGACCCCCTATGAGCAAGCACTTGGCCACAGTGGGAAGGAAAAACTCCCTTTTAACAGGAAGAAACCTCCAGCAGAACCAGGCTCAGGGAGGGGCAGTCTTCTGCTGAGACTGGTTGGGGCTGAGGGAAAGAACCAGGAAAAAGACATGCCGAGAAGGGGGGCAGAGATCGATCACTAATGATTAAATGCAGAGTGATGCATTCGGAGCAAAAAGAGAAAGAAACAGTGCATCATGGGAACCCCCCCACAGTCTACGTCTAAAGCAACATAACCAAGGGATGGTCCAGGGTCACCCGATCCAGCCCTAACTATAAGCCTTAGCGAAAAGGAAAGTTTTAAGCCTAATCTTAAAAGTAGAGAGGGCATCTGTCTCCCTGATCTGAATTGGGAGCTGGTTCCACAGGAGAGGAGCCTGAAAGCTGAAGGCTCTGCCTCCCATTCTACTCTTACAAACCCTAGGAACTACAAGTAAGCCCGCAGTCTGAGAGCGAAGCGCTCTAATGGGGTAATATGGTACTACGAGGTCCCTAAGATAAGATGGGACCTGATTATTCAAAACCTTATAAGTAAGAAGAAGAATTTTAAATTCTATTCTAGAATTAACAGGAAGCCAATGAAGAGAGGCCAATAGGGTGAGATATGCTCTCTCCTGCTAGTCCCCGTCAGTACTCTAGCTGCGGCTTGTATGTCTTCTATTTTCTTACAATTGCTCCTACAGTTGATTTATTCACACCACTCTGCTTGACTATTGTAGATTCACTCTTCCCAGCCTGGTGCACATCTACAATTTTCTTCCTGGTGTCCTTCGACAGCTCTTTGGTCTTGGCCATGGTTGAGTCTGGAGTCTGACTGTTTGAGGCTGTGGATAGGTTCCAACAGATGCCATTAATACAGGTAACAGGTGGAGGACAGAAGAGCTTCTTAAAGAAGAAGTTACAGGTCTGTGAGAGCCAGAAATCTTGCTTGTTTGTGGGTGACCAAATACTTATTTCCACCATAATTTACAAATAAATTATTTTAAAAATCTTACAATGTGATTTCTGAATTTTTTTTTTTTCTCATTTTGTCTCTCATAGTTGAAGTGTACAGACCTCTCTCATCTTTCTAAGTAGGAGAACTTACACAATCAGGGACTGACTAAATACTTTTTGGCTTTTGGCCCCACTAATTACCTTTGAGACAAGATTTCAAATGCATTCTCCACCACACAACGTGCATGAGACAATCTGCAGCTGTTGATAATTTCTTTGTAATTCTGGGAGCAATGAGAGAATGGTTTCATCAGCCAAGTTCTGACAGCAAATGCGTCATCACCTACGAAATGATTATTTTATATAACATAGCGTTAAGTGGGACAAAGCGTGGTGTTAAGTGGGATGCATTGGCACAACGAATTATGCAGCAGTGCGGGGATTAAATTTGTGCAAGTGTCAAGGTGCCTACTGAGCATGCTCTTTGAGAATGTAACAACGTGTATTGTATCAGGCACAGTGACCAGAATACTACTGGTTTCTACCAAATTTACTATGACCCTTTCAGCGCTACTGAAATCTTTTTAATTCTGTGTGCTGACAGGCATGAGAAACCATGTGTGCTTGCTTCAATAAATACAGTTTTAGCCATAATATTTTAGACTGTTGCAGCCATGGCAGATCTCTCAAAGGTTACAATTGAGACAGCGGTCCATGACTTTTCCTTCAACACTCCCCCAAGGATTTGCTTTGGCATTGTAAAAGTCATGGGAACATTGATTAGGGGACTAATGAAGAGCATCCTTTGTATAAGTGTCGTTTTTCCTTTTGTTTGAAGTCAGCTCAGTGTGTGTAACAGTGGCGCAAAAACATTCACCACAAAGCTGAGCTCCACAGTATTGTGGTGCAATGCCTAAGCTTGTTTGTATGATGCCTTGCTTTACCTTAAATATAAATATACTCATATCGCCATTAGTTTCTCTTCATTTAGCTGATTGTCTGGTGCTCCTGTAGTATTGTTTTGGTGAGTAGTTGGTAAGTAATATACAGCAAGTAATTTTTGTAGTTTTCTTTTTACTCCACTACAGTGGAATTGAAACGAAAATTAAAATGTGCTTGTAGTGTATATTTTAAACTTTAATTCAAGAGGTTTAACAATACATCACATAAATTAGGGGGTATTTTCTCGATTTTACTCTACTTTTAGTAATTCCCATTTGAAGGTGCTTTTTATTAGGATAATGTCTGTGTGTTGAATATCCACGTGTTCACAACAATTGCAGCTTTCATAATATCTGTCACAAAAATTTGTCTGAAATGCTGTATGTAGAAATAATGGCTCTACATGAGGAAAAAAGAAGCATGTTTTAGAAAAAACTTTCAGCTCTTCAGTGAAAATCAGCCCAGTCTCATGCTTTTTTTTTTTTTAGTGCTCCCATCATGAAAATGTGACACATTTTATCACATGGTTTTCATTCCGCATTTCACGATATGTCACAAAAATGTGGTGCAGAAGCACAAACAGATTAATTCAGTTTTTGTGATGCCATCACGAACTGGCGTGAGATGGGGTTGGTGGAAAATACACTCTTATTCATAAAGAGTAGATGAACGGTTTTGGTGCTAAAATGGATTCTCCAAAGTCTTTGGCTCACAAAAGTAGTGTAATATATGAAGAAAATTGTAGATAGTGTATAATAAATGTCCAAAATGAAAATATGTAATTTCATTTTTTTTTCCTGAGTATGTTGTCAGTCTGCATTTACCAAATGCTCGATGTATAATGCCCATGTGTTGGATATCAAAACGTTTAGAAGAATCTCTGCTTTCTGAATATGTGACACATATGTATGTGTCTAGAGCATTGCATCTAAACCTGAAAAAAATTTAATAAATTCTAAGACAATTCTTCAACTCATAAGTAAAAATATACATTTATTCATCAGAATGGAGTGTTTTGGTGCTAGAATTGGGTTTACCAAAGTCTTTAGGTCACGAAAAGTGTGTAATACATGAAAAAGCTTTTCAAACCATGTATGAATAAATTGCAAAAAAATGTGCAGTGAGCATCTCCAACCACTAGGAATGCTAAATAGTACCCCTTAATAATAAATCTTAATGAAAATAATCTCAATAAAATCATTCACCTGTTCCAACTACCTGTGTTCTGTTTTAAGTCTATCCAGAAATGATCATAACGTGAATGAAAAGTAGAAAGTTACTCACAAAAAAAATTCAATTTGCTCCAATGGGTGGGGAAAGTTTGTTGATCCTGAAAAAGGAATTGTGCTGTCACATGGTTTTCCATGACAGTCTGCTACTCCACAGTACATGGAGAATAGGCATGGGTGGCTTTGAATGGGGAACCTTTTGCTTTGGAAGCAAGGACACTAACCCGGTTGGTCACTACACATGCCCAATGCCTTCTGTTAAAAGCCTTGAATAAAAGCTACAGGTCTGCACTATAAGTACATGTTGATTGTCTCATTTCCACTCCACTGTGGTTATGTACAGAGACAAAAATGTAAAAATTGTCACTTTTTGCTTACTTATGGATCTGACTGTAACTCACTTCCTCACTCCACTTCTTTCTCAGAGTAAAAATCTTCTTTTAAATGTTGGCTGATGTGCTTTAATTGGCCCATTGAACACAGAGCTGTGCTTTGGCATGGTTTACACTGTGTTCAAGAAGAATTAGGGTGAATGTTACACTGAGCAAACACCATACCAGTCAATGTTGATTTGTCTGAGCTCAGAAAAAAGAAAATGAATGGACAGAAGCCAGTGCAGAAGGAGAATTTCTGACCATCTGCCAAAGAAGTTATGAAATTATGTTGCTGTAACAAACAGCTGGTTTCTAGAGACAAGTGATTAAAAGCGTTCACTTAATCACTTGATTGATTACACAATTTCTATAATTTTTAGAGGCATATGAAATAAAGAAACATTTTGGCTGTTCTATCAATTAATATACTTTGTTTACCACCAAAGAACCATGCGACTGACACAGATATTTAGGTGCTGGAGGTGAGAGAGCGGTCAACATATTCATTAATTAAGGAGGATCAATTTGGAGTTACTATTGTATTTTTCATATTTGTAAACCACAGGTTCAAAATAATGTCTGTTTCAGGATTTTCAAATAACACTTACTCATTCTTAAATTAAAGTTTCATTCTTCTTACAGCATACACTCAGACGGCATACACATATGTCACCCATGTAGTTAACCGGGGCAGATCCTGTGTATGGGGGGGGGGGGGGGTCAT
Source organism: Thalassophryne amazonica (assembly GCF_902500255.1). Classification (NCBI taxonomy): domain Eukaryota; kingdom Metazoa; phylum Chordata; class Actinopteri; order Batrachoidiformes; family Batrachoididae; genus Thalassophryne; species Thalassophryne amazonica. The sequence goes on along the minus strand of NC_047107.1, from coordinate 63,115,875 downwards.
GGGCAGCACAGCTCCCCTTTTATGGACCAAAAAATAAAAAATCCCTGATGAATGCTGTTCTCTTACCCCTGTATTCAGCAACAAGTGTCTCATAGATACATTTATACCAGCCCATGATTCAGCAAGGTATAAGAAAGGTGTGACTCTTTTAGTGACAGACATTTCAAATGTTCACTGTTACTGTCATCATAGCATCACAGTCAAGCTTGTACAATACAATTTCAAATGAAAAAAACAAAAAACAAAAAAACATGTTGTAATGTTTCTTTTCTCTGTGGTGTATTTTGTGGTTAAAAAAATATGCGCCAAAATGGCACCTAAGTCATGCCTTACTCATTCGCAAATTTCTGCCCCTGTTAATGGTAGCTAATGTAGCTTTTTGCCTGTTATGTTGGTTGAACCTCAATATAGTTTAAACAATCTGAGTGTGTTTTCATTTTCAGTACTGGAGAAAAAGAAGCATCTACTTTAAATCTATCAAGGTTGTTTAAGCTTGAATGCATGGAAGTTGGGGGAAAAAAGATAAGCAGGGTTGTACAATATTCCCTGAGTTTCAGTAACAAAACACCTATAATCAATATGGCCTGCAAAAAAAGAGAATCAAATGTTAAATTTTTAACCATACTATGTTTTTTCGAAAATGTAATAATCATTACTGTTAAATATAATAAAATCTATCTTTAAAATACAGTTGACAAAAATTAACATCTCACGGGTTTAAAAAAAACTTCAGTTAAACAGCTAACTATTTGCTGGTTTTTATTTGGGTGATTTCATTTGTCACAGCATGTAGGAACTTAACATGGTTTTAAATAAAAATGTAGACTGCTGAATAGTAGTAACAATAACAGTAGTAACAATAAAAATCAAATAATTAAACAAAGTGAAAATTAACAAATCAACACAAACTAAATCTGTGATCCAGTTCGAAGAAAGAGAAAAAGAAACAAGTCTTTAACCAGTATTGAAATGAGTCCACACAATCAGACTGACTTATCTCAGTGGGCAAACATCTGTAGCATAACATCAACATGGGTTAGGATCTTGGCATACTTAGAAAGAATGAGCAGGAGTCAAGCAGAATCAGCCGGAATGGGGAAAAAAGCCAAACTTCGAGACACAGTTTGGGAGGGACAGATATTCCAACAGAGGTGTATGAATGCCGTTCGAATTCTTAGAATGTGGGTGTAACCCGCCTCAGCTGATTCATGCATATGCCGTGTGCATGGCTACAATGCAGTCCAAATGTAGTTTGAACACAGTGTGATACTTAGACTGCTGTCAGATTGCAGTAAGAATAAGAAGACTGCATATCTTGGAAGGTGATGGTCCAGTGGTTAAAATGTTGGGCTTGAGACCAGAGGATCCTTGGTTCAAATCCCACTAAAATCACTAAGGGCCCTCGGGCAAGGTACTTAATCCGTAGTTGCTCCCGGTGTGTAGTGGGCGCCTTGCATGGCAGCAGCCTGACATCGGGGTGAATGTGAGGCATTTGATGTGCAAAGCGCTTGAGCATCTGATGCAGATGGAAAAACGCTATATAAATGCAGTCCATTTACAACCCCTGGCAAAAATTATGGAATCACCGGCCTCAGAGGATGTTCATTCAGTTGTTTAATTTTGTAGAAAAAAGCAGATCACAGACATGACACAAAACTAAAGTCATTTCAAATGGCAACTTTCTGGCTTTAAGAAACACTATAAGAAATCAAGAAAAAAAGATTGTGGCAGTCATAACGGTTACTTTTTAGACCAAGCAGAGGAAAAAAATATGGAATCACTCAATTCTGAGGAAAAAATTATGGGAATCACCCTGTAAATTTTCATCCCCCAAATTAACACCTGCATCCAATCAGATCTGCTCATTGACACTGACCCTATGCCATGACATTGACCCTATGTGTCTTTTTGCAAGGAATGTTTTTGCAGTTTTTGCTCTATGGCAAGATGCATTATCATCTTGAAAAATGATTTCATCATCCCCAAACATCCTTTCAATTGTCCAAAATATCAACATAAACTTGTGCATTTATTGATGATGTAATGACAGCCATCTCCCCAGTACCTTTACCTGACATGCAGCCCCATATCATCAATGACTGTGGAAATTTACATGTTCTCTTCAGTCAGTCATCTTTATAAATCTCATTGGAACGGCACCAAACAAAAGTTCCAGCATCATCACCTTGTCCAATGCAGATTCGAGATTCATCACTGAATATGACTTTCATCAGTCATCCACAGTCCACAATTGCTTTTCCTTAGCCCATTGTAACCTTGTTTTTTTCTGTTTAGGTGTTAATGATGCCTTTCGTTTAGCTTTTCTGTATGTAAATCCCATTTCCTTTAGGCGGTTTCTTACAGTTCGGTCACAGACGTTGACTCCAGTTTCCGCTCCATTCGTTCTTCATTTGTTTTGTTGTACATTTTTCGATTTTTGAGACATATTGCTTTAAGTTTCTGTCTTGACGCTTTGATGTCTTCCTTGGTCTACCAGTATTGTTTGCCTTTAACAACCTTCCCATGTTGTTTGTATTTGGTCCAGACTTAGACACAGCTGACTGTGAACAACCAACATCTTTTGCAACACTGCATGATGATTACTCTCTTTTAAGAGTTTGATAATCCTCTCCTTTGTTTTCAATTGACATCTCTCGTGTTGGAGCCATGATTCATGTCAGTCCACTTGGTGCAACAGCTCTCCAAGGTGTGTGCATTCCCTTTTAGATGCAGACTAACGAGCAGATCTGATATGATGCAGGTGTTAGTTTTGGGGATGAAAATTTACAGGGTGATTCCATAATTTTTCCTCAGAATTGAGTGATTCCATATTTTTTTCCTCTGCTTGGTCTAAAAAAGTACCGTTACTGACTGCCACAATCTTTTTTTCTTGATTTCTTATAGTGTTTCTTAAAGCCAGAAAGTTGCCATTTGAAATGACTTTAGTTTGTGTCATGTCTGTGATCTGCTTTTTTCTACAAAATTAACAACTGAATGAAACATCCCTCCGAGGCCGGTGATTCCATAATTTTGCCAGGGGTCTGTACATCGATTGCTGTACAGGTGCAGTTTGATTGCCACCCGAAAACTGGGTGGAAGGCAAGAAAGGGGAGGGTGTGGCAGAGTGAGTGCAGTGGTCTGCATCTTTTGAAGACCTGCCGTGTCTCTTTGCTGGATTCAGAATGCTATCCAACCTATGATCCGATGACATGTAACCACATGTCCACTGACAATCACATCACTGTAATGTGTGTAAAAGCATGTGATCAGATTATGGCCAACAGATCACTGACGCGCACACTCATTATTACCGGTACGGCAGTTATAGCCAACAACCTGTGATGCATCACAGAAAACCCATATTCAGGAGAACCTGGATTACATGTATCAAGCCTATATCATATGTAATCCAGGAAAAGTGTCAAGGCAGGTGTTGATATTACAGCATTACACAGCGGCTGGCCGGCCACCCCGTCTTACTCACGTGCTCTCTCCCTCTGTTGTTCGCCCCCCTCGCTCCCCTTCACACCCTTCCTCTCTCCATGATCGTAGCTCCATGAAGTGATCATATTGTGGTTTGCGTATGTATCCTGGCAATCACTTAATGTTACACATAATGGTCTCTCTGAACATTGTGATCAGGTGTTACGGCAGTACGCGCAGTGGGCCGTCTGGCTGGATGACACACGGTGCACTGCTGGACGCTATGTCATATGGAATATTTATGTTTTAGTGGATGGCACATTTTCTCTCGTAACTTGGCTGATGTCACTTCCAGGATCACATGGATTATATCACAGGCTGTAGCCTGGCTGGTGTGCGCTGAACGGTGGAAGCTGCATATGGAGCTGTTCCAAAGGTGATTATTGATATTATTCATACTATACATGGGTTGGTATAGCAGTTGCATCGTCATTCCTTTTAATGAGTTAGATGGTGTAGCTTCATAATATGTTTATTACAGCTGTGACACCCCACTCAAACGTGCTGTGCTGTGCCGCTGTAGTGCAGCGGCCACAACGCTTCTGTGCATGGTTGTTACAGCTATGATGACCATAATATTACAGATTTATTATCTAACCCATAAGAGGGAAATGACAATGTATCTGTGATATTATGTTTATTATGGATGCAACACCCCATTCAGATGTGCACAGCGGCTGTGTGACGTGTTGACTTGCAGTGACACATAGTACTTTTGGTTTGATTGCACATGTTCACATGTACTTCACAAAATGAATGTGTGCCACAGACTTTGCACGTTAGAATATTTCCTTTGCGCACTCCCGAATGGATGCAGTGGAAGTGCAGTCCAGGACATGCCAGCAGGATTTGTATGTCTGCCCATGGTGAATTTCCCCTTGAATGTGATCAGACTTTTCAAATACCATGAGAATATTAGAATGCTGTTAGAAGCCACCTCGACTGCCATACAATATTTTTACACCTCGACTGCACCTAGAAAGAGGTGAGCATGTGCTCTACATTTGGGCTGGCTGTGTGAATGTGACTGTTTGGTGTGCACTCAGAATGCTGTCGGAGGTTTTTGAATGTACCTCGCTGTGCCGGAATGTAGGTCAAACTTTCGATCTGATGGCATTTGGGGCTTATTCAGCTAGTGTGACGGGGTATTAGAAAAGATGTTCATGAAGAATGATATAAGTCTAATTTGTTCTGTTAAAGGTGCGCTTTGGGAACTCTTTCTATTCGGTGTTCTGGGATCTGTACTTGGGTCATGATCTAGTTACGCTTGGTTCCACCTTAAATAAAGTGGCCAGAAACACTGAGTACATGTTTCCCAAAATATCGCGATGAAAGATAAACGTGCCCTCTTTGCCTGTCTTTCACTCTGCCATGCCCTCCCCCCCTCCCCTGGTCATGTTCTCTGTGCACAGACAGTGCTCCCACTCTCTTTACTCAACCCCCCCCCAGGTCATCTCCCCCTTTTCTCCTCTTCTATGTTCCAGTCACTCCACCAATGGGTGACTCCTCTTTTCTCTGTCTCCTCCCTCTCTCCTCCCATTCTAATCTCTGTCCATGCTTCCTCCCCCCTCCTCCACCTTTTCCCTCCCCTCTGTCATTAGCTTGTATATAAGACCATTGCATCTTCCTCCACCTCTGTCACACACAAACACACACAGTGTGTTTACTGAGTAGGAACCAGTCCAGCAGTCCATATATCATCTACCTGCTTGCAAGGGGATTCTTTTTCTGGAATTTCCATTAAAGAGGTAACGCTTTTTCACATCATGATAAAACTAAATAGTGGGATACAGTATGCCCCTGTTAACTTTGTGAGCTTTCCTGTAGAGCATTTTACTTAAAGTTTTTTTTTAAATGCAGGGTAATAATTTGAACATTATAATATTGTCTTTTTGTACATTTTTTGATACTGTTGCTACTTTGTGAATCGGTTATTTATCAGCTGTGACATTAACTTTGAGATTTTCTCTTTATCAACATTTATTTGCATTAAGAATTTTTTTATACAAAAAAATAATAATAATAAGAAGAAGAAACAATCTCATACAGATATTGCAAGCAGTTTTTATAGTTTTAATATTGGCTGATAATTTGATTGTATCAGAATCACCAAGTGAGAAAACTGGATTACCTGCTGTTTAATAAGTACAGCTGAAAGAAGTTTGCCTTTCTATCCTCTCTCTGTTGTATGTCCTTTGTCTTACATAACCATAAACAAACGATACATTTTCATACTTTCAGGCCTTGGAAGATCACCTGAAAAGTAATCGGACCGCAGCACCACCGATCTGCAACATATCTGCCTTCGTCTGACTATAGTGACGTAATCTGTGAGTGCGTCTGACATCAGCACGGAGACTATGAGCAGCAACTACAGCGTCACACTCTTAGGTCCTGCTCCCTGGGGCTTCAGGCTGCAGGGAGGGAAGGATTTCAACATGCCACTCACCATTTCCAGGGTAAGACTGAAATGGGTGCTGAAAATGCCCTTCACCTCACACCTCTGTTTTCTGTACCTACAGTGTAACTACATGCACACTGCACGTACACACATAAGCATTCCCTGATAACTGATTGAAGAAATAATTGATTTTCATCTGTCTCATGTTTCTCAACTCGCTTCATAAGCCCCCTCCCCGCATCCTGACTCCACCCTGCCACCCGTATGTTAGCCCCCGCCGCCAGCATGTTAGCACAACTGAGTCATATATCGTCTGTCATGTATGACCACACGAGAAAAGCTTCTGTTTCCATGCATTCCACTTTACTTTGTGCGCCTATAGTAAATGTGCCCCAGTCAAAGTTCGGGCTCACCAAATTTGGCTTGAAACCCTCTGCTTGGACATGTAATTTGATGGTCTTGTTTCTGTGTTATCCACGGTCTGCACTAACGTTACCTCTTGTGGCCCTCCCCATCTGCCATTCAATCACACAACTTCAAGAAACAACTTTCCCTCAGCATAACCTTGAAATATGATAATTCTTTGAGTAGTATGCTGCAGCTTCTGTTTTTCCGAGTCGGCTTAGCTTCATTTGGGTACATTGGCAGATGTAAGTCAACAAAATTTCACTGCTGCATGCACGCATAAAACAGTCACCAGCTCTCACACAGAGAATATCTTGAAGAAAACACACACATGCATACATGCAGAACACATTGCAGTACACATGCACAAACAAACGTGCATTAGCACACCCTAACACTAAATGTGGCACTGCACAGATTTGTGGCAATGTAAGAGTCTAGATGAATGGCTTGCCAAGTCCTGTGCCAATCCCCCTTGGGGCCAGCTTTGGTTGCCATGTTTGTGTTATTACTTTGGATGTGAGACTTTTCCCACTAACTGAAGCCATGTGAAGTCTCGCTGCAGTGGTGTGTGTGTGTCTGTGTGTGTGGGCATAAACTCAAAAAGATGCAATGTTACAAAATGAGAGAATGGTGATAGAAAACAGAAATAGAGAAGAACATATGAGGGGGAAAAACAGAAAATATTTCAAATTAAAGGCAAATTCCTTAACTCTTTTTAATCACGTTAAAGTTACAGCAAGCAAAGTGAACAAATGCTATTATAATAAATGACAATTACAGATGACATTGAACACTAAAGGTTTTCAGCTTGCTGTGCTGTGAAAATGTATGTGCCCCTTGAGACACGTTTGTGTGTTTAATGCATGAAACATTTAAAAACAAAATGGTGCCAAATAACACTAAAAGTGGTTCTTTGGCTCGAAATCGTAGGGGAACCAGTGTGCTTATGTATTAGCAGGGCACCTCAAAAACACATGAAAGACTTCTAAGATTAATTTATTTATATATTTAGAGAAATGCATTTTTGGTCAGAAAGTTGGATAGATTTTGATTTCCTTGTGGACTATACTTTGGTGAAACAACTTCCACTTGATTTCAGTTCACTTAGATAAGCAAAGGACTGTTGAATCTTGATGGAGCTATGCCTTCTTCAGTTCCCAGCAGTAGTTTAGAAACAGAACAGGACAACATGGTGGATATATGAATAAATATGCTATTATAATGTGCATTTAAGGATTGAAAATTGCATATTCTACCATGTTAAACAAAGAAAAGAAAATCCAGAATTCCAGTTAAGACCAGGATTAAATGAAATGGTCTGCTCCTCTTCATGAGACTGATCATAACTAGATGTCTCCTGGTGATCAGCAGGAAATGTAAAGAAAAAAAAACAAAAAACCCAGTGTTGTATAAAGTACCGGAAAATCACACTTAAGTAAAAGTACAGATACCCATTAAAAAAAGACTTTGGTAGAAGTTCAAGTAACCGATTGAAATGCTACTCAAGTAAAAGTCTTAAAGTATCTAGTATTTATTGTACTTAAGTATGACAAGTAATGTACAACTAAATGTACTCAAGTATTGAAAGTAAAAGTACAAGTAAATGTTAATAATCAAAAACGGATTTTTTTTAATAAAAGTTTATCTAGGCTTGTAAATGACTGGTAGTATTAGTCAAAATACTAAAATTGTGCACATCACACAAAACACTACAGAAACAAGGTTTCAAAACCTAAACGAGAGTAGGCTACTCACTAGGTGTTCACAGAAAACAGTTATTTATTTCTATATGTAATTATTTTCATTGTTACATGGTTTTATCTTTTCTGTTGTTTTGTTTCATTAGGTTCTTTTTGTCTCTTTCTCTAAAATTGTATTGTAACATCATTAGTCTATTATTATTGACTATATTGTTTATTATGTAGACTATTGTTGTTGTTGCTATAATATATGAATAAAATAAATTAAAAAAATTACAATTTGACTCTTTTACGACAACGAACACAAATCAACACAAACGTGCTGATGCGAACATCTTAATGCTACCTTTAACATTGAAAACGCCATAGACATGCTAACGCGTTAGCATCGGTCCCGTTTTAAGTTATAAAATACATCTATCAGCTGTTTCAGAAGACCATAACAGGTCGGTTTAACATAAAAATATTAAATATTCCTCATAGACATATGCTCTTCGGGGTTTTATCAGGGAAAAATTAGGATAAAGCAAATAAAATCCACAAATCGTAGATCGACGCAAAGCAAAGCCGCGCTGCAGAAAAGTTGATTACAGACCCGCTGCAGGTCTGTAATCAATGTAGAGAAATGATCATTTTCCTGACAAACACCCCTCAAGTGTGCAACTACAAAAAAGCCTACCGGACATGCCTCATGACAAATCGGCCTGACTTCGTTGCACTCACTAGTAATCAGTGGTGTCTCTGGGTGAAAACATGACTTTTTTCGTGTGTGCATGTGTGTGTGTCTTTTTTTTAACGAGTAATGGCATGGCGCATAGAAAATGTATCAGAGTAGAACTATGCAATTAAGGTCAGAAATGTAGTGAAGTAAAAGTGAAAGTAAGCTGAATTTAAAAAACCTCAAGTAAAGTACAAAGTCTCCCAAAACGTACTGAAGTACAGTAGTGAAGTATTTTTACTTCGTTGCTATACAACACTGAAAAAAAAAACCCTGTTTAGAGGTGGAATCATAAGCAAAGTACGAGATCAACTAAAAACCCCATGGACTATGATGCCCTTGTGGGATGAGACCATATTTTGGTTATTTTAAAAACAAGTTGTCTTTGATTTCTTCTTCCAGGGTGTGGTGGCCAAGTAGATAGTTTGCTTGGTTTCAGTGCAGAAGGCTCCCTGATCAAATCCCACCCCACACCTGCCAGTTCCTCCATGTAACGTGAAGTTGCATCAGGAAAGGCATCTGGCATAAAACTTGCAGCTCCACCTCAGATCTGTTATGGTGACCCCGAGTGTGGGGAAAAAAGCAAGGGTGCACCCGAAGGGGCTTCCTTTGATTTCTTCTTCTGATGTTCAAAAAAGTCCTCAAAGGCCATATGACATCATAATCTCACTGATATTTTGTTATGTTTGCAAACAGATGGAAGTCAGATGCCAATTCAAGAGAGATCTCTGGTCAGCCAGCTGTGCCAGCTGTTAAATTATGAGTTGGGTCTTGTCCTGATCAAACAGAACCTGCAGCATCAGCCTTCTGAGTGTTTGATCTTGATACACTCCAGTGGTAATCTAACGGCTTATTAGTGAAGCGAACGTTTTCATTCGCAGGTTAGTATTTTTGCTAGCCAAGTCAGCTAAAATTTTTTGAATAAAGTTTAACAGTCAAACATTTGTAAACACTAAAATCATACATCTGTTCATGTTGGAGCTTATACACTAATCCAATAGCAAAACTGACATATTGCATGTTTTGTATTCTCTTACCTGTACTACATGTTGTATGCCAGTGTGCTTAATTGGGAAACACAGGATTTTTCAATTATTTCTGCCTTTGTCACATTTTTAAATAATACTAAATATAAATTCAAACAAAACCCTCATATTTAAGAACTTTGAAATAGTGACCCCCATCCGCCCTTCCCGATCAGCCTAAACATCCTACTCAAAGCCAACCGACAGCTTCTATCAGGAAGGGCTGACCACCAAAACAAGACAAAGACAGACAAGAACGAGAGACAAGTGAAGACAATAACTGTGAGTGAGACACCGAGGGCGGGAGCAAGCGGGGGGCAAGCACGGAGAGCAAAGGAGCCACCGTAACCGAATCCAAAGCACAAGGTAGGGACCACGGAGCCACATGAGGGCCTGGCCCAGCCCCCAGACAAAGAGGTGATGCCCAACCCTGGGGCCAGGAAAAGCACAAGGCCCCCCGACAGCCAGGCCCCCAAGCCCCCACCACTCAACCTATCCCCCACCCCGGAACCCACCCCAGCCACCAAAGCCCATGACCAGGAGACCGCCCGAGCGAGATCATCCCGTGGAGACCACGACCCCCCCATCCCCCTGCAGGTGCCGACCCCCCAGTGCCAAATTAATCTCCCTTGCTGTGTACGACCCCCTAAGTGTGCAAAGATAAAGTGTTGCATTAAAAGCAGGGCAAGAGACGGCAGGTGGTAGACTGCCGTGGGTGGCCATGGCACACCACTGTGCCACAGCCAGCCCTGCAAACCCACCACCGCCTAGTGACCCCGACTCTAAATTGGTGAAGGCGTTTACTAAACGTCTAGAAGTAAGGTGTGCATTAAAATTGCAAGGCAGGGGTGGCAGATGGAGATCGCAGTGGAAGGCTGCAGCACACAGCTGCGCCACAGACTGCCCTGCAAACCCATCCCAACACCCTATCGCAAATCATGTGAATCCTACAATGTGCTATTTACAACCCAATACGATGTGCATGCAGGTGCTAACCTGGTGAAGGCATTAAAAGGGTGTGACACGTGAGGCCCAACCCCAAGCAGCAGGTGGAGGGAGAGGCGCGGCAAGGGGAGGAGGCCGGGCCCCCAGCCCAACCCCAGATCCGGTGGAGGTGCCAGGGAAACCACGGGACAGGGGGAGGCGGGCAGCCCCGGAGGAGCACCGGAGGCCAGGGAGGAGCAAACCAACAGGGGGCCAGGGAGCCACAGATGGATGGGCCACCTCGCCCGGAGGTCCCCGAACCAGGGAAGGTCCAGGATGAGACCCGGAGCGGCAGGCGCAGCAGAGGAGCAAAAGGGAGACAGGTGGGCCCCACAAACCTGGAGGGAGAGGCCGGGGTGGTGTACTACAAAATTCTAGCAGAAATTGCAGAATTAGTTGTTGCTATTGAACGACATGTAAATGATGGGAGGAATTACTGCAGGGTGGTTGTATTATTAGATAATTTAATCCCAGCCTAGAGCAGAGATGGGTTAACAGATTAGATGAGATTATGCCAGTCTGCAGGGCTCAGAATGATTTTAAAATGGCATGCAGACAAAAACTAACCACCAATTGGAACAGCTGTTTATCTACCTGTGTGTGTCTGCACCTTTTTTTTTTTTTTTTTCTTTTCTAAATGTATGGAGCATTTGTTCTGCCAGTGCTTTTGTGCCTCCTGCATTTAGGGTAGCATGCTGCCCATTTCCTCTTAATTCACTCTAACTAAAGGAGACAACAAAATGCCTATAATTTCCTCTCTTGTATTTTCCACTAAACAAAGTTGCCTTGTCAAGGTCTTTGAAGTCAGTTATTTATATCAGCCTATACTTTGGTTTTGTTTTGTGCTGCAAAGAGAACTGCCTCATCCAGTTCTCCCTACCACATATAGTTGCATGGGGACGTGCTGGTGGAGCGTTATTATTATTATTTGCCTTATTTTGAAGAGATTTACAGCCAGCCATTTTTCCAGTTGTGCTCTAACTAATGCAGCTATTGTTAAAAAATGCATCCATTAATAAACCAGAATGAACAAACTAAGTAACAATAATAAATGCATATCTTGCAACACAATCACACACTGATTTAACTTCCCCTTAAGCTCGACACAACAGTCACGCGAATATCGTCCTGGTGTCTGAAGCTTCTTACTTCACCAGGCTTGGTTATGGTTTGGTATTTCAAATTCCCACAAGTTCAACATGATGATCATTAAACATTTAATTGCCATTGCGACTGTTAGACTGTTCTGGTATCAAGTATGTGCTTTACTTAAATGGTCATATTTTGAGTTCTCGCTATCTGTTTAAACATGCATTTTGTCCAGCACACAGGGAGTCAGGTTTAAGCATGCGTCGTGCACGTGCGGGCTTCAAGCATGGGGAGGGCTTCCCCCTCTGCCTACGGGAAGCCAATAAGGTCAGGAATTGTGAGAATAAAGTCCTCCCATTGTAACTCCTACGATGGCTTTCTATAAAATGTTTAAAATTTGAACAAACTGAACCTGAGAAATGGCTTGTTTACGGGCCTTAGTTGGGACAGAATAAAAAGAACTGAGAAGTCAAGATGACCTTTTGTCCTTTATGGCTGGACAAATGAAAGAATTAGTCAGTAAGCATAGACTTTGTTAAAAGGTAGCAGTGCTAACCGCTTCAAAGTCCTCGCTAAAGGTGACGATTGAGTTACCTGATTGAAATTTGTCCGGTGACACATTTTGCTTAACCCATCGGCCTCTGGTGGATTTGGGGATCTGATGAATGACATTACATTTCCACTGGTATCAGAAAGAGCTGCAGTCAGCAGAATGAATTTTCCAGTTTCAAGATCTATGCACGCTGGAGGGAGCCAGATTTGAGCAGGATTCACCAAAGTCTGAATGCAAATCTGACTGGCTCAGAGATCATGACGTCATACTGCTCACTGTTTGTGTCCTGACAGCTGGCGTTCACTGTGGCTGCAACAGCAAGGACAGTAAGTAACCTTCTTTCTCTGCAGCACCTTCTCGCCAGAAGGTTTCACCTGGTGCGCTCTGACGTCCAGATATACGCACACTGCCGCGTTGTCTGAATCTTGGCTAAATGAACAGCCATGCTGCATGTTGCTGTGTCAGGAACTGTCCTCTGTAATTCACACCCTATGCCTTAGCTTTGGCCTTTCAGAAGTATCAGACAACCACCGCATATGAACGCATGAGTATCACAGAAGTGACAGACAAGTATAGAACAACACAGCAAATAAAAGTGCAACCGCTGGGAAAGCTTTCTGTCCACTCGAAGCATTGAGTACGTAGCGTGACTGACACTTAACCCAACTGCTCCAAGCCTTTACGGTCACACTTGCAAAATCGGATAAACCTGTGCAGCTTTCTCGTAGACACACATAAAAATAAAATGTGGATGTCAATCATGGTGAACAATGTAAAATTCAGCTGACTCGGGGGGGGGGGGGAACCCCTCCAGGATCTCAACGAAGTAATGCATTCTTGGTCGTGTGTGTTTTTTTTTCTGTGCAATAGAGAGAATTGTAACCACTTTCTTTTTTTCCTGGTATATTTCAAATGCATTTCATTATTTAATTAAAATACAGAAAAGGATTTATAGCTAGCTCACAGCTGTTGCCTTTAGATTTGACCCAAGATAAATAATTTATACATGAAATTTTGTGTGTTGGTCAGCAGCTGCAGTGGGCGTTTGTCCTCTTTTATTCGTGTGGATGATGCATTAAATGTCACTTATACAGACAGATTAACATACTGTTTAATGGGTGAGCTTTTGTGTGCATGTGGCTGGGGGCTGCTAAGCTGTGATCATTAAGCATGTGGAGAGGTGAGCATATGGGGACTGGGCCACTTGACAGAACAAAGAACCTGCAGGGTGTCTGAGGTTTTGCCTATTGTTGAGTTTGATATAATTATCCCAAACTCCACATATCTCCTTTGTGCGCTTTGCTGCAGATTTGTAGCCACTGGCCATTTTTGACAACAGTAATTAATCACATCTGAAATAGACTGAGGGCATAGGATGGCCCACAGTTTAGAAAGCGTATCTTCATGGGACTGGAAACACACAGGGATTTGCTGGGCTTTAAAGAATGACCCATCTGCACTCTTTCTTCATCTGCCAAGGAGATCATGTTTTCAGTCATGAATTTTGGTTGGTTGGTGTGCTGGCAGGTGTGTCATAATAACTCAAACAAATTTTTATGAACCATGGTGAAAGGGTGATGCCTCAGACAAAGAACCCATTATTTGGGGCATGAATCCATTATTTTGGGCATGAGCAGGAGCATTGCCAGGGATTTCTGATTTTCCAATGCCAGTTTAAGCTGAGTTTACTGGCACACAGTGCTGGTAAATAAATTTGTGAAGGTGTCAAGGTGGCTTTAGTGCTTTATTTCTTTAATAAGTAGCAGAGGCCCTTCGTGGCCACCCAGGACCCTGCAGCTAGCAACAAAGCTTCAAAAGGAACTTGATAGGTATGTGTGTCTTTCTTTATTTTGCATGTTTGAAAGATGCCATCATGGCTCAAAACTGAAGGTTTGCTGGGCCTCATGTCGACAAGAACCCAAATTTGCCAGAGCTGAATATGTTGTAGTTTTCATTGTCTTACTGAAATTATGCAGACAACTTACTCCCTCACGGACAATCACAGGGAAAATTGCTAATCGCAGGAAAAATTGACAAGGCTTACTGAAGTAATTAATGGTTTACGTAAGATATATTTTTTGTTTTGTCACTCTAATTTAATAATGTAAAATATGTTGAATTAAATGAAAAATCTTTGCTTCCTGTGATTTTTACCTCTGCCAATAAAGTTGGAGGAGGTTATGTTATTGTCCCTGTTTGTTAGTCTTGTCAAATTACTTTGATATGACTGTTGGTCTGTCCGTTTGTTCACCTTAATACCCCCATCACACATACCGACTGAAGCCAAATGCCATTAGAATGACCCATCTGGCTACAATCAGGAAGCATTGAGGTGTGGTCGGCAGTCTACATATTTGGTCCCATTCGCTCAGCTGAGTGTTGCACATGTTCAAAACACTCTTGGCTCCATCGAGATGGGAGGCGCATCTGACGGCGGTCTGTATGCAGTTTTTGCATCATCTGATCGCAGTCTACATATTCTGACAGCATCTGAAATGACCTGATCGTGGTTGATTGAGCTCTGAGATCGATCGGTCACAGCAAAGTCTCGGGATGTTATGCCACGGATGTCCACCTCCACTGGACCCCGGCCAGGGAGGGCAAAGGAAATGTTTATGTAATAATATATGTGGCACACATTCATCATGTACAGTGGATGTGAACAGCACGCAATCAAAACAAAAGCACCGTGTGGCACTATGCCACTCTGTGGTCTCATGCGCAGTAATGCATCATTGCACGTGTCAGAGCTGAACGGATCTCACCGCTGTAATATACATATTATTACTTGATCACCATCTAAACTCTGTAGGTGGTGTGACGTGAAAATGCATCACCATGACAACATTATTAAACATGAAACCCACCTCCAGGATGGTGCAGAGTGCACAGGATGCAAACCACAGCCTGCAGTGAAAAGCCTCTCACCTGGCTGCTGTGTGCTGCAAATAATCACGGAAACAATTAAATCCCCTGTGATAATCCAACTGACATCACAGTTTACAGAGTTGCATTGTGATCCTGAAGTGGGCAAAAAAGAAAGCAAAGGCTGCGTCTGACGCATGGTGTGAAAGCTTGCCCACGCCTGCAAACTTTCAGCAAAGGTGTCCAGTGGCACATGCACCCTGCGCGCACGATTAGTGGCTCATGCAGCCATTATCAATCACTCAATCAATCAATTTTATTTATATAGAGCCAAATCACAACAAACAGTTGCCCAAGGTGCTTTATATTGTAAGGCAAGGCCATACAATAATTACGTAAAAACCCCAACGGTCAAAACGACCCCCTGTGAGCAAGCACTTGGCGACAGTGGGAAGGAAAAAACTCCCTTTTAACAGGAAGAAACCTCCAGCAGAACCAGGCTCAGGGAGGGGCAGTCTTCTGCTGGGACTGGTTGGGGCTGAGGGAGAGAACCAGGAAAAAGACATGCTGTGGAGGGGAGCAGAGATCAATCACTAATGATTAAATGCAGAGTGGTGCATACAGAGCAAAAAGAGAAAGAAACACTCAGTGCATCATGGGAACCCCAGCAGTCTAAGTCTATAGCAGCATAACTAAGGGATGGTTCAGGGTCACCTGATCCAGCCCTAACTATAAGCTTTAGCAAAAAGGAAAGTTTTAAGCCTAATCTTAAAAGTAGAGGGTGTCTGTCTCCCTGATCTGAATTGGGAGCTGGTTCCACGGAGGAGACTGAAAGCTGAAGGCTCTGCCTCCCATTCTACTCTTACAAACCCTAGGAACTACAAGTAAGCCTGCAGTCTGAGAGCGAAGCGCTCTATTGGGGTGATATGGTACTACGAGGTCCCTAAGATAAGATGGGACCTGATTATTCAAAACCTTATAAGTAAGAAGAAGAATTTTAAATTCTATTCTAGAATTAACAGGAAGCCAATGAAGAGAGGCCAATATGGGTGAGATATGCTCTCTCCTTCTCGTCCCTGTCAGTACTCTAGCTGCAGCATTTTGAATTAACTGAAGGCTTTTCAGGGAACTTTTAGGACAACCTGATAATAATGAATTACAATAGTCCAGCCTAGAGGAAATAAATGCATGAATTAGTTTTTCAGCATCACTCTGAGACAAGACCTTTCTAATTTTAGAGATATTGCGTAAATGCAAAAAAGCAGTCCTACATATTTGTTTAATATGCGCATTGAATGACATATCCTGATCAAAAATGACTCCAAGATTTCTCACAGTATTACTAGAGGTCAGGGTAATGCCATCCAGAGTAAGGATCTGGTTAGACACCATGTTTCTAAGATTTGTGGGGCCAAGTACAATAACTTCAGTTTTATCTGAGTTTAAAAGCAGGAAATTAGAGGTCATCCATGTCTTTATGTCTGTAAGACAATCCTGCAGTTTAGCTAATTGGTGTGTGTCTGGCTTCATGGATCGATAAAGCTGGGTATCATCTCCGTAACAATGAAAATTTAAGCACTGCCGTCTAATAATACTGCCTAAGGGAAGCATGTATAAAGTGAATAAAATTGGTCCTAGCACAGAACCTTGTGGAACTCCATAATTAACCTTAGTCTGTGAAGAAGATTCCCCATTTACATGAACAAATTGTAATCTATTAGATAAATATGATTCAAACCACCGCAGTACAGTGCCTTTAATACCTATGGCATGCTCTAATCTCTGTAATAAAATTTTATGGTCAACAGTATCAAAAGCAGCACTGAGGTCTAACAGAACAAGCACAGAGATGAGTCCACTGTCTGAGGCCATAAGAAGATCATTTGTAACCTTCACTAATGCTGTTTCTGTACTATGATGAATTCTAAAACCTGACTGAAACTCTTCAAATAGACCATTCCTCTGCAGATGATCAGTTAGCTGTTTTACAACTATCCTTTCAAGAACTTTGAGAGAAAAGGAAGGTTGGAGATTGGCCTATAATTAGCTAAGATAGCTGGGTCAAGTGATGGCTTTTTAAGTAATGGTTTAATTACTGCCACCTTAAAAGCCTGTGGTACATAGCCAACTAATAAAGATAGATTGATCTATTTAAGATCGAAGCATTAAATAATGGTAGGGCTTCCTTGAGCAGCCTGGTAGGAATGGGGTCTAATAGACATGTTGATGGTTTGGATGAAGTAACTAATGAAAATAACTCAGAACAATCGGAGAGAACGAGTCTAACCAAATACCGGCATCACTGAAAGCAGCCAAAGATAACGATACGTCTTTGGGATGGTTATGAGTAATTTTTTCTCTAATAGTTAAAATTTTATTAGCAAAGAAAGTCATGAAGTCATTACTAGTTAAAGTTAAAGGAATACTCGGCTCAATAGAGCTCTGACTTTGTCAGCTGGCTACAGTGCTGAAAAGAAACCTGGGGTTGTTCTTATTTTCTTCAATTAGTGATGAGTAGTAAGATGTCCTAGCTTTACGGAGGGCTTTTTTATAGAGCAACAGACTCTTTTTCCAGGCTAAGTGAAGATCTTCTAAATTAGTGAGACGCCATTTCCTCTCCAACTTACGGGCTATCTGCTTTAAGCTGCGAGTTTGTGAGTTATACCACGGAGTCAGGCACTTCTGATTTAAAGCTCTCTTTTTCAGAGGAGCTACAGCATCCAGAGTTGTCTTCAATGAGGATGTAAAACTATTGACGAGATACTCTATCTCACTTACAGAGTTTAGGTAGCTACTCTGCACTGTGCTGGTATATGGCATTAGAGAACATAAAGAAGGAATCATATCCTTAAACCTAGTTACAGCGCTTTCTGAAAGACTTCTAGGTAATGAAACTTATTCACCACTGCTGGGTAGTCCATCAGAGTAAATGTTATTAAGAAATGATCAGACAGAAGGGGGTTTTCAGGGAATACTGTTAAGTCTTCAATTTCCACACCATAAGTCGGAACAAGATCTAAGATATGATTAAAGTGGTGGGTGGACTCATTTACATTTTGAGCAAAGCCAATTGAGTCCAATAATGGATTAAATGCAGTGTTGAGGCTGTCATTCTCAGCATCTGTGTGGATGTTAAAATCGCCCACTAATTATCTTATCTGAGCTAAGCACTAAGTCAGACAAAAGGTCTGAAAATTCACAGAGAAACTCACAGTAACGACCAGGTGGACGATAGATAATAACAATAAAACTGGTTTTTGGGACTTCCAATTTGGATGGACAAGACTAAGAGTCAAGCTTTCAATGAATTAAAGCTCTGTCTGGGTTTTGATAATTAATAAGCTGGAATGGAAGATTGCTGCTAATCCTCCGCTCCGCCCGTGCTACGAGCGTTCTGGCAGTTAGTGTGACTCGGGGGTGTTGACTCATTTAAACTAACATATTCATCCTGCTGTAACCAGGTTTCTGTAAGGCAGAATAAATCAATATGTTGATCAATTATTATATCATTTACTAACAGGGACTTAGAACAGAGAGACCTAATGTTTAATAGACCACATTAACTGTTTTAGTCTGTGGTGCAGTTGAAGGTGCTATATTATTTTTTCTTTTTGAATTTTATGCTTAAATAGATTTTTGCTGGTTATTGGTGGTCTGGGAGCAGGCACCGTCTCTATGGGGATGGGGTAATGAGGGGATGGCGGGGGAGAGAAGCTGCAGAGAGGTGTGTAAGAACAACTCTGCTTCCTGGTCCCAACCCTGGATAGTCACGGTTTGGAGGATTTAAGAAAATTGGCCAGATTTCTAGAAATGAGAGCTGCTCCATCCAAAGTGGGATGGATGCCGCTCTCCTAACAAGACCAGGTTTTCCCAGAAGCTTTGCCAATATCTATGAAGCCCACCTCATTTTTTGGACACCACTCAGACAGCCAGCAATTCAAGGAGAACATGCGGCTAAACATGTCACTCCCGGTCCGATTGGGGAGGGGCCCAGAGAAAACTACTGAACACTAAAAACTAAAACTAACTAAAAACTGAACACAGACACAGTTGAGTGATAATTTCAGCCCCACGAGTGTGCGCCCGCACACACATGCTGTGCGCATGAGGAACACAGCGCTCCCTCCCACTCGGGCCTTGTGTTTGCCATCCAGACATTTGGACTTCGGGCAGTCTTCAGTGCCTTTTATGGCCACCTGACGGCAGTCTGTGTCATCTACCTATTGTCTACATGTGCTTTGAATGCCATCATGCTGGTATGGATGAGGTAATGTGGTTGCGTTCTGACCACCGCTGGACTGATAGTATTGCACACCGGCATTTGCCTGATGGCCTACTGGCCTGCGGATTTTTATTTATTTATTTATTTATTTATTTCTTTTTACAAAGTATAATATAATATAATAACTTAAAACATAACGCTATAGGTGGATACCGGTATATAAACCCTCCTATTGGTGCATAAACTGGTAGATCGGCCCTTTAGTCATGGCTCATTGTGGCCTGGACCAATGAGGTGAGGGGAAGGCCAATTCCCCCTCCATCTCGGGCCTCGGTTGGGCTACACAGTGCGCCAATGCCAGACAGACTGATAACGAGCGATATGGATGGTAGCAAGAAGAGGAAAGGTGGCGCTGAAAGAGCCAGGGATCAGAAGAGAGTAGCCCTTCAGGCAGATGCTGCAACATGTCTTAAAATAACAGACATGTTTGCTTCGCGTGGACGCGAAACATCCACATCTGCGGCAGCCTCAGCAAGTGGCGGAGAAGAAGTTCAACAGGTGGACGAGGCGGGGGGACCATGACGGTAAGTGAAGGTTAACTTCAGCTATTAATGATGAACAGCAACCTAACTTGTTCATAAATCCGACATCTGTGTGTGAAAGAGACATTCTGATCTTCTGGTCCAAAGTAAAGTGCTGTCTAACTGTTGAACTTCTTATTTGTGAATCAGGGGTGTAGGTTTGCATATGGACCATAGGGACAAGTCACACCTATTTTGGGATGGCAAAATAGTCCCCACCAATATTTAGCATTTTTTTATACAACAAAATCATTCACTATTTTTTTGAGAACTCGATACTATAATTTTAGTCGTCACGTTTTGTGTTTTCGAGGTGCCAGAGTGACAGGGTTACCCATGTTGCAATTCATTGGCTCACGTTCTTCTCACATGGACGTAAACAAAGTGCATCTCGTGGCAGTGCTTCATTTGTAAAGTGGGAGGTCCCGGAGCGCAGAGGATGGGGGCTCCGGTGCAATGTTGCCAGATGTATGATAATTATTGTATTTGTTCGATAGTTTTGCCCTCTGTACGATGTACGATCAATAATGGGAAAAAATCCAATATGTACGATAATTTCAGTTGGTTGCCCAAACACGCATCTCTCTCTGACACCCAAGAATCATTTTGCAGGCGTTGCACTCAGACGGCATCAAAGACACACCACAACAGGGCTGCTGCTGGCTTTGGGCGACCGGGACAAAGTCATTTGAAGCCTGCCCCCTCTCCATACAAAGTAATGAGTTCCCATCCAATCTCTGCCGTGACAGGAGATTCCCCAACCAACATCTTTTTTTTTTTCGAAACTTTATTTCAATAAATGCAATAACAAACGAACAAAACACAAGAGCAAAGAGATATACAAGAAAAATAAAAAAAAGTTCAAGTTCCTTATGGAGTGTCAACATTTTTTCTGTGTTCAACAAAATCTGCACAAGTGGCCGTGGCATCGGATGACGACAGCGACCTCGAGGTTGAATTTGACTCTTTCTAGTCTGCTAATTAACACGTTTGTGTCCCTTCACAGAAAAAAAAAAAAAAATCTTTCTAGTCTGGTAGTGCATTTGCTTGTGCAACAAAAAAAAAAACACGTCCTTGTTGGAAACCATTCAGAAGATTCAAACGGCTTTCGATGGCTTTGCAGTCGAGTGAGTATCCGAGAAATTGTGTAACAGCTGGACATGCCACAACATGTCCTGTGAGACTTCCAACACGGAGGTGTTTTTTTGCTGCGCGCAATGAGCGGCTCCGTGCCGACGCGCGAAATCCTCCGCACGTCTTTCATTACAAAATCTCCTGTAACAGTGGAATGTGCCGCAAAGTGCTATGTCCAGCTCTCTTGCCATTTCTGTGGTAGTCACATGATGCCCCGGATCAACACAGCGTTCAGTTTAGAAATGATCTGGTCGTTCCAGCCTGTCGATGGCCACTCGGTGCACAGCGCGCCCTCCGCCGCTGTGGGCCGTCTTTAAAAAGGTTTTAACACTTTAATCCGTGTGACGCCGACAGAATCTTCACCGAAATCCATCTGAATCTTTCGAATGGTTTCCAACTGGCTGTGTCTAACAGTTTCTGAAAAAATTTCATGGAGCAAAGCGGCAGTCACTCTGCCATTTCACTGACAATAAAAATCCGACGAGGGGGGTGGACCAGTGCTCACTCAAAGCCTGCCCACAGGCGAATGATGCAACCGACAGGTGTGAAAAACTCACGCATGCGCACGAAGGTTCAAGCTTGGCTGATGCAATCACACGTGATTCAATCCCATATAGTTTTTGAAAAAAATAAAAGGTCCGTTACTTTTTGGACAGACCTCGTATTTCTAAATTTTAAGTAACAAGGCTGAATGAAATGACGGCTTATTATGTCTAAAAAGTAATGTGACCTACTAGATCGTACTTTGATAAGCCTATGATAACTGTATTTCGGGAGAACTTTTCATTAATGCTTCTATAGTGTTAAATGTGTCTCCTGGTGCACATTGATCGGTTAAGGGACCAAAAAAAAAAAAACCACGCTGTCACAGCAGGCTTAATTTTTTTCCCCTTCGATATCTGGTGGTGGGCCTGGTCTTGGTTAAAAATGCCCAGCCTGAAAAATTTCCCCAGTCCAGCCCTGGTTCTGACACTGCTGACTATGCGTCTTTCCCTCCCGACTGTATCCGATTATGGTAATATTTGTTGTTTCAGCCTGGTTTCCTGCACATTCTTATTTGTGACGGGGGCTTAATTTTGGAGTATTTTTTCTTCTGATTGACTTGAAATTGGTCAAATCATGTAGACTGGTCCTGTCTACAAGCTATCTATTTATTTATTTATTTATTTTTGAGTGTTTCAATGATATTTACATTGATAACTGGGTCAAACTTTACAAATTTCGGAGAAATAAAAGAAAACCACCTGGTGGCAAAACCACCTGGTGGCAAACCCACCGGAATTTCAGCTTTGTTATCAGATGGCACCGCCTGGTGGCAAAAACCAGAAGTACAGCTTGCTGTTAACGCTGTGACCTGTGTGCATCAAGGTGGTGACGAAACTAGTAACGTCGACAAAAGCACAACCTGTTTATTTGATCCTATACCAACAAAACTGTTTAAGGACCTGTGGCCCACTCTTGGGCCGATTTCTTTAACTTCTGGATCTGTTCCTAAATGTTTAAAAATCTGCAGTGATTAAACCATTACTTAAGAAACCTAATCTTGACCCTGAAAACCTATCGGCCGATATCAAATCTATCATTTTGCTCTAAAATTCTGGAAAAAAGTGGTGTCACGACAGCTCGTAGACTATCTTACTGAGGAATAATCTCTTTGAGCCACTGCAGTCTGCTTTTAGAAAATATCATTCCACAGAGACAGCTGTCACTAAAGTGGGAATGATCTTCTGCTTACAATGGACTCGGACACCACTACGGTTCTGCTGCTGTTAGATCTCAGTGCCTCCATTGATACAGTGGATCATCATATTCTACTTGATAGGCTGGAAAATCATTTGGGGATTACTGGGAGTGCCCTTGCATGGCTGATGTCATATTTGACCAGTCGTTCTCACTGTGTTTTGTACAATAACACTACCTCTAACCTTAGTTACATGAAATTTGGGTTTCCTCAGGGGTCTGTCTTAGGTCCCCTGCTTTTCTCCTTTTATATAGCACCCCTTGGGCACATATTGCGGTGTTTTGGATTACCTTTCACTGCTATGCAGATGATATTCAGTTATATATATATCCCGATAACTGCTGGTAATCTCATTCACATAAAATCCTTAGAAGATTGCCTTGCAACAGTGAGAAGTTGGATGTCTAGAAACTTCCTACTTTTAAACTCTGAAAAGACTGAAATGATGGTTCTTGGTCCAGTGAGACATCGGCATCAGTTTGACCAGTTAACACTCAGCCTAGGCTCGTGTGTCATACATCACACTGACAAAGTGAGGAACCTTGGGTAATTTTTATCCTTCGTTGTGCTTTGGCCTCCATATTAGAAATATTACTAGGACTGCTTTCTTCCACCTGCGAAATATAGCGAAGATTCATCCCATCCTGTCTATGGCTGATGCTGAGACCCTGATCCATGCATTTATCTCTTCTAGATTGGACTACTGCAATGTTCTATTTTCTGGTTTACCGCAGTCTAGCATTAGGGCTCTCCAATTGGCTCAAAATGCTGCAGCCAGACTTTTGACATGAAGCAGAAAGTTCGACCACATTACACCCATTTTGGCATCTCTTCACTGGCTTCCTGTCCCAGTGAGATCAGATTTTAAGGTTTTGCTACTAACCTATAAAATTATTCATGGACTGGCACCTCCCTACCTCGCTGACCTAATTAAACCTTACGTACCGACCCGGGCTTTACGTTCTCAGGGAGCAGGACTACTTTGTGTCCCTAGGGTGAATAAGAAGTCTGCGGGTCACAGAGCTTTCTCTTATCGTGCCCCTGTTCTGTGGAATGATCTCCCTGTGTCAATAAAACAATCAGATTCTGTGGAGACTTTCAAGTCCAGACTTAAGACGGACTTATTTTCCCTTTCATATGGCTAGCATACTGGTACAGTTTTGTTTTACGCTTTTTACTATTTTAATTCATGTTATTAGTAATTGGAGCGGGCTGCGGCCTCAACTTCACCTAAATTCTGGGTCTTTTAGTGAAGCTTAGGGCTAGCGGCCGGCGATCACCTTAGTATTTCTTCTGTTTTTCTTGTTGATTAATGCTGGCAAATTATACAGTATTTTGTCTTTCTGATGCCTGATTCTGTGTTTTTTTTCTCTGTTTAAGGTGCAGCTCCATCCAGAGATGGGAGTTGTGTTTGTGTTGGCGACCCTCCTGTCCTGTGCACCAACAGCAATTCTTGTATATTCGTCCGTGAATTGTTCTGTGAATTATTTCTGCAATTTATCTTTGTAGCATGGCCCAAGCAGAGGGTCACCCTTTGAGTCTGGTCTGCTTAAGGTTTCATCCTCAGAGGGAGTTTTTCCTTACCACTGTTGCTCTGGGGGTTGGTAAGGTTAGACCTTACCTGTGTGCCTTGAGGCAACTCTGTTGTGATTTGGCGCTATATAAAGGAAAATAAATTGAAAATTAAATTACTTAATGATCTGTTAAATTAAAGTAAAATGATCAGTATAAATAGTGCTTTCCAAATAAACTCAATTAAGGGTCACCAGGGGCTGGAGCCTATTCCAGCAGGCAAAGGGTATGAGGTGGGGTACACCCTGGACAGGACGCCAGTCTGTCGCAGCCTTTCCAAATATTCTGAATGAAGTTTACCAAAAAAATTAAGGATATTCCAAAATATAATTTAACCAAATGCTAATTTGTTGCGGTAAAATAACAGTTAAACTTTTAGGCATTTCATTTGGTATATCAATCAACCAACTCAACTTTCAACTTTTTTTCTTATATAGCGCCAAATCACAACAAACAGTTGCCCCAAGGCGCTCCATATTGTAAGGCAAGGCCATACAATAATTATGAAAAACCCCAACGGTCAAAACGACCCCCTATGAGCAAGCACTTGGCCACAGTGGGAAGGAAAACTCCCTTTTAACAGGAAGAAACCTCCAGCAGAACCAGGCTCAGGGAGGGGCAGTCTTCTGCTGAGACTGGTTGGGGCTGAGGGAAAGAACCAGGAAAAAGACATGCCGAGAAGGGGGGCAGAGATCGATCACTAATGATTAAATGCAGAGTGATGCATTCGGAGCAAAAAGAGAAAGAAACAGTGCATCATGGGAACCCCCCCACAGTCTACGTCTAAAGCAACATAACCAAGGGATGGTCCAGGGTCACCCGATCCAGCCCTAACTATAAGCCTTAGCGAAAAGGAAAGTTTTAAGCCTAATCTTAAAAGTAGAGAGGGCATCTGTCTCCCTGATCTGAATTGGGAGCTGGTTCCACAGGAGAGGAGCCTGAAAGCTGAAGGCTCTGCCTCCCATTCTACTCTTACAAACCCTAGGAACTACAAGTAAGCCCGCAGTCTGAGAGCGAAGCGCTCTAATGGGGTAATATGGTACTACGAGGTCCCTAAGATAAGATGGGACCTGATTATTCAAAACCTTATAAGTAAGAAGAAGAATTTTAAATTCTATTCTAGAATTAACAGGAAGCCAATGAAGAGAGGCCAACACGGGTGAGATATGCTCTCTCCTGCTAGTCCCCGTCAGTACTCTAGCTGCGGCTTGTATGTCTTCTATTTTCTTACAATTGCTCCTACAGTTGATTTATTCACACCACTCTGCTTGACTATTGTAGATTCACTCTTCCCAGCCTGGTGCACATCTACAATTTTCTTCCTGGTGTCCTTCGACAGCTCTTTGGTCTTGGCCATGGTTGAGTCTGGAGTCTGACTGTTTGAGGCTGTGGATAGGTTCCAACAGATGCCATTAATACAGGTAACAGGTGGAGGACAGAAGAGCTTCTTAAAGAAGAAGTTACAGGTCTGTGAGAGCCAGAAATCTTGCTTGTTTGTGGGTGACCAAATACTTATTTTCCACCATAATTTACAAATAAATTATTTTAAAAATCTTACAATGTGATTTTCTGAATTTTTTTTTTTTCTCATTTTGTCTCTCATAGTTGAAGTGTACAGACCTCTCTCATCTTTCTAAGTAGGAGAACTTACACAATCAGGGACTGACTAAATACTTTTTGGCTTTTGGCCCCACTAATTACCTTTGAGACAAGATTTCAAATGCATTCTCCACCACACAACGTGCATGAGACAATCTGCAGCTGTTGATAATTTCTTTGTAATTCTGGGAGCAATGAGAGAATGGTTTCATCAGCCAAGTTCTGACAGCAAATGCGTCATCACCTACGAAATGATTATTTTATATAACATAGCGTTAAGTGGGACAAAGCGTGGTGTTAAGTGGGATGCATTGGCACAACGAATTATGCAGCAGTGCGGGGATTAAATTTGTGCAAGTGTCAAGGTGCCTACTGAGCATGCTCTTTGAGAATGTAACAACGTGTATTGTATCAGGCACAGTGACCAGAATACTACTGGTTTCTACCAAATTTACTATGACCCTTTCAGCGCTACTGAAATCTTTTTAATTCTGTGTGCTGACAGGCATGAGAAACCATGTGTGCTTGCTTCAATAAATACAGTTTTAGCCATAATATTTTAGACTGTTGCAGCCATGGCAGATCTCTCAAAGGTTTACAATTGAGACAGCGGTCCATGACTTTTCCTTCAACACTCCCCCAAGGATTTGCTTTGGCATTGTAAAAGTCATGGGAACATTGATTAGGGGACTAATGAAGAGCATCCTTTGTATAAGTGTCGTTTTTCCTTTTGTTTGAAGTCAGCTCAGTGTGTGTAACAGTGGCGCAAAAACATTCACCACAAAGCTGAGCTCCACAGTATTGTGGTGCAATGCCTAAGCTTGTTTGTATGATGCCTTGCTTTACCTTAAATATAAATATACTCATATCGCCATTAGTTTCTCTTCATTTAGCTGATTGTCTGGTGCTCCTGTAGTATTGTTTTGGTGAGTAGTTGGTAAGTAATATACAGCAAGTAATTTTTGTAGTTTTCTTTTTACTCCACTACAGTGGAATTGAAACGAAAATTAAAATGTGCTTGTAGTGTATATTTTAAACTTTAATTCAAGAGGTTTAACAATACATCACATAAATTAGGGGGTATTTTCTCGATTTTACTCTACTTTTAGTAATTCCCATTTGAAGGTGCTTTTTATTAGGATAATGTCTGTGTGTTGAATATCCACGTGTTCACAACAATTGCAGCTTTCATAATATCTGTCACAAAAATTTGTCTGAAATGCTGTATGTAGAAATAATGGCTCTACATGAGGAAAAAAGAAGCATGTTTTAGAAAAAACTTTCAGCTCTTCAGTGAAAATCAGCCCAGTCTCATGCTTTTTTTTTTTTTTAGTGCTCCCATCATGAAAATGTGACACATTTTATCACATGGTTTTCATTCCGCATTTCACGATATGTCACAAAAATGTGGTGCAGAAGCACAAACAGATTAATTCAGTTTTTGTGATGCCATCACGAACTGGCGTGAGATGGGGTTGGTGGAAAATACACTCTTATTCATAAAGAGTAGATGAACGGTTTTGGTGCTAAAATGGATTCTCCAAAGTCTTTGGCTCACAAAAGTAGTGTAATATATGAAGAAAATTGTAGATAGTGTATAATAAATGTCCAAAATGAAAATATGTAATTTCATTTTTTTTCCTGAGTATGTTGTCAGTCTGCATTTACCAAATGCTCGATGTATAATGCCCATGTGTTGGATATCAAACGTTTAGAAGAATCTCTGCTTTCTGAATATGTGACACATATGTATGTGTCTAGAGCATTGCATCTAAACCTGAAAAAAATTTAATAAATTCTAAGACAATTCTTCAACTCATAAGTAAAATATACATTTATTCATCAGAATGGAGTGTTTTGGTGCTAGAATTGGGTTTACCAAAGTCTTTAGGTCACGAAAAGTGTGTAATACATGAAAAAGCTTTTCAAACCATGTATGAATAAATTGCAAAAAAATGTGCAGTGAGCATCTCCAACCACTAGGAATGCTAAATAGTACCCCTTAATAATAAATCTTAATGAAAATAATCTCAATAAAATCATTCACCTGTTCCAACTAGCTGTGTTCTGTTTTAAGTCTATCCAGAAATGATCATAACGTGAATGAAAAGTAGAAAGTTACTCACAAAAAAAATTCAATTTGCTCCATTGGGTGGGGAAAGTTTGTTGATCCTGAAAAAGGAATTGTGCTGTCACATGGTTTTCCATGACAGTCTGCTACTCCACAGTACATGGAGAATAGGCATGGGTGGCTTTGAATGGGGAACCTTTTGCTTTGGAAGCAAGGACACTAACCCGGTTGGTCACTACACATGCCCAATGCCTTCTGTTAAAAGCCTTGAATAAAAGCTACAGGTCTGCACTATAAGTACATGTTGATTGTCTCATTTCCACTCCACTGTGGTTATGTACAGAGACAAAAATGTAAAAATTGTCACTTTTGCTTACTTATGGATCTGACTGTAACTCACTTCCTCACTCCACTTCTTTCTCAGAGTAAAAATCTTCTTTTAAATGTTGGCTGATGTGCTTTAATTGGCCCATTGAACACAGAGCTGTGCTTTGGCATGGTTTACACTGTGTTCAAGAAGAATTAGGGTGAATGTTACACTGAGCAAACACCATACCAGTCAATGTTGATTTGTCTGAGCTCAGAAAAAAGAAAATGAATGGACAGAAGCCAGTGCAGAAGGAGAATTTCTGACCATCTGCCAAAGAAGTTATGAAATTATGTTGCTGTAACAAACAGCTGGTTTCTAGAGACAAGTGATTAAAAGCGTTCACTTAATCACTTGATTGATTACACAATTTCTATAATTTTTAGAGGCATATGAAATAAAGAAACATTTTGGCTGTTCTATCAATTAATATACTTTGTTTACCACCAAAGAACCATGCGACTGACACAGATATTTAGGTGCTGGAGGTGAGAGAGCGGTCAACATATTCATTAATTAAGGAGGATCAATTTGGAGTTACTATTGTATTTTTCATATTTGTAAACCACAGGTTCAAAATAATGTCTGTTTCAGGATTTTCAAATAACACTTACTCATTCTTAAATTAAAGTTTCATTCTTCTTACAGCATACACTCAGACGGCATACACATATGTCACCCATGTAGTTAACCGGGGCAGATCCTGTGTATGGGGGCGGGGGGGTCATGGGCAGCACAGCTCCCCTTTTATGGACCAAAAAATAAAAAATCCCTGATGAATGCTGTTCTCTTACCCCTGTATTCAGCAACAAGTGTCTCATAGATACATTTATACCAGCCCATGATTCAGCAAGGTATAAGAAAGGTGTGACTCTTTTTAGTGACAGACATTTCAAATGTTCACTGTTACTGTCATCATAGCATCACAGTCAAGCTTGTACAATACAATTTCAAATGAAAAAAACAAAAAACAAAAAAACATGTTGTAATGTTTCTTTTCTCTGTGGTGTATTTTGTGGTTAAAAAAATATGCGCCAAAATGGCACCTAAGTCATGCCTTACTCATTCGCAAATTTCTGCCCCTGTTAATGGTAGCTAATGTAGCTTTTTGCCTGTTATGTTGGTTGAACCTCAATATAGTTTAAACAATCTGAGTGTGTTTTCATTTTCAGTACTGGAGAAAAAGAAGCATCTACTTTAAATCTATCAAGGTTGTTTAAGCTTGAATGCATGGAAGTTGGGGAAAAAAGATAAGCAGGGTTGTACAATATTCCCTGAGTTTCAGTAACAAAACACCTATGAATCAATATGGCCTGCAAAAAAAGAGAATCAAATGTTAAATTTTTTAACCATACTATGTTTTTTCGAAAATGTAATAATCATTTACTGTTAAATATAATAAAATCTATCTTTAAAATACAGTTGACAAAAATTAACATCTCACTGGTTTAAAAAAAACTTCAGTTAAACAGCTAACTAGTTTGCTGGTTTTTATTTGGGTGATTTCATTTGTCACAGCATGTAGGAACTTTAAACATGGTTTTAAATAAAAATGTAGACTGCTGAATAGTAGTAACAATAACAGTAGTAACAATAAAAATCAAATAATTAAAACAAAGTGAAAATTAACAAATCAACACAACTAAATCTGTGTCAGTTCGAAGAAAGAGAAAAAGAAACAAGTCTTTAACCAGTATTGAAATGAGTCCACACAATCAGACTGACTTATCTCAGTGGGCAAACATCTGTAGCATAACATCAACATGGGTTAGGATCTTGGCATACTTAGAAAGAATGAGCAGGAGTCAAGCAGAATCAGCCGGAATGGGGAAAAAAGCCAAACTTCGAGACACAGTTGGGAGGGACAGATATTCCAACAGAGGTGTATGAATGCCGTTCGAATTCTTAGAATGTGGGTGTAACCCGCCTCAGCTGATTCATGCATATGCCGTGTGCATGGCTACAAATGCAGTCCAAATGTAGTTTGAACACAGTGTGAATACTTAGACTGCTGTCAGATTGCAGTAAGAATAAGAAGACTGCATATCTTGGGAAGGTGATGGTCCAGTGGTTAAAATGTTGGGCTTGAGACCAGAGGATCCTTGGTTCAAATCCCACTAAAATCACTAAGGGCCCTCGGGCAAGGTACTTAATCCCGTAGTTGCTCCCGGTGTGTAGTGGGCGCCTTGCATGGCAGCAGCCTGACATCGGGGTGAATGTGAGGCATTTGATGTGCAAAGCGCTTTGAGCATCTGATGCAGATGGAAAAACGCTATATAAATGCAGTCCATTTACAACCCCTGGCAAAAATTATGGAATCACCGGCCTCAGAGGATGTTCATTCAGTTGTTTAATTTTGTAGAAAAAAGCAGATCACAGACATGACACAAAACTAAAGTCATTTCAAATGGCAACTTTCTGGCTTTAAGAAACACTATAAGAAATCAAGAAAAAAAGATTGTGGCAGTCAGTAACGGTTACTTTTTTAGACCAAGCAGAGGAAAAAAATATGGAATCACTCAATTCTGAGGAAAAAATTATGGAATCACCCTGTAAATTTTCATCCCCCAAATTAACACCTGCATCCAATCAGATCTGCTCATTGACACTGACCCTATGCCATGACATTGACCCTATGTGTCTTTTTGCAAGGAATGTTTTTGCAGTTTTTGCTCTATGGCAAGATGCATTATCATCTTGAAAAATGATTTCATCATCCCCAAACATCCTTTCAATTGTCCAAAATATCAACATAAACTTGTGCATTTATTGATGATGTAATGACAGCCATCTCCCCAGTACCTTTACCTGACATGCAGCCCCATATCATCAATGACTGTGGAAATTTACATGTTCTCTTCAGTCAGTCATCTTTATAAATCTCATTGGAACGGCACCAAACAAAAGTTCCAGCATCATCACCTTGTCCAATGCAGATTCGAGATTCATCACTGAATATGACTTTCATCCAGTCATCCACAGTCCACAATTGCTTTTCCTTAGCCCATTGTAACCTTGTTTTTTTTCTGTTTAGGTGTTAATGATGCCTTTCGTTTAGCTTTTCTGTATGTAAATCCCATTTCCTTTAGGCGGTTTCTTACAGTTCGGTCACAGACGTTGACTCCAGTTTCCTCCCATTCGTTCTTCATTTGTTTTGTTGTACATTTTTCGATTTTTGAGACATATTGCTTTAAGTTTTCTGTCTTGACGCTTTGATGTCTTCCTTGGTCTACCAGTATGTTTGCCTTTAACAACCTTCCCATGTTGTTTGTATTTGGTCCAGACTTTAGACACAGCTGACTGTGAACAACCAACATCTTTTGCAACACTGCATGATGATTTACTCTCTTTTAAGAGTTTGATAATCCTCTCCTTTGTTTCAATTGACATCTCTCGTGTTGGAGCCATGATTCATGTCAGTCCACTTGGTGCAACAGCTCTCCAAGGTGTGTGCACTCCTTTTTAGATGCAGACTAACGAGCAGATCTGATATGATGCAGGTGTTAGTTTTGGGGATGAAAATTTACAGGGTGATTCCATAATTTTTTCCTCAGAATTGAGTGATTCCATATTTTTTTCCTCTGCTTGGTCTAAAAAAGTAACCGTTACTGACTGCCACAATCTTTTTTTCTTGATTTCTTATAGTGTTTCTTAAAGCCAGAAAGTTGCCATTTGAAATGACTTTAGTTTTGTGTCATGTCTGTGATCTGCTTTTTTTCTACAAAATTAAACAACTGAATGAACATCCTCCGAGGCCGGTGATTCCATAATTTTTGCCAGGGGTTGTACATCGATTGCTGTACAGGTGCAGTTTGATTGCCACCCGAAAACTGGGTGGAAGGCAAGAAAGGGGAGGGGTGTGGCAGAGTGAGTGCAGTGGTCTGCAATCTTTTGAAGACCTGCCGTGTCTCTTTGCTGGATTCAGAATGCTATCCAACCTATGATCCGATGACATGTAACCACATGTCCACTGACAATCACATCACTGTAATGTGTGTAAAAGCATGTGATCAGATTATGGCCAACAGATCACTGACGCGCACACTCATTATTACCGGTACGGCAGTTATAGCCAACAACCTGTGATGCATCACAGAAAACCCATATTCAGGAGAACCTGGATTACATGTATCAAGCCATATATCATATGTAATCCAGAAAAGTGTCAAGGCAGGTGTTGATATTACAGCATTACACAGCGGCTGGCCGGCCACCCCGTCTTACTCACGTGCTCTCTCCCTCTGTTGTTCGCCCCCTCGCTCCCCTTCACACCCTTCCTCTCTCCATGATCGTAGCTCCATGAAGTGATCATATTGTGGTTTGCGTATGTATCCTGGCAATCACTTAATGTTACACATAATGGTCTCTCTGAACATTGTGATCAGGTGTTACGTGCAGTACGCGCAGTGGGCCGTCTGGCTGGATGACACACGGTGCACTGCTGGACGCTATGTCATATGGAATATTTATGTTTTAGTGGATGGCACATTTTCTCTCGTAACTTGGCTGATGTCACTTCCAGGATCACATGGATTATATCACAGGCTGTAGCCTGGCTGGTGTGCGCTGAACGGTGGAAGCTGCATATGGAGCTGTTCCAAAGGTGATTATTGATATTATTCATACTATAATGGGTTGGTATAGCAGTTGCATCGTCATTCCTTTTAATGAGTTAGATGGTGTAGCTGTCATAATATGTTTATTACAGCTGTGACACCCCACTCAAACGTGCTGTGCTGTGCCGCTGTAGTGCAGCGGCACAACGCTTCTGTGCATGGTGTTACAGCTATGATGACCATAATATTACAGATTTATTATCTAACCCATAAGAGGGAATGACAATGTATCTGTGATATTATGTTTATTATGGATGCAACACCCCATTCAGATGTGCACGCGGCTGTGTGACGTGTTGACTTGCAGTGACACATAGTACTTTTGGTTTGATTGCACAATGTTCACATGTACTTCACAAAATGAATGTGTGCCACAGACTTTGCACGTTAGAATATTTCCTTTGCGCACTCCGAATGGGATGCAGTGGAAGTGCAGTCCAGGACATGCCAGCAGGATTTGATATGTCTGCCCATGGTGAATTTCCCTTGAATGTGATCAGACTGTTTCAAATACCATGAGAATATTTAGAATGCTGTTAGAAGCCACCTCGACTGCCATACAATATTTTTACACCTCGACTGCACCTAGAAAGAGGTGAGCATGTGCTCTACATTTGGGCTGGCTGTGTGAATGTGACTGTTTGGTGTGCACTCAGAATGCTGTCGGAGGTTTTTGAATGTACCTCGACTGTGCCGGAATGTAGGTCAAACTTTCGATCTGATGGCATTTGGGCTTATTCAGCTAGTGTGACGGGGTATTAGAAAAGATGTTCATGAAGAATGATATAAGTCTAATTTGTCTGTTAAAGGTGCGCTTTGGGAACTCTTTCTATTCGGTGTTCTGGGATCTGTACTTGGGTCATGATCTAGTTACGCTTGGTTCCACCTTAAATAAAGTGGCCAGAAACACTGAGTACATGTTCCCAAAATATCGCGATGAAAGATAAACCGTGCCCTCTTTGCCTGTCTTTCACTCTGCCATGCCCTCCCACCCTCCCCTGGTCATGTTCTCTGTGCACAGACAGTGCTCCCACTCTCTTTACTCAACCCCCTCCCCAGGTCATCTCCCCCTTTTCTCCTCTTCTATGTTCCAGTCACTCCACCAATGGGTGACTCCTCTTTTCTCTGTCTCCTCCCTCTCTCCTCCCATTCTAATCTCTGTCCATGCTTCCTCCCCCCTCCTCCACCTTTTCCCTCCCCTCTGTCATTAGCTTGTATATAAGACCATTGCATCTTCCTCCACCTCTGTCACACACAAACACACACAGTGTGTTTACTGAGTAGGAACCAGTCCAGCAGTCCATATATCATCTACCTGCTTGCAAGGGGATTCTTTTTCTCTGGAATTTCCATTAAAGAGGTAACGCTTTTTCACATCATGATAAAACTAAATAGTGGGATACAGTATGCCCCTGTTAACTTTGTGAGCTTTCCTGTAGAGCATTTTACTTAAAGTTTTTTTTTAAATGCAGGGTAATAATTTGAACATTATAATATTGTCTTTTTCTGTACATTTTTTGATACTGTTGCTACTTTGTGAATCGGTTATTTATCAGCTGTGACATTAACTTTGAGATTTTCTCTTTATCAACATTTATTTGCATTAAGAATTTTTTTATACAAAAAAATAATAATAATAAGAAGAAGAAGAAACAATAATCATACAGATATTGCAAGCAGTTTTTATAGTTTTAATATTGGCTGATAATTTGATTGTATCAGAATCACCAAGTGAGAAAACTGGATTACCTGCTGTTTAATAAGTACAGCTGAAAGAAGTTTGCCTTTCTATCCTCTCTCTGTTGTATGTCCTTTGTCTTACATAACCATAAACAAACGATACATTTTCATACTTTCAGGCCTTGGAAGATCACCTGAAAAGTAATCGGACCGCAGCACCACCGATCTGCAACATATCTGCCTTCGTCTGACTATAGTGACGTAATCTGTGAGTGCGTCTGACATCAGCACGGAGACTATGAGCAGCAACTACAGCGTCACACTCTTAGGTCCTGCTCCCTGGGGCTTCAGGCTGCAGGGAGGGAAGGATTTCAACATGCCACTCACCATTTCCAGGGTAAGACTGAAATGGGTGCTGAAAATGCCCTTCACCTCACACCTCTGTTTTCTGTACCTACAGTGTAACTACATGCACACTGCACGTACACACATAAGCATTCCCTGATAACTGATTGAAGAAATAATTGATTTTCATCTGTCTCATGTTTCTCAACTCGCTTCATAAGCCCCCTCCCCGCATCCTGACTCCACCCTGCCACCCGTATGTTAGCCCCCGCCGCCAGCATGTTAGCACAACTGAGTCATATATCGTCTGTCATGTATTGACCACACGAGAAAAGCTTCTGTTTCCATGCATTCCACTTTACTTTGTGCGCCTATAGTAAATGTGCCCCAGTCAAAGTTCGGGCTCACCAAATTTGGCTTGAAACCCTCTGCTTGGACATGTAATTTGATGGTCCTTTGGTTTCTGTGTTATCCACGGTCTGCACTAACGTTACCTCTTGTGGCCCTCCCCATCTGCCATTCAATCACACAACTTCAAGAAACAACTTTCCCTCAGCATAACCTTGAAATATGATAATTCTTTGAGTAGTATGCTGCAGCTTCTGTTTTTCCGAGTCGGCTTAGCTTCATTTGGGTACATTGGCAGATGTAAGTCAACAAAATTTCACTGCTGCATGCACGCATAAAACAGTCACCAGCTCTCACACAGAGAATATCTTGAAGAAAACACACACATGCATACATGCAGAACACATTGCAGTACACATGCACAAACAAACGTGCATTAGCACACGCTAACACTAAATGTGGCACTGCACAGATTTGTGGCAATGTAAGAGTCTAGATGAATGGCTTGCCAAGTCCTGTGCCAATCCCCCTTGGGGCCAGCTTTGGTTGCCATGTTTGTGTTATTACTTTGGATGTGAGACTTTTCCCACTAACTGAAGCCATGTGAAGTCTCGCTGCAGTGGTGTGTGTGTGTCTGTGTGTGTGGGCATAAACTCAAAAAGATGCAATGTTACAAAATGAGAGAATGGTGATAGAAAACAGAAATAGAGAAGAACATATGAGGGGGAAAAACAGAAAATATTTCAAATTAAAGGCAAATTCCTTAACTCTTTTTAATCACGTTAAAGTTACAGCAAGCAAAGTGAACAAATGCTATTATAATAAATGACAATTACAGATGACATTGAACACTAAAGGTTTTCAGCTTGCTGTGCTGTGAAAATGTATGTGCCCCCTTGAGACACGTTTGTGTGTTTAATGTCATGAAACATTTAAAAACAAAAATGG
The DNA here is from genome assembly GCF_902500255.1 of Thalassophryne amazonica. NCBI lineage: Eukaryota > Metazoa > Chordata > Actinopteri > Batrachoidiformes > Batrachoididae > Thalassophryne > Thalassophryne amazonica. The sequence goes on along the minus strand of NC_047107.1, from coordinate 63,079,425 downwards.
TGCCAAATAACACTAAAAGTGGTTCTTTGGCTCGAAATCGTAGGGGAACCAGTGTGCTTATGTATTAGCAGGGCACCTCAAAAACACATGAAAGACTTCTAAGATTAATTTATTTATATATTAGAGAAATGCATTTTTGGTCAGAAAGTTGGATAGATTTTGATTTCCTTGTGGACTATACTTTGGTGAAACAACACTTCCACTTGATTTCAGTTCACTTAGATAAGCAAAGGACTGTTGAATCTTGATGGAGCTATGCCTTCTTCAGTTCCCAGCAGTAGTTTAGAAACAGAACAGGACAACATGGTGGATATATGAATAAATATGCTATTATAATGTGCATTTAAGGATTGAAAATTGCATATTCTACCATGTTAAACAAAGAAAAGAAAATCCAGAATTCCAGTTAAGACCAGGATTAAATGAAATGGTCTGCTCCTCTTCATGAGTCTGATCATAACTAGATGTCTCCTGGTGATCAGCAGGAAATGTAAAGAAAAAAAAAACAAAAAACCCAGTGTTGTATAAAGTACCGGAAAATCACACTTAAGTAAAAGTACAGATACCCATTAAAAAAAATGACTTTGGTAGAAGTTCAAGTAACCGATTGAAATGCTACTCAAGTAAAAGTCTTAAAGTATCTAGTATTTATTGTACTTAAGTATGACAAGTAATGTACAACTAAATGTACTCAAGTATTGAAAGTAAAAGTACAAGTAAATGTTAATAATCAAAAACGGATTTTTTTTTTTATAAAAGTTTATCTAGGCTTGTAAATGACTGGTAGTATTAGTCAAAATACTAAAAAATTGTGCACATCACACAAAAACACTACAGAAACAAGGTTTCAAAACCTAAACGAGAGTAGGCTACTCACTAGGTGTTCACAGAAAACAGTTATTTATTTCTATATGTAATTATTTTCATTGTTACATGGTTTTATCTTTTCTGTTGTTTTGTTTCATTAGGTTCTTTTTGTCTCTTTCTCTAAAATTGTATTGTAACATCATTAGTCTATTATTATTATTGACTATTATTGTTTATTATGTAGACTATTGTTGTTGTTGCTATAATATATGAATAAAAATAAATTTAAAAAATTACAATTTGACTCTTTTACGACAACGAACACAAATCAACACAAACGTGCTGATGCGAACATCTTAATGCTACCTTTAACATTGAAAACGCCATAGACATGCTAACGCGTTAGCATTGGTCCCGTTTTTAAGTTATAAAATACATCTATCAGCTGTTTCAGAAGACCATAACAGGTCGGTTTAACATAAAAATATTAAATATTCCTCATAGACATATGCTCTTCGGGGTTTTATCAGGGAAAAATTAGGATAAAGCAAAATAAAATCCACAAATCGTAGATCGACGCAAAGCAAAGCCGCGCTGCAGAAAAGTTGATTACAGACCCGCTGCAGGTCTGTAATCAATGTAGAGAAATGATCATTTTCCTGACAAACACCCCTCAAGTGTGCAACTACAAAAAAGCCTACCGGACATGCCTCATGACAAATCGGCCTGACTTCGTTGCACTCACTAGTAATCAGTGGTGTCTCTGGGTGAAAACATGACTTTTTTCGTGTGTGCATGTGTGTGTGTCTTTTTTTTAATGAGTAATGGCATGGCGCATAGAAAATGTATCAGAGTAGAACTATGCAATTAAGGTCAGAAATGTAGTGAAGTAAAAGTGAAAGTAAGCTGAATTTAAAAAACCTCAAGTAAAGTACAAAGTCTCCCAAAACGTACTGAAGTACAGTAGTGAAGTATTTTTACTTCGTTGCTATACAACACTGAAAAAAAAAAACCCTGTTTAGAGGTGGAATCATAAGCAAAGTACGAGATCAACTAAAAACCCCATGGACTATGATGCCCTTGTGGGATGAGACCATATTTTGGTTATTTTAAAAACAAGTTGTCTTTGATTTCTTCTTCCAGGGTGTGGTGGCCAAGTAGATAGTTTGCTTGGTTTCAGTGCAGAAGGCTCCCTGATCAAATCCCACCCCACACCTGCCAGTTCCTCCATGTAACGTGAAGTTGCATCAGGAAAGGCATCTGGCATAAAACTTGCAGCTCCACCTCAGATCTGTTATGGTGACCCCGAGTGTGGGGAAAAAAGCAAGGGTGCACCCGAAGGGGCTTCCTTTGATTTCTTCTTCTGATGTTCAAAAAAGTCCTCAAAGGCCAATATGACATCATAATCTCACTGATATTTTGTTATGTTTGCAAACAGATGGAAGTCAGATGCCAATTCAAGAGAGATCTCTGGTCAGCCAGCTGTGCCAGCTGTTAAATTATGAGTTGGGGTCTTGTCCTGATCAAACAGAACCTGCAGCATCAGCCTTCTGAGTGTTTGATCTTGATACACTCCAGTGGTAATCTAACGGCTTATTAGTGAAGCGAACGTTTTCATTCGCAGGTTAGTATTTTTGCTAGCCAAGTCAGCTAAAATTTTTTGAATAAAGTTTAACAGTCAAACATTTGTAAACACTAAAAATCATACATCTGTTCATGTTGGAGCTTATACACTAATCCAATAGCAAAACTGACATATTGCATGTTTTGTATTCTCTTACCTGTACTACATGTTGTATGCCAGTGTGCTTAATTGGGAAACACAGGATTTTTCAATTATTTCTGCCTTTGTCACATTTTTAAATAATACTAAATATAAATTCAAACAAAACCCTCATATTTAAGAACTTTGAAATAACCACCTCATAATTATATAATAATGACAATCATGGGTCGGGCCAAGTGGTTAGTGCACTTGGTTTCAGTGTGGAAGGTTCCCGGTTCAAACCCCACCCCTGCCACATTTCTCCATGAAATGCGGAGTTACATCAGGAAGGGCATCCGGGGTAAAACTTGTGCCAGTTGAACATGCAGATCCACCTCAGACTTTACTGAGTCTTACATTTCATTACAAATTTGAACTAACCCCCCCCCCCCCTTTTTTTTTAATGGTAGCATACAAAACATCTTGTTAAGGGGCAAAAAAGTTCAGAAAGTGATCAGGTGAAAATGGAAAGGGAGAATATGGATGGTAGCTGCACATAACTGAATGTAAGATGATACTGATGTGCAGCGTGCCTCATAGAAATGAAAGTACCTCATATGAAAGGTGAGTGAGGACTGATGACAGCTCATCTGCAACACAACCATATAGTTTTACTCCACAGATCATCTCTCTCGCTCTTTCTGTTTGTCTCTTTCATACTCATCATGCCTTGTTCCACATATGTACCTTTTGTTTTCTCTCTCTCTCTCTCTCTCTCTCAGATCTTACATAAGATCTGGCTCAGTCCTCACCAACAATATTGTTTTCAGTCTCTATACAAAAATCAAGCCAAATCACAAACTAATCTTATCCGACCCATTAAATCCCATTTGTGGTGACAAAGGGCACAGCTCCTGACCACTGATCACTCACACATCTACGCACATTTCCTCACACACATCTGCATACGCATCAGAAATACATGGATGTCTGTCTGCCAGTTTAAGCGTGCAGTCAGAGAAGAAACTGCACAGTGGAGCTTATTGGAGAGTGGCGAGCTGTTGCCAAACCACACTTATCCTCACAGCTGCTGTTGCTAAGCTCCATACGTACATATAGCATACGACACTAGCTGCAGCGTAGTGTTGACAGTGCTGTGCTGTGGGATAGCCGTTGTCCTGAACTGTCCTCACAACTTCTTTTCCTATTTTAATCTACCTTTTATGGTGTAAAACAGTTTTACAACTCAAGTTTGGTAGCTTCTCAAAGTGCCAGTGAAATGTTTTACTGTGAATTCCATGGCATCCCAGTTTTATGTAGTCCATAAAAGGAGATATTTGAAGAATGGGAAGGCTTTCAGTAAAAGCAGGCACCGTGGAACAGACACTTCCTCAGCCTTCTTCAAGTATTTTTATTGGTAGCCTATGGCTCCTTACATCTTGTTATCAGCAGGATTTCCTCACTAATTCTATATGTAGATGTATGCAGTGTCCAGTGGTTGGGAAGTGTTATATAGTTATATCCACTGCAAACAAAAGATTGAGAGGTATAGGAATCACCCTTCCATTTGTCCAGCCATCTGTCAGCCTGCCTGTAAATGACAATCGTATGCAAATGTCAAAAAAGGAAAATAATTCTAGTTTGATATCTAAAAGGGAGATGATTTAACATCTGTTTGTTGGTTGGTTTTGTTTTTTGTTTTTTTTTAACATGTTGATGTTCTGGTATAATTGTCGTCCAGATTGAAATTTGGAATAATTGTTAATTGTTAATAATTGTTCTTTTTGTTTTGTAAATGGGCAATTCTTTGTTAAGCATGTTTTGTGTGCATGCTGAAATAAACGACATTGATTGATTGATGTGGATTGATTGGATTGTTGATTGATTCAGCACACACTCCCTGATACATTTAAGGTAAGTCCTCTTTCTAGCTCTCGCTCTCGCTTTCTCTTGTCCACTGATTCCCCAAATGCACTGCAACAAACACGTCTGTAGGACAGAACAAAAATGTAATTGACACAATGCTAATGTAGTATGCAGGAAGCCGGATTTAGGATTAGCCACATTACTGATGCGAAGGAGGTACCCAACTCACTGCATATTGACATTCCGTCACGTCAGTCTGTCTGACTGTATATTTAGCCCATTTCATATAAAACACTAGAATGTATTGAATTTTGCCATTCCACCAAAAAAAAAAAAAAAAAAAAAAAAAAATACTGGGATATATATTTATGTATTACTTCTTTGTGACTTTATTGCCAAAATAAGTGTTATAAATTTTTTTTTTTTTTTTTTTTAGTTGAACCATTATCCCTATGGTGTCTTTTTAATGCCACAACCAGTTGCACATAAAGAATTATTTAAAGTCCAGTAACTGACTATACTCAGAAAACCTCTTATTGTAGAATCCATTAACCTGTTTTCCCAATAAAAGCGCTTTCAAGGTCAGAAGATTTATCGTCTCTGCAGTCCCAATTATTTACAGATAAATTTACAACACAGTGAATCAATATTTGAACCTTTCTCAGGGCTATTTACAAGGCACATTGCTAAAAAGAAATATAGTGTATGGCAGCCCAAGGGAGTAGGTACATTAAGCTCTTTGGAAAAGCTGCACTAGTTGTCAGTTCTACCATAGCCTGCACTGACTCAGGAGATGAAAATATGTTCAGATGTTTTAAGACCTCCTGGACTAAAAACTACACACACTACATTTGATGATGCAGCCTGTTACACTCAGTGAATAAATGCCAAATATCTTGCAGGGATGAAAATACATTTGGCGTCTAATTAACAATAATATTGCAAAAATTATTATTTACTGATTGCAAGCATATCAATTATATACATTTGTGGTCTGATGCTTACATACACTTATTGTGGGCATGAATGTCATGGTAATTTGGGCTTTTTAATGAAGTATTTGAAAAGTTCTTTTGCCAGGGTGGAATGACTGTACAGCATACATCATTAATGTCTTTATTTTGATTCTTTTCTAATCCACACAGAGTTCAAATTATACACACAGGCTGAAATATTACATACACCCCCAGTAATATTTGGTTTAATCTCCCTTAGCAAGCTGCACCTCAAACAGAGGCTTTTGGTAGCCATCAACAATCTTCTGGCATCATTCTGGGTGGATATTTGACCACTCTTCTTGGCAGAATTGGTACAGTTCATTTAAATTGGTTGGTTTCCTGGGAGAAATCCAGCTTTAAAGTGCAGTCCACAAATTTTCAATAAGGTTGAGGTTGGGGTTTTGGGAAGGCCATTCCAGAGGCTTAATGTCAGCCTGCTTTATCCAACCCACAACCATTTGATGTGTGTTTTGGATCATTATCCTGTTGGAACACCCAAGTGTGGCCATGTTTCAACTGTCTAGCTGTTGATACGAGGTGATGTTGAAGAACTGGGAGACAGGCTTCTTCTTCATTATTCTATCCACTTGTACAATACACCAGTAACACTGGCAGCAAAACAGCCCCAGTGCGTGATGCTACGACCACCATGCTTGACAGTTCGTACAGTGTTCTTAGGTTTGAAAGCCTCACCTTTACTCCTCCAAACATACTTCTTGTCATTGTGGCCAAATAGCTCAATCTTTGTATCATTTGACCATAAAACATTTACCCAGAATACATTGATGTTTAGAATATTCTTCTTATTTTGGTGGCTACAGTTGCATGATCTCATAAAGTTTCATGTGGTATCAGTGATGGCGATGGTTTCATGTGGGGAGGTGATGGTCTAGTGGTTAAGCATGGGTTTCAGACCAGAGGATCCTCTGTTCAAAACCCAGCCAGGCCAGAAAATCACTAAGGGTTCTTCAGCAAGGTCCTTAATCCCCTCATTGCTCCAAGTGTGTAGTGAGCGCCTTGATGGCAGCACCCTGACATAGGTGTGTGAATGTGAAGCATAATTGTAAAGTAATTTGAGCTTCTGATGCAGATGGAAAAGCACATCAATATGATCATCTAGCTCAGTCCAGACTCTCTGCAGCATATCTACGATCACAATGTTTATCAAGAAATTCCACTAAGTTCTGATATTATAGGTACTTGAAATCAAGGAGTGTCTTTGTGCTCACCCTGCACGCACGCACGCACGCACGCACGCACGCACACACACACACACACACACACACACACACGTATGTATGTATGTATGTATGTGTGTGTGGAAGGCGCACTTGGAGGACTTCTTGCATCACACTGGAGCAGCCTCTGTCCTAGAGGCACAGCTGGGAACTGATGAGCAATCATCATCAATTTTCCTGGTGGAAGTCACTGAGGTAGTCATTCATCTCCACAATGGGAATGACCCAGGGCTTGATGAGATTCATCCAGAAATACTGAAGGCTCTGCGTGTGTACGGATTGTCTTGGATGAGATGTCTCTTCAGCATTGCATGGAGGTCTAGGACAGTGCCTAAGGAGTGGCAAACTGGAGTTGGTGTCCCCATACTTAAAAAGGGGGACTAGAGAGTGTGCCAATTACAGGGGCATCATACTACTCAGCCTTCCTGGTAACAGATACTCCAGGGTGCTGGAAAGGAGGGTTCGGACCATAGTTGAACCTCACATTGAAGAGGAACAATGGGGGTTCTGTCCTGGCCGTGGAAAAACCGACCAGCTCTTCACTCTCACAAGGATCCTAGAGGGGGCCTGGGAATATGCCCATCCAGACTAAATGTGTTTTGTTTTGGAGAAGGCATATGATTGGGTACCCCAGGAGATACTGTTGGAGGTGCTGCAGGAGTATGGAGTGAGGGGTCCCTTCTCAGGGCCATCCAATCTCTGTACTCAAAAAGAGAGAGCTGTGTTTGGGTTCTCTGAGGTAAGTCGGACACGTTTCCGCCTTGTCACAAATATTATTTGTAATATTCATTGACAGGATATCAAGGTGTAGTTGGGGAGAGGAGGCTCTTCAGTTTGTTGGGCCAAGTGTGGAGCAGCTGGGATGAGGATAGAACCTCTAAATCTGAGGCCATGTTTCTCAACAGGAAATCAATGGATTGCCTATTCTGTGTAGGGAATGAGGTCTTAAAGGAGTTCAAGTACCCGGGGGTCTTGTTCATGAGTGAGGGACCATGGAGTGTGAGATTGGCCAGGGAATCTGGGCAGCAGGGGTGGTATTGCATTCGCTTGACTGTACTGTTGTGACGAAAGGGAGTTGAGCCAAAAGGCAAAGCGCTCGATCTACTGGTCAATCTTTGTTCCTACTCTTGCCTGTGGTCATGAGGGTTGGGTCATGACTGAAAGAACTAGATTGTGGATGCAAGCAACCGAAATGGGTTTCCTCAGGAGGGTGGCTGGTGTTTCCCTTAGAGATATAGGGAGAAGCTCAGTCATTTGTGAGGAGCTCAGAGTAGAGCCGCTACTTCTTCATGTTCAAGGGAGCCAGCTGAGGTGGTTCGGGCATCTGGTAAGGATACCTCCTGGGCACCTCCCTAGGGAGGTGTTCCATGCATGCCCAGCTGGGAGGAGAGCCCAGGGAAGACCCAGGACTAGGTGGAGAAATTATATCTCCACACTGGCCTGGGAAAACTTTGGGATTCCCCAGTCAGAGGTGGGAAAGGGAAGTTTGGGGTCCCCTGCTGGAGCTGTTGGCCCCACAACTCTATCCCGGATAAGCAGTTGAAGGTGTATGTATCTATCTGTACGGTGAAAAGTATTCACAACGATTGACGTTATCCACATTTTGTTTTGTTACAGCCTTATTCCAAAATGGAGAAAATTAATTCTTCCCTCAATTTGACTTATGATACCCCATAATGACAACATGAAGAACTTTTTTTAAGTTTTGCAAATCTATAAAAACAAAACTCTAAGAAATCACATGTACTTAAGTATTCACAGCTTTTGCCACAAAGCTCAAAATTGAGCTCAGGTGCATCCTGTTTCCACTGATCATCCTGGAGATATTTATACAGCCTAATTAGAGTCCGTCTGTGGTAAATTCTGTGCCTTGAGACAGGATTGTCTCAAGGCACAAATCTGGGGAAGTGTACAGAAACATTTCTGCTGCTTTGAAGGTCCCAATGAGCACACTGACCTTGATCTTCTGTAAATGGAAGAAATTTGTATCCATCAGGACTTTTCCTAAAGCTGGCCGCCTGCCTAAACTGAACAATCACGGGAGAAGTGCCTTAGTCTGGGAGGTGACAAAGAACCTGATGGTCACTCTGTTAGAGCTCTAGCATTCCACTGTGGGGAGGAGAACCTTCCAGAAAGACAACCATCTCTGCAGCAATCCACCAATCAGGCCTTTATGGTTGAGTGTCCAGACTAAGTAAAAGACACATGGCAGCCTACCTGGAGTTTGCCAAAAAGGCACCTGAAGGACTCTGAAACCATGAGAAAGAAAATTGTTTGGTTTGATGAGACAAAGATTCAAATTTCTGGCTTGAATGCCAGGCGTCATGTTTGGATGAAACCAGGCACCATCCCTACAGCGAAGCATGGTGGTGACACATCATGTTGTGGGGATGTTTTTTCAGCAGCAGGAACTGGGAGACTAGTCAGGATTGAGGGAAAGATGAATGCAACAGTGTACAGAGACATCCTGGATGAAAACCTGCTCCAGAGCGCTCTTGACCTCACTTCATCTTTCAGCAGGACAATGACCCTAAGCACACAGCCAAGATATCAAAGGAGTGACTTCAGAACAACTCTTTGAATGTCCTTGAGTGGCCCAGCCAGAGCCCAGACCGAAATCTGATTGAACATCTCTTGAGATTTGAAAATGGTTGTGCACCAACACTCCCCATCCAACCCGATGGCGCTTGTGAGGTGCTGCAAAGAGGAATGAGCAAAACTGCCCTAAGATAGGTGCACCAAGCTTGTGGCATCATATTCAAGAAGATTTGAGGCCAAAGGTGCATCAACAAAGTATTGAGCAAAGGGTGTGAATACGTATGTACATGTGATTTCTTAGTTTTTTTTATTTTTATAAATTTGCAAAAAAAAATTAATAAATTAAAAAATTTATTTACTCCATTTTGGAATCTGGTTGTAACAACAAAATTTGGAAAACGTGGAGGATCGTGAATACTTTCCAGATGCACTGTATCTATATCTATCTATATGATAGACAGTGAGATCTATTGATCTATCTAGCTATAGACAGCTCGCTAATGTATATTCAAACCTTCCATGGAACAATGCTGTTCCGAGAACTGCACCATTGACGACCTCTCCCAGAATACCCAGAGCTGCTTCTCAGTAGCCAATGATAACAACTGACCAGGGTGATGGGTCTGTTTCAGTTCTATATATAGTCTCTCTGCCTCACTCTTCCTCTAACACTTTTCTTTTACTTACCATCAGTTTCACACAAGCATACACACAATTTGTCTTTCACCAAGTCTCCAATCAGTGATAGTGCATTAAAACCCATCAAGAGAGCACAAAAGTAAATTGTCCAATCTTTCATGTGACTTCCTTAAATATATCTTAATCAGATAATTGTCATACTTCTCCTCTGTCTAAGAGAAACAAACCCAATGCCAGAATCAACAACTTATTATTTTCACTCTCAATCAATCAGGATGCTTGTGTGTTGAAGTAGACGTGTTGTATAGCGCTTTTCCATCTGCATCAGATGCTCAAAGTGTTTTACTATTATGCCTCACATTCACACAGATGCACTCACACACCAATGTCAGGGTGCTGCCATGCAAGGCACTCACCGCACACCGGGAGCAACTTTGGGATTAAGGACCTTGCCCAAGGGCCCTTAGTGATTTTCCAGTCAGGCTGGTGTTTGAACCGAGGATCCTCTGGTCTGAAGCCCAACGCTTTATCCACTAGACCATCACGTCCCCAATAGAATGAAACTTTGTGAGTTTACTGCAGTTACCTAAATGAAGTGATGGGAATTTGAGGATCTTTCATCCTGTTTCTTGTGGAGCCACGTCTCTGTACTACATGTTGACATTGCTCTGATATCATCAAGGCATTCCTGTCAGCACCGGTAATGGATTGTCTAACCCACTGTCAACGCCTTTAAACTGTCATGCATGGCAATACAGAAACCATGCTGAAACAAACCTCATATCTTGAATACTTTCAGCATGCACTCAGGTTTTTGTTTTATACGGGGATGTTTGTTCTAGTAATGGTGACTGCTAGTTTCTATACTCTCCAACTTGTGGGTTTAAAACTGCATGAGGGGTTGTCAGATAATTAACAGAACAGAAAGCGGGTGGGTGTAATCAACGACTGTACATACACTGAACAAATTGTGCGTGATGTCATCCATAGGTTTTCTATAGAGCTCAACAGTGACCACCAACTTTTTTATGGACTTCAGTTCTGATTTTCTCCATTGACATTTCACAAAATTCTTATACAAAGCTTTTCAAGCTTCAAACCAAGCCAATCACCTATGAGGTGAAGAATGTCTTCAAGCTACCGATAACTGCTAAAAATGGTAACGCTGTTAGCATCCACAATTAAATCACATGATAATTTCATTTCACTGATATAATGGTGCACAAAGGTCTTAGATGAACAGTTTGGAGAACTAACCACACAACAAGCCATATTACAGCAGATATTTGTAATAAAGTGCTCAGAAATGATCAGGCACAGTCCGCCAAATGGCTAGCAGCCACACCGTGCTACGGAGGCTCTGGACTCAGCTCAGCAATAACACACAAGTGGTCTCTCAAAGCAGCCATGCCCCTAATTGTGCAGAACTTTATGGTTTAAAACATCTTAAACTAAAAAGTTATATTAAGTGTGTGTATGTATGGAAAAATATCAGACCAAGGTATATGTACAGACTGACTGTTAGTGAGGTCCATGCGAATAACACAGATGTTTGATATTCCCGTACAGACTGAGCAAGCAAGGTTAATAATTATTAGGCTATTATATATATATATATATGAACACATGAACTTACGGTATTGCCACGGTTTTGGACTTGTAGTGAGACCTGTTCACTTCACCTCCATGAAGAACTTGCTAACAGACGGTCGGGTCGTTAGCTGGTAAGCTTTGAATCTGTGTGTTTTTTCTAATGCTGTTCAGATATTTATGGATTATGTTCACGTCCAGTTTGGCTTTTCTAATCGTTTTTTAGCTTTCTGGTTTGTAACAAATGCGATACGCATTTTGGACAGGCAGTCATGGTAACCAGCCGGATCTGGGAAAATGGTGGAAATCAACCACTGGGAGCGTGCGTAGCATTGCAGCCATATAATAAATACGAGGTCTGTGAGAAAAGTAACCGACCCTATTATTTTTTTTTTCAAAAACTATATGGATTTGAATCACGTGTGATTACATCAGACATGCTTGAACCCTCGTGGGCATGCGAAAGGTTTTTCACGCCTGTCGGTTACGTCATTTGCCTGTGGCAGTCTTTGAGTGAGGAGTGGCCCACCCTTTCGTCGATTTTTTTTTTTTTTCATTGTTTAGGAATGGCTGAGACTGCTGCTTTGTTTGATAAAAAATTTTTCAAAACCTGTAAGGCACAACTGAGTGGACACCATTCGATAAATTCAGCTGGTTTTCGGTGAAAATTTTAACGGCTGATAAGAGATTTTGGAGTTTTACTGTCGCCGTAAGGACGGTCCACGGCGCCTGACGGCGATCTGCGCTCCGAGGCGGCATCGTCTCGCTGTTTCAAGCTGAAAACTTCCTAATTTCAGGCTCTGTGGACCCAAGACGTCGTGAGATAACAGAGAACTTTCAGAAGAATTCAGGATCAGGAGTTTATCCAGACATTCCACTGTTAAAGGAGATTTTGTAATGAAAGAACATGCGGGCAGATTCGCATGTCGGGCCGGACCCGACCGCGGGGGGTCGCCACAGGAAAAACACCTCCGTTGGAAGCCTTAACGGACAAGTTGGAACATGCCCAGCTGTTAAACAATTTCTCAGATACTCACTTGTTGAAAGCCATCAAAAGCCGCCTGAATTTTACAAATGGTTTTCAACACGGAGGTGTTTTTCATGTCGCGGCGCAGATGGATTTGCCACGTCGTCACGGATCCGACTCGGCAAATTCATCCGCACGTTCTTTCATTACAAAATCTCCTTTAACAGTGGAATGTCCGGGTAAACTCCTGATGCTGGCTTCTTCTGAAACTTCTCTGTTCTCTGACGATGTCCTGGGTGAACAGAGCTTTAAATTAGGATGTTTTCAGCTCGAAACAGCCAGACGGACGCCACCTCCGTCCGCGCCGCGCCGATCCGCTTTGTGGGCTGTGCTTAAAGTGAAAGAAACTCCACAATCTCTCATCAGCCGTTAAACTTTACACCGAAAACCAGCTGAATTTCTCGACTAGTGTCCACACAGATATCCCTCACCGGTCCTGAAAAAATTTGATAAAGCAACGCGCGCCGTTTCCCTGCAGCGTCTCAGACAAAGAGATTCCGATGGGAGGGGGAGTCCACACCTCACTCAAAGCCTGCCCACAGGCGAATGACGTCACCGACAGGCATGACAAAACTCACGCATGTGCACGAGGGTTCAAGCTTGTCTGACGTAAAAACATATGAATCAAATCCATTCATTTTTTGAAAAAAATAAAAAGGACCGCTTTTTTTTAATCACAGACCTCGTATATCATTTTCATTGCCCTTACAGTTGTCATAGGGAGTTAAACTAGCTATAGAGACCAAAACCATTTTTGGGGGGGGCGATACCAAGCTGTAAACATGTTTATTTCTGCTTGACAGTTGGACATTTAAAAATGCCCTTTTGTGGGAACCTGTTCCTTTCTGTGGCCAGTCAAGAAACTGCTACTTTTTCTTGTTCCGGTTATGCCTTATTTCAGACTGTCAAAGCTTGCTGCCTGGATGAAACACTGTTTATTGTTTCAGATGTAGCTTGAGTCCTTAGCTTTTTTTTTTCCTACTTGTGAACTACTTTTGCCTCCTCAGGCAAATTATTCAAATAAATCAATCAGAGAAGGCATAATTGCTCCCTGGCTAACTGTTCACAGCCAAGAGACGTGCAACATTTTAAGATGGACCGCAAACTGACATTGTTTGTTTTAAAGGGTTAAGACAAAAGGTTAGGAACCAATTTAGTTCGTTATAAAGGTTAAAGCGATTGAAGTGCTTCATCAGTGATTCATGCCAAATGGTGACCAAACTTTAGCATGAGGACTTCATTTAGTCATGTCTCACTGGGTTGAAGGGTTCAGGATGATAATCGTAAATGGTCTGATAGCTGTTAATGTTTTACGTCTGTCATTCCTTGTGTTTGTTTCTGTATTTTTGTTATGAAATTGGCAAACAAAATTATTTCACACCAGAAAGCTTTTATAACTCTGGCAGTTCAGTCAGATTGTAACACTCCCTGCAGTGAGTGCACTGAATAACCTATTGTTTAATACAGCTATAATGCATTTTCCACAGTGTCTAGTATTTCTGCCATGTGTGAGTCAGAATACAGGCCTCATGGCTGGTGTAATTTTTACTTGTAATATTTGGAGACTACAAAAAGGGATTAAAATGAATGTGGAACAAATATTTACTCTGTTAAAGCCTTTTTGGGCATTTTGTGTTCAAATGAGTAGCTGTTGTTGTGAATATTTATCCAAATTCTTACTGAATGATCATGTTTTGTTCACTTGTAGAATGTATAAATAGGCCAATAGTTCCCAAACTGAATAGGCCAATAGTTCCCAAACTAAATATTAGAATTGTTGTTCAGATCTCAAAAAATTAAGTAGGAAATGACTTGCTTCTGTGTCAAAGTAAGATTTAAGATAGGCCCTCACACATCTGTGGAACTTTAACCCTCAAGCGACCAAGCTATTTTAGCAACTATTATTTGACTAATTTGACTTTATATTGGAATATGTCTATATAATGATTGTATAATGATTAGGGGTCTTTATATTTAGTACACTCCCTAATATAGTTGTCCATCGTCTAATGTAGTAAGTTTGGATTATAGTTGCCACACAGAACGGCCAATCCTTGAAAAATTCTGTGAGCACATGCAGGACAAATAGATTGACAAATGCATGGTAGGAAACCTTTTCCCATTTGACTTGGACAAATGGTGCACAAACATATGTGCCTGGGATCATAAATGACCCCACTCAGTCGTTTGAGGTTTAAGAAAGTTTAACATGAAACCCTGGGGTCATAAGTGACCCCGCGCAAGTTTGGATTATACTTGCCACACTGATCAGCCGATCCTTGCAAGACTCTAATCATATGCAGGACAAATAGATTGACAAATTCATAGTAGGAAACTTTCCCATTTGAATGGACAATTTTCAAGTTGCGCTGCCAAGACTTCCGGTTAGTGAGCATCTTGCTCGCATGTTTGGCATCATTAGAAACAACACCTTGTTATGACGCCTTTCGGCTAACCGATCGGTTGTTATGGGCCAGTTACCGTGTTTGTGAAGCATTGTGTGTTCTCCTAAAAAGTCAAACACTCGGTCTGCGAGTCTGAGCAAAAAACAGAAGAGTGACGGACTTCTGCTGACAAGTGCTTCTTTCAGAGACTGTTCGTCAGTGTGGTCCCGCTGTGAGGGGAGTGCTGAAGCCTTCACAACGGCCAGAGAGAGACAGCAGCCGGGCAAATAGCAAACTTCGACTGTGGGTGCCAAGCCGCCAGGTCAGTAATCACTGCCGGTTGTTATGACACCTCACGGGGCGGCTAACCGATCCTTTGTCATGATGTATCACGGAGTGGCTAATCAGTTGACCGGTCAGATATTATGATGCTTCACGGAGCAGCTGACCGGTCGAAGCTGGACACCAGGTAAACGATGTCTTCAAAAGTCAACATAAGTCAAGATTTCTTGTTTCGTTTTGGCTTTGGTGTCCTTCATTAGTGCCGTGTGACTGGGGCTTTACATTCATTGCTTGGAAAGTTCAACGACCAAAATATCAACATTCTGGGCGCAATGAACATGTTTTCACTATTGACTTCTTTGTGTGACTGACTTCGTTATTCAAGCATTCAAAAGGCTATTCCTACCTCCAACACAACTCCAAACAGTGATGAGAAAGTTTCTTGACAGTTCTTGTTGTTGAACAAAACCGTGTCTCCCTAACCAGACAGAATTGTGACGTCATCACGCATAGGTGTAGGGAACAGAAAATATTGTGGAGGGCCAGGCCCAAAGGCTAAACTTAAGTTTGCACAATAATAATTTTATTCCTATGTAAAAAAAAAAGTAAATATCATTGTTTTGGCAAATTATTTGATGTTCTGATTAGAAATGTTTAGTATAGTGGTGCTATTGGGAACTATCACCACGTGCAACACTTCCACCCGGAGTCCTAGCCGAAGGTGTGTCCTGAAGTCCTTAGACAAAAATGGAAATCTTTTTGTACTGTTTCTGGTCTGTTCCTGTGCTGAATTGTTGATTAGTTAAATTTATCGAAAATGTTTGTGTTCCATTGACACACTGTATGTTACGAATGTGCAATAAACTTATTTGAAAGAAAAAAGAATGTACAGAAAAACAATTTAAAATGTGGGACATTCCAGACTTTTTTTTTATACATTTCCCTGTATAATTTTCAATTTGAAAAGTTTGAATTCCCAAGTCACAATATCCCCAGGCTGGGGGCATTCACTGTGAAAATCTCAGCTTGTCCTTTTGATTCAGATTTTGACACCCCTCCATATTGTCAAAAAATAAAATAAAAATAGAAAAACAAAAGCTCCAGCTTTTCTCCCCGCGTCAGCAGGTGCATTTCTGGAAATGTCTTATTCTGCATTTTACGTGCACATTTTCAGAAAAGCAGAAACATCCCACTGGCTGACAGACAGTAAAACAAACACTGCTTTGTCCGACAACGAAGCTTCTGAGCTTCCATTCGAAAGTGAAGGTTCGGATTTACAGAAGCTGCAGAAAGACAGGAGGTGACACACTTCATCTCAAAAATCTTAATTTTCTCAGTGTCGGATTGTCGCAGGACACTATTTTAGGCCCCATCGTGAGCGTGCGTGGGTTTTTATTTTAGCCCCATCGTGAGTGTGCGTGGGTTTTTTTTTTGGGCGGGGGGCGGACTTTGGACCTCACAAGTGGATGACTGTTCAGGTTTTTTCTTCTTCTTCTTCTTCTTCTTCTTCTTCTCAGTGGAGCTGGTAGGGTTTATTTTTATTTTACACTGAGTGTGTCGTGATGTGAGACTGTTCTGTAATGGAGCAGCACGCACTGCACTCACGCAATGGGCACGTGCACTAAGTGCACAGTGGAAAGCGGCTCCTTTTACCGTGACTGCATCAAAATGAACAGTTATCACTTTATAAAATGAGCCATCACACGACATCACAGTTACGTAAACTAATTAATTTGTAGTTCCATTTTTAACGTTAGCAGCATTTAAGTGCATGCTGGGATGTTTTCCTCTAAGAAGCACTGTTGGAAACACTCAGAAATGTTCTGATTTCAGTGCGACATGTCATATAAAACATAAAAGAATGGAAATAATCCATGCTGCTATCAGCCCCAAAATCTCAGTGTGTCTTGGTACCTGAATAATTTCAAATTCCGTTCTGCTGTTTTCTTCATAAAAGCCTCCCTTTTCACAGAGGCTGCAGCATCGTTCTTCCTGTGGCAGACAGCGCTGATCGAGTCGGCTGTGCACCGGGCTCCGTGACGCTTGGTGCCGGTGTGTCTCCACTCCAGACGGCAGGCTGTGGTCCCACCAAAACGAAACAAAAAATGCAAAGCTCATCCTCTGATCATCTGGCTTCATGTAATGCTTGCATTTTGTCATGGTTTGTCATCTGAATGTAAACAGGATAAAATAAAGAGCTGAAGTTGTTTATGCGAAATTTTCCGCAAAAGCGGGTTTGGCTCCGTTAGATTCCCACTGTCTCCCGCTAAAACATCATGATGAAAACATCTGATTTTATTCTTTAATTTCCAGGTATTTGCGGGCTGGTCTGAGTCAGCCTGCAGGCCGGATACAGCCCGCAGGCCATAGAATACCCAGGTGTGGTGTAGGCGCTGCTCTGTTGTAACTTGAAAATCATCCATTGGAAGAATGGTGTGATGCCGTGATGATAAATAAGTATCTCATCCCAGTGGACAAGGCAATGAGACTGTAAATTTAATTAGTGAGTGATCTGAAACCACTAACATAAGAGGCATAATGTCGATATTTGAAGAGGTAATGCCACGTGTGAGGACAAAATTCAGTGTGTTTCCACTAATGTGAGTTGAATCCTGAATGCATTGCTGGAATCCTAATTTATCTATAATGTCCATGAATGATTTGCAGAATGGGTCAGAAAGCTTGTTTACATGAATGTTGAAGTCATCAATAATCACAATATTATCTGCACAATTTGCCAAATTAGAGGAAAAACTCATGAAATTCATCTAAGAATTCAGAATTTGGGCCCAGGGTCCAATATACGGCAACAAAATAACATGTATGTGTTTTATTCTGCTGATCTTGACTATATGTGGCATCCTGAACAGGGCTGAGTCTCCCCTGTTCAATTGTTAGCAACGGTACCCTCAGGCGCCAGCACGAAGGCCTGCATGAACTTTTTCATGGGCTGCAATTGACAAAAGTTGTCAATTGAACAGCTGCTGAGTGTAACTAACTAATAATCTAACTTGTTTATTTTTAAGACTGAGTACTCAGCAAAGTAACTTCACAGATAACACGAAGTTGGGTGAAAGAAGCTGAAAACAGCAAAAAATGGAGCTACAGCGAAAAATTCACCTGCTGTCAGGAGGGACACACTGTCGTACAGGCGTGAATGATCCCGTGGTGATAGTTTAGTGCACGCTCGTGTGCGCATGCATGTACATCGCGCTCAGACAGCAGTCGTTACATGCTAGATGTATTATTTATGCTGTGCATAAATCAACATAAATGTGAAAGCACAAAATAATGTGAGTGCACAGAACATCATAAGAACAGTGATGTACTGTTTAAATGTTAGACAATCATGTCACTGGCCATGATTCTGTTCTCACTGTAAAAACACACAAAAAACCCACAACCGCACTTTTTAATATTTAATTCGTGTTACAAAGAGCAGACAATACAAGAACTATCCTTCTCCTAGATCTACACAAGGAAGTAATGAACTGATATGGATGACTTTTTCTTCCGTTTATTTTTTACATGAATGACCTGATGCACTCATCATGATCACATGAGCCGGCTCCGCGTGTCCCTCTGTCCAGTGCACACTGAGGCACTGGTGACCGAGTTGCAAGGGTGATATGTGGTTTTATTTGTTACAATGTGAGGAGAGCCCACCGATGCACACACCTCGCGGTGGCGTCTTGTTGGCCCCGACTTTTCTAAGTGCCCTGCAAGTGGTGCTGGATGTTTATGGGTGGCACCTGGACTCTGGCCGAGAGTGGGTTGAATGGGCATTCGCCCTCTTTTGGCCACTGGTGTGAAGGCTGCCTCAATCGCGCCATTCGGCCACGGTTCGACCTGGCCGATTATTTCGTGCAGCTCCTCAGCCATGACATGCCATGTGAATGCTGCAAACATGATCAGATGACAGTGTGACCTCATCTTGCCTGCCATTCGAATGGGGTTTCTGGCACGAGTGACACGCAAATATAGAGTGTATGTGCCTTGCCCGAATGGATGTGGTGACTGCTGTATAAGGCATTTGAGTGTTTGAAGGTAGTAGGATGACAGGATTCAGCCAGGTTTCACATGAAGCAATCATGTTTGGATGGTGTTCTTCAATCAAATAATTTATCAACGGTGCTTTTGAGGACAGTGACCTTTATACCAATGAGATCTAAACTAAGGACCTCATAGGGTTGGCATCTTACTGTTGGGACTTGGGGTGGTTCCGGTGTAAAGTATGTAAGATGTCTTTGATTAGGGTTTAGCTTTATGATGTTCCACATGGGCTGAAGGTAGCAGACACAGAACATTTGAATATTTTGCTGAACCAGCCAGTGGGCTACATCAGTTATAGGCATTATAAAAGGCATAATGTAACCTCCTCATGGATAAACTGTTGGGACATGGTGGGGGTTTGCGCTGTTTAAATCACCTTTAGTTCTGCTTTGTTTTTGATTGATACTGCTAACAATCAAGAAAAACCCAACACGTGAGAACCTTCTCAATGGAGAGAAAATTATAACTTACATAACCTTCATAAGAATATTATACAAATAATGAATGTTTATGAGTTCAATGGTACGAATATTTCACCTCATGAAATATTTGTACCACTGAACGAATGTAAAAACATTCATTATTTGTTTTATATAACGGCTAAAATAGATCATTGTCATTTGATATCCACGTGCGTGATCGCGTGTGCACGAGGGCATACGCGCTTGCGTGTGTGTGGTGTGCGTGCACGTGAGAGTGCAATGGTACCAAACGTATGGAACCAAATTTGCACTCTAAATGGGAACCAAGCCGCACTCTGAATGCAATGCAACACAAATGGGATGAATTAATCCATGTCATGTGATATACAAAGCACTAATCAAATGACAAGGATCCACTTTAATTATATAAAATTAAATAATTGCTTCTCTGTATTTTTGGCAGTGATTCTCTTTCTGATGTTCACTATTTACAATTCAAAATTACATCTTACAGCAAATATTTCCCACCTTGTTTGGGAATACCTTGGGATCCCCTTGGAAGAGTTAGAGGACTTGGCCAAGAATAGGGAAGTGTGGGATGAGCTGCTTGGCCTACTACTACCACAAGCCAGACTCTGATAGGTGGCAGATGATATGCTTTTCATTTGCTTTATATCCACAGGGAATTGTTTGACTTTCATCGAGAATAAAACAGATTTGTAGAATGCAGGCAAAGCTAAATCATGAAATAAGGTACACCTGTGTTGATTTATTTGAAAATGCTTGTAACTAGTAAAGTTGGCAGAATACCTGTCAGCATTTAACTGTGTGCACAAACCGCTTACTTGGCAGCAAAAGCAGTGAACTTTGAGAAAGAGCCAGAAGTGATGAGGGTCTAGTCCACAACTTCAGATAAAGGAGCAATACAGTTATTGTTGGAATATTGTATTCATTTGATAGTGTTTATGTGAGTGTGCAGACATAAATATAAGAATACTGACAAGTACATCAACAAAAGAATGTCATTATTTCAACAGGCCAGGCCCTATTTTAATGACAGATGGGGAAAAAAGCTGTGTAGATGTGGTAAATCCATTTGGGCAGTGTTTGATTGCACTTTGCTATTTCATAAGCAAGCTGCTGAAAAGCCAGGCACTTGAACATTAGCTGCCAAAGCTACCTGAGATGAAACATAAAAGTGATGTTTTTTTTGTTGTTGTTTTGGCATGAGCATTTACTCTTATTTCACTATTGTTTTCAATTAACTTTACTTATTTTACACATATAATGTTGCTTGTCTCTGAGGGAGAGACAGAGATAGCTCTTGTAAAATAGGAGTAATTTTTCTGCCTCTTCCTGCCCTGTTTTTTTTTTTTGTTTTGTTTTCCTTTTTGCCTTCCAGTGGCCACAATACACTGTCGTATTAATGTTACATGTGTAATATGAGGGAATGTCAGCTAAGATATTTTGGTCAAGTTGAACATTTCTCTGTGCATGATCCAGCACACAGCTGCATCAGTGTTAAGGACCCCAATGGCTGCATAAGGCCGAGAAGGGACCTACGTTTCACCTGGCTGCAGCACATAGGTGGATTCTTTCGGGATGTGGGTTGCTGGACATCTGTCAGCATGTGTGCATTGATTGATTAAGGCTGACTGACCTGAGATAAAGCATAATTATGAAGAATATAATTTCCATTGTCCATATTAAATATTTACTTCCACTTCAGTTTGCTCATGCGTGTACTATCCCTTTGAGTTTCGAAAAAAAATTGACCAAATTTGTGGTGAAGTCCAAATATTATAAATGACCTTTATTTCTGTGGTATGTTGCAGAATTACTGCTAATTTTCTTGGGGGTATTTTCTCCAGGCTGACGTCTCTGGATGTTGTTGGCATATCAATGACTGACACACCTATACAGTGTTCCAGGAAGTCAAGGATAGGTCCTCTGGATTGGCAAACTGGGATCATGGTCCCCATCATTAAAAAAGGGGGCTGAAGAGTATGTTCTAATTATAGAAGATTTACACTTCTCAGCCTCCCTGGGAAAGCCTATTCACCTTATTCAGGAAGTCAGTGTGGGTGGCTCCATTTTGTCAAACAACTTCCGGGTTTGCCACTGAGTCGATGAGTAGCTACGTGGGAAACACAGTATGCCAGAAAATGTCCAGACATGAGCAACATTAATTGTTCAGGTTGGTGGGTGCAACAACAACTGGAAGAGGAGGAAGTATCACTTTCAGAATGATGTTTTGAACATGGAAAGGAGAGATCTGAGTGCTATGACCAGCATTTAACTTTTTCCCTCCATTGAAAGACGAGGATCTCCGGTGCTGGCTAAAGGTGCTGAATTTGTTTAGTAGAGAAGCTTGAATCTTTGACTGGACTGGGTTGCTTGACGCGAGGACGTTCGCTTCAAATTGCAGAAGCTTCCTCAGCTAAAATTCTTGCTCTGGTAGTCTGACTTCTGTCTTGACTCTTGTAGAGAAGAATAAAACAGAAGCCACAAAAGCTGGAGTTTTAAACCTAACCAGACCCCTCCTACCGAGAGGCAGACTGCTATAGGTTAGTGACTAAACAGTAGCTCTAATTAGCACCTATTGTGCTCTAGTTAGCACCCTCCTAATGACAGGGCAGCTGTCCCTCCTAATGATGGGACGGACGCCTCTCCTGATGGCTCCCTTGGCGACTCTCCTGATGACGTGAATGACTCATTACCATGAACAAAAGACTGAAACTGCTTTGACCTGAGTACCCCATTGTAAACAGGGGACAAAGCGTGTCTCACACCCCCTCCCCGGTTAAGTGTTTCACATAGAATGCCTCCTTAACCCCTCTCTCAAACCATTTTCTTCTCTCTGGCTAAGATTTTAACTTCCTTGTCCTCAAACGTGTGGTTAGTGTCTTTAAGGTGGAGATGAACTGCAGACTGAGGTCCACTGGCACCCTCTCTGCGGTGCTGGTATAGCCTTTTGTGTAAAGGTTGCTTAGTCTCACCCATGTAGTGTTTGTTACAGTTTTCCTGACATCTGATAGAATACACTACATTGCTCTGTTTGTAACTAGGTTTCCTGTCCTTCGGGTGAACTAATTTCTGTCTCAAGGTGTTAACCAGTTTAAAGTAAACTGGGATTTTGTGCTGTCTGAAGATCCTCTGTAGTTTTTCCCCTACTCCTGCTAAATAAGCGAGAGACACTCCTGTTCTTCTTGTCTCCATCTCCTGTCTATCTGGTCTCTTTGTTCTCTGGGACTTCTGCACCTTGTCCAGGGACCATCGTGGGTACTCACATACTGTGAGGGCTTTCCGGACAAGTTGTTGTTCTTTAGCCCTTCCCTCTGCAGTTGTGGGCGCCTGTAGGGCTCTGTGTTGAAAAGTGTTCAAAGGGGTAGTTTGAGCCAAAGAGCAGATATTGGTCAGTGTGAGTAGGTTTTCTGTAAACCCCTGTCTGGAGCTGCCTGTTCTCTCCAATCGTAACATCACAGTCCAAGAAGGCTAAATGGTTGTTTCTGGAATCCTCAAGTTATCTTTTATAAAGCTAAACTGATAAACCACCCAAAAAGTTATCGGAAGCTACAGATAACCGATAAATTCCAGTATTGTCTCTGGTACACTTGCAACTATTAACAAGCTGATTTGAGTTTTAAACACCACGATCGCTTCTGGAAGCATCAAAGGCGACAACAGACCGAAACAATAAGTCAGCACTTCTGTCTTTGTGTGCCCTCCCCCCTGCTGGAAGCTCCTGTTTACTACATGGCTTCCAGCACAGAAGCAGCTGAGACAAGCAATGAAGCTCAACTCTCTATTCAATAACAGCACTCCCATCAGGGGGAGGTCTTGGAAAATAAAGCAGTGCTGACTTATGGTTTGGTGTATAAATAAAATTAATACTGATAGAATAACTCCATTAATGTCAATTCTGTCATTTGTACAAAGTTAAAATATAACATATCTTTTAATGTTGAATAATGCACAAATTCTGAAGTTTTGTAACAAACACAGACAGATGGCAAAGGATTCTGGGTAAAATGTGCCTCCGCTAACACTGATTGGTTGACTCATTCATTCTATGTAAACCAACATGTTAATGTAAGGTGTGTCATGTGTTGGTGTTTACAGATAAATGTGCTTTTGTAAAATATGCCATTTTTTCATTTGTAAAAAGACATTTAAAAAAAAAAAAAAGCCAAGTTGTAATTAGATAACCGTCTGATATAACCAGTGTCAAAATAAATAGAACACTACCATGATATACTGGTGCCAGATGTTCAGTACTTCAGCTGGGTTTACACTGTGCGAGTTTTGGCCCTTTTTCAGCTGATTTAAAAAAAAAAAGCTTCTGTTTACGTTTTGCTTCTGGAAACACAGGTCCGATGTGTGGTTTTTGAACGTACAATGTGTGTGAGAACATAAATTGGGTGCTCTGAACTTTTACACCGTGCGGTTCTGTGGTACAGTTTGAGCTGGAACCGAGTACAGTGATTGAAAATATACAGTGTCTGCCCAGCTTTAGGGTGAATACTGCCATGAACACTGCTGGCCAGTAGATGGCAGTAGAGACCGTGAAAACTTGCCAAAACAAAATTCCAGATAATCCGTGTCTGCTACATTTAAGATGCGTGGAATTTAATAAACGCAAACACAATAACAATGTCTATAAACCCAGAGAATATATTCACTTGAGTTTTAAGCACAATATACAAAGAGTTTAATGCTGTTGTCCGTGTGGAGCCTGATCAGAGTGTCTCAAATGCATTTCTTCTGTCGTGAATGTACTGAGATTACTCTACCCATAATGCACTGGGCACAGCATCTCCGCACTAAACCTTTAAATTAGTGCAATACTTTAAAACTAAAACATAAAGCTGATATTTTCACTTTATAAAACTTCAGACATGATGTTAATTTAAATAACTTGTCCAAAATTAGTTCAGTTAAAATTTTAACCATAAGTTAAAACTGTATGCCTCTGGATGACTTGGGTGATATTGGCAGCTGATGACTTTTTTTTTTGGCTCTTTTGGTTCTCTTCTGTGACCAGTTCTCCTCTGATTGCAGAGGATAGAGTGGTTTCTCCCGAAACCAGCTCTCCTCTGTCTCTAGAGCAGGGATGGCCAAGTTTGGTCCTCGAGAGCCACCTTCCTGACACTCTTAGATGTCTCCCTGCTCCAACACACCTGAATCCAATGAAAGGCTCATTAAAAGTCTGCTAACAAGTCTTTCATTGGATTCAGGTTTGTTGGAGCAGGGAGACAACTAAGAGTGTCAGGAAGGTGGCTCTTGAGGACTGAACTTGGCCACCCCTGCTCTAGAGCAGTGATTCTCAACCGGGGTGCCGCAGCACCCTAGGGTGCCGTGATCGATCGTCAGGGGTGCCGTGGGTATTTTTCATATTCGCGATTACCATGAATTATTTATTTTATCCATAAAGCATAAAACGACTCAGCCTCGCGTGCTGCAGCCTCGCTCTCGTTTTAAGGCGGGACAATAACAAGGAGGCTGACGGCCGATTAAAACAGTGCCGTCTTCTTCAAAAGCCGTCTAAAATGCGGAGCTGTTGGTGTGTGTGTCAGTGCCTGTGTGTGCGCGCGCGCGGAGTTAACAAGCTGCAGACTGCGAGGGAGGGGGTGGGTGAGGGAGATTCCTGAATGCAGGCACGACACGTTCAGTGCGCAGCGAGCACGGAGCAGAGAGAGGATTTTAACCCAAGTGAACGTTAACAAAACGGAAACATGAAGCTGCCTTTACTTCTCTCTGAACTTTCTCTAAAGGTGTGATTCTGCCATTACCATCCTGTTCACACCATGTGCGCGTCGTATGCTGAATTTATGAGATCATGAGATTAAATAAATGGTCAAATATCTTTAAAAACATATTTAAAAAATGAGAATATATGAATGAACTGAGCCACAAAAAAAAACAAAAAACAAAACAATGTTCAGACGCAGAGATCACAAAAAGCAGGTGAGAACTCTGAACTTTAACAGCTGTTATTTTCCAAAGGTATTTATTTGTTCAATCTTGAGCTTAATGCAGTGTTTAAGCACAAAATGTGACTGAGGAGAAACAATTTCAGAAATGCAGCAGAAACAACCACAAATCAGAAAAAGTTGGGACTGTATGTAAAATGAAGATAAAAATAAAAATGTTGCACCATTCCCAGTTTCTCCACTCACAGAAGCCAAACGTTCTTCCAGAGTTGTGTAATTATACTACAATAGTAGAATATAAAGAAGCGAAAAAAAAGAAAAAAATAGACAATATATTCGTCAATCGCAATTATTTGTCTGACAATTAATCGTCTCCAGAAATTCGTAATCGTGACAGCCCTACTTGAGGTCAGAGCGCAAAATGCTTGAGGATTTTCGAAATGCGGTGTTTTCTGTATCGATTTTCTATTGCGATAATTGGGTTCTGCGCAAAACCAGAGATAATAGCATTATAATATTATTTTGGTTGGTGGTGTGCCGCAGGATTTTGTAAATACAAAAAGGGTGCCGCGGCTCAAAAAAGGTTGAAAATCACTGCTCTAGAGGATAGAACTGCATGTCTGCTACAAACATTTAACAGGTAGGCTCTAAAATCTTTGATATCAGACTTTAAAAAATGTTTGACTGTTAAAGCTTTATTCACTAAGCTTGCAATAACATGTTAACGGTCTAAAAATGATCTTACCAAAATTTATTGGAAGATAATTGATCCGATAATGGTTTTCAAAGTTATCTGAAAAGATAATCCGATAATGAAAACATTAGCTTCGATAGTTAGCAGATTAGCTGAACTGTGCCCACCACTGCCCACTGCTTCGACCATTCTAACAATAACACAGAATTGGTTAAAACAAAATACAATGCAGAAAAGAGAAAAAAAAAAAAAAAAAAAAAAGTAGAGTCTGAAACAGATCTACTTCCAAGAAAGTCCCAACATTTTTAAGTTAATTTGAACTACTATTCCACTGCAGCGTCCATCAGGCCAGCCAAACCTGGAGGGTGGTTAGGTGTCCAATGGTCCAGTAGCAAGTTCACTGTTTATGCTGCATTTGATGGGATCTGGGAGTAAAAATGTCGGAACTGCAACTCTCGTTAGTATTGATATGGTAGCTTCAACTGACACAGTAGATCTGTGTTAGTGTTGTCTGACCTTTCCAGCTGATATGCAGCAAAATGTCTGTGAAAGTTTTATCCTGAGTTCTTCCCATCAGGATCTCTGGTTACCTGTCTTTACTTGGTGCGTCCATCTCTATCTTTTTGCTTTTATGTCTTTTTTTTTTTTTTTTTTACTTTCAATCACAATTAAAAGTCTACAATGTTTCTTCTGTTCCACAAACCCAATTTGCCATTTGAGGATCAGAAAAGCCTCCATCATTAGTGATTAGTACCACAGGCAGTGTGTCGTGTCATCTTATCTTTGTGTATAATCCATATGGGTCAAAATCCTAACCTGTTTCCAGACAAGGTGAATTTTGATACTATTGAGAGTATAAGATTGTGAATCCTTTCTTTGAATACCATGCAGTAGAATTATACTAGTTGAGGGGGGAAAAGTATGACTTAAATGGACGGGGGGGCTATACCTTTTAAATGACTTGCAGATCTTGGGGTTTAACCATGAAGCTAATACAGTTTGCCAGCAGCAGAGCAGTGTAACACACTCAGCTGACAGATGAATAGTCTGTCCTGTTTCAGGTACGTTTATCATACTGCTGACTAAAATGAATGTAGTCTTTACTCTTTCCAGAACATAAATTTACAATGAAATTTGACAGCTCATGATGTGTTGCTGATGGCTCTGTTCTCGTAGCTGATTTTCACCCTCACCCCTGCTGTTTACAGCTTCTACAGTAAATTGAAATATCAGTCATTCGTTCATACTTGAACCCAACTGCTAAATTTGTTTTCAGACCCTTCAGGTTTTAAATACTGTTGGGTTGGGTGTTCTTACTTTTGTCAACACTTGTCTTAATTCAGGGTGTGTTCCAGCTGCTTTTAAATATGCTGTGGTTAGGTCCCTTTTTAAAAACAAACCTCACCTCAAGTCATTAGTTTTGTCCAATTTGTGGGCCCCTCTCTCATCTGCCATTTCTTTCCAAGGTTTCAGAAAATTTTATAATTTTATAGAATGATAGAAAAAGCCTGATTTTTACACTTTATGACAAATTTAAACACAAGGTGTATGATTAAAAAAAAAAGTATTTTATTTTAAAAGATGACTGCCCCATTTTTGGCATTTAACTCCATGTTCACACATGGAATTGCCATTTGTAGACATTTGGCTCACAGTGGATAATCTTGGTGTTTGTGTTTCTTGCTCTCTGTGTTTCAATCATACTGTGATGTGAACCATCTGCCTGTCATCTCTGTCACTCCTTGTGCTGAAAGCAGGCATTGTTCAAAGCACTCAGATGAGTGAGTCTATGTTGAAACCATGTAATGTTGCAGCACGTATGCACTGAAACTGTTTCCAAAAAACTCAAAGCATGAAAATCAAACAGCATATGTGTTGAAAAGTGATGCTGCTGGAGACTTTATGGCAAGTTCAAATGTAAAAGCATTAACATGCTTCATAACGATTTCAACAGTTCTTTTAGTCAGACAGGAAAAATTGTTTTACTTGCTTTACATGTTTCGGCTACTTCCTGCAGCCTTCCTCAGAAGCGTCACAAGATGGGGAAGTGACGTGTCTTATAGGTTGCTACTTCTTGATTTGGCCAGACAGCAGGGGGAACTTACGCCCCCTACTGTCTGAACTGTAACAGAAAGAACTGTTGAAATAGTTAACTTAAGAAGACAGTATGAAATTTCACAAATGCTTCATAACGGTTATGCCAGTATTCACGCCGGTGTGTATGGTTTAAGACCAGGGCCCTCACTAACCAACCTTTCATATGCACAGATTTCTCTATAAACCAATACGTATGGCTGTTTCTACACAAAGTATGGCATTTACCAACTTGCACTTAGACTTAGAAATGTGTATAAATCAGTTGCGGCTGGTGAAAAACAGTCTTGGTGGGGCTGCTGTGCCAATAGATTCCCTTGCCTTGTCCAGTACAGGCATTCAAGTGAACAGTCAGAAAATTACTACAATTCGACAATAATCATTTCATGTCCTTCTCAAAATCAGCAGTTTTACAGATAAAGTTAACCATTTACAGCTATATTAGTTCCCATTTCTACTTTGGAAAGGAACAGGATCAAATACAACACTCAAGTTCTTGAGCAAAGAACATTTCACCATTTGACACCAATTACACACATAGTACACCAAACTATACTGCACTGCCATTATCTTCAGACAAACAGATCCTGGGGTTCACAATGACACCCCGTTAACAAAATAGAAAATATCAGCAAATTTACACTCTTTTAAAATATGGAAAAATTCTTCAATTGACAAAAGAACATTATGTACATACTACAATGTTCACACCACCTTCAGAGAGAGAGAGAGAGAGAGAGAGAGAGAGAGAGAGAGAGAGAGAGAGAGAGAGAATGAAGGTAATATTTTGCATGAACATTACTGAGTGGAATGGAGGCAAACTAAAGAAGCTTGAAAAACTTAAATAACTTGACTAACTAATAACACCAAAACCTTTAAATTAAATTGGTTAAAATTAATTAACAGTGTAGAGGACAAAGCAAATTAAGTATACAAAACTACTTAATTAAATGCATTGCTAAACTTGGGTTTGTCTTACTATAAGTGTCTTGTGTGTACTCAGTGGCTGAATTAGAATTTCTTTACAAAAACATGCAAATTGCTGTTTTAGGGTTTTGTTTTTAAACTGAGCAAATAATTTGTTTTAGAGTGTGGAATACTCCAAAGAATATTTCACTTCTGTGAACTGATCCTCATAAGTGTAAAGTGAAATCAAAATACCAGCATGGATGCAGCTTTGAACACTGTTACAAACAGCCCCGGCCTCCCCTATTACCATTATAACTGGTCTGCTGTCCCAAAAAAGATCACAGCTTTGACCCCCTAAAACAAACAAAAAAAAAATCACTCATTCGTTTTATCTTAAATTTTCATCCTCGTTTCCACACCAGGAGCAACATTCGGGAATAAATCCGAGCAGCTCGTCAGCTCACCTGAGCTGAAGTGGATCCAGAGGAGTCAGTCCGTAGCTGGCAGAGGTGGATGCGCTCCTTTCCACCCCGCAGTAACGAGCGCAGATCAGCAGCCTCCGTGACATGTGCGCGCTGACAGTGTGAATGAAGCCTGACACGGTTTATTACGAGTCAGACAAACGTCTCTCATCCAACCGGGATGTGCAATTGTCATTAAACCACGAGAACGATCTGATGTGCGCACCTCCATGTGCCTCCAAAAGGATCCCCGTGAAACTTTGGTGTCATTGATTTGATTAGTTTTGTCCCATTTTAAACCTCCGAAGAGTTCTTCAACTTACTCCAGCAAAACACACAAGACAAAATAAAAATAAATAAATATAACCCAAACGTCGTCGTCACCATCATCTCTTCCTGCGTGACTGCAGTGTCACGTATATCACTGACTGTAGCAATCTAATGTTCCCGCATTTTTGTAGCAAGGGCTAAAATTCCGGCGCCCCAAAGCCATTAATTTTGGCAATGTTGATTTGCCAAATATTTATTAATTTTCCCTAGCAACTACATACAATTGGTTATTTCGCTGCACTTCAAGGGCGCTTTGAATGATCGCCCAAGACGAGGAATGATACGTTCTCTGCTTCTGTCAGTGGAAATGCACTGTTGAATGAGAGTCAGTTGGAGGAAGTGTTGTTTTAATCATTCATATTACATGTAGGCAAATACTATTAAGTAAAACTGACATTGATAATACTTTTTAAATATATATATACATATATTATGACTTTTCCCCTCCACATCTAGGAGGGCAGTGCCCGAGCGCCCCCTATGGGCCAGCCGCCACTGGTATAAATATACATACAGCTCTGACATGCATAAGCACAGCATCTAGTGATAGAACAGAGAAACTGCAAGTTGAAAGCATTGTTGATGCCAGATTATGCAATCTCATTCACAAACGTTTTTAATTTCCTTGAATTAATAAACACACAATTAGCAAATATGTCTAGTTAGAAACAAACATGTAGCCTCAATGGTGTCAAAACCTACAAAAGACACCTGTGTGAACTAAACAGCAGCTTTTGACCTCAGCAGTAAGCACCTTGCTCTTTGCTTGATACTGCAAGACATGAATCAAATTGTTTCCCTCTGGAAATTTTATATTCAAAATGGGCCCATGTTATTTTCACTGTTCAGATTTCATTTGAAGAGACCATATTTTAAAATTAAGAAAGCATCCTAACCCAACCCTAATGTCACACAAATGCAAAGGATTCTGAGACAACTATTTTGACAAATAATTGTCTGCTTGTTCTGTCAATTGGAAAGTTTCATGCTGGTTGTTGCAGTGTGCATGTTAAAGCTTCTTAAAACCTTGTTAAAATTGAGGAAATGGAAGACCACAGGCACAGTACTAGTTAAGGCCTGAAGTGGCAGGCCAAGAAAAATCTCAGTGGCAACATGGGAGCCTCTAAACACCTCTCAAATGACCTAAAAACAAAGATTGTTCAACATCATGGTTTAGGGGAAGGATACAAAAAGCTATCTGAGATTTCAGCTGTCAGTTTCCACTGTGAGGAACATAGTGAGGAAATGGAAGACCACAGGCACAGTACTAGTGAAGGCCTAAAGTTCAAATATCACTGTGTTTGTCTGCTATATGATATATTTAACTGAAATTACTGATCAAAACAACCAAAGATTTATAAAAGAAAATCATGGAACTCATCAGGGGTGCCCAAACTTTTACATGCAACTGTAAGTTGGACATTCTCACTAAAGCCCTGTGGGCCCCCAGCAAGGGCAAAAAAATCTATTTTCACACTCTTCGATGTATGACAGAAAACGTGTTCATGTAAATTTTTGGAAATTAGTGCAGACATTCCATGGGTGACTTTCTGGTTATGGCAAGTTGGGCTTTCCAACTGAATCCCTGTGTTCTGCCCCCCCCCCCAAGAAGGGTAAACACTTTCTGACAAATACATACAAAATACTTACTTAATGCTGCTTTCTCCATATTTTGTCAGTATTTTTCTTCAGGTTCTTTTGAACCTATTTTTTTATGTTTCACCTCTGTTGTGACCACACACAAGCACTTCGATCTCACAAAAGCTGATTCTCTTTCCTCTCTTAGCTGTTATTTCGGTGATGAACACAAGCAACAAACAGATGTACTGTTACCTTACATGGTTAATTGAGTGAGTTTCAGAATGTAGATGACCATGAACTTGTACAAGGATGTGCATTAGAACATGTGGGATTTATCAACAGCTGATACTTACTGATGCATGTATGAACGCCATGCACCTGTTGGATAAATGCAATTTTTTTTTTTGTACATACAAATGTACTGAATCTTGGTTGTATAACAGCATTTCGAACCTTTTCAATGCAGTTTGACAAATGAGGGCACAGGAACCTTACATGAAGAAAATGCATCAATAAAGGGGGAAAAAGAAACAGAAGCTGCTCTCCCAAAGAGATGATCACTGTTTATGCTCTCTCCGGTGTTTGCACATGCACAGTGCGAGAGATAATCAGCACGTAGACGCTTGTAGCGCTGCTTCAACAGCGCGATACCCTCACGAGGGCCGACTAGAATATCAAACAGGTTTGATTTTCATCCGACCAAACGATTGCCGATCGGAAGGTGGTCCTGAGAGGTTAAATGCAGCTCATTATTCCATGTATACTACATGATGCAGGACGCACGATTAAGCTGAAACTCGGAGCGATCCAAAAAATTCTCACACGAGTGAAAAATTGGCTGAAAAAGCGTCAAAACTCGCACAGTGTAAGCCCAGTTTAAGCCCTACACACTGTAGCTTTAACTCAGCTGGTCTGTCTGCTCCCAGGACACATTTTTGCATGAGGATCACAAAGCCACTGTGGATAATCTTTCACTTGCCCTAACTCTGACATGTCCAAACCACTGAATAGAGTTGATGCAAAGTTTCCATTCTTACTCACAGACAGAACAATAAATCATCTGATTTTTTGCAGTTTTCTGAGATGGTTGTTTTGCTGCTTCATCAAAGGTCTTATTCCTGGAGGGTTATTATAGAAGATGAGGTCCAGTATAAACTGATGTGTGTGCACGTTTAGAACCCAGCTGAGGCTATAAAGCAGGATGAACGGACAAACACTGCGTATGTGTCTTCTGCATATTACCCTCTGGCTGAATTTTAGCAATTGTGCATAACAGAGCCATAAATCAAATGTACTGGGCAACTCATCATGCTCACCTCTATGCACAGATGGATTATTTTGATATCTGTTTATGATTTTCCTCAATCATTTTGGTGCTTGTCTTTAATATGAAAATACTGTAGTTTGAAAGCGTTGTAATCACAATTATTGAAAACAAATGTTCAATTTTTACAAATATTTCCTGCATATACAGGCTCTTCATAATTGAAAGAAACATTAAATATTTGTAGGGAAAATTTTAAATTGTGTCCTGCTCACAGCACTTTCTTCTCTTCAAGTGAAACTGTCAGTACTATTAGTGTGCTAAATTTGAAGAACAAATTTATTCTCTGGATTGAGGAAGACTGACATCCGGGACATTGGTCACAATGTCATCACCATTTTAAAGTAAGTGAAAACGAAGCGAACTTCTTTTTGTCTTCTGTAGTATTTCGAGCAGTTCTGATCCGGTAAATATGCCAAAAGGGTGCTGTGTTGCTGGCTGTACAGTCAATTAAATACAAAGTTAGAGCCTAAAGCAATTGACAACATTTTTCTGCTGAGCACAAAGTAACACTGCCACCAGTTTTGAAAACTCCATTCACATTTATTCAGTAAAATGCTGTCACTTGTAAAACAAACGTAGCGTACCACAAGTTAAACTTTGTCAAAGCCATGTAAAGATATCAATCGTGACTCACGTTTTTGCGGATTAAAGTCGCTAACTGGGACTCTTGGTGCGGGCAAGAAACAAGACTCATCCGCCATGTCAAACCGGACTTTTTATTCGTTCCTCATTAACTTGCCTTTCTTGTAGGGGAGCCAACTCTCAGGCGTGGACTGGACCATTAATATCTGCCACTTCGACAGTTCATCAGCTGAAGTTAAAAATAATGTCCTCTATTTTGTGGGACTTGACTCATTTCTTCAAATGCTGCCGGTGTTACGTGTCATGTCGGCTCACCCACAAGCTGAAGTTATGGCCCCTTGTGTAAAAACGAAAGAGAAAATAAACATATATCCTTAGTGTGTGTTTTTTGTGGAACTTCACTGATTAAGCACTTTTCTTCCAAGTGACTTGTTCTTTGCCGCTGCCACCGTCTGTTAACATCTGTTACCGACTGTGTGTCTGTCCTCAGGCCACAGATCCGACTGATTAAAAAGAAAAAAAAAACCTTTCCCTCTCCGCTGGACTCGCTCCTGCTGCTCTTTCGGCCCGGTTCCAAATGTCCAAGTGTTTGCTTGCTTCTGGCTGTCTGCTGGAACATGTTTGAAGCCCACTTGCCATAGAAAATCACTTATAGTTCCAGTTGGGCCTACGTCACTTCTGCGTAGTTACGGCCGCCATTTTGGGTCGCCTCTGAAAACAAACTGTACGCGCATTCACAACCATTGTTGATATAGTCATCTTTACTGCTGTTTATTCGCAAAGGCCTGCCGAATTGGTCATGCCAAATGGTGTAGGTACGGTTGGACATCCGGGTCCCTGATGTGCGCACACATAGCGACATGCATAGTAACCAGCGAGCCGCTGAAAACAACCTGCTGTCACGTTTATTTCCTACTTGACATTAATCACGCTCGCATCGTTCTGCCACATTTTTTCTACTTAATATACACCTGTTTTCACAAGGAATGCGACAGTCGTGTGCGGCAGTACTAGTGCTTCAAAGGCCACTGAACGCTACAGCTGTGGCCAAAGCAGAAATGTGAAGCGTCTCGACCAGCCACGCCCCAGGCCAATGAGGGCGAAGTCGAAGCTACATTTCGGCTCACCTCCTGCAGCTGCCTCTCTTGGTGAACCTGCTACAGCAGTAACCTCACCCAGAGAGTTCCTGCCTCCAGCTGTCCTGAGTGACCATGAGGACTCGCCTTGTCCAACGTCACATGATTACGTTAACATGGAACAGGTGTCCTAAAAGGAAGAGTTGGAACGCCTGAGAGCGGAGAACTCACAGATGAAGACAGAATGCGTTCCTGCGAGCCGAGCAGAATGAGGAGAGAAGCAGAATGTGGCACTTTGGGAGCTCAAAAAAAAAAACACACTTTTTGATCTTTTAACGTATCATGGTTGGTACAGCCAACTGCAACACACGATCCTGGCATTCTCTGTGAAAACTGGTGTATATTAAGTACAAAAAGCCGCGGCAGAATGCTGCAAGTGTGATGGACGTCAAGTAGGAAATGAGCGTGACAGCGGTTTGTTTTCAGCGGCTCACTGGTTACTATGTGTGTTGCTATGTGCGCGCGCATCAGGGACCCGGATGTCCGACCGTACCTATAAATACAAACTCTCTTACTATGAGAAAACAACAGTAACGTGATCAAGACGACGCGTCATTTGCTAACTCCTCACCACCGAAACTAACCTGGTACTGGTAGCTTATTTTACAAGTGAAAAGTCTCCATTTCTGTTGAAATTTGCCAACTCTCTGACCATGGATGCACACTTTCACTTAACATAAAATGGCACTGCTGTTGCCATGACAATTACGCGACAATGACAGCACGCTGCCTTCCTCAATACCTCTCTCTTTCTTCTGCATACTTCTAGGTAAAAATGTGACTAATGATGGCAGAGTGTCTCAGCAGAAAGTGGTTGCTTTTATATGTGCATTACTTGCATTAGTGGACACAGCTAACATAAAAGTTTGCTTTGATATCTGCTAGCTGAAACCTTAACAGTGATAACTACTAAACACTAAAATTTATATGAATTTTAAAACAGACCTAAAGAGCTGAATTTAATATGTTGTAGCTTAAACAGCGAGGTTCCCAAAAAAGGCTCAGCTGCCAAGATCAGATGATGATCAAAATGTACATATATGATTAAATTAACAAATAAAATTAAATAGAAAGGGTTGCTTTTCTCTGCTTCTCTTTCACTCTTTCCATCCACCCCTTTCCGATCAGCGTCGCATTCATCCCTCATTACTCGCTTCCTGCCCACTGTGGTTGCGAACGGTGGTGAATGATGTTGCGTGTGTTGGACTAATATGACTATAAAAGGTTGAGGTCACAGCGCCTTAAACCTAATCCGGGTGCACAGACTCTTTTATTAGCCTTGCTAATGTCTGTTGTAGGGGTGCGTGAGTGAAGGGGGTATGTAATGAAAGTGAGAGACAAAGATAGAGGCACAGGAAGAGAACCACATGCAGGAGGACACGGAACACCGCTTCCAGCTGCAAGTTCTTTTTTCTTCATAGTTGCACAAATTCAATCACTGTGCTTGACCTGAAATATGTTGGTGAGCTAAAAGTGCCCCCCCCCCCCCCCCCAACAAAACCCCAAAACAAAACACTTCATAGTCTGAACAAGTTCAAAAGCAGTCTGTGTGCAGGTGGAAGTTCTGTGCACTCGCTTTTCATATTGTCAACCAAACAAATGATCTCAGTGCCTTTTTGGAAAGATGGGGACCTTATGTGACCGATAATGGACAGAGCTGAAGCTTAGCAGTGCAACACATTTCTCTGTTCTAAGGCTGTAAATAAGATGTATTTTTTATTAACAGTGTGAGTGTACATTTGGACAACTGATCCAGCTAAGTATTTGGACAGTGCACAGTTTTTGTAGTTTTGCCTCTGTGCACCACCACAATAGAGTTTAAATGAAACAATCAAGTGATGTGCTTGCAGTTTAGACTGACTTTACAAGAATGAACCCTGTGAGGGAAGCAACCAAAACAGCCAGACAACTAATGAAACACTAGGTCTCTGTGGATGGAATTGAAGCTGTGCATAGTTCAGCTTTTGTCTGTTGTACCATCAGTAATATCTTAGTGGTGGATTGGATGAATGAGCTTTATTATTGTCATTACAAGTGCAACGAGATTACGTCCACACTCTAATGGCCACAGACAAGATACAGCAATTAATCCACAATTATTACTTGTTTACCATAATAATGGCACACATCAGAATTAAGACAACACATACTGTAAACATTTGACATTGTTTATGTGCACTAAACTTGAAACAGTTCGTTTTCCGAATTGAGGCTGTGAGTGTGGGGGGAGCCGCTGCAACAGGAGTCGCGCCGCCGTCAGCTTGGGGGGAACGGGGACCTGCAGCAGCTAAAATTGTGCAGCCCCCGGAGAGGAGAAGGGGTGGCGTGAGCGGTGGCCCGGGATGGGGTGTGTGATGGGGGCAGGAGGAGAGGCAGGGGGGAAGTGGAGCATGCTTCAGTCTTTGTCCAGTTACTGTCCTTGTACTGGAGTTAGAGAGATAAGGAGGCAGCCAATATTCTCTAAGGCCGTAGAGATTCTTCTGGAGGAAAACAATGGGGCATTTTATCCTTGAAAGGCTGATAAGCATTCCGTGTTTGTGGTTGAGCAGTGAAAAACACTTTTCCAGCTTCACATGAACAAACCAGATCCCAAATTATGAATATTCCCCAGTCTCTGCAATCTTCTCCTGCAAGGTGCACATTTGCTCCGAGATGTTATCCAATTTGCGTCTAAGTTCAAGGGTTAACGCAGTCTGAGAATGCATCACCTTGCCCAACTCATTAATCATGATGGACAAGCGAGGGGTCGTGGTTTTGGCGGCAGCCGTCTTGCCAATTTTCCAGTAGGTCAGGTCAAGCCAATAAGTACCAGCCCTCCTACTATGAAACCAAATATAAAAAAATCCTCGACATCCTCCACAGAGAATGGCGCAAAGAATGTGACATGCTATGACTCCCAGGCATCAAGAACATAGCCCGCAGGGTAGGTTCCATATGGGCATGCTGGGTCCCCCAGCCCTGATCTTCTTGTAGAAAAAATGGTGTCAATAGCATTCAGAGATCAGCTGATCAATTCAATGGTTAATCCAATATAGTTTGAAGAATTCACAGTCTGGTGAAGTAGGGACTTTGAAGGATGGAGCAGAGATAGAGGAGATGCGGCCACCCTCGCCGGCGTCCCAAGCTGTATGATTGGATTGACACAAAATGACTTTTACACAAGAACAACAAAACTACTCTAGAGTCTCCCATGTGCCTTTTGGCGAGTGTTGTGTGGTCCGCAGTTTTCCCACAGATTTACTTTTGAAGTGTTGCTGTGGGTAAAATTATTTGTCTATTGACGCCTTTATGTGTCAAATCTCGCGTGTAATCACGTTCTTGCTGGGAAGGCCGAGATTTTGTTGTCGGTGTAAACAAGCGTTTGCAGCAACTTGTTTGCAACATTGCATCATTATGGAAGTGAGTTCAACTAAAATATGTATTTAGGTGTTTAACTAAGATAAAGATAGTCGTGAGTCTTTAATGTGAGTTTTATTTTTTTTAAAAGTGTGTTATTGTTGTTAGGGTTGTGTGTCGGGAACTGGTTCTTTTTGAGTATCCTTAAGAAATGATTCGATCCATCGACATCAATAGCCTTTTTGCTTAATGTTTCCCTTTTCAGTCCTTCAGAGTGGCTGTTGTTTTTGGGGGTGTTTTTCAGGAAAATGATCATTTCTCTACATTGTTTACAGACCCTGCAGCGGCTCTGTATAATCAACCGTTTCTGCAGTGCGGCTTTGCTTTGACCCTTGAACCAATGAAGCAGTGCTTTGATCTTCGATCTGCTGCCTCGTTGGTTCTTTGTTTTATTTTGCTTTATCTTAATTTTCCCCCGTTAAAACCCTAAAGAGCATATGTCTGTGAGTAATATTTACCTTTTTTTATGTCAAACTGACCTGTTATGGTCTGAAACAGTTGATAGACATATTTTATAATTTAAAAACGGGGCCGATGCTAACACATTAGCATGTCTATGGCATTTTCAATGTTAAAGTTAACACATAACGACGACAAGTCACGAATGCCACGAAGTATACATTCTTGGCCGCTGATCACGAATGTGATGATTTGGGGCAGAGGCGTCAGGTGTCCTCAGGAACTGTTGCAACCTGTTACCACACATTACAATTAATGGCACGTGCTGCTGGAGAATCATCAGGAACCATTACGCACGGTCAAGAATAATATTCCGCGTTGTTGCACGCTATTGCACGTAACAGCGCATCAAGTTCTGTCACGTTGTGAACGAGGTGAATTGTCTCCACACACACACACCCATATTCATCCAACCGTTGCTAACAAAGGAGGAGGAGGAGATGGACAGAGCCAGATGTGTGGCTTCATGCGGCTCTCGTCTCGCGCGTTTTCCCAAACATCAGGCACATGCAGCACCTGCAGGAGCGCGCTGAAGAGCACTGAAATGAGACTTTTAGCCGACTTGGTGTCAGTAATCAAACTGAATGCAATGCAGCACGGTTTAATTGTGCGCACACTTCTTCCTCTGCCGGACTGGAGGAGGTGCAGGGATGTCTGGCAGCACGTGAGTCTCCTCTCGCTCTTCTGGTTCCTCTGGCTCAGACTCGTTCTCCCACTCATCAGTTACAACAGCAGGTGGAACAACTACAGAAGCATCCTGAGGAGCTTCAGCAGGAACCGTAGAACGACACTTGGCCAACTTCGCGTCACTGTTCCTCTTCGGCATACTGCATCAAACTGAACACTGTGGAGCTGAGTTTAATTGTGCGCACGTGACAGAAAACTGATTCGTCGTGGCGCGGAGTGAAATGTGACGCTGCGTTACAAGTTGTGTCAAAACTTGA
Source organism: Thalassophryne amazonica (assembly GCF_902500255.1). Lineage (NCBI taxonomy): Eukaryota > Metazoa > Chordata > Actinopteri > Batrachoidiformes > Batrachoididae > Thalassophryne > Thalassophryne amazonica. Next base: position 63,040,030 of record NC_047107.1, on the reverse strand, counting down.
CAGTTTCCGTGTCACTTCGTAATAACGCGTGACAGTTTGGGCTACAAGAACCATCACAGGAACCACTACGAACGTTGTCACGTTCTATTAAGGATCAGTACTCATCAAGACGGATCAACATGCTCAGTTGTGACCTCTACGACGTGAGGCGAAATGAGGGTGGTGTGTGACATTCGTGGAAGATTTTTTTTTTGACAGCCAAAAACATGCTCCACGAATATCAAGAATATCACGCACCAACACGCACTATTGCAAAACCTATTCAGATGCATTAAGTCACGTTAAGAATGTCAGGAATGTGTCACGAATGACAGAAAAATGACATTCGTAATGCCTCTTATGTGTAAACGCAGCTTTAGCATTAAGCTGAACCATTATCAAGCCTCCCTCCCCACATACACACACATGGGATACTCTGAAATTGTCAGTGGGTTGGGCAGAGCTATTTTGTATGCAAATTATTCCATTTCCTGTGAGAGTTTTCAACTTTTTCTGTCTGTTTGAGGTCTGGTATCGGGCTGTTTTTGTTTTATATTTTGTTTTGTTTTTACATTGGACTGACTAAGTTTGTCGGCAACAACCCTGCCTCTGTCAAACTATAGCTGAAAATTTGCTTCTTGTTTGTAAGAAAATCCTAGTTTTTGCCACTCCACCATGAAGCTGTATAACAGCTTTATATTTATTAATATAAAGGAGAAAACTGGTCTGGCCTGGAGAAAACTAATTGCAAAAATTGTTCTGTCTTAAAATAAAACAACCCTTATATTTAGTTTACTCAGTTATTTTTCTGCTCTGAAAATGGAGGCACTGTTTACAAATGGCCCTGCGAAAGACTGACAGCCTTCATTGCGGGTACAGAAAATGAATGAATGTTTACACTCGACACTACAAGCACATCTGGATTGTTTAAATTCAACTACATTATGGTAAAGGAGTTCCAGTACCATGGGGTTTTGTTTATGAGTGAGGGGACAATGGGGTGTCAGATTGGCCATAGAATTGGCGCAGCAGGGATGGTATTGCATTCGTTCTACCATAATGTGTTGATGAAAAGTGAGCTGAGGCAAAAGGCGAAGCTCTCGATCTACTGGTCAATCTTTGTTCCTACTCTCACCTACGGTCATGAGGGTTTGGTGATGACCAAAAGAAGTAAATTGCGGGAACAAGTGGCCAAAATGGGTTTCCTCATGGCTGGTGTCTCCCTTAAAGATAAGGTGAGAAACTCGGTCATCTGTTGGGAGCACGGAGTAGAGCCTCTGCTCCTTTGCGTTTATAAGGAGCCAGCTGAGGTGGTTTGGGCATCTGGTAAGGATGCCTCCTGGGCACCTCCCTAGGGAGGTGTTCCAGGCATGTCCAGCTGGGAGGAAACACCAGAAGACCCAGAAAAAGGTGGAGAGGTTATATTTCCAAACTGGCCTGGGAATGACTTGTTATCCTCCAGTCAGAGGCCTGGAAAAGGAAGTTTGGGGTCCCCTGCTGGAGCTGTTGCCCCCGCAACCCAGTCTCTGATAAGTGGTTGAAGATGAGATGAGACATTTTGGTGGTGTGCAGCTGTACAATAACAATCATTGTGTCACTGTCCAAAAACCTATGGGCTTGACTGTACCATAAGATAGCTTTAAAATTTTCCTGCTGCCTTTTTAGTGCAGTCCAGTCTCATGTTTTTTTCATCCTCCCGATACAAAATGATTAAAATTCTTGTGTTTTAACTCACTATTACTAACCCTACTCCTACCCCTAACCTTAACCATAACCTAACCCTACTCCTTCCCCCAACCCTAACCATAACCACCCCGACCCCCCCTACTGCACTTTTAATTACGTGCAGCCATCACGGAATGAATTAGAATGAATTTGTCACTCTAAGAAATGAAACATAGGGGTTTTAAATGTAATTAATACTATTATTTTCAATATACTTGCAATTGTTAATTTTAGGGATTTAAGTAATAATGTTTCATTTGATTTAATTAATTTCAACTACAATATTGTTTTGCACTTAAATGGCAATGTTATGTGGAAAAAGTTACCTTAACTTTATCAATTAAATTCAACATTTTATTTCTTAGAGTGATGCTGCCATAACAAAGATTTTGCACTTTTCATGACAGTATGACGAACCAACAGATTAATGTATATTTCATGCTGCTGAATCACGACAATCCACGAGACTGGGTTGTTTTAGTAACAATATGTTTATTTTCTTTATAACTTCTTTAATATACCATCCAAACATGCATTGTATTTCACATTACATCAGCATGAATTGAAATGACAATCAACTGTTACTTAACTTTACCTTGTTACTGAAATAGAGTACAGGGTAATTTCATTGGGGTCATATGTCAAAACAGGAACGTCCTAGTATTTTCAGGAAAACATTAACTGGATGAACTACTGAGTAATTTAAGGCCAGAATCTCTTCCGTAACCCATTAGTTGATGAGATGCACAGAGAGCCAATTTCATTGAGGTCAAAGGACAAGACAGGACATGTAATACAAACTTGGGGTCCATGAAGAGTTCCATAATTTAGCTATTTATTTATTTATTTTATCCTAGAATCTCCTCCATAACCTAATTCATTACTGAGATACACAGTGGGCCCATTTCATTGAGGGCAAATAACATAAAGCATTAAATAGTGTCGAACACTTTAGGTCTCTGAGTAATTTACTAAGCCTAAAATCTGCTCTCGTGTCTGAGTGGAGATCTGAGTAAATGGGTGAATGTTGTTTTTATCATTGTAACAATTCAGTTACTGAAAAAGTATTCCATGAAGGTCTGAAGAAATTTGGTTCTTGTAAATAATCCACACCAAAATTAGAGCCATACAGGCAATGTTTGTTGAGATACAGCATAATGTCCAGATTTTCATAATTGTTGCCATCGTCAATTCTGGAAATTAGCATCTTGATAGTGTTGGGCGGGGGACCAGGGCGGAAGGTTCCCAGTTCAAACCCCAACCCTGCCCATTCGCCGGCCAGATCTGCACATCCAGCATAAAACTTGTCAAATCAACATGCAGATCCACCTCTGATTTACTGTGGCATCGAGTGATAACAAGGATGCTGACAAAGGGACTTACTACCATCTTACTAGTGTTACTGCCCTCTATCAGCCAACTGAAGGAAATGGCTATGCCTTGTATTACATATAGTGACAACATGTACAACTGAACCTCATATGTTTGCTTTGCTTTAGAAAATTTAGTTTACAGAAATAAGGACCTCATGTTGCGTAAGATTCACAAAGAAAGAACATAAATACCCGTTCGATCTAATCCTGTGTTGTTTTGTCATGGCTAACGTGTGCCCAGTAAAAGTTTTGTTCCATCGCAACTGTTCACCGATAAGTTTACAATAAGTGCTTAGCGTTGCTCCCAAACATATGAAAAACAAGACTCATTTGCAGGAGTGGAAAATAACTTTTGTTCTGCGGAGATGACTATTTTCCAAATGGTAGATATAATTCAGATTAAATATTCAGCATTAATGCGTAATGGCTCCTTTTGTGTGACTTCCATCTGCTTCAAATTAACCAGCTTTCCTCAGAGTTGACGTGCCAACTTGCGAGTCAATGTTATTTAGAAGATGAGATTTGGAACATATCAAAAAAGTTGCAGAAGACACTGAAAATGGGTATAGGTGTACTTTATGATGCATGCAAAATAAAAGCTGTCTGGCTTTTAATTGTTGCTTCCTCAAATGCCATAAATCTGGTATTTGTTGACACTATGTAGGGGTTTGTTAGCTATTTGCTACCTTTTTAAATGCATTTTGTAATGAGAATAATAATTGTATAATTGCTTGTTTTTTTTTTGTTTTGTTTTTTGTTTTTACTGAGAATAGATTCAATTAACCTGATTTTTTTATGATCCCAACAATGTATCTGTCAAGGTAAGATTAATGTTGAGATTTACGTAGCAACATATTTTACACAGTAAAATCACCAGTGTAAAACTAACACTGACAGTGCTAAATTAACACTGCCAGTGCATGTGGTCCTAGTCTGGCCAGAGTGGGACCATATGTTCACTGTCAGTGTTAATTTAACACTGGTGATTTTACTGTGTATGTATACATGTATTTTTATTAAATAAAACGCAAGAACTAAAAGGGGAACTCATAGATTCCATTCTCATCCCAATAGGTAAACATATTACCCCACTGAACAAACAGGAGAGCAGGTACAATTTTGACTTTAATCATCTCAGATCTTTGTGATTTCATAAGGAAAGTAAAAGGAAAACTATTTTAAATTGGGGGAAAAAAGATGAATGGAGAAATTTAGCTTAAGAATGCCAAAATTTATTCAACTCTTATTTCATTCAGTGACCTTTCGCCCCATAATTTCATCTTGTTTTCATCCCTTTGGGGCTTCTCTAAAAACACAAGTAGACAATTGATCACACGTTTTCTTCCACGCGTCTGTTTTTTTTGTTGTTGTTTTTTTTGTCCATTTTAAAGCATTGGAGATCATTGTAGATGAACAGCCTATAATTTTTTGCACCTGTGTATAAGTTTTCCCCTCTCCAATCAACTTTTTAATCAAACTACGCTGTTCTTCTGAACAATGTCTTGAACGTCCCATTTTCCTCAGGCTTTCAAAGAGAAAAGCATGTTCAACAGGTGCTGGATCATCCTTACATAGGGGACACCTGATTCACACCTGTTTGTTCCACAAAATTGACGAACTCACTGACTGAATGCCAAACTACTATTTTTGTGAACACCCCCTTTTCTACTTTTTTTTTACTAATAGCCCAATTTCATAGCCTTAAGAGTGTGCATATCATGAATGCTTGGTCTTGTTGGATTTGTGAGAATCTACTGTATCTACTGGTACCTTGTTTCCCATGTAACAATAAGAAATATACTCAAAACCTGGATTAATCTTTTTAGTCACAAAGCACTATTATTATTCTGGACACTACTGTAATCTCTGCAGGATGACAGGGTAAGTTTTAACATCCCTGTGTTTAATAATGTTAAATACTGGAATTCCAAAGTTTTATGATTCCATTAAGATTTACTTCTTTGTCACCTGCTCAGTAGTTTGCACCAAAGCTGTTTGCATTTATTTCAACTCTGTTCATTACTTACCCCCTTAGTGCCAACTACAATTTTTAGTCAACTTGTTGGGTCTCTACAACTATGCACATCTGGATATCATACAAATAACCATCATTTTCACTTTGACATTAAGTCTTTTTCCGTGGAGTAGTGTAACAAAGCAATTACACATTTATAAGATGAAAACATTCAAAGGTTGAGTGCTGTATAGAGACTGAAATTTTGGCATCTATTGTATTTGATTTGAAAGGAAATTACTTTAAAAAGGTCATACTGTACATCTTCTCAGCATGTTGATACAGGTCAATATTTGTCTTACATACACTTGATAAACATGTTGTGACACTTTGATAAATAAACATTTGCTTCTTTAAGAAGCAGCCTGTTTCTGTGCCTATTGCTTTAAACATCTTTGAACTTATATTGTCCATTCCTTTAGTGGAATGGCTAAGTGTGAGAATGTAAGCAGAGGAAAAACGAGCACTCACAAGGACCAGAAGTGGAGGTGCACGGCTCAGAAACAATGTAAATATAGAGATAAAGCCTGCAACACTGAAGTGTCCTTCTTAATAAAGGTTTTAATGTCTCACAGCAAGGCACAGGATCAGGAGCACAGACGCGTTTCGACACTGAGGAAGACCTAGTTGAAATGCACAGATAAGCAAAAAATTAACTTTGATAACAGATAATCAGAAAACTGAAAAGTTATCTTTGATAAAGATAAAACAATAAACCACCCAAAAATGTATTGGAAGTTACACATAACCGATAACAGATAAATTCCAATATTGTCTCTGGTACATTTGCAACTACTAATAAACTGAATTTGAGTTTTAACACCACAGTAGTTTCTAGTAATATTAAAAGTAACAACAGACCCAAACAATGAGACCACACTTTTGTCATTGAACATCCTTTCCCTGCTGGAACCTCTTGTTTACTACACAGCTTCCAGCACAGAGACACCCTGAGAGCAGCCATAAAACCAGCTCTCTATCAATCACAATGCTCCGGTCAGGCGGAGGTCTTGGAAAATAAAGTCATGCTGACTTATGGTTTTGATTTATAAATAACATTAATACTGATAGAATAACTCCATTAATGTCAATTCTGTCATTTGTACAAAGTTAAAATATAACATATACGAGGTCTGTGAGAAAAGTAACGGACCTTTTTGTTTTTTTCAAAAAATATATGGATTTGATTCATATGTTTTTACATCAGCCAAGCTTGAACCTTCGTGCGCATGCGTGAGTTTTTCCACGCCTGTCAGTTGCGTCATTTGCCTGTGGGCAGGCTTTGAGTGAGCACTGCTCCACCCCTCTCGTCGTTGTTTCATTGCGAGGAAATGGTGGAATGATTTGGGCTTTTTTTCCATCAGAATTTTTTCAGAAACTGTTAGAGACAGGCAGTTGGAAACCATTCGAAAAATGTATCTGGCTTTCGGTGAAAATTTTACGGGCTTCACAGAGAATAAGGAGTGTTACTACAGCTTTAAGGACGCCCCACAATGGCGCACGGCGCTCCGCGCTCCAAGCCACCATCGAGAGGCAGAAACCACCACATCATTTCTAAACGGATGGCTGTGTGGAGCCGGGACCATCGTGTGCAATTTCTCTGGTTATCACAAGAGCTGGACATCAGCCATTTTCCGGCAGATTTCACTTTTAACAAGAGATTTTGTCATGGAAAACCGCGCGGAGGCTTCGCGCATCACGACCGATTCGCTGATGAAGCAAGACAAAGGAACACCTCCGTTTCGGAGTGTTAGAAGACAAGTTGGGACATTTCCAGCTCTCCACAATTTCTCTTATACCCCCTTGACTGGTAAGCACTGAAAGCCGAGATAGGCTTGTCCCAACTTGTCCTCTAACACTCCGAAACGGAGGTGTTCCTTTGTCTCGCTCATCAGCGAATCGGTCATGACGCTCGAAGCCTCCGACAGGCGTGGAAAACTCAAGCATGTGCACGAAGGTTCAAGCTTGGCTGAAGTAAAAACATATGAATCAAATCCATATAGTTTTTGAAAAAAATAAAAAGGTCTGTTACTTTTCTCACAGACCTCATATCTTTTAATGTTGAATAATGCACTAATTCTGAGGTTTTGTAACAAACACAGACAGATCACAAAGGATTCTGGGTAAAAGTGCCTCTGCTAAACACTGATTGGTTCAGTCATTCATTATGTAAACCAACACGTTAATGTGATGTCTGTCGTGTGTTGGTGTTTACAGATAAATGTGCTTTTGTAAAATATTCCATTTTTTATTTGTAAAAACAGGCATTTTTACAGAGCCCTGGAAGTGTCATTGCAAAATGTTTTGCATGTGGTTAGAATGTGCGCTCATTTTATTAGTGCCATGCGCACGTTTGATGATGTTGTAAAACGTGTTTTACACTGTGCGAGTTTTGGCCCTTTTTCAGATGATTTTTCATTTGTGCAGGAATTTTTTTGGACCGAGTTTCAGGTTAATCGCGCGTCCTGCATCGTGTAGTGTACATGGAGTAACAAGCTGCGTTTAACATCTCACGACCACCTCCTGATCGCAGATCATATGTTCAAATGAAAATCAAACCTGTTTGATATTATCCTGGTCGGCCATCGTGAGGTTATCCTGCTGCTGAGGGGCTACAAGCATCCAACTGCGCGTACTGTGCATGTGCAAACACCGCAGAGCTGTCTTGTAATGTTTTTTTGTTGTTGTTGTTTTGTTTTTAAACTTAATTTGTAAAAAAAAAAAAAAAAGAAAAAAAAAAAAAGACATTTGCAAAGCCAAAAAGTTGATTTGACAACCATATGATATAACCAGGGTCAAAATAAATAGAACACTGCCATCTACTGGTGCCCAGACGCTTAGTACTTAGGGCGAATACTGCCATGAACACTAGTGGCCAGTAGATGGCAGTAGAGACTTGAAAAACTTGCCAAAACTAAATCCCAGATAATCCGTGTCTGCTACAATTAAGATGCGTGGAACTTAACAAACGCAAATGCAACAATGTCTATAAACCCAGAGAATATATTCACGAGAGTTTTAAGCACTAGAGTTTAATGCTGTTGTCCGTGGAGCCTGAACAGAGTGTCTGAAATGCATTTGTCCTGTTGTGAACGTACTGAGATTACCCTATCACCCATAATGCACTGCTGGGCACAGCATGTGCTCACTAAAACCTTAAAATTAGCACATTACTTTAAAACTAAAACATATATATCTGATATTTTCACTTTATAAAACGTCAGACATGACAGTAATTTTAAATAACTTGTCCAAAATTAGTTTGGTTAAAATTTGAACCATAAATTAAAAATGTATGCCTCTGGATGACTTATTGCCAGCATATCGGTATGGTGTTAAAGGAAATTATATATATTTTTTGTAAGACCAGTTCTCTTTTGCCTGTAGAGGATAGAGTGGTTTCTTCTGTAAACCGCTCTCTTTTGTTTGCAGAGTAGAACTATGCATCTGTTAGGAAACTTTTAACAGGTAGGTGCTCAACAGATTTTAAATTTTAAAACTGTTTGTCACTGTTCATCTTTGTTTATTATGTTATCAGTCTAAAAGTTATTGGACAAAAATGTATCGGAAGGTAATTAGTCCAATAATGGTTTTTAAAGTTATCTAAAAAGATAATCCGATAATGAAAACATTCTTCGATAATTATCTGTTATCGGATTATCGGAACTGTGCCCACCACAGTGTGTGTATATATATATATATAGTTTTGAAATCAAGACTGAAGCAAAATCAGTTTGGCTTGTGAGAATTTTCATGAAAAAGGAAAACTGCAGTGACTATGTGATGTGGGGAATGTGGACGGAGGGATTGCGTTATATCCATGTACATACTGTGACTAAATAGACGTTTTGTCTTCTCTCAAACAAGCTGTAAGCACATGGCATCAGATCTGAGAGAAGACCCAAGATAACTCAAAGAGGCTATTAGACATGCCTCAGTAAAAATAGTCGACTCTCTATGATGTGGTCAAAAAAATCTGGTCTGTCATTAGGTTTGAGTAAGCACTTCTCGAATAAAAAACATTCATAAATCCTACATAAAATACAGACTTAATACTACTATAGCACCTCAGCCCACCCTGTTTATTAATGTTGCTGGTGACAGAGGCAATTACAATTTTTGTGGTTATTGTGTTCCTGCAGCTGACAGAAGGGGGGAAGGCATCCAAAGGTGGAATCGCAGTTGGAGACATGGTCCTTTCCATTGACGGCATTGCCACCGAGGGCATGAACCACCTGGAGGCCCAAAACAAGATCAAGAACTGCACCGGCAACCTTAACCTCACTCTGCAAAAGTAAGCTATGAGCTCATTCGGGATGTGCGCATAGGTAGCGTGCACACATGCACACGTAATCCATTTCTAAAACAAAATATGCAGCTGTGACTTAATGTTACAATGATTTACCGTGTGAAGGAGGATCCCTGCAGCGAGAGCATTGCCATTTATCAGGATCTGTGCCCGACCACCCTTTCAAACAAATGCAGCAAACTTAATGTTCGACCCCACAGACAATTTACATATGAGCAGATGTTAGCTGTTATTTCAAGAATTAATCTTAGCACAACAACACCGTTCATTCTGCCTGATCTCTTACTGTATTCCCTAATGAAATGAGGAATAACTGAAATCACTGAGAGAGCATCAACATGTGGCTCCTGTCTGCTCCCCACAGCTCACTCCTCATTGTTTGTTGGAATCCTGTTGTACACTGGAGCTGATTTATCACAAGCAGTTGTGTTGGAGTGCGCAGTTGTGTCTTTGTGAGTTTGGCTTCATACTGGCCCTCATATGGTTTGAATTGTCTGAAACCTTGGCAGCATTTGGAGGTGTGTGTGTGTGTGTGTGTGTGTGTGTGTGTGTGTGTGTGTGTGTGTGTGTGTGTGTGTGTGTGTGTGTGTGTGTGTGTGTGTGTGTGTGTGTGTGTGTGTGTGTGTGTGTTTATTTAAACACTGAGATTTTAAGGGTTGCTGCACTTGTCCATAAAGTTTCACCATTATAAATGATACATGATATCTGGGCACTTACAACCCCAGTTCCAATGAAGTTGGAATGTTGTGTGAAATGTAAATTAAAATAGAATACAATGATTTGCAAATCCTCTTTAATCTATATTCAATTGAATACACCACAAAGACAAGATATTTAATGTTCAAACTGACAGATGTTTTTGTGATAATATTTGCCCATTTTGAAATGGATGTCTGCAACACGTTTCAAAAAAGTTGGGTCAGTGGCGACAAAAGACTGGGAAAGTTGAAGAATGCTCAAAGAACACCTGTTTGGAACACTCCACAGGTGAACAGGTTAATTAGAAACAGGTGAGTGTCATGATTGGGTATAAAAGGAGCATCCCCAAAAGGCTCAGCCGTTCACAAGCAAAGACGGGTCAAGGATCACCACTTCGTGAACAAGTGCGTGAAAAAAATAGTCCAGCAGTTTAAGAACAATGTTTCTCAATGTTCAATTGCAAGGAATTTAGGGATTCCATCATCTACAGTCCATAATATAATTAGAAGATTCAGAGAATCTGGAGAACTTTCTACACATAAGCGGCAAGGCCGAAAACCAACATTGAATGCCCGTGACCTTCAATGCCTCAGACGGCACTGCATTAAAAACTGACATCACTGTGTAAAGGATCTTACCATGTGGGCTCAGGAACACTTCAGAAAACCATTATCAGTTAACACAGTTGATCGCTACATCGACAAGTGCAAGTTAAAACTCTAACATGTAAAGCGAAAGCCATACATCACAACATCCAGAAACACTGCCGCCTTCTCTGGGCCCAAGCTCATTTGAAATGGACAGACGCAAAGTGGAAAAGTGTGCTGTGATCTGATGAGTCCATGTTTCAAATTGTTTTTGGAAATCATGGACATTGTGTCCTCTGGACAAAAGAGGAAAAAGACCATCTAGATTGTTACCAGCGCAAAGTTCAACAGCCAGCATCTTGTGATGGTATGGGAGTGTGTTAGTGCCCATGGCATGGGCAACTTACACATATGTGATGGCACCATCAATGCTGAAAAGTACATCCAGGATTTGGATGCTGCCATCCAAGCAACATCTTTTTCAGGGACGTCCCTGCTTATTTCAGCAAGACAATGCCAAGCCACATTCTGCACGTGTTACAACAGCGTGACTTCATAGTAAAAGAGTGCGGGTCCTAGACTGCCTGCAGTCCAGATCTGTCGCCCGTTGAAAATGTGTGGCGCATTATGAAGCGCAAAATACAACAACGGAGACCCCAGACTGTTGAACAACTGAAGTCATACATCAAGCAAGAATGGGAAAGAATTCCACCTACAAAGCTTCAACAATTAGTGTCCTTATTGAGTGTTGTTAGAAGGAAAGGTGATTATTTGCACAAAAAAAAAAAAGTTTATCAGTTTGAACATTAAATATCTTGTCTTTGTGGTGTATTCAGTTGAATATAGGTTGATGAGGATTTCTGTTTTTATTTGCATTTTACACAACATCCCAACTTCATTGGAATTGGGGTTGTACTTCCATTTTCACTGTTTTGCAAGTTTTTTGTACTTTGTTGATTTGATCTTTATTATTGTTCGGATGGCCAATGCAGTTGGTCACCCATCTGAGTCTGGTCTGCTTGAGGTTTCCTCCTTTAAAAAAAATGGCAGTGTTTTTCCTGACCGTGTACTTGCTCAGGTGGATGGATAAATTTAGACTTTGCCTTTGTATAATGCCTTGGGGCAACTTATGTTGTGATTTAATGCTATATAACCCCAAATGAGAGAACCATAACTATGGAAGGTAAAAACAGGTTTATTGTCCAGCAGGCTTACTTACTTAACTACTGGACAATAAACCTGTTTTTACCAGTAGTCACTAAGTTGGACTAGTTTCCGGTGGAGTTTGGCCTCCGCCATTGCTGCGCCTTATTACCAATCCTGTTTGTGATATTCATGGACAGGATATTGAGGCATAGTCGAGGGAGGAGGGTTTCCGGTTTGGTGGGCTCAAGGTCTCATCACTGCTTTTTGCAGATGATGTGGTCCTGTTGGCTTCATCGGCCTGTGACCTCCAACATTCACTGGATCGGTTCACTGCAGAGTGTGAAGTGGCTGGGATGAGGATCAGCACCTCTAAATCTGAGGCCATGGTTCTCAACAGGAAACTGATGGATTGCCTACTCCGGGTAGGGAATACCGCCTTGCCCCAAGTGAAGGAGTTCAAGTACCTCAGGGTCTTTTTAACGAGTGATGGGACAATGGAGCATGAGATTGGCTGGAGAATTGGTGCAGCGGGGGCAGTATTGCATTCGCTCTACAGGACTGTTGTGACAAAAGGGAGCTCAGGCAAAAGTTGAAGCTCTCGATCTACTGGTCAATCTTTGTTCCTACTCTCACCTATGGTCATGAGGGTTGGGTCATGACTGAAAGAACTAGATCGTGAGTACAAGCCGCCAAAATGGGCTTCCCCAGGAGGGTGGCTGGTGTCTCCCTTAGAGAGAGTGTGAAAAGTTCAGTCATCCATGGGGAGCTCAGAGTAGAGTCCCTGCTCCTTCGCATTGAAAGGAGCCAGCTGAGGTGGTTCGGGCATCTGGTAAGGATGCCTCCTGGGCACCTCCCTAGGGAGGTGTTCCAGGCACGTCCACCTGGAGGAGACAGCGGGGAAGACCCAGGACTAGGTGGAGAGATTATATCTCCACACTGGCCTAGGAATGCATCGGGATACCCCAGTCAGAGGTGGTCAATGTGGCACGGGAAAGGGAACTCTGGGGTCCCCTGATAGAGCTGTTGCCCCTGCTACCCGAACCCGGAAAAGTGGTTGAAGATGAGTGACGAGATGAAAGTGTCCAGCAGGTAGAAATATTACTGTCTTGAAGAACAGGCTAACAGGCTTGGTTAAAAACAGGCAATAGGTCAGGCACATGGGTGATTAGTCCAACTTCTCCCTCAAAAATTTTATCCGTGGGAAAACTGTACAACTAATAAATACCATGACTGGTTATGATGGACCCTCCCAAATCACAGCTCTTCACTGTTTCAATGTATTCACTGTCAAGGTCCACAAAAAAACAGATTTTGAGCTGCAAAAACATCTGGTTTTCCAGTTTGTTTCAATGAAAATGGCAAGTGGCTCTGAGGGGGCAGCTCCAAAGATGATGCCACCGAAATAAACATTTCTCACAGGCTAACATTTCTGAGCATTTATCAGTAGCAGATGAAATCAAGGGAATATACCCATGTTTATGACTTCATTTCTCAGGGTATATGATACCAAAAATCATAATACATCAATATTTTCATAATTCTTTATTTAGAATAGTCAGCACATCTGACATTTCATTTACCACTTTAAATATGTTGCAATCGCTTCTTGGATCAAATCACATTTATTTATAAATCACTTGTATCCAGACTGCTTTAGAATTAAAACAGAATTTACATTAAATTAATATGTATATGTCGCAGACATGAACGAGCAAAGCTCCTCAGTATCTCACCATGTCATTTAGGTCCTTCAGAACTTTTCTGTAAATGCTTCTGGGGAGCATTAGCATAGCTAAAAACCTTCAGCTCCTGGAGAGTGAATCCCCTCCAGAGCCCCCTAGTACGGCCCTCATAACCCCCCACCATTTGAAGCATTTTTCTTTGTGTCTCACATGCCTGGTAAAGTCTTCATTTCATTTTACATACTTCACACTTTATTTTCAGTAAATGCTTCTGGGCAGCATTAGAGTGGCTGAAAAACTGAAACATATTATGCAAACCTTTCATTTCTGCATTTACACTTCGGGCTCATTTGCTGTTAATTCCTGTAATTCAAACTCGGAGAATGGTCGTCTTCGTCGCTCATAATTTCTTTGTTTGCTTTTTGTTTTGTTTTTTTGTGCTGTGAAAATTGTAAACAAAGCTGCAAATGTGTTAAGCGATCTGGACCGATTGTCATGGTAATGGTCTGATATGAGAAAATATCAGACTGGAAATCAGCCAATCAGAGCGTGTGTACTGTCGTAGCCATGTAATAAAAGCATCGATTTGAAAACTTCAACAGTTTGCCTGTCTGGTTTCTGCTGGTGAACTATTCAATTGGAGTTGGAGCAAAAGCGCTACAACCTGCCAACTTCTTATTTTGTCCTGGGAACACACAGCAAGCCTGGGTTTTGAGAATGTAGGGCATGTGCTGCTACGTAAAGCTTGTCAGTTTACCAAGATAATGAGAAGCACAACCACTCAGTATTATATCACAAACAAAACCTTGAAATCAGCCTTCACATAGACAGGAAGCTTTTGCAGAGCAGTTAGCACTGGAGTTTCGTGATTAAATGCCTTCATCCTCGACAGAACTTTATTGGCCTTGTTCTGGATCATCTGCAGACTTTTAATGTTACTATGTGGTGGCATAAGGAAAAACAAAACAAAAACATTACAAGAATAAAACCTTAAAGAAACAAAAGCATAAACCAATGTTTCTGTATCAGCCAGTGACAAAGTAAAAACAAAAATACCTCTCCAATATGTAAACCAAAAGACAAAAGCCAGTCAAAAATCACAGCAAATGTTTTTACTCCAAATCTGTGTTGAATCATGCAGTCACTAAGTAAGGGTGTGAAATAATTGATTAAATGACTGGATAAACTAATGGAAATCAGTTCAGTTTTGTCAGAAATTGAAAGTAGAAAATGAAGTAACTCCAACTCTTCACTGCATCTAAGCAGGCCTCCAGAAAACACTTCAACTGCACAAATAGGTTGAAAGGGCAATTGAAAGGTTTTGAGCCTGACCCAGAAAAAGGTTCCCCATCTTTTGCGTTCTGAGGAACCAACATTTCTTAACATGGGACCCGGTGAGTTAAAACTTCACACATTCAAGAAATGTCATCAGCATAATAACAGTTATTGATGTCATGGGTATGTAAAATCTGATTAAGTGGTACAGCAGTGGACCAGTAACTGACCCCTGAGGCCTGAGGTACCCCATACTTCACTGCACAAAATTCAGACATAGTGTTATAAAAAGCAATGTGCAATCTGCCTGATGGGTAGATGTCTACCAAATTTTCAATCCAAATATCAACCAGCATTCACTAAATTATTTTACAACACTTGTATGAGGTTCACATTTTAAAAGTAATCAAACTGAGCATCTTAGTCACAGTTTCTGTTAATTCTATGTCTCTTATTCTGTTAATGTCTGGATTTCACATTCTGTTCTTCCTCAATCTCTTTTCAACTTCTTTCACCTCTTCCCTCATTGAGGCTAACTGAATACGTTCTTAAATTTCTGTCCAGATGATGAGTGCAAAATATTTTGAATTTGGTTAAGTGATGGAAAACATCAAGTATATTAATACCACAGGGCTTGTAGTAACTAAAGGCCAGTGGTTTTTTATTACCTCCACCAAGGAGGTTGTGTTTTCGGTCGAGTTTGTTTGTTTGTTTGCTTGTCTGTCTGTTTGTCAGCAGGATAACTCAAAAAGTTTTGAATGGATTTTGATGACATTTTGTGGAGTGGTTGGAAATGACAAGAGGAACAAGTGATTAAATTTTAGTGGTGATCCGGATCACGATCCGGATCCAGGAATTTTTTTAAGGATTCTTCATCATTGCGGGATAGGGGGAATTTTGTCATTAGTTTCTAACTCCACAAAAACAAGGCAGAAAGGCTTGAAAAAAATTAGGGTGTAACATAGTCAAATGTTCTCTCAAACAACAAAGATTGGTGATGATCGGATCCGGATTCCAGATCTGGTGATCCAGAATATGCAAAAATATAGGGAAAATAGAAAATGTGTCAGTGTGAGGTGACAAATGAAGCTAGAGATGCACAACTAACACCAAATTGTAGCTGAATCTGTACTGATTCAGTAAGGTGTCATCAGATTTGATGTAGCTTCAAATGTTATGGAGCTAGATCCAGAAGAAAACCGCCATTACCGAAAAATCGTTTTTATACAATAACTTTTGAACTAATAAAGACATAAAAGTGATTCCAAGTTCTAGTGGTATGTTTTCATGGTCAAGGGTGTCAAATATAAAGGAAAGAAAAGTGTATGTATCATAGTTTTGGTTGTAACACTGAATTGTTGAATAGATCACTGTGCCAAGGAGGGAATCTCTTTAGGGTCAGTGACCCTATGGCCTTGTGTAGCACATGCAACACTTAAAAAATAGTTATATTTCAGAATTTACTGTTATTTATTTAGAGAAGTGTTTCATAAATGTTAAAAAATTCATATATTTGCAGTTTAGTTGAATAATAAATTCAATTTTGTCTCTTATTTTGTCTATAAGCGCATGCAATATCAATATCAGTGCTCAGATGACACTAGCTTCTAGAAAAGGTGCAAGTTGCAATAAACTGTGATGCCAAGCGCTAAGGATACATGCTATCCAGTCACAGCAGATGAAACTTTTTTTGCAAACATCATTGTTAGACTTTTTAAGGTTCAATGATTCCATGGCGTGTAGATGTTATGGCGTCAGTGACCCCATGGCCTTGGCGGAGGTTTGCACTCTCTGAGTGCTTCTAGTTTGATTTGATTTTATTTCATTTATGTGAGTGTATGTATGTTTTCTCACTGAAATAGAGATCATTGAGTGCACTCTAATGAGGGAAGCAGGTCTTAGAATAACGTTTGTTGAAAGGTCATGAATGAATGATTTATTTGTCAAAGTGCGAGTTCATATTCCATTGGAAGTTTTTGCCCTCCATAATGTCAAGATGTTTTCCTGGAAGTGATGTGGACAAGCAGCTCTAGACAGAAACTAAAATTGATTTTGCAGGTGATTTTAACCATGCAGTGGCTTTTTTATACCTTCATTTCAATGCATGGTGCAGTTGGTCAGGAAAAAGTGACAATCTCAAAACATTTGTCCACTCATTTGTAATGACTGCAGCTTCCACAGTCGTGTGTATTAAACAACTCAGGCTGAGACGTTTATGGAGTTCGCTGGTATCTCTTTACTGGGTACTCACACACTGCATAATACAGGCGTCTATCACGTGATCATGTGTTCCAGTCTGTCTACGTCATCTATGTCCTCACGCTCTGTGCGTTTATCATCACATCATTGATCTTTGCAGTCATTTTGTTACTTGTTTGGCTCACCCCTATTACTGAAATGTTAAAATCGTTATTAGCCATCTGTTCAATTGGAAATTTCAAAATTATTTCATAAAGGTATGAAACAAGCAACTTAACAAAAGAAAAACTGCTGATATTCTGCAAATTGCCATGTTTGTGAAAAAGCCTGCCATATAATCAGCCATAGAGAGGTGTGATGTTGTCACCTTCTTGTACTAGAGTTCAACCAGTCAGCATTGATCCCCACCTAGCAGCATTTTAGGGATGATCAGAAGTAGATTCAGTTTCATTAATTCATTCATTCATTTTCTGTACCCTCTTATTCCAGTTACGGGTCATGGGGGAGCTTGAGGCTATTTCAGCAGTCATTAGTCAATAAGCAGGGTACACTGGAAACGCCACTCAATTCAATTAATTTTATTTATATAGCGTTAAGTCACAACAAAGCTGCCCCAAGGTGCGTCACACAGGTAAGGTCTAACCTTACCCACCCCCTTGAGCACACAGGCGACAGTGGTAAGGAAAACTCCCTCTGGCATTCTTGAGGAAGAAACCTCAAGCAGACAAAACCCAGAGGGGTGACCCACTGCTTAGGCCATTCTAACAGTTCTAAAGTTACAAGCAGTTACAAAAACAAAGCATGATAATGCAGAGTCAATCCTGAAGCTAAGCTGACTCTATGGCTGAAATAAATAATTCAATAAAATTAAATTATAAAAATAAAATAAGTGCATCACAAGGAGAAAGTCTTACGCACCCCACTGAGCAAGTACTGATGCAACAGTCTACTACTTCTGCCTTCGGTTGCTCCAGTTAGGGGTCACCACAGCAGATCAATCATTTCCATCACACCACCTGCATGTCTTCCCTCACCACAATCTTAAACCTCCTCTTTGCCCTCCCTCTTCTCCTTCTGTCTGGTATATCCATCCTCAGCATCCTTCTCCCTATATACTCTGGGTCCCTCCTCTACACATGTCCAAACAACTCAGTCTTGCCTGAATTTGTCTCCAAACCCTCCCACCTGAGTTGTCCCTCTGATATATTCATTCCTAATCCTAAAGTACTGATGCAACAGTGGTAAGAAAAAAAGTCCCTTGAGCTTTTTTTGATTGGAAGAAACCTCAAGCAGACCAGATTTAGAGGGGTGACTATCTGCTTTGGCCATACTACCAATCAAAAAGATCAAATAAACAAATGACAATAAAAAATACAGATAAAGGTTCTTTATTGTTATTGTAACAAGTACAATGAAAGGTAAGAAATTGTCAAACCTGCAGAACAGAGTTGACGTAAAAAAGCAACAAGGTAATTACAGAGTCCAGTGGGCATTGTGACTTACAGTCCGTCACGGTAGTAGTACCAATCACTGACACTTAAAACGCAAGTGCAACCCCAATTCCAATGAAGTTGGGACATTGTGTGAAATCTAAATAAAAAGGAATGCTTATTGAGTGTTGTTAGAAGGAAAGGTGATGTAACACAGTGGTAAATATACCACTGTCCCAGCTTTTTTGAAATGCGTTGCAGGCATCCATTTCAAAATGAGCCAATTTTTGCACAAAAACAATAAACATTATCAGTTTGAACATTAAATATTTTCTTTGTGGTGTATTCAGTTGAATATAGGTTGAAGAGGATTTGCAAATCATTGTATTCTGTTTTTATTTACATTTTACACAATGTCCCAACTTCATTGGAATTGAGGTTGTACATACCCAGTAGCAAGGACTTGCCTGGTCATGAATAAGGTTACACAAAATCAGTTTTCAGGGGTAGTCCTGCGGTAAAAATATACACAAATCTGTTGGACACTCTAAAATGGCCCTCAAGATCCTGCAGTGGAAACAAGCATTTATGATTTGGTCCTGTGGAAAGTTTTCTGTGAACACAATGCTTTTTGTATCTGGCAAAAATGAGGCACATCACCTTCTCTGGACAGAATCAAGTGCAGCGTTTCCATTGCATGGTCTCTGTCTCTGATTCAAAGTAATACACACTCAATACTGGATAAGGAAACATTTGATTAAAATAAACTGGAATCACTTAAAACCCCTCCCATTTCTCCCATGACATAATATCAGTATGGAACACCCACCCACCAAAAACCTTTATTTCAAAACCTTTAAGCAGATTGTTCTCAACTCTCTCACAGGTGACTCCAACAACGTCAGCTATCTGACTGACAGCTGACTGTCATCTCACAGTGTGGTGAACACAGTAATTGTTTGCTTGTGATGGCAGTTACAGGCTTGTCCAGATCTTGGATTATATCCAAGACTTTCTTTTCTTCTAAAATTTAGCTGCCCACATTTTGCGTTGTTGACAACAATTGTTGATGTAGCATCTGTGTTTAGTTTCTGTGTAGGCTCTCAGTTGTCCAGGTGGTTTCCATAGTAGAGAAGCTTGAATCTTCGACTGGACTGGGTTGCTTGATGTGAGGACATTTCGCTTCAAATCACAGAAGCTTCCTTAGCTAAAATTCTTGCTCAGGTAGTCTGACTTCTGTCTTGACTCTTGTAGAGAAGAATAAACCAGAAGCCAACAAAAGCTGGAGTTTTTAACCTAACCAGACCCCTCCTACCGAGAGGCCGACTGCTATAGGCTAGTGGCTAAACAATAGCTCTAATTAGCACCTGTTGTGCTCTAGTTAGCACTCTCCTAATGATGGGATGGAAGCCTCCCCTGATGGCTCCCTTGACGACTCTCCTGATGACGTGAATGACTCATTACCATGAACAAAGGACCGAAACTGCTTTGACCTGAGTACCCCATTGTAAACAGGGGACAAAGCGTGTCTGAGACCCGCCCCCCGGTTAAGGCTTGGTTTCAACTGTTTTACAAAGAATACTTCCTTGACACCTCTCTGAAAACCATTTCTTCTCTCTGGCTAAGATTTTAACTTCCTTGTCCTCAAACGTGTGGTTAGTGTCTTTCAGGTGGAGATGAACTGCAGACTGAGGTCCACTGGCGACCTCTCTGCAGTGCTGGTATAGCCTCTTGTTTAAAGGTTGCTTAGTCTTACCTATGTAGTGTTCATTACAGTTTTCCTGACATCTGATATAATACACTACATTGCTCTGTTTGTAACTAGGCATCCTGTCCTTAGGGTGAACTAATTTCTGTCTCAAGGTGTTAACCGGTTTAAAGTAAACTGGTATTTTGTGCTGTCTGAAGATCCTCTGTAGTTTTTTCCCCTGCTCCTGCTAAATAAGGGAGAGACACTCTTCTTCTTGTCTCCATCTCCTGTCTATCTGGTCTCTTTGTTTTCTGGGACTTCTGCACTTTGTCCAGGGACCATCGTGGGTACCCACATACTATGAGGGCTTTCCGTACAAGTTGTTGTTCTTTAGCCCTTCCCTCTGCAGTTGTGGGCACCTGTAGGGCTCTGTGTTGAAGAGTCCTGATCACCCCGAGCTTGTGTTCAAGGGTGTGGTTTGAGCCAAAGAGCAGATATTGGTCAGTGTGAGTGGGTTTTCTGTAAACCTCTGTCTGGAGCTGCCTGTTCTCTCCAATCGTAACATCAGAGTCCAAGAAGGCTAAATGGTTGTTTCTGGCATCCTCACATGTGAACTTGATATTGGAATCCACCGAATTGATGTGTTGATGTGAATTGATGTGAACACATCAATTCGGTGGATTCCAATATCAAGTTCACACGTGA
Source organism: Thalassophryne amazonica (assembly GCF_902500255.1). NCBI lineage: Eukaryota > Metazoa > Chordata > Actinopteri > Batrachoidiformes > Batrachoididae > Thalassophryne > Thalassophryne amazonica. Next base: position 63,019,217 of record NC_047107.1, on the reverse strand, counting down.
GGATGCCAGAAACAACCATTTAGCCTTCTTGGACTGTGATGTTACGATTGGAGAGAACAGGCAGCTCCAGACAGAGGTTTACAGAAAACCCACTCACACTGACCAACATCTGCTCTTTGGCTCAAACCACCCCCTTGAACACAAGCTCAGGGTGATCAGGACTCTTCAACACAACACCCTACAGGTGCCCACAACTGCAGAGGGAAGGCCTAAAGAACAACAACTTGTACGGAAAGCCCTCACAGTATGTAGGTACCCATGATGGTCCCTGGACAAAGTGCAGAAGTCCCAGAAAACAAAGAGACCAGATAGACAGGAGACGGAGACAAGAAGAAGAGGAGTGTCTCTCCCTTATTTAGCAGGAGTAGGGGGAAACTACAGAGGATCTTCAGACAGCACAAAATCCCAGTTTACTTTAAACCGGTTAACACCTTGAGACAGAAATTAGTTCACCCTAAGGACAGGATGCCTAGTTACAAACAGAGCAATGTAGTGTATTATATCAGATGTCAGGAAAACTGTAATGAACACTACATAGGTGAGACTAAGCAACCTTTAAACAAGAGGCTATACCAGCACCACAGAGAGGTCGCCAGTGGACCTCAGTCTGCAGTTCATCTCCACCTGAAAGACACTAACCACACATTTGAGGACAAGGAAGTTAAAATCTTAGCCAGAGAGAAGAAATGGTTTGAGAGAGGTGTCAAGGAAGCATTCTTTGTAAAACAGTTGAAACCAAGCCTTAACCGGGGGGCGGGTCTCAGACACGCTTTGTCCCCTGTTTACAATGGGGTACTCAGGTCAAAGCAGTTTCAGTCCTTTGTTCATGGTAATGAGTCATTCACGTCATCAGGAGAGTCGTCAAGGGAGCCATCAGGGGAGGCTTCCATCCCATCATTAGGAGGGTGCTAACTAGAGCACAATAGGTGCTAATTAGAGCTATTGTTTAGTCACTAGCCTATAGCAGTCGGCCTCTCGGTAGGAGGGGTCTGGTTAGGTTAAAAACTCCAGCTTTTGTTGGCTTCTGGTTTATTCTTCTCTACAAGAGTCAAGACAGTAGTCAGACTACCTGAGCAAGAATTTTAGCTAAGGAAGCTTCTGTGATTTGAAGCGAAACGTCCTCACGTCAAGCAACCCAGTCCAGTCGAAGATTCAAGCTTCTCTACTATCTGTGTTTAGTATAAAGCTAATTTTGGGTACTTCCTTTGATTATATTTCTGGTGTGTTTTATATCAAAATGTTCAGAACAGTCTCAGCTTTCTGAATTTGAAACACACATTTGTCTAGGTCACTGTGTAAAGACATGATTTATTAATAGAGCTATGAGGAAAAATTGACCAGGACACAGGAGAGCATCATTATGGCTCTGTGGGTTGCCACACACATTGTTTGATAAAATAGAATATATGTACTGGGGAAAAAAATGTTTAAACTGGTTTATGCCAGTAGTAGTAGCAGAGCTGTTGTTGTAATTTGAGAAATCTTTTTTTTTTTTTTTTTGTAAAAATGACAGTGAACTGGACAGCTGACACCAGATTTGCAAAAATCTTATGCTTAAAATAACAACAAAAAAATGCTAAAAAAAAAATCAACTTTTTTGAATTGTCAATGTGCTATTGAAAACATCTAAAGAAATATGGCCAGTTCAGTGTATTTCTTCTAATTATAATGGCTCATATTAGCTCTACCCCAGTCTTTGCAGACCATTCACTTCTTTATGATATACCAAATGGTGAATTGTTCTGATGTTAACTTAATATCAGCAGCAATATACAAGTATGTTGTGAGTAAGTAAAAAGTGCAAGAATATGTTAATGACTACACAATGTAAATTTTAATGTGTTTGGAGTTCATTTAGAGTTCTACCAGCAATGCTCTTGACACTCATTTGCTTTCTTTTCAACAATTTGTTGGAACAGGGAATTTTGTTTTTGAGTACGACACAGGTGAGTGGAACAATCAAAGGCTTGACTGATGACTATCTTTTAATGTGTCAAAAGGTTTTTAAAATGTGAATTTGTCCTCAAAGTAAAGCTGCAGTGTGTAAGATTTCGTGTCATATAGTGGTAAGGTTACAGATTGCATTATGCCATTGCCGGCCACAATTTGTTTCCCTTTACGTTTTTGCTTCACTGGCAGCAGGGATTCATGCTACTTTGCGTTCTCATGAGATAAACAATATGTATGATCCTGCATTTTCTCTTAAAGAGGGTCCTTAAACTTGTTAGCCTACACTAACAACCAGCAGACAGTGTAGAGGAGAGCAACTGCTGATTCCTCTTAATATTTTCTTCCTTTTGCTCGTTATGCTACAAAATGCAAAAGATGGAGTAAGTATGATCCTTCTGGCCAACTGTATCAACATGGCAGTGTGTAATGGTGACCTCCATGAGGGGGCCAGCTCCTGTGTACATATGAAAGGCTCATTATACACTTAAGAAAACACATCAATTTGTTATAGCAGGTAAATTATACACTACTGAACAAGTAGTTGTGAATACTGCATTCATTTCCTGCTGCTATTAATATAAATAAATGAATACACTACAGTACACTTCTCACTCATGGTAATGGTAACATGACACCTAACTAAACTGACTAACCCAATTGAACTACAAAAACACAAGTCAATAACACTACAACACTATTAAACTAACATGAACCACAACAACAACATTTAAAACCCCAAACCAGAACTCCCATGGTGCATTGCAGCACAGTGTCCATTGTTCACTGTTGTTAGCTAATATCGCCAATTTCTTCAAAAATATTAGTCCTATCAACTTTCTGTTTTTGGATTGTTCATCCTTGAACCAACATACATAACCATACCAAAAACCAAATGTCAGCAATTCCAAGTTCCTCCGTGATTGAAGCCATACACATGCACGCATACACACACACACAGGGACCACTTGACTTATAGAATATATACTAGATCTTTAAAGAAATTCCTGTGGTTTTCTAAATCTGCTTCAAAATGGTTCCTTTTCTCATTCTACTGTTTCTTTAACATTGCAGGATTTGTTTTCAGTGACTTAAATAAGGCAGCCAGAATGCTTTTGTTACTGAACAGCTGTTGTGTACAGATGCGCTTGTTTCAGGGATCACTTGCAGACAATAGTTATGTTGTGTATTATTCTCTGCAAGAAGGATTCAGTCACCACTGAAAAACACGTAAAGCAGCTTGCATCATTATTATTTTAGCCCAACAGGTGTGAGTCACTTTAAGAACACTTTATTTTAACTGGGACAATACACATCGATATTGCTACATGCAATAAAACAAATCTAAGCTAAAGTTCATTTGAAGCTTCTTTTAGCTGCAGTTTCTATTTGTCTAGGACATCGGCACTCTGAAAAAAAAATGCAAATACAAATACCTGCAAATTCCTCAGAATTAATTTCCATAAAGAAAAGATGACAGGGTTCCATGCTGTTTGTCAATCCTTGTCACTACAAACACAGCTGAGTGTTCAATGATCATCAGGCCTAGTTAACATCTGGACTTTAATGGACATAGATGTGGAATGGAAAGAAACATACATTATGGAAAGAAACATACTTTTGTTTTTTTGTGTGTGTGTGTGTTTTTATAGGCATCACCTGCACCTCTTTCCGTTCAACATTTTGATTCAGTTTGGCACCAGCTCAGATAGCAAGAGGAACTGCTTCACTAGGGGAAAAAAAGAAATGCTAACAATGCCTGTGGTGTGTGTGTGTGTATCCTTTGAGAGAGTACGGTTTGTTTGCAAGTTTCCAAATAAAACCATGATTTAGAAGCAGAAATGTGGAGAAGAGCTGGACAGCAGATGTGAAAAGGGCAAAAAGAGAAGAATCTTTGGATATAGAATGTTGACAGACAGAAACACACATTTGTGCTGTATGACTTTAATGATATAGCTGAACATGAAATATTTCAATTGTAATCTGTCACTGTTTATCAGACCTTTAGGAAAATGTATAAAGTCTAGTCTTAACAATTATTCATATTAAATTGCGGGTATACCCTCAGGATAACTTGCCAAAATAAGAACAGTATCAAAATCAAACTAGATTTGCAAGCACATATTAAGGGTCCAAGCACCCCCTGCACCACTGCGGATGCATGCCTGTCCCAAGCAGGGAACACAGAGATTTATTTAATCTTTATTCAACCAGGTTTGTCCCACTGAGATCGAGATCTCTTTTGCAAGGGAGACCTGGGCAATTATCAAGTTTCCAGTTCACTTAACCTGCATGTTTTTAAATGTGGGAGGAAACTGGAGCACCTGGAGGAAACCCTCGCAAACAGGGAGAACATGCAAACTCCACATAGAGATGCCTTGTAAGACTCTCAGGCAAGATCTAAATGAATTTTGGAGCATGTCAGAGCTCTGAAATTCAAAAATATGTGTTGCAGCACCATCTATTGCCACAGTTCCACCAAAGTTAACACTGTGGATCGAACAGAAGCCATCCATACACCTGCCAAATTTGATGCCATTCAATTATCCAGATAATGAGAAAACCCAACATAACTGAAATAGCTGTGCACAAGGTCCAACTGAAAGTAAAAAACTTGCAAACAGAGGAACATATTTGAAAGTAAAAAACAGCACCTTATGGGAATCTCAGGGAAAATCTACATGAACTTTTGATCAAAAGAAAACATGCTTTACAGTGTCATCTAGTGGCGCAGTTCCACCAAATTTGGCACTCAACTCTAAAGGCACCTTGACACTTGCATTAATTGGACACCGCTTAATTGGACACCTTAACACCGCTGTATGTGCCCGAGGGGTTAGAAAAGCTGGGGGCCCAAGACGGAGCCCTGTGGAATCCCATATTTCATGTCACCAAGGTTAGCGGTAGTGTTGTTCAGGACACAATGAGAGTGACTGATTAGGTAACATGTCAACCATGCAAGGACGTTCCCAGTAATCCCAAAATGATTCTCCAGACTATCAAGTAGAATATGATGATCCACTGTGTCAAAAGCAGTGCTAAGCTCTAACAGCACCAAAACTGTAGTGGTGTCTGAGGCCATAGGAACTATGGACTATAGGAAACAAGAGTCTAGTGGTGATTTTGGGAAATAAACAAATTAATCATGGGAGTGAATCAGATTGTCATCTGTCATCGACTTTATGACACAAGTGCACTAGTGTCTGGTATATTGCAATACAAAGGGCAGACTCAAAATGAAAATTACACATGCATATAAAAAGTGTTCCATGTGTAAAATATTTAATTGAGTTGCTCTAAGTCAGTGGTCTCCAAACTATTCCAGAAAGGGCCGAGAGGGTGCAGGTTTTCTTTGCAGCTACTGACTTCAGCAGGTGATTTCACTGATTAACATCACTTAAGAGCAGGTGGGATGAGTCCACTTCCTGAGCTCACCACGAGCTCAGGAAGTGGACGCTCCTTTTGGCCAAACAACAATATACAGCTTCTGTATATTTTGTGTTCGTGCGCGGCTGCGGCCGACATGCTTGATGAATTCCTGCGCAAAAAGTAGTTCGCAGATAATTGTGATATATTCCTGTGAGATAATAAGTATAGCTCATCTAAATCAATTCTAAAATTTACCAGTAATAAAATTATAAAGATGAGTGAAGTTTTAAGAGTGGCCATAATAAATATTTAGGAAACCTAAATTTTTGGAGTATGGAGTTAAATTTGTCTCATTAATACTTGCAAATGCACAGAGGGTGATTTACAAATATCCTTTGATTTGTACACATGCTTTGTGATTCATAAACACAAATTTCTGATTTGTAACTTGTGTGTGGGGTTTTACAAATAATGTTTATTTGCAAAACTGAAAATTCTGTTTGTGAAGGGTGATTCAGCATTGGTAGATCACCGAACACACACATCACTTTGCTCAGTTATGCAATATTGAGACATTCTCAGAGCAAAACTGAGGTTGAGATCCACAAATATGTCAGTCGCTATTCAAATTATTGGTAGAATTATTGGGGGGGGCTTGGCTCATTATTGGGGGGGCTTAAGTCCCCCCAAGCCCCCCCTTGGCGCCACCACTGTTTCCAGATGATGTATTAACCCTTATAAGGTCTTTGGGTCTGTGGGACCCATTTTCAGTTTTTAGCTTAAGATAAATGATACAAAAAGTGATTTTATTTTTTTCAAACTGAGATCCACTGGCCTTTTGTCAATTTCTGTGAGGAACATAAATCAGAAAACACTTTCAATGATGCACCCCCTGTATACCCCCCGGGGCTAGTGACTAATCATACGTCCTGTGCACCCTCATTTTTCCCTTTCTGCTTTCTGGGAGAGAGAGCAGGAACCAATCTTGGGGACACAATAAATAGCACTGTCAGAATGGTTCCATATCACAACTGATCAAGATGGCAAAGTGAACCCTCTGCCCAAGACAAATTTCTCCCTAGGGAGACTAATAAAGACACTTTGACTTTGTTCAGACTGCCTTACAGTTGATACTGCAAAGAAAAAAATCAACATGTGTGCTGTTGGTTTTTATGTTACATGAACGTAAGTCTAACATGTAGCTTCTTTGATACAGAATCAAGTTTTATGGGTGAACACATTTAAATCATGTAGTTTTAACATAACATGCAACAACTTAAAATTTAACTTGCTCAGTGAACATAATAAAATTATGGAAAGTTTATCCACCCAAGTAAAATGCGTTAACGTTGGGGGTCAGCATGATGAATTTGCGTCACTGTTACTTAATTACCATGGGTCAGGCCAGCTAGATTTGTAAGGGTAAATGTAACAACAACAACAAAAAAACCCAAAAACAACAACAACAAAAAAATCAGTAAGTCCCTTTGGCTGCTCGCTTGTTTGGGCTTCGGGTCGCCACAGCAAATCCAAGGTGGATTTGCATAAATTGTGCTAATCCAACACAGCAAAGTTAAGTTGACATATAACTGTACTGTTTTAAAAGTAGTTGTAACTACTTACAGGGCAGGGCTGGTAGCCAAGTGGTTAGTGCACTTGGTTTCAGTACGAAAGGTTCACGGTTCAAACCCCACCCTTGCCACATTTCTCCATCTAATGTAGAGTTGCATCAGGAAGGGCATCTGGAGTGAAACCTGTGCCAATTCAACATGCAGATCCACCTCAGATTCGCTGTGGCGACCCCAAGTGCAAACAAGGGATTTACTTTTTTATTTTTGTTACATTTACCCTAGTTGGCCTAAACTATGGTAATTGAGTAACAGTAATGCAAATTCATCATGTTGACCCAACAAATTTACACTTAGGTCCCTCAACAAAATTATTTCTGGCTAGGTTAACGCATTTTACTTGGGTGGAAATACTTTACATTTTTTAATTTTTTTTTTTATGTTCACTGAGCAAGTTTGAGTGTGGAAGAGACAGAGGGTTTTGATGATGCAGAGGAAGATGTACATATGCAATACACACATAGTGAAACTCTGCCCCTCGTGTGGTGCAGTCTGGTATGAAAATCGTCAAGTTCAATGGAGCTAATGTGTTGTTCAGACAGATGTTATATGTAAACTGACCTGAGTAGGTTGAATTTCTTATGAAATTCAAATAAATAATACACTATGGTTTTGGAAAAACTTGCTTCATTTGTGTATTTGTTAGTTATTTTCCAGTTTTGCCTGTTTTATGAAGCATTTCCTTAAACATTTTAATTAAAAACTAAACAAAAACGAGTTGCATTTCTATTCATGAATATGATTTAACTAAGGTAAAAGGAACAAATTTAACATATGTGGTGTTTATATTACTTTCAACTGGGTTGAAGCAGACATCTGCTGAGTATTTAAAAAAATGGTTTGATTATGTTGAATTAAAAGCCCCAAAATGCAATGGGTCCACCAGACCCAGCAGGACTCCATGTGTAACAAAAAACAAAGACCCTATGAGGGTTAAAATAAGAGAGTAAGGAGAGAGATGAAGAAACTCAGGAAAGGGGATGCAACAGAAGTGGGTATATTTTGGAGACAAAGAAGTGAACGGAAAATAATATGTTTGGAAGGTGATGTTTGAATAGGAAAAACAAAGTTTTTCTGCTTAATATCTTTTTTCCTGTAACAGTCCATCTAGTTCAGTGCAGTCAAAGTATTTCAACACTTTAATCAAGCTCCTCATCAACATAATTATTCTCTTCAGTGGTACACTCATCTGTTCTTTTCAACCAATCAGCACTAAAAGCCTCAACAAAACCACCTTTGTATTTCACTGTTCCAACATGCCAGTGTCTAATTGTTTTATTCCCAACAGTAAAGTCTGTTGGAAACCAATTTAAGTATTTAATAGGCCTCTCTCTGTCTGTCTCTGTGCGTGTGTGTGTGTGTGTGTGTGTGTGTGTGTGAAGTTAAGACATACAAACTGAAACAAAAAAATGTTCTTTTCTGCATTGTGCTGAGTTCCTGGATAACATTAACAATCAAGCCCCTGAGTGCTTTACTCAGTTTTGGTGATTTGTGAGAAATACTTATTTTGAAAAATTGCAGGGGTGCTGGCCAAGTGGTTAATGCGCTTGGTTTCAGTGCAGAAGGTTCCGGGTTCAAATCCCACCCCTGCCACATTTCTCCATGTAATGTGGAGTTGCGTCAGGAAGGGCATCGACGTAAAACCTGTGCCAATTCAACATGCAGATCCACCTTGGATTTGCTGTGGCGACCCTTTTTTTTTAACTATATGGATTTGAATGACGTGCGATTACACCAATCATGCTTGAACCCTTGTGCGCATGCGTGAGTTTTTTCACGGGTGTCGGTGACATCATTTCCCTGTGGGCAGGCCTTGAGTGAGATGTGGTCCCGCCCTCTCGGCTGAATTCCTTTGTTTCACACGCTGCTCGAGATGGCGCGCGTTGCTTTATCAAAATTTTTTCTGGACCTGTGAGGAATATCCGAGTGGACACTATTCGAGAAATTAAGCTGGTTTTCGGTGAAAAGTTTAACGGCTGATGAAAGATTAGGGGGTGTTTCTGTCGGTGTAAGGACTTCCCACGGAGCGGGACGTCGTGGTTCGCTTCCAGGCGCCGTCGTCGGCCTGTTTCGACCTGAAAACATCCTAATTTAAGGCTTAATTCACCCAGGACATCGTGAGAGAACAGAGAAGATTCAGAAGAGGCCGGCATGAGGACTTTATGCGGACATTCCACTGTTTAAGGACATTTTGTAATGAAAGACGTGTGCGCAAATTCACCGAGTCGTTTCTGTGACAACTTGGCAAATCTGTGTGCGCCGCGACAGGAAAAACACCTCCGTGTTGAAAACCATTTGTAAAATTCAGGCGGCTTTTGATGGCTTTCAACAAGTGAGTAACTGAGAAATTGTTTAACAGCTTGGGCATGTTCAAACTTGCCCGTTAAGGTTTCCAACACGGAGGTGTTTTTCCTGTCGCGACCCCCCGCGGTCGGGTCCAGCCCGACATGCGACTCTGCCCGCACGTTCTTTCATTACAAAATGTCCGTTAACAATGGAATGTCCGAATAAACTCCTCATGCCGACTTCTTCTGAAAGTTCTCTGTTCTCTGACGACTTACTGGCTCAACAGAGCCTGAAATGTGGAAGTTTTCAACTTGAAACCGCGAGACGCTGCCGCCTCGAAGCGCAGATCGTCGTCAGGCGCCGTGGGCCGTCCTTACGGCGACACTACCAGACCAAAATCTCTCATCAGCCGTTAAAATTTTTACCGAAAACCAGCTGAATTTATCGAATGGTGTCCACTCAGTTGTGCCTTACAGTTTTGAAAAAATTTTGATCAAACAAAGCAGCAGTCTCTGAGCCATTCCTAAACAATGAAAAAATCGACGAGAGGGTGGGCGACTCCTCACTCAAAGACTGCCCACAGGCGAATGACGTAACCGACAGGCGTGAAAAAACTCTTGCATGCCCATGAGGGTTCAATCATGTCTGATGTAATCACACGTGATTCAAATCCATATGGTTTTTGAAAAAAAATAATAAGGTCGGATACTTTTCTAACAGACCTCGTATATCGCTGTACTATGCGTCACAGCCACCTCACCATTAAGAATTAAGAAGACGTTTTTAACTAGAGCACTGCAGTTATAGAGCGCAAACCTCCACCAACGCTAGTTTCCAATACCACAAACATTTTACCTTCAAAAGAATTTTCAAGGTCAAAGTCCTGTTAAAAGTGACTTTTCATAAGCTAAATTAGATGTAATCAAATGTCAGGAGTACGTATTTAGTTCATGCAACTGAATCAAAGTTTCTTTTTTTTTTTTGTAGTGTTGTCAGGTTTTTTTCCTAACTTTTTAAGTTTCTGAATTATTTTTCACGTAATTTTCATAGAACATTGGTTATCTTTGCTATGCACAATTTGTCATTGTTTTTGGTACTTGGGTTCCGACTGATAACTAGATGACAAACGTCACTGCTTGGCGCTGGCTGTAAACAGTGGACTTTTCAGGCTTACAGTTTCTCACTCTTGTGAATTACAGAATGCAACCCCCCACAACACAGCTGTTCACCATATCGACATATTCCACCTGAAAATACACAAAAACACCTAATTCCAAATATCGACATATTCCACCTGAAACTACACAAAAACACCTAATTCCAAATGTAAACAAATTCTTCCATCCAATGGGTCTGAATGAGGAACCCCATGTGATGTCACAGAAAACAATATTCCCAGAGGACTACAAATTCTGAGCTTTTCAAGCAGCAGATGGCATCAAAACTAAAACACCAAAAATAATATTTATTTTGAATAGACAGCTCATTTGACATTTCATTTACCAAAGGTATGCTCTTTAAATGGATAAAACCAATGCACACACACACACAAAGTTAGACGATGATAGTGACATTGACAAACGATGACAAAAACTGTCTGCAAGAACAGAAATAATCCTGACAGAGGAGGTAATATGAATGTACATGTACATTTGTGTGAGCACTATAAATCCTCATGCAGAGTATGACAGTTATGACATGTGATAACGTGAATAGTTGTATCATTGCCACATAGCCCCAAGCAGAGCATCCCTCCTCTGTGTGAGAGAATGTGCACAGTGATAGGTCCAATGCAGGAGGCAAGGATTGGCCACAGAGAATGCAGACCAGCAACCCAATAAAAAGGTACAACCAACAGACCTGCATGCAGGCCCAAACCAGTTTTGCAAATATATAGGACACAGATCCCCAATCCTAATGATAGACAGAACCCAAAACCCCACAGATATAGAGATGCAAAACCCTACTTGGCACTGCCTACTGGGGCAAGAGTTGACCACACCTTCGAGTATCACTATACCCTCGTGCCCAAGGTCCTCACCCTGGATCCAACAGGAAGCCATCCCAAAGCTGCTGGCTTTAGGCATGCACCAAGTCCAGCCATTCGTGGGGGTGGACTATACCACTTAACAGCACTCCAGTGCAACGGTGGCCAGCAGGTGGTGCTGTGCAGTGAAGTAACCCTCACTCCCCAATGCTAAAAGATGCAGGAGTGACAGATCCTAGAGGCATTGGCTTTTGGCCTCGTGGTTAGCATGCTTGGCTGCCATCGTAGGGAATGTGATTCAAACCCAGTGAGAGATGACTTGACCCAGGTTACACCAGCATGCCACCAACACGAAAATTCTGGAAAACTCAATTTCTCACATAACGCAACTAGCGTGTTGCCCGTGGAGATCCACAGGCTCTAAATTGGGTAGTGTTTATAAAATAGGTAGCTGACGTTTTTCAAGGGTGGTAATAAATTAAGCAAAGCTTGTATAATGAGTTGGAATGGTGTGTGAGTCCAGAATGTTTTTAGAACCTTAGACCTCAGCAGTTTTTAGGAGAGGAATTCAAACCTTTTATTTCCTGATAATTGTGTAATTTTTTTTAAATGTTAATTTACTGTTTAGGTTTTTGTTAACATATACACATTATTATTATTATTATTATTATTATTATTATTATTATTATTATTATTATATTTTATTATTACTTGTATTTTGTCATTTGATTTTTAAATGGACCACAATGGAAATAAGTGGTTTCACTTTCTTGTATCATTCATGTATTTTTAAGGTATTTACAATTATATTATTTACTTACATTGAACTTACTAAATAAAATCACGCACACACACCTACTGGAATAGTGTTTTAGTCCAGAATGTAATTAGTAACGTTGCCAAATATCCATAGTTTCTCCAAAAATGAGTCCTATCAATGTTCCATTTTGGTGCAGTTCGTCCTTGACCCAAAATACATACAGTGGCTTCCAAAAGTATTTGGCCCCTTGATACGTCACGCATTTTAATTTATTTATGCCATTTCAAATACAAAAAGTAAATCAGGCTTCTCAATATAAAAATTTCTAAAATTGTCTTCCTTAAACTCACACTCAAAGCAAATCTCTACAACCTGATATAAATTAATTAAAAAATATAAAAGCCAAGATGATGAAGTGGTATAGAGGAGGATTTTCTTAAAAAGAAGAGTTGAAAGTTCAGCTACAATTTGCCAGAAGGTACTTCTGGGATGCAAAGCTAGATTTGATGTTTTGGTGAAAGAGAATCCTTCTCTCTACCACTTCATCATGAAGCTGAATAACTGGTGAGACAAAATGCTGTGTTTTGCATTTTGTATCACCAGTTATGCACTGTGCACAATTTCTCAAATCACAGCCACAGAAGCTTGTAACTTCTTCTAGGTTATCTGGGTGTTTCTGGTGTCGTTTCTCACTCTTCTCCTTCTTGCACAGTAACTCAGTTTTTGAGAACTGTTTACTCCACACAGATATACCATAGAGTACCATACTGCTTTCATTTCTTTGTGATTGATGTAAATAAAGTCCAAGACATATTCAGTGGCTTGGAAATGTTCATGTATCCATCCCTTGACTTGTATGAAGAAAACTGGCAATTAAACTGATTATTTACAGGTGTTATACGAAAGGCACCTATTACTTATGCAACCCATCATCTTGGCTTTTATATTTTTGATTAATTTATATTAAGTTGTAGAGATTTGCTTTGAGTTTAAGGAAGCTCATTTTAGAAATTATATTGAGAAGCCTGATTTACTTTTTGTATTTGAAATGGCATAAATACATGAAAATGCGTGAATTAGCAAGGGGCTGTATACAGTGGGGCCAAAAAGTATTTAGTCAGTCCCTGATTGTGCAAGTTCTCCTACTTAGAAAGATGAGAGAGGTCTGTAATTTTCATCATAGGTGCATTTCAACTATGAGAGACAAAATGAGAAAACAAAAATCCAGGAAATCACATTGTAGGATTTTTAAAGAATTTAATTGTAAACCATGGTGGAAAATAAGTATTTGGTCAATAACAAAAATTCAACTCAATTCTTTTTAACATAATCTTTGTTGGCAATGACAGAGGTCAAATGTTTCCTGTATGTCTTCACCAGGTTTGCACACACTGTAGCTGGTGTTTTGGCCCATTCCTCCATGCAGATCTCCTCTAGAGCAGTGATGTTTTGGGGCTGTCGCTGGGCAACATGGACTTTCAACTCCCTCAACAAATTTTCTATGGGGTTGAGGTCTGGAGACTGGCTTGGCCACTCCAGGACCTTGAAATGCTTTTTACGGAACCACTCCTTCGTTGCCCGAGCGGTGTGTTTGGGATCATTGTCATGCTGGAAGAACCAGCCACGTTGCATCTTCAATGCTCTCACTGATGGAAGGAGGTTTTGGCTTAAAATCTCACGATACATGGCCATGTTCATTCTTCCCTTAAAATGCATCAGTCGCCCTGTCCTCTGCAGAAAAACAGCCCCAAAGCATGATGTTTCCATCCCATGCTTCACAGTAGATATGGTGTCCTTGGAATGCAACTCAGCATTCTTCTTCCTCCAAACACGACAAGTTGAGTTTTTACCAAAGTTTTTACTATTTTGGTTTGATCTGACCACATGATATTCTCCCAACCCTCTTCTGGATTATCCATATGCTCTCTGGCAAACTTCAGACGGGCCTAGACATGTACTGGCTTAAGCAGGGGGACACACCTGGCACTGCAGGATTTGAGTCCCTCTGTGCGTAGTGTGTAGCCTTTGTTACTTTGGTCCCAGCTCTCTGCAGGTCATTCATCAGGTCCCTCCGTGTAGTTCTGGGATTTTTCTTCACTGTTCTCCTGATCATTTTGACCCCACGGGATGAGATCTTGCGTGGACCACCAGATCGAGGGAGATTGTCAATGTATGTCTTCCATTTTCTTACAGTTGCTCCCACAGTTGATTTATTCACACCAACCTGCTTGACTATTGATGATTCACTCTTCCCAGCCTGGTGCACATCTACAATCTTCTTCCTGGTGTCTTTCAACAGCTCTTTGGTCTTGGCCATGGTTGAGTTTGGAGTCTGACTGTTTGAGGCTGTGGACAGGTGTCTTTTATACAGATAATGATTTCCAACAGGTTCCATTAATACAGGTAACAGGTGGAGGACAGAAGAGCTTCTTAAAGAAGTTACAGGTCTGTGAGAGCCAGAAATCTTGCTTGTTTGTTTAAAAGTCCTTCAATGTGATTTTCTGAATTTTTCTTTCTCATTTTGTCTCTCCTAATTGAAGTGTACCTATGTTGAAAATTACAGACCTCTCTCATCTTTCTAAGTAGGAGAACTTGCACAATCATGGGCTGACTAAATACTTTTTGGCCCCACTGTACTTTTGCAAGCCACTGTAAGCATACCAGACTGCAACTATCAGCTGTACCCGGTCGCACGTATGCAGAGCTTTTTGTTTTTTCTGCATTCTGTTGCAAGCAAATGCTCTTACTTTTACACGCACAAACAGAGATGATGGCAGAATACATCAAAAGCAATACTCTTTTCACTCATGGTAATGACAACATGACACTTAACTAAACCGACTAAACCAATTGAACTCCAAAAACACAATAAATCAGCAACTCTAACAAAACTGTTAAACTAACATGAACCACAATAACATTTAAAACCACAAAAACTCCGAACTCCCATGGTGCATCACAGCACAATGTCCATTGTTTACTGGTTAGCTGAAATTGCTAATTTCTTCAAAAAATGTTAGTGCTATCACCTTTCCATTTTCGCAAGATTCATCCTTTACCCAAAATACTTAAGCATACCAAATGGCAAATGCCATCTCTCCCTGGTTTAAGCGTGATTGAAGCCATAAGCATGCACTCACACACACAGAGGCCACTTGGCTAATATAATATAGATTATCAAATGTGAGTACACTATGCAGAGGCTTGAACAATAACAATGTTTTAATATGACTGAAGTTTTAAAAAGTTAACTTTAAAACAGATCAGTCCTACACTTTGATGTAGAAAACCATTATATGCGAGAGGAAATCAATCTGCATATGACAATACTAAATTTCAACAAAGTGGCAGAAATTGTAAGAAGTGGCATTAATCCAAGACAATGACTGCCACTAGCTGCAATTTATCTCATACACAAACACTGGCACTCACAGAGAAGCAGCTGATGAGTTATTCTGAGTGTGGAAGTTGGCTCTGGGTACTGATGCCGAGCAGATGAGGGGAAAGGTTTTGCAGGGTGAGGAGTCTAAGTTTACATTTTGTGTACAGCATGTTCTCAGAATAATCACATGCAAAATGAAATACTAATTTAAATTGTTCTGTGACATTATATAACAGAGGGAAAATACCATAAATTCACAGCAGAGAAGGGAAAATTTAAACAATTTCCATATTCATACATCAGTATGTTTTAAAAAAGAAAAAAATCAGCTTACATACTGCAGAGGGTTCAACACCTCTCTGTTGCCTCTACTGACAGACAGACTCCAATACATTCAGTGAGTTATAAATGTTTTTCACCCAACTTGGAATCTTATTGTAGGAGAATGAAAGTCCAAGTCTTTCGTGTCCCTGTGCTTCCTGTTTTACTGTAAGGTTGTGAGACTTGAATGTTAACGATGCAGGCAATCAGTGTAGACTAGGACAGTGACTTTGGTCGCAAAGTAAGCCAAGCTAATGCTATTATCTGTCAGATATGTCAGAGCTGTAAATTCATTTCCTATTGAGGTGAAAGTACACAAACAGATCTGTATTATAAACTGGCAGAATTAAAATGCAGTTGTCATGTTTGATATAAAAGTAGACTGACATCTGAATTAAATGCAGCTAATATGGGTTGGCATGAGTATACATCTCTTCTGGTGAAGTGGTGAATCAGAAGGCGAGAATTGATACTTCCGTGACTGGCCACCCGATGAAAACAAGCTTGGGCTGTATTTTATTGGGCCATCAACAATTTTGAGGTGGTAAAGATCAATTTGATCTGAACCAGTGCATCACGCATAGATGTGAGTCTGCAATAGTGTGAACAAACACAAGTATAAACAAACAAGGCGGACTATGCAGCCTGACAAGGATTGTTGTATTGGTCATCTTGAACTACATGTAAAGAAAAAAATGTGGCAGATAAATGTAAAACTCTCATTGTACTTAATTGTATTGTGAGATGTGTTCTTCAGCTACAGAAAGTCAAGCCCTACGTAAATCCAGCCATCCATTTTCTATTCACACTTACTCCAGTTAAGTGTCATAGGGGGCTGCAGCCTATCCCAGTAGTCATAGGGCATGAGGCGGGGTATGCTCTGGATAGGACACCAGTCTGTCGCAGGGCCACATATAGACAAACAAACACATTCACACTTACACCTACAGACAATTTAGGGAATAGCCCTGTTGTGTCTGATGATTTGCGGACGTTCATGCTGGATTACGGTTGCAAATTAAGTTTTACCGGCGACGCGTTCTATTCCAATTCCATCATTTGCACTGTTTGTTTCTGTAAGTAATTTGATCGGCGAATTGTTGTGAAAGGGTGCCGTCGGCTCATCAAAGCTTAGTGTAACAACAGCGTCTTCATTCCAAACTGGAAATTCTGTGAGGAGACCCACAGATTTCTCCATCTCGTCAGCTGCATTGAGTTAAATTCAGCCACACCAAGGGCTGAATCAATCCAGTTAAATCCATTAAATCCACGCATTTCGGCCTCGTCATCGCTGCACTAGTTTTTGTCACTCTCAGCTGACGGCGCCATTAGTGACACCTGTGCAGCAACACGGTCAGGGCGTGGAGTTTTACATCAAATGTGAAAGGGTTGAGTATTTTGCCACCGTCTACTCGATATTTTATGGTGTGAAATCTCACACGATTAATCAATCAGATTTGTGGAACAAATGTAATTGGATTAGAATTAAAGTTTCCAGTTCACCTAACCTTTGGATGTGGGAGGAAGCCGGAGCACCTGGAGAGAACCCACTCAAACAAGGGAAGAACATGCAAACTCCACACAGAAAGGTCACAGGTGGGAATCAGTCCCATGACCTTCTTGCTGTGAGGCAACAGTGCTAATCACTAAGCAACCGTGCTGCCTGCCCTATGTAAATTTTCTGTACTAATAAAGCCTGTGCACCTGTTATTGTCAGTTTCTCTGCACTGATATTTGTCAAAGATGTTCTAAAGTCAAAAGCACTCAACTGAGCTCCCCTGTCTCTGCCTTTCACTAGTCTGCAGTATTTGCCAAAGATAATCTAAACCTCATTTCCATCATCTGTGGCTGCATTTGTATTATTTGTCTGTATTAAGAGAGAATGCAGCTACAGTGAGACGCAGCTGTCTCTGTCTGTCTTTTGTTCCTCTGGTGGTTTCGCCAAAGAAACTACTAATCCCAGGAACAGCAGGAGTCTGTGGATGCCAGCAACACTGAGTTAAGCTCATCTGTCTCTGTTTTTTAATTCTTTTGTGCTATATGCCAAATATATCTTACTGTAAGCCAAGAACGCTCAGCTTTAGGCCAGCCAACATTACTGAACGATGCCCGAATGTGACAGATTAGACAGTGTGAGGAATCATCTGGAATGGCAGATGGGGAAAACAAGACCTTCAGTTTCATGAACATGTAGTAAAATACAACAAATGGGTGTCAGCTGGAAACTCAACATTTATCAGGCTATCAATTCTGACTGTGTGACATGGTTTTAAATGACAATTGTGTGCTTTATTTTGTGAATTGATCAGGTCACACCATGTCCCTCTCAGGCAGACTATGAACCACTTTATATAACACGTAAATAGATCCTTGTCATTAGATTGGTGGATTCAATGCCATGTGGCATTGATTATTTGTCTCACTGTCTATGTCCCATTGTGACACATTACAGACCCTGGAGCGGGTCTGTAATCAACCGCTTCTGTAAGGGCTCTGTGTTAAAGCTTGAAACAATGAAGCAGTGCTCCAATCCGCTGCTTCATTGGTTTATTGCTTCGCTGCTTTTCAGAAGCGACAAATCTTAGCCCCCTCTCAAAGCCATTTAATAATGTCGATCGTCACTTTTGTGCTGATTAGTCACAAATTGGGACTCTTGTTGAATTTAAGAAACGAGAATCATCCTCCGTTCCATTTGCACAGCTCCAAACACTGTGCCGCTCTCTGCTGAGACAGAGTCTGGTTGGAATTAATAACTTCAAAGTGAATCACCATTTAAATCAAATGACACCTCTTTCCATACGTTGTAACACAGACAACAGACTAAAATGTTTTTTTCCTCCCAAAATGAGATCTTTATGAATTACATTGATGTTGACTTGCAGCGCAGTCAGCTGTGAGAGCTCAGCTCAAAGGTATGGTGTTAAATTTGTGCCATTAATGTCTGTAAGCAAATGCTTTTGAGAAAAATTACAAAAAAAGTCCATTCGGCTGCTCCCTTGTTTTGCACTCGGGGTCACCACAGCAAATCCAAGGTGGATCTGCATGTTGAATTGGCACAGGTTTTACAACGGATGCCCTTCCTGACGCAACTCCACATTACATGGAGAAATGTGGCAGGGGTGGGATTTGAACCTGGATCCTTCTGAACTGAAACCAAGCGCATTAACCACTTGGCCACCACCCCTGCTTTTGAGAAAAACTACCGATTTTTTTTCTTTTTTTTTTATGTTCAGAGATCAAGGATCCAGTGACCAATTTCATATTTATTTATTTTAAGACTCAATAAATGTTATTGACATAGAAAATCTGAAAAGCCTACTTTTAGTACACAGAAAATTCACAGGGGTCATTGATAAGGGAATCGATAAGGAACTGGATCGATAAGTGTAATTGATAATGGCCTCAATATCGATAATGGCATTGATATCAATAAAATCTTATCAATACCTATCCCTTATTATTTATGTTAAAATGTGTTAGTTATACCAAAGACATTTAAAAACACAGATGTTTAAATGTTTAAAAAAAACATGTTTAAAATATGACAAAAGATAAAAATAGAAGAATAAAAAGTTCTTGAAAAACACGTTTAAAATGTTTGAAAAGAGTGTAAAATGTGTGAAAGAATTGAAAGTTCTTTAAAAACATTAAAAATGTTTACAAAGGTTGTAAAATGTGTAAATGCATAGACAGTTCCTTAAAACACACAAATACGAGGTCTGTCCAAAAAGTATCGGACCTTTTTATTTTTTGCAAAAACCATATGGATTTGAATTACGTGTGATTGCATCAGCCAAGCTTGAACCTTCGTGCGCATGCGTGAGTTTTTCACGCCTGTCGTTTGCGTCATTCGCCTGTGAGCAGGCTTTGTGTGAGCAGTGGTCCACCCCTCTCGTCGGATTTTTATTGCGAATAAAATGTCTGAACGATTTGGAGCTTTGCTGCATCAAATTTTTCCAGAAACTGTGAGAGACCTCCAGGTGGACACCATTCGGAAAATTCAGATGGCTTTCAGGGATGATTTTATGGGGATTACACAGATTAAGGAGTGCTCCAGCCGGTTTAAAGACCGCCCACAGCTGCTGAGAGCACGGAGCACTCTGAGTGCCGATCGACAGGCTGAATCAACCAGATCATTTCCAAAGTGAAGGCTTTGTTGATCCGGGACGTCGTCTGACTTCCACAAAAAAGGCAGAAGACATGGACATCAGCACTTTTTTGGCACATTCCACTGTTACAGGAGTTTTTTTCATGGAAAGGGAAGCGGAGGGATGCGCCACGGAGCCGCTCATGGCGCGGCACAAAACCACCTCCATGTTGATCTCACAGGACAGCTTTCAGATGGCTTTCAGACGGCTTTCGGTGGCTTTTCAGTCGTGTGACTATCCGAGAAATTGTGCATGAGCTGGACATGCCACAACATGTCCTGTGAGGCTTCATTATGGCGTTGCTTTGCGCCATGCGGCTCCGCTGTGACGCGCGGAATTCCTCCGCTCCTCTTTCCATGACAAAAACTCCTGTAACAGTGGAATGTGTCGTTCATTTCCAAACTGGACGCTGTGTTGATCCGGGATGTCATCTGACTAGCACAGGAATTGCGGAAGACGTGGATATCAGCACTTTTTCGGCACATTGAGACAGACGTGCGGAGAAATTCCGCGCATCGTGGCAGAGCCGCATGGTGCAAAGTAACGCCGTGATGAAGCCTCACAGGACATGTTGTGGCATGTCCAGCTCATGCTCAATTTCTCGGATAGTCACACGACTGAAAAGCCACCGAAAGCCGTCTGAAAATCATCTGAAAGCTGTCCTGTGAGACCAACACGGAGGTGGTTTTGTCCCGCGCCATGAGCGGCACGATGGCGCATCCGTCCACTTCTTTTTCCATGAAAAAAACTCCTGTAACAGTGGAATGTGCCGAAAAAGTGCTGATGTCCACATCTTCTGCCTTTTTTGTGGAAGTCAGACGACGTCCCGAATCAACAAAGCCTTCACGTTGGAAATGATCTGGTTGTTTCAGTGGGGTTTGAGCCTGTCGATTGGCGCTCGGATTGCGCCGCGCTCTGAGCCGCTGTGGGCGGTCTTTAAACTGGCTGGAGCACTCCTTAATCTGTCTAATCCCCATAAAATCATCCCTGAAAGCCATCTGACTTTTCCGAATGGTGTCCACCTGGAGGTCTCTCACAGTTTTTGGAAAAATTTGATGCAGCAAAGCTCCAAATCATTCAGACATTTTATTCGCAATAAAAATCCGACGAGAGGGGTGGACCACTGCTCACACAAAGCCTGCTCACAGGCGAATGACGCAACCGACAGGCGTGAAAAAACTCACGCATGCACACGAAGGTTCAAGCTTGGCTGATGCAATCACACGTGATTCAAACCCATATGGTTTTTGCAAAAAATAAAAAGGTCAGATACTTTTCTAACAGACCTCGTACTTTTAAAATGTGTTTAACACGTGTAAAAGAATAAAAAGAAACACACAAAGATATTGAAACTGTGTGTATATGTGTCGCTTGGGGGGGGGGGGGGGGGGGCAGCTATTCATTTGTTCTCTGAGGGCGGCTCACTCTCCCACACTTTGAAAACCCCTGATGTAAACAATTCCTTCTCCAACCTTCTCTGAAACACCCTGTAAACCTGCCCCGGAAGCACCCTGTGTATGTGCTCGGGGATTTCAATGCTAGAGTTGTAAATGATCAGGATTCTTGGCCGTGTCAGATTGGTAACCATGGCACAGGAAACGTAAATGGTAACTAGGGATGCATCAATACCACTTGTTCCCAGACTTAGTAGGAGTACATACATTTCAGTACTTGTCGATACAAAGTACAGATATGAATACTTCATGATACCATTACAGTTTTAAGATGACTTTGAAAACATGTTTTACTCATCAGTTGTTCCTTAGTTTTTCACTGTAACTGCTACCAATATCATTAGCTTTGTTTTTATTTACAAACATTTCACTTAAGTCATGTAACATCACTTTTTGACTACAACAATTTGTCCTTTAACACTAACAGTGTGTTTCTTAACAAACATGACGCTGCCAGACATCTCACTGAATTGTAACCTGTGCACTTCAGCACTACAATATATACAACAATAACTGAACTGAAACTGTCCATCACTAACTTTATGTCTTTGAGGACTAAAAGCCTGTTTTGAAAATGTGAGAGACAGATTACTTTTGATTAATTTTTTTCAATTTATTTTCATTTGTATAGCACCAAATCACAACAAAGTTGCCTCAGGGCTCTTCACACAAGTAAGGTCTAACCTTACCAACCCCCAGATCAAGCACACAGGTGACAGTGGTAAGGAAAAACTCCCTCTGATTTGAGGAAGAAACCTCAAGCAGACCAGACTCAAAGGGGTGACCCTCTGCTTGGGTCATGCTACCGACACAATTTACAAAACTTAAATCTATACCAGTAACATACACAAATACAAACCATAATGTTTTGGAGGTGCACGGCGTGCATGAACAAGTGACGTCGCAGCACATGGAGGCAAAATGGAGTCATTTTAACATTATTTTATTTTATTTTATTTTTTCTTTGTGAATCATGGGATAATTTCCCAGCGTTCAGACAGAATTGCCATTGCCTATGGTAAATGAGCCATTAATGAATGAGGAGCGGAGTGACTCAACTTCTGACCCAAAGTGCGGCTCATGGAGGAGGAGCGGAGGATCCGAATGCAGTGTCACGGATATTCTGCAAATGGATTACACATGTAGCGGACCGAGCCTGTCTCCCATCGGCCTGAACACCCACACCAAGGGCTGAAACTCACCAACCTGATGGACAACCTCCACCGCTGAAACCCTGATCTGAGTTCTGATGGAGGAACTGATGCAAAGTGCTAAACTTGTGGAGGAACGTTTTCATCCACACGAGGAATGAAAGTATTTTCAGATGTTGTTTTCCAAACTCAGGAGGCTTTGTGTGGATTATTCTTCTTCAAGATCGTATGATGATGAATTTCACTGAAACGAACAGGTAAGACTTTTTATTTACTGTGTGTGAATTTACTCCGCATGAGGATGGCATGATGGACAGCACTGATGGACATATGATTAATGTGGAATAACATGAAAGCCTGTAAAAATCCATAAATTAGCTGCATCATTGTTTAAGCTGCAGTGTTCAAAACATATGAAAAAGTAGTGGCTTATAGTCCGGAAATTGTGGCGCGTGTATATGAAAATCCCACATTGAGAGGTTGACTTCACGCTGCTCTAAAGGAGTATCTGGTCACAGCGTATCGGAGACATTTTATGATTACACGTTACGAGTAAATGAATATGGGTTCAGGCTGATACTTGATACTGGTATTGGGAACGGTGCATCCCTAACTACTTGTATAACGATCAGAGAGTGCTGGAGCTATGTGCAGAATTAGACCTATGTGTGACCAATATGTATTTCAGCGGCCACAAGATTAAGAAGATGTCCTGGCAACATCCTCGTTCAGGTCACTGGCATCAGCTCGATATCGTACTGGCCTGTCGACAGTCATTCCAAAGTGTCCATCGCACCGCGTCAATGCATAGTGCTGACTGTGATGCAGATCGCATGCTCGTCCAGTGTAACGTCAGTCTCCCCAAGCCAGCAATACCAAAGATCAATACCTCCCAGCTGCTCCCCATCCCCAAAATGGAAACTCACAACGTGAGTGATCCAGGACTGCTTAGAGCAATTTAAAGTCAGCCTGTTGGAGGCTCTTTATGCCCCTTCGGCCAACAACGTAACACCTTTGGATAACAAATGGTAAAAGCTTTGTGACACCTTGCAGCAAGTAGAAAAAGACACGTCCGGTCTCCAAATCAGGAAGCCACCAGATTGGTTTCAGGCCAATCTAGAGAAGATCAGTTTTCGATGAAAACAGGAATTCCAGACTGACCTATGTCAACACACCTAACCCCTTGAATATAGCAACCATGAAAAAAGCTCATGCCAGTGCAAAACATATTCTCAGAGGGAGTTCTGGAACATTATTTGTGAAAATATTCATAGGTGCGATGATAGCAGGTGTCCATGCAGCCCTGAAGTCTGTTCTAAGGCCATCACCTCAACTGACTGGTCCTTTGAAAGACTCCCATGGCAACATCTTGTTGCATAAACCTGACAAACTCAAACGTTGGGTTGATCACTTTAGCTGTCCCTACAGCAACCCTGTACCTTTTGAGGAATCCGCACTGGACTGCGGAACTGACGAAACTTTGATGAGGATCCCACCTTGCAAGAAACTGAGAGTGCCCTAAAGGGCATGAAAAGTGGCAAGGTGCCTGGGAGTGATTGTATACCTGCAGAACTTCTTAAACTTGACGCACCTGTCTTGAAAGAACATCTGCTCGACCTGTTTGGTATGATTGTGGCATGAAGGCCATGTCCCACAGGATCTCAAAAACACAAAGCTGGTGACCCTCTTCAAGAACAAGGGATCTCGACAAGTCTGACAACTACAGAGCCATTGCTCTGCTCAGTGTGGTTGGGAAACTCTTTGCCTTGGTAATCCTAAAGAGATTACAGGTCCTTGCATACAGAATTTATCCTGAATGTCAGTAGGGCTTCTGAAGGCATCGATCTACCATCAACATTGTCTTCACTCTTTGCCTGCTTCAGGAGAAATGCATTGAGCAAAACAAACCATTCCTGGCTGTCTTCCTTGACCTAATCAAAGCCTTCGACTTGGTTAACCATGAAGGCCTGTACCTAGGCCTACATAAGTTAAGCTAGCCACCGAAACTCATAGCTATCTTCAAGGCATTTCACAACAGAATGTCTATTTGTGTGGATTTTGATGGTGACCTGTCAGAAGCCTTCACAGTGAATTGCAGAGTTAAACAGGGATGCGTGATGGCGCCAACTTTGTTCGGCATCTTCATATCCACCTTTCTACAGATCACTTTTTCAAACCCTGAAGGCACCGTACCAGGAGGGATGGAAAACTCTTCAGTCTTGCTTGCCTCCAGGCAAAGTTGAAAAGCAGCACAGTTTTGATATGCAAACTAATGTTTGCTGATGACTACACATTTTGTTCTCAGTAATACCTGTGACAAATTTTGGCCAAATGATTCTCAACCAATGCACCTCCTCCTTGCATCATCATCAGTGATAGCCCGCTTGACACTGTTGAGAAGACTTCCATTATCTTGGTTCCACGGTCTCATCTAATGGAAATTTAAACTGTGAAGTTGACTCATGCGTTGGCCAGGCTGCCAATTTGTTTGGGAACCTGAAAAGTTGTGTTTGGGATAACAAGTATCTTACAATCCACATTAAAGTGCACATATATCAAACTTGAGTGCTGTCTGCTTTGCTCTGTGGCAGAGAGACCTGGGCTTCTCATGTCCACATTGAAAGGAAACTCAACAGCTTCCACCTAAAATGACTCAAAAACATCTGTGGGATTACTTGGATAGACAAAGTTCCAAACCTGGGGATCCTCAAAAGGTGTGGCACCTCAAACCTGTATCCAATCCTGAAACAATGTAGGCTATGCTGGTGTCCCACATGGTCCACTCTCATCTCCCCCACCAAACTTTGTACGGTCAGCTTGCAGATGGCAGACATAACAGGGGGCATCCAAAGCTTCTCTTTGTCAATGTTTGAAAGGGCAAACTCAAACTATTCAACATCAGAGCTGATTGGGAGAACCTCACCCATGATCGTACTTCTTGGCGGTATGTGCTCCACCAAGGCACAAAAAAATTTGAAAATGACCTGGTCTATTAAGATAAGATAAGACTTTATTGATCTCACAGTGGAGAAATTCACGTTATGTCAGCTCTTAAGAAAAGCACACAGGATGGGTGCGAGTAGAAGAAAATGTGCATCAAACAGCGTGTACAAGGATAAGCAATAATAATACTTGTAACAATACAATAAAATAAGAAAATGAGGTAGAAATAGAATGTGTATATATATTAGAAGATGTAAGAGACATGATCCATGCCAAACAACAAATTCATCTGTGAAACCTGTGGCGAGCCCTGCTTGAGCTGGTCTACTTGCCCATGGTCATGCCCTCGATGCTGAACAGATGGTCCAACAGCCAAAACCTTTCTTTTGGCAGTGACACTGGAACCAAATTAATCCCATAACATCTACTCATCTTTTACAATTTTTTTTTCTCTTCTTCCAACTCATCTGCTGTGAATGCTTTGGTTTATTCTGGAACTTCATTAATCCAGGATTCTATCAATGGCAGTCATCTGTCACAACAGGCATATTCAAACATTCAACATGTTAATGCTGCATATCTGTGTGTCTTGTTACTGACGCACACTGATATCCTGAACCCCGTCACAGCCAGATGTTGAATTTGGAGAACACCTTCTGTTCCAGCTGTGGATCCATTTGTCTGACAGCCTTTATCAACACATACGTAGCATTGAACTTCAGCCTCTCCTCATTCCTACTGTTTGAAATACTGTTTTTGCCAAACTAATAAAGAGCTATGAACTATGAGGCAGCCCATTCTGACAAAACTGGTTTTCAGAGAATTTAAGCTAATTTATTTTATACACTTCATTAATCCAATCTTTATTCCCTCTCCCATTTCACACTGTAGTGTAGATGTAATGAATAAATAAATGAGACAAAATCTGTGGAATCTGTGATGTAAATCATACCAATTTTGGTCCTACTAGTATTACATGGTGTTCCCACTCAGATTATCCTGTGTGGAACTCCAGGATGCACATTTTCTCCTAAGATAAGTATTCCAAAAACATCTGCCCACGACCCTCACTTGAATCAGTGCAGTGTTCATTTTATGAACTCAGACCACACACCAAGATGTTGGAAATTTGGAAATTCCAACCTATTTTTGAACACATTTATTGGGATGTACTTGGAATGCCAGCACTGCCCCTGTCATTGTGTCTGTCTGTCAGGCATTTGCAGATACAGCTGGCTTTTATAGTGTCATGTTTGTATGTGACATGCACAATGGATTTTCAGTGTGAGGAAACGAGCTGGCTTTGCTCCAGTGATGGTCCAGAGAGTTATTATTCCGTATCGTTGCACTGCAAACGGTGCTGTCAGTGTTCAGTACAGGAGTTATTGTGAAGAGAGAGCATAGGTATAGCAAATCATGAGCCATTGATTAATGACTTAAGTGCTTTTAATATCACATGCACTATATGTGCATTTGCGTGTGTGTGTGTGTGTGTGTGTGTGTGTGTGTGTGTGTGTGTGTGTGTGTGCGCGTGTGTGTGTGTGCATGCATGCATGTATGTGTGTCTTTTGTCTTGTTTTATATGTGTAGTTTCTATTACTTGGGTCAGTCTGCTGTTAAACTGCTTTATAAAAGTTTAAATTAGATTTCAAAGGACACGCCAATCCTCCCATCTACTGTTTTACGGCCCCTTGAAACCAGATATGAGTCAGTCAGTGGGAAAAAGCAAATAAACTCTGCCAGTGGTCCAGACACTTCTATTCCTGTTTCATGTAAAATGAAAAACATAAAACTAGAAATTAAAACCACTTATGGGTTGTTAAATATATTCAATATATATTACCCATATGTAAGTATGGATAACAACTCCTCTCTGATGTTGAATTCAGATATAATATGCAAGTTAGATGAGTCATTGTCAAAAAATATGTAGGTTTTATGTCATATTGTGATTTGGGGTACATT
Organism: Thalassophryne amazonica; assembly: GCF_902500255.1. NCBI lineage: Eukaryota > Metazoa > Chordata > Actinopteri > Batrachoidiformes > Batrachoididae > Thalassophryne > Thalassophryne amazonica. The sequence goes on along the minus strand of NC_047107.1, from coordinate 62,991,876 downwards.
CTTGATCAGTTGAAAATATACTGTCCTTAAACACCCCCCTTGTGTACCCATCCCTTAGTTAGCTACTGTACAAAATTTGGTTCTTGCTTGTAATATATAATAATATATATTATGAAATCAGTGGTTTATTTTCTGGTAAGCTACAAAGACGAGAGAAAACACACTGACAGCCCAGTATCTTAGTGGTTAGCACTAGGTTCCTGGGATCACTTGCTGCCTGTTTGTTTTTTTGTTTTGTTTTGTTGTTTTTTTTTGTATGGAGTTGCATGTTCTCCCTGTGTCTGTCGGTTTTCTACCACAATCAAAAACATGCTTATTTAGGGTCTGTTCCTTTCTGTGCCCTGGACCAAGGCAGCGGCTCTACATTTGGAGTTGGTCCCCGGGGGCCAGACTGTGGCTGTTCAATGCTTCTATTGTTGGATTGTGTCTAACTGTAATTAAGATGGTTTAAATGTGGGGGACACATTTTATTGTATGTATGTTATGAACAATAACAATAAAAGGCTTTTCTTCTTCACTGTATGACTGGTGTGTAAACAAATCAATACATTATTTTCATGGATTTTCAGATTTTTCATTAGAGAAAAGTAATATAACATGTGGAACTCCAATAACTATTTTTAATAAGAACGCCCACAGCTTACATGTTTAGCATGAGTAGATCCTGGTGCCATGTGTCACAGCATCTACCACATTTTGGAAGTGTTTTGGGTGCAAGATAGGAACCACCCAGGCAGACAACTGGTTCTATGTGAAAATAACTACTAATCAGGTGAAACATGGTTGACCAGTTGGTTTTCATCAGCTACTGGGGTCCTCAACACCAAGGCACTTGTTGTTTCCGGCCAATGTTTAATTTTTTAGCAGTTAGTTACTTGTTGTATAGTGATTACCATTGCAGGACTTTGAGGATGTCTAATGTAAAACCTCATTGATAATTAAATGTAAAGAGTAGATTAAAATCAAATGTACACAATATGACCCATTTAAATCTTCTGTTTCACTTTGTCCAGCTGGTAACATTCCTTGCAATTCTGTATTTAAGGATCTGTTGGCATACTGCACAGTGGTAGAAACAATGGAACAAAGAAAGCATTGCAGCTACAGCCAGTTACTTATTGACATACATTTCCAGCATTTCAGTGAGTAATGTTTGCAGAGGCCCTTTGAGGTTAAAACATTTAGTCATTTTGGATTTATCCCTGTGCATTTATATTGACTCTCTCTTTGTTTTGTTTGAATGAAGAGAAATGAAGAGAAGCTTTAACACCTGCATGCACCATTTCTCATCCTCGGACATCAACATATTGATTTGTAGCAGAAGACAGAAACTTGAATACTGCAACAAATAAGTCACATAACACATAACCACAGATGGTGTTTGTTGCAGTGAATGAGAGTGTTTCAGCTGGATGCTGAAGTTCATATGTTCAAATTTCATCTGTCTCGACTTTTCAAGCTAAGGGCAAAGTGTTTCACAGTCAATTTTACTGGGTAATGTTTTTGCAGTCAAACTGCTCTAGTTTTATCGTTACTTTGGTCTGTTCAGCATCAGTTTCTTTTAGTATATCTGTTACGTCATGCAAGTGTGTTGAGGTCTGTGTTCAGATAGTTGTGGGAGGTCAACGATAAGCCATGAGGTGGCTCCATCTCTCTCTTTCTAACACACACACACACACACACACTGAGAAGTATTTGTGTTCTCATGTTGCCTGTGAGAGGAGATAAGGTCAGGCAGGTCAGCTTCCAGTTTTATTTTAATATCTAGATAGTCATTCTTCTTCAAATAGCAAAGGAATGCTGCACAAGTGAAATCAAAAGAAAGGTTCTACATGGGCTGCACACATCAATGTGACAGCATGTTCCAGCTGGATTGCACATAAATGCATATCTTATTGCAGTCTGTATGTTTGAACTGCGATAGGATCCTGTGTTTTGCTCAGTTGGGGTAATATTGCCATCGCAGCAGTGACATTCATGTCTCGGAATCTTTGACCTTTGAGATCAGGAGAGATGCCTGAGAAGAGCTTAAGGAGTCATGAGGTTGCTGGACAGAAGTGTTTGCAATGCTGATAGCTTTGCAGGAGAAAAAAGTTTTACATCTTTAGGGTCCTGGTGCTGCCAATCTCATTATATGGCTGTGAATCATGGAAGGCTGAGGTGACGATCGGCTGTCTTTTGTGCTCTGCCTCTTTGGAGGATCATTGGGTACCACTGGAATGATTTTGTGTCAAACAAGTGGTTATGTAGGTAGACTAAGATGAGGAGCATCACTTACATTGTGAGGAAGTGTCACTCTGGCGTGTCTTTCTATGCATGATGCAGCATGCAGGTGCCTGAGTGTTCAACTTCAGTGGATCGAAAAGGCTATGGGGATGCTCATATTTCACCTTTCTGTTCCAGTTGTCTGCTGGGGTGGTGCCGTTCAACACCCAAGGAAGTTCTGTGGCGTCATGGATGCTGTGATGCATGGCACCAGCACCTGCTCCTATACGTGACTTGATGTCATGTTGTTGATCTATGTGAATAAAATACACTTGTTGCATATCTAAGTGTAGGAGTGAGTTAATGTACTTTACAAAAACATGCACTGCAGTCAGAGGTGATTTTAGACTTCCAGTTTTAGGGGTGCTTAGCACATTTTTAAAATTTTTAAAATCTAGATGTCCAGAAATACAATTTCCCATGATTTCAGAGTGAAAACATTGCTTGTAAAAGCTGCATTCATTGTCAAAATGATTAAAAAAAAAAAAAAAAAAAAAAATGCATATTAGCAATGGATAACAGCCCATACATAAAATTCCTGCATTCTGGTGCAGTTTATATAACAATTTAATCTCCTAATGTGGTGAGGGCAAATACTAATTGCAACTTAGGAGCAGGTCTGAAATATTCAGAGGCTGAGTAAAGTATATTATCCTTGTTTTTCTATTAGTCTTATGAGCCTATAGTTATTGAAGATTTTTTTATTTCATCTTAACAGATTATTAGGTCATAGTACTTAGTACAGAACACTCACCGTGGTATCACTTTTCAATTACATTTAGACAGTTTTAGGCAGTACTTAGATTATGTTTTAGTTTTGGCTATTCATTTATTTATTCTACAAACTGATTGATGTCTCGGTTTTTCTGGCAGCACGCACATCCACATTCTAAGTCATAAAAATACAGTAGTTATGATCAGTGAGGTTTAGTGCTGTGTGCAGGAGGAACTGGTTTAGCACAGCTACAGCAGCACTCCACTATAAGGCTGGATGGAGAACACAGATGGTATACTGCACATAAATGGGTTCAGGATAAGAAATACAAGGTCTATTAGAAAAGTATCCGACCTTATTTTTTTCAAAAACCATATGGATTTGAATCACGTTTGATTGCGTCAGCCAAGCTTGAACCTTCGTGCGCATGCGTGAGTTTTTTCACGCCTGTCGGTTGCGTCATTCGCCTGTGAGCAGGCTTTGAGTGAGGAGTGGTCCACCCCTCTTGTCGTTTTTTTCATTGTTTAGGAATGGCTCAGAGACTGCCGCTTTGCTTGATCAAAATGTTTTCAGAAACTGTGAGGGACATCAAAGTGGACACCATTCGAGAAATTCAGATGGTTTTTGGTGAAAATTTTATGGGCTTCAAAGAGATTATGGAGTGTTACTGTTGCTTTAAGGATGGCCCAGAGCGGCTGGTGGTGCGCCGCGCTCCGAAGCCGCCATCGACAGGCTGAGCGACCATTTCATTTCTAAACGGAAGGCTGTATGGATCCGTGACCATCGTGTACAATTTCTCTGGTTATCACAAGAGCTGGACATCAACCATTTTCCGGCAGATTTCACTTTTAACAAGAGATTTTGTCATGGAAAGCCGAGCGAAGACTTCACGCGTGTCACGATGGATTTGCTACTGGAGCGAGACAAAACCACCTCCGTTTTGGTCTCACAGGACGGGTTTGAGATGGTGTTCAGACAGCTGTCGGTGGTTTTTCCATCGAGTGATTATCTGAGAAATTGTGGATGTGCCTGGACATGCCAGAACATGTCCCATGAGGCTTCATCACGGCGCTGCTGTGCGCCATGCAGCACCGCCGCGACGGGCGAAGCCTCCGCTCCTCTTTCCATGACAAAAACTCCTGTAATAGTGGAATGTGCCGTTCATTTCCAAACTGGATGCTGTGTTTTATTCGGGATGTCATCTGACTAGCACAGGAATTGTGAAAAGACGTGGACATCAGCACTTTTTCGGCACATTGAGACAGATGTGCGGAGGAATTCCGCGCAGTGCCGCATGGTGCAAAGCAACGCCGTGATGAAGCCTCACAGGACATGTTCTGGCATGTCCAGGCACATCCACAATTTCTCGGATAATCACTCGATGGAAAAACCACCCACAGCTGTCTCAACGCCATCTCAAAGCCGTCCTGTGAGACCAAAACGGACGTGGTTTTGTCTCGCTTCAGTAGCGAATCCATCGTGACGTGCGAAGCCTCCGCTCGGCTTTCCATGACAAAATCTCTTGTTAAAAGTGAAATCTGCCGGAAAATGGTTGATGTCCAGCTCTTGTGATAACCAGAGAAATTGCACACGATGGTCACGGATCCAGACAGCCATCCGTTTAGAAATGAAATGGTCGCTCAGCCTGTCGATGGCGGCTTCGGAGCGCGGCGCACCACCAGTTGCTCTGGGCCGTCCTTAAAGTGACAGTTACACGCCGTAATCTCTTTGAAGCCCATAAAATTTTCACCAAAAACCATCTGAATTTCTCGAATGGTGTCCACTTTGATGGCCCTCACAGTTTCTGAAAAAATTTTGATCAAGCAAAGCGGCAGTCTCTGAGCCATTCCTAAACAATGAAAAAAATGATGAGAGGGGTGGATCACTCCTCACTCAAAGCGTGCTCACAGGCGAATGACGCAACCGACAGGCGTGAAAAAACTCACGCATGCGCACAAAGGTTCAAGCTTGGCTGACGCAATCACACGATTCAATCCATATGGTTTTTGAAAAAATAATAAGGTCGGATACTTTTCTAATAGACCTCGTATATGAATATGAATTATTTATTGAATTAACAGCAAAGAATAGAAAGGACAGACAAGATCTAATGACGTCCTTAAAAGTAAGAAAAATAAAAATGTGTGACTTAAAAGTCAGAATTCATACCAAAACACCAGTAACACAAGTAAGACACCTCCACAGTCTGATACACATATTCAATTTACCCTTAGCTTCACTTTCCATCCTTTGCTATTCTCAGTGTCCATATCTACTATCACATAAGGGCTACAGAGTGCACAAACCTCACCTGAAGCTTTTTTTGCTTTTGAAAAAAATGCTCTGATATCCATCTCTGCACTGCAGGCTTGGTTTGCCACTTACTGCCAACAAATAAAAATACAAAATGAGTTTTATGATTTATGCCTTTTTTGCAGGAATTTAAATTATTCACTTATTATCATGCTGTGCATTAAACTTTGTGGTAAAGTTTACTGTCTTAATTCTGAAATGCTTAGTTAAGGACCATAACTAAGCATTTAAGGTCAGATCTGTCCATGGTATTTGATGTAGGAGAGTGATTTGTTAATGGAAGCGACACAGATTGAAGGGCCAGGACCATTTAGTAGCTGACAAGAGGATTTAGTTGAAAAAAAAAAGACAACACTGTATCAATCTTACATTTGACCATGCACAGCGCACACTAATTTGTAGAGCAATATACTGTGTTTTGCGATAGGCAAAATAAGCACTTTTCAGAAAGTTGTACTTGCTCTTCACATTCAGAGACATAAACTGTGAATAAATACCTCGCAAATGTGACAGTCGCCTGGCAATCACTTGACAACACGGCTGGGCGAGGTTACCACCAGCGCTCACAGGACCGTGCCTCTGCTAAGTTAGCGCCACCCGCAGCAGCACCACGCGACACAAACACATGCCAGAGCAGAGAGAGAGATGAATGTAGGCGCGCTTCGTGGATTGAACCATTTGCCCAAGAAGGGGAGATGATCAAATTACTGTGTTTTTGTAATACATATTTTGGCATAATGCTTGAAAAAGGTTGTTTAAAAAAATAGTAGTATAGAAGCATATATATACAGGGTTCTAGCTAGGATAAAATTTTAGCGTAGTGGTAATGTCGAGGGAGTGAAGCGACCGGGGGGGGGGGGGGGGTTACTGCGGAAGGGGGGAAGCTTTTGAAAATTCAAGGTAAAAATTGGCCATTCTAGGGGTACCCAAAGGGGAAAAGCCAGGTACGACAGCCCAAGTCCCTTCATCATGTCCAGAAGGCTGGGGAAGTTTGTTGAGTGGGCAATCTCATGAAAGACGTGCGTACGGGTCCGCGTGTCGGGACGCAGCCGGCGCGGTGCAGCGGCACAGGACAAACACCTCCGTGTTGATAACCAATTGTAAAATCTAGGTGCTTTTGATGGCTTTCAGTGGAGTGAGTATATGAGAAATTGTTTAACAGCTGGACATGTTCCAACTTGTCCTTAAGGCTTCCAACAGAGGTGTTTTTCCTGTGGCTGAGCATCGCGCCGGCTGCGAGCCGATGCTGCAATCCGCCCGCACGTCTTTCATTAAAAAAATCTCCTTTAACAGTGGAATATCCAGATAAAATACTGAAACCGACTTCTTCTGAAACTTCTCTGTTCTCTCACGACATCCTGGGTCAATAGAGCCTGAAATGTGGAGGTTTTCAGTTTGAAACAGGCTGACGATGGCGCCTGAGAGCGCTGCGTGACGTCCCGCACCGTGGGAAGTCCTTAAAGCGACAGTATCACCTCAAAATCTCTCATCAGCCGTTAAAATTTTCACCGAAAACCAGCTTAATTTTTCGAACCGTGTCCACTTCGATGTGCCTCACAGGTTTAGAAAAAATTTTAATCAAACAAAGCGCCAGTCTCTCAGCAACTTCTCAGACAAAGGAATTCTGACGAGGGGCTGGACAACTCCTCCCACAAGGACTGCTCACAGGCGAACGATGTCACCGACAGGCGTGGAAAAACCCACGCATGCGCACGAGGGTTCAAGCATGTCTGATGTAAAAACATATGAATGAAATCCATATAGTTTTTGAAAAAAATAAAAAAGACCTATACTTTATTGACAGCCCTCGTACATACATACACACACACACACACACACATATATATTTAGGGGTGCTTAAAATATATTTAGGGGTGCTTGAGCACCCCTAAAATAGGCTAACTCCGCCCCGACTGCAGTTCTGCATTAATACAAAAAAGACTCATTGAATGAACTCAGTTCAATTATGTACAGGATTTCCAACTCAAATAATGCACATACATGCAAGATAATTTAATTTATCTTGGGACTACATATATTAATTAGATGGAAATCCAATCCAATGAGTCCAATGCAGACTGCCCACTCATTCTGCTGACACAAAGCGCATCAAATGAAGCAGAGGAAATGTGCATTTGCTGAGTGAATTGAGTTTAGTTTACCCAATACTGAACAATCACAAAACACCTTTATTGTGCTGACTCAGAGAGAATTTGAGCAGATCAAGACATCCTTAGATATAATCATAATGTCAGACCCTGTACATATGGTTTAGCACTTGTCCAAACTGATAACTGATGCAAATCATTAACTTGTCCCCAGAGAATTTCTGCTTCCGTGGGACAAGCAGACGTCCGTTAATGGCATAGCCCTGAAAACCACCTGTACTGATTTCAGGAAAAAAAAAAATTGAGTGTATGTAAACGTATGACCAAAACCGTATGCATGTGTGTGTGTGGTATGTATCGAGATGCATTATGGCTACATGATGAATAAAGACTGAAGACAGCTGCACAGCTGAGACAGTCTGTCTACTTCAGTTGAGGGAAAGACTAAAAAAGAAAACCTCTAATGAAAACAACCTCTTTTCCTTGTTTCCTAATATGGCACAAAGAGAAGGATGGCAAGTCTTGATAACACCTTCCACCGGACGATGACTGCATACATTTTAGAAGGACTTACTTTAATTCTATGTCTGACAGTTTCAGGATAAGAAAAAGAGGCAAATTCCATGAGCAAAAAGAAAAATATGGAAAAAGAGATAATTTAGAAAAAAAATGAAAGAACAAAATGGGTAGAGTAAGACTGATAAAGAGAAACCTGGGAAGGTCAAGACATAAGCAGTTTTATTAGTTATGGTTGAAAAAACACGAGAGTGATTTTTGGAATTCATAATCCTGGGACATCATTTTTTTTAAATTTCTGTAAATAAATTGCAAAACCTGCAGTTTTTAATTTACAGAGACAGAGGACATGAGGGCCATTCTTTTGGAGTAATATATCTGGAATATAGATCCCACCCCAACATTCATTTCATTATCATTCCCATCAACACTAAATGCAAAAATCACCCAAAAAATGAAACTAGAGGTAATACCAAATGTACGGCAAACTAATACTACGCAGGCCTACCTTGGAACATGAATAAGTGAGATAAAATTAAAGCATACAAGTTCAGACATCAGCCAGGTTAACGAGGGCTGTGTCAGGCTTTGGCGATCCAGGACTATCTGATGGAAAACAGGCTGGTTAAGCCAGCCCCATCTCATGCCAAGTTCAAGATGGCGTCACAAAAAGTGATTTCATGTATTAGTTTGCAATACCCTCACAAAACTGAGTATACAACCATGATGGTGTCACAGAAATATTTCAGAATGTATCACAAAATCTGGGGCTGGGGGTGGCTTTGGGGTTATGGTTACGATTGAAATTAATGATCGAAGGTTGACCGCGTGATGCATTTCAAGACTGGCCTGGGTTAAACAAGATGACATGAAATTGATGGAGTTTTACTATATCAGCATACCCAGAATGAGGGACAACATGATCTGATGATACCCGGTTATTCCAAGTAAGGGTGATGAGGGGCTGGCTAGAGCCTATCCCAGCAGTCACTGGGTGAGAGGTGGGGTACACCTTGGACGGGCCGCCAGTCTATTGCAGGGCCGGCATATAAAGAGACACATTCACACTACCACTCACACCTGCAGTCAATTCAGTTTCCAGTTTACCCACGTATCTTTGCAAGTAGGAGGAAGCCAGAGGACTGGGAGTGAATCCACACAAACATTTTATGACATTCATGTGACATCAATAATTTGAGAAGCCAGACCTGTTTTTAAACCAAATGTTGCTGAATTAAATGAAGACTCTATTATCCAAACAGTATCATATTACATTAAACAGATGTATCAGTGATGTTTTGGTCAGTGGTCCTGTGTTGTTTATACATCTCTGCTTCTCTGACATAGATCCTTTTGGAAATTTGTCAGTGAGGAAGCTAAATATATATTTTTTTTAATCAGCAGCGAATAAGCCTGCAGGACACTGGGCTCATCTGTTTTTACCATTTCCCACTTGGGCAAAACAGCTCTGCAAGTCGGGTCAGACATACATGTGCCAGTAGCCTGGCTCCAACCACCATCGGAGCGGTCACTCTGGTCAAACAAACTGGATTTTGCTTGCATCCAGACAATAACACTTGTCAATGAGAATGAGACAAATATATCAGGGTGCATCGTGGAAACTGCATTTGTTTCTGTGTGTTGCACATCATGTCCTGTATGGACATGGACCTGTTGCCACAGACATGGACATTTTTTTTTTCCTCTTTGGCAAAAAGCACCATGGCTCAGTGCCATTAATAGCTTCTGCAGGAATGATGGCAAAAAAGAAGATGAAGTCTTATTAATTCATGCCACATATATACAGGCGTTACACACTAATGTTGCCATATATTGTGCACGTGTACACATCAGCATGAACATGAAATGCTGTTAACAGAGCTATTCCCACAGCCGTTGCAGAAACCAATGCACTCATATATGCCACTACAACAGTAATCCTGGAAATGCTTAGTTAAAATATCAAAGTCATAAATCATGGACCATGACCCTCATGGAGAAGGCTGGAAGCTAAGATATGGGATGAACACAAACACAAAAAGTAGCTAACAGAACTACAAAGGGGAGTGATGAACACTAAGTTCTGGCTCAAAAAGAAGTTCAACAAGTTGCCCATTAGTAAGGCCTGGAAAGTGTCAAACAAAGCCGTCAGCTCCAGGAACAAGGCTGAAGAGATACAACAGGGAGGCAGAGACCAAGAGGATAAATGGCCTCTTTTTCACTGAACCATCTGGAGTTTACTCACAGCTGCAAGAAAACAATGGACCAAGAACAGAGCCACCCAGTGTTGAGATCCCACAATACTGGAAGGACGTACCTAAGAAGAAGGCATCTCATCGCATTGATGTCCAGTGGCTGATGGATCTGAAAGCAGATCACAACAGCCTCCCAGAACAGGAACCAGTCATTGTCACAAAGCCAGATGTCTAACTCTGCATCTCAGGCATGACAAAATTTGGGCAATTCCACAACCTGATGTAATCCATGCCTTCTGGCTGAATATTGGGGTGTTTAAGTCAGTACTTATAAGTAACTTTTTTGCCAGTTACAATTAGCAGACAGTCTTAGATCATGTAACTTACTGATTGTGTTTCTAATGCCCCTAATCAGCTCAATTCTTCATGAAACCACAAGTTAATGCCCACTAAATCCATGACTCCTTTCATCATGCTCATGCCATCACAGACAGAAAGACATTAGTTTCAGCTGTGCACTTTTGATATTTCTGAATAAAACCAGAGGCCAAGGCCTGAAATCATGACAAATGATTCCAAACATCCATTGGCAAAGAATATACATCCAGATCTGATGTCATGTTGCATGATAGCATGTGAGATTTTTAAGTTGACTGGCTGGCGCACATGTTGCTCAGTGGTACAGCACACATTTGAAAGAGTACTGAAAACACAAAACCATTTTGGCTACTTTGAGTGTCATAAATCATGCAGTTGATAGAAATTTTTACTGTTCACTTTACACCACTGTTTTAATTTTATGGTTGAGAATACAACCTGCATCATGTGTCCATCTTTGTGTGATGTAATATAAATGTCATGAACACACACAACTAGCACATTCAAAATACTGACATGTAACTGACAGTTCTATTGGTCATTAGTCAGGTTTGTGTCATCATATAGCAAGCTTATGGGTCAAAATTGCTACACTAGTACATTTGTGGTAACATTTGTGGAGTCTTTCGCAATTCTCAAGTCAGCTGATCATTGTTTTAAGATTTTTTTTTTTTTTAATTCTTTGCACCAAAAGATGGCCAAACTCATTCAATGTGGGGACTTTAATCATGGAACCTGTGTTGTATCATCACAAACCCAAAGGCAGGGAATAGATAAAGTATCTGTTCTTAAAGAATAAGTTAACTTTTTTGCAACAGCAGTCATATGAAAACCTTGTTGCCACTCGAGCCCCTGAGTGTTCTACTCATCTTTGATAACTTGTTGTGTGGGCCGCTGAAGAGGAGGTACTGCTGGCCCGCCACCACCAGAGGGCGCCCTGTCTGGAGTGCGGGCTCCAGGCACCAGAGGGCGCTGCCGCCTCACAGGAGCAGCCGGGGTGACAGCTGTCACTTATCACCTACAACAGCTGTCACCAATCATCTGATCTGCAGTGGTATATCAGCAGGACGACATCTCCACCTCTTTGCCGAGATATCGCTCTACCTAGAAGGTAATGTACTCAGCTGACTGTGTTTTTGACAGTAACCCTTTATTACTTTTGTGTGTTGAATAGCAGACATTCTTCCAACGAGAGGTGGAGGTGGTTTTCTCTCCATACGGATTGCTGGGTGCGAACGCACCCACATTTAACTGTTTTTGTTCCTCGCCAGCAGTACCAGATCCGACACGCGGAGGCAGTGGCCACCTGGGAGTTCGGGACTTGGCGGCTCCAGTATTCCCAGGGTTCGGTGGCGGAGGAAATCGTGTGGTTCCGGTTCTGCTTTGGACAGACGTCTCTTATCTTCGAGCCTGCCCACGTGACACATTCTTGTGAATTGACTTCTTTGTCTATTGTTGTGATCCGTTGTGTTTGTTGTGCCTATTCACAACAGTAAAGTGTTGTTATTTGACTTCCTCCATTGTCCGTTCATTTGCGCCCCCTGTTGTGGGTCCGTGTTCCTACACTTTCACAACAGGATATCTCGGCCAACGTCATGGACCCCGAGGGGCGTCAACCGGCTGTTGAACGGCCAATGGAAGAGCAGGGCGCATAGGCGTCTGCAGGAGGAATGATCGGTGAGTTGCAGCGAATCCTCACCGCTTTTACGGCTCGGTTGGATCTAATGACCGAGCAGAACGTCCTCCTTAACCGCAGGGCGGAGGCTCTCGCCGCGCAGGTGGAAGCGCGCCCTCAGGGCGCTGCTGCGGCTCCCCCTCCTGTCGATCCTGTGCGCAACAGTGACGTTCCACAGGTCGTTCAACGACCCCTCCCACCTTCCCCTGAAGCATACATAAGCCCTCCAGAGCCGTACAGGGGTTGTGTGGAGACATGCGCGGACTTTCTTATGCAGTGTTCACTCGTCTTCGCACAACGTCCCGTCATGTACGCGACTGATGCTAGTAAGATAGCTTATGTAATTAATCTGCTTCGCGGCGAGGCACGCGCTTGGGCTACAGCGCTCTGGGAGCAAAATTCATGGCTCCTTCTGACATATGATGGGTTTGTGAGGGAGTTCAGAACAGTGTTCGATCACCCAAATAGAGGAGAGACCGCTTCAGCCGTGCTGCTGTCAATGAGACAGGGGCGCCGGAGCGCAGCTGCTTATGCAGTCGACTTCCGCATCGCGGCTGCGAGGTCCGGCTGGAATAGCACTGCCCTCCGTGCCGCCTTCGTAAACGGACTGTCGTTGGTACTGAAGGAGCACCTGGTGGCCAAGGACGAACCGCGGGATTGACGGGCTTATTGATCTCGTTATACGATTAGACAATCGGTTAGAAGAACGCCGTCGGGAACGCGACGAAGGGCGTGGCCGGGCACGCGCCGTCCCTCTCCCTTCCGGTTCCCACCGAGTTCCGCCCTCCCCACGCTCCACGGCCTCTACGCTCCGTGTGGTTACAGCTCCCCCTGCTGATGAAGCTATGGACACGAGCAGGGCCACATTTAGGCCACCAGATAGACAGAGGAGGCTGGTCCGCGGAGCGTGCTTTGTTTGTGGCTCAATAGAGCACCAAGTGAGGGACTGCCCCGAGCGGTTAAACACCAACGCCCGCCCCTAGAAACTGGGTTAGGGGTGGGCCAAAACATTCACGTGGGACATACCCATATTGCCACACAACTCCCAGTGACAATCCTTTATGAGGATTTAACCCTGAAGGCCCCAGCACTGGTGGACACGGGCTCTGAAGGGAATTTGCTAGACAGCAAATGGGCCAGGGAGGCAGGGCTCCCTCTGGGGGCACTTACCTCGCCTGTGCAGGTGCGGGCACTAGATGGCTCCCTACTCCCTCTAATCACACATAAGACACCACCAGTAACTCTGGTGGTGTCAGGAAACCACCGGGAGGAGATCGAGTTTTTTGTGACTCCTGCCACCTCCCGTGTGATTCTCGGGTTCCCTTGGATGTTAAAACACAATCCCCGGATCGATTGGCCGTCCGGGGTAGTGGTTCAGTGGAGCGAGACCTGCCATCGGGTATGTTTAGGTTCCTCGGTTCCTCCCGGTTCCCAGGCTAAGGAGGAGGTCAGAGTCCCGCCCAATCTTGGGACGGTGCCGGTGGAGTACCATGACCTTGTGGATGTGTTCAGTAAGGATCTGGCGCTCACCCTTCCCCCCCACTGTCCGTACGATTGTGCCATTGATTTGGTTCCAGGCGTTGAGTTCCTGTCCAGCAGGCTGTACAACCTCTCACGACCTGAGCGCGAATCAATGGAGACCTACATCCGGGACTCTTTAGCCGCCGGGTTGATCCGGAATTCCACCTCCCCGATGGGTGCAGGTTTCTTTTTTGTGGGTAAAAAAGACGGCGGACTTCGTCCATGCATTGATTATAGGGGGCTGAACGAAATCACGGTTCGTAATCGATACCCGTTGCCCTTGTTGGATTCAGTGTTCACGCCCCTGCATGGAGCCCAGATATTCACTAAGCTAGATCTTAGAAATGCGTATCACCTGGTTCGGATCCGGAAGGGAGACGAGTGGAAGACGGCATTTAACACCCCCTTAGGTCACTTTGAGTACCTCGTCATGCCGTTCGGCCTCACAAACGCCCCCGCGACGTTCCAAGCATTAGTTAATGATGTCTTGCGGGATTTCCTGCACCGATTCGTCTTCGTATATCTAGACGATATACTCATCTTTTCTCCGGATCCTGAGACTCATGTCCGGCATGTATGTCAGGTCCTGCAGCGGTTGTTGGAGAACCGGCTGTTTGTGAAGGGCGAGAAATGTGAGTTTCACCGCACCTCTTTGTCCTTCTTGGGGTTTATCATCTCCCCCAACTCCGTCGCTCCTGATCCGGCCAAGGTTGCGGCGGTGAGAGACTGGCCCCAACCCACCAGCCGTAGGAAGCTGCAACAGTTCCTCGGCTTTGCAAATTTCTACAGGAGGTTCATTAAGGGCTACAGTCAGGTAGTTAGCCCCCTGACAGCCCTGACCTCCCCAAAAGTCCCCTTCACCTGTTCGGATCGGTGCGATGCCGCGTTCAAGGAGTTGAAACGGCGCTTCTCGTCTGCACCTGTTCTGGTGCAGCCCGATCCTAGTCGCCAGTTTGTGGTTGAAGTGGATGCCTCGGACTCAGGGATAGGAGCCGTGCTATCTCAGAGCGGAAAGGCCGATAAGGTCCTTCACCCGTGTGCCTATTTTTCCCGCAGGTTGACCCCGGCCGAACGGAACTATGACGTCGGCAATCGAGAACTCCTTGCGGTGAAAGAGGCTCTTGAAGAGTGGAGACATCTGTTGGAGGGAACGTCCGTGCCATTCACGGTTTTCACTGACCACCGGAACCTGGAGTATATCAGGACCGCCAAGCGGCTGAACCCCAGGCAAGCCCGCTGGTCACTGTTCTTCGGCCGTTTTGACTTCCGGATCACCTACCGTCCCGGGACCAAAAACCAGAGATCGGATGCCTTGTCCCGGGTGCATGAAGACGAAGTCAAAACAGAGTTGTCGGATCCACCGGAACCCATCATCCCAGAGTCCGCTATCGTAGCCACCCTCACCTGGGACGTAGAGAAAACCGTCCGGGAGGCCCTGGCACGGAGCCCGGATCCCGGAACTGGGCCGAAGAACAGACTTTATGTCCCACCAGAGGCCAGGGCTGCAGTCCTGGACTTCTGTCACGTCTCCAAGTTCTCCTGTCATCCAGGGGTGCGTAGGACCGTGGCAGTTGTCCGGCAGCGCTTCTGGTGGGCGTCCCTGGAGGCCGACGTCCGGGATTATATCCAGGCCTGCACCACCTGCGCCAGGGGCAAGGCTGACCACTGCAGGGCATCGGGACTACTCCAGCCGCTGCCTGTGCCTCATCGCCCCTGGTCCCACATCGGCCTGGATTTTGTCACAGGCCTCCCGCCGTCCCAGGGCAACACCACCATCCTCACGATAGTGGACCGATTCTCCAAGGCGGCCCACTTCGTGGCCCTCCCGAAGCTCCCGACTGCCCAGGAGACAGCAGACCTCCTGGTCCACCACGTCGTCCGGCTGCATGGGATTCCAACAGACATCGTCTCTGATCGCGGTCCCCAGTTCTCCTCGCAAGTCTGGAGGAGCTTCTGCCGGGAACTGGGGGCCACGGTGAGTCTCTCATCCGGATATCATCCCCAAACCAATGGGCAAGCAGAACGGGTAAATCAGGAGGTGGAACAGGCCTTGCGCTGCGTGACGGCCGCGCACCCGGCGGCCTGGAGTACCCATTTGGCCTGGATCGAGTATGCCCATAACAGCCAGGTGTCTTCAGCCACCGGCCTCTCCCCTTTTGAGGTGTGTCTGGGGTATCAGCCCCTGTTGTTTCCGGTGGTTGAGGGAGAGGTCGGTGTGCCCTCGGTCCTGGCCCACCTGCGGAAGTGCCGTCGGGTGTGGCGCCCCGCCCGTTCTGCTCTGCTAAAGGCCCGGACGAGGGCAAAAGCCCATGCAGACCGTCGGCGGACCCCGGCCCCTGCGTATCGGCCAGGGCAGGAGGTGTGGTTGTCCACGAAGGACATTCCCCTGAAAGTGGACTCCCCCAAACTACAGGACCGTTACATCGGCCGCTTCAAAATCCTTAAGGTCATCAATCCAGCCGCAGTGAGGCTTCAGCTTCCGGCCTCACTGCGGATCCATCCTGTTTTCCATGTGTCCTGAATAAAACCGCATCACACCTCACCCCTCTGTGCTCCGGGTCCGGCACCGCCTCCTGCCCGGATCATCGATGGCGAGCCGGCTTGGACTGTGCGCCGGCTCTTGGATGTCCGTAGGATGGGCCGGGGCTTCCAGTATTTGGTGGACTGGGAGGGGTACGGACCCGAAGAACGCTCCTGGGTGAAGAGGAGCTTCATCCTGGACCCGGCCCTCCTGGCCGATCTCTACCGCCGCCAGGAGGCGCCCGTTGAGGGGGAGGTCCTGTTGTGTGGGTCGCTGAAGAGGAGGTACTGCTGGCCCACCACCACCAGAGGGCGCCCTGTCTGGAGTGCGGGCTCCAGGCACCAGAGGGCGCTGCCGCCTCACAGGAGCAGCCGGGGTGACAGCTGTCACTTATCACCTACAACAGCTGTCACCAATCATCTGATCTGCAGTGGTATATCAGCAGGACGACATCTCCACCTCTTTGCCGAGATATCGCTCTACCTAGAAGGTAATGTACTCAGCTGACTGTGTTTTTGACAGTAACCCTTTATTACTTTTGTGTGTTGAATAGCAGACATTCTTCCAACGAGAGGTGGAGGTGGTTTTCTCTCCATACGGATTGCTGGGTGCGAACGCACCCACATTTAACTGTTTTTGTTCCTCGCCAGCAGTACCAGATCCGACACGCGGAGGCAGTGGCCACCTGGGAGTTCGGGACTTGGCGGCTCCAGTATTCCCAGGGTTCGGTGGCGGAGGAAATCGTGTGGTTCCGGTTCTGCTTTGGACAGACGTCTCTTATCTTCGAGCCTGCCCACGTGACACATTCTTGTGAATTGACTTCTTTGTCTATTGTTGTGATCCGTTGTGTTTGTTGTTCCTATTCACAACAGTAAAGTGTTGTTATTTGACTTCCTCCATTGTCCGTTCATTTGCGCCCCCTGTTGTGGGTCCGTGTTCCTACATTTTCACAACATAACTGCTTTGTTTGCAACATTTTTTAATATGAGTTGAGGAAGGTGGTGCATGAGAGTCAAAATGTCAACCAACAAATCTACCATTCCTTCTAAATAGCAACAAAATAACACCAGTAACCTACTTTTCCAATCACTGGTATGTTACTGGCACAAAACATCTGTAGAAATATGGTCAGCTTTGCATATTTTTATATACACATGTGGTAGAGGGTGTGGGGGGTATTATTTCCAGTCCCATGGAACTGTTGATGTGTGATCATAATAACTCTAAGCATTTTGATCTGATTTGGATCAAACTTTGTGGCATTTTGAGGGTTAGCCAAGGACAAACTGTTCTGATTTTGAGACAAATTAAACCGGGCCAAAATGCACTCCATTTAAGAAGTCATCTAATCTGGCTACGCTGGGTTGAAAGGTATTTAATGTTTGTTATGAATGGCTGAGAAATAGTTATGAAATCACTTATAGAATGATCACAGAATTTGGCAATGTAAAATCCTTTGCAGGGATACAAAGACCCAAGTGTTCACAGTCTTTATGCTTTCTGTTATACTGTATGGTTGTGAGACCTGAATTCTAACCCATGAGAAAGACAACAACTGGATGTCATTGGCATTACGTCTCTCTGGAAAATCCTGACGTCACACTGGAATGGCTGGGTGCCATCGGAACACTTACTTTAGGAGACAGATTAGACATATTCCTTGCATTGTAAGGAACTGTCAGCTATGACACTACAGCCATATGGTGCATTTTCCTGACCATGAGCCAACACACAGCTGCCTCCTTGCTCAGAACCCTAACAACTGAAAAGAGGCCAAAGGGATATTGACAAAACATCATGGGAAGTGATGGTTAAGAGGTGAAAGTGGTGGGCTTGTGGCCACAGGATCCTTTGTTCAAATCCCCACCAGGCTGAGAAAAGGCACGAAGGTACCTTAATTGAGAACCTCGGCAGCACCCTGACATCAAGGTGTGAATGGGTAAATGGCATGTCATTGTAAAATGCTTTGAGCATCTATGCTTGGAACACCCTGTTGTGTGTTAGCAACAGTGCAACACCTTTTTGAACATGCAATATTACATAAGTGCAACATTAATGTAAGCACAACACAGTGTAAATGCAACAAAAATGCACCAGTTGCTGAAGAAAAAAATACCCCACTTTCTGTTGCATGTGGGGTTGTTTAGTCTGTTTAGCAGCGCAAACACAAAAGCTTGTGTTGTTATAATAAGCACTGGGATGGGGGGAGAGGGACATTTTTAACTCTTAAAAAAGCTGATGGAAGCAAAACTGCATTCGATGCTAACAAGGAAGCCGATGTCACCAACCGAATAGTCTCCCCCTAAAAATCGGTCCCCCCGCCTTCACTGCGCATGTGTCATTTTGCAGCATCAGCAGCAATTTGCCAACATCATTTATCTCAGCGACAGATATCTGAAGCTTTTGTACAACAATCATTTCCCCATGAATTCAGCATTATTTCATAATAAAATAATGGAAGTTCAAAATAAAGATGCATTAGTGGAAACCGCGTCTATTGGATGCCACACCAAGCAGCTGATGGACAAACAATTGCCAGCACAAAGGTCCAAACAGCAACAGGACTTTGTGAAGTTCTGACCAGTTACAAACACTGAAAAGTGGTTTGATGTTAGACAGAAATAGAGATGATAGAGATAGTCAGTGTGGACCAATTCTGTACAGCATTTGTACGAGCCAGAATAAACTACAGAAGGGTGGACAGGATACCACAAAATCTACTGTTGGTTTCAATTTTCCAAAACATGCGTAAAGCTGACTTGCTCAGTCAGGATTGCCTCATTTGTCTTCGGTGCACCAGCCTCAAATGCCTTTGTAAATAGGATTTTCTCTCTGATGAACATTAAATCAGCAGACCACGAAACAGACACAACAAAGGGCTGATCAAAAATGAACTTCAGAAATCTATGAACTGTGATTTGTTGTTTAAGAAATTCACTGGCTATGCAAAAGCACAGTGACTTCTTGAATTAGTCAGTGGCAGGAAATATATTTGGAAAAATGACTGGACTTGATGAGTCATGACCCTTATTATGATCTTGCATTGGAATTTTTTACCTCCACCAACAAAGTGGGAGGAAGTTATGTCATCATCCCTGTTTGTTTGTTTGTGAACCACCTGGAGCCCACAATTTTTCATATATCGTTATGAAATTTGTACTGAAGATTCATATCCTGATAGACAAGAACTGATTCAATTTTCAAGGTCATAGATCATATGGCAAAGTCACTCACTGTCCCCTGACAAAGTTTGATCCGGATTGTGGATTTTGTGGACATTTGAGTTTAATATTGAAAAGCACATTTGATGTACATTTTGCATTATTCTCAAACAAAAGTGCCTCAATCACTCTCATTTGTGACAATGAGGTGCAAACTGGCACTCTCAATGAATAGACTAAGTTTGACCCACATCTGATCCGTATGGTGGATTTAGCAGATATTTGATTGTTTTTAACATTGAAAAGCCCCTTTGAGCTCTATTTTGTATTCTATTTTAGCTTATGAAAAGCCACTTCTAACAAGATTTTAGCCTTGAAAATTTTTTCCAATGCAAAATCTGTGGAATTGGAAACTAGTGTTGGCGGAGGCTTGCGCTCTGAGTGCAGTGCTCTAGTTTCGGGCTCATCGGGGCATGATACATAAACAGACATGTAATAAGATATTCATCACATATTACAACAAAAATAAAGAACAAGAACCATATAATTATCACCAACCCCATTTGTCAAGTTCCACCGGAGAAAGAACAAGGAGCCCTCTCTTCTCCTTCTTGGTTCCAGTCAGCCATTCGGTGAACAAGTACACATCACTCTCCATTGTCCTAGTGGTGTTCTTGTTCTTATGTCTCTCTATTAAGTCAAGAGTGTTCTCTTCACTAACTTCTTGGTGTCTCACAACTTCAGAATGAGACTCAAGTTGTAGAATTCTCCCTGCTAGGGAGGCTAAAACTCTCTCACCTTGATCAGACATCTTGGTTGAATGAAATGATCTGGATCCTGTATCAGGATTCTGCACTTGTCACCAGGGTAACACAAAATGGGGGCGTGTCATTGGTGGGGTTGAGAAATGGGGGCTCCTGATTAGAAGAAACGCGGGGCGATACAAAGCCTGGTATTTTCAATGTCTTCTTTTGTATGGCCCTGTTTTAAGATTTGCATCGCCCTGATTTTATTGCCACAGTTTCCAGGGCAGTAAAACTGATAGGACAAGTGTCTGATTGATCAGCCCTATTTTTTCTTGTGTCTCATGAGGGCTGGTTTATGAGTATAGGCCAGATTTTTGTTGTATTATGTGATATATATATATATATATTTCTTTTCCAGTTGAATAAGAATACTGTACCCAATGCACACATCATCACATTATACCCACATGACCGTGGCACCGTGCACCAGAGAGTTGGTGGTGTGCCACTGGCATAGCAGTTATTGTCCATTCTTTGGTAGTAAGAGGATTGGCAACTTTGAGGATATGGCATATATGCTTCCAACCATAAAACCTGAGTGTCACAAAAAATCTTCAAACTATTGCACTATACTTTTTTGATTGACAGATTTGCAAATGAAATCCAAATCTGATTATCTGCTGAGGTTATAACATAGTTCAAGTATGCGAAGGTCTTTCTGAAGCTCCACTGACAGTGACACAGCTGACTGAGTCTCAAGAAAATGAATCTGGTTTGTGTCACAAGTACTGCCAAAACCACGTCAACTCCCAGTAACATAAGTAGCATCTTAATAAAGCAGTGGGTTGCTGTTCTTGTACCTTCACCCAGAGAAACAAACAAAAACTGAATCAGATTTGATTCTCTTTTACAGCCACATTCAACCAAGTGTCTTTTTTGTTTTCCTCCCACTTAGCTTTTGACCCTAACACATTTCCATGCCAGTACTTAGTTATAGCGGCAGTGTAATCAATCTACAGTACACAGGCATGATGGTGACATAGTTGAAACACCAACCTGATACTCCTCTTCTCTTGCGCATCGCATGAACCACCTTTTGCAGCCTTGCACAAATGAGATGATCACCTCACTCAGATCAGGTCGGGTTTGATTAAATGCTGGTGTTGTGTTCAACTGTTCAGAGTATGTCCAGCAAAACCCACAGCTACTCTCAAACACGTCAGAGTGCTTTGACTTCGAACTGTTGGTTGTGTAGGTCTACAGACATATCCTGCCTCCTTCGCGAGAATTCACAGGCCATAATCACATGGCAATGCCTTAAATCCTTCATAACCCAAAGCGTTTGATTGTTAAAGCCTTTTCTGGGCAGTGCACAGCCTGGGACAAAGAAGTACCTCAATGGTTGTTTGTGGCATAAAACCACCTGGTTTTTAGAATTCATCATAGTACAGAAACAGCATTAGTGAAGGTTACAAATGATCTTCTTATGGCTTCGGACAGTGGACTTATCTCTGTGCTTGTTCTGTTGGACCTCAGTGCTGCTTTTGATACTGTTGACCATAAAATTTTATTACAGAGATTAGAGCATGTCATAGGTATTAAAGGCATTGCGCTGCGGTGGTTTGAATCATATTTGTCTAATAGATTACAGTTTGTTCATGTAAATGGGGAATCTTCTTCACAGACTAAAGTTAATTATGGAGTTCCACAAGGTTCTGTGCTAGGACCAATTTTATTCACTTTATACATGCTTCCCTTGGGCAGTATTATTAGACGGTATTGCTTAAATTTTCATTGTTACGCAGATGATACCCAGCTTTATCTATCCATGAAGCCAGAGGATACGCACCAATTAGCTAAACTGCAGGATTGTCTTACAGACATAAAGACATGGATGACCTCTAATTTCCTGCTTTTAAACTCAGATAAAACTGAAGTTATTGTACTTGGCCCCACAAATCTTAGAAGCATGGTGTCTAACCAGATCGTTACTCTGGATGGCATTTCCCTGATCTCTAGTAATACTGTGAGAAATCTTGGAGTTATTTTTGATCAGGATATGTCATTCAAAGCGCATATTAAACAAATATGTAGGACTGCCTTTTTGCATTTACGCAATATCTCTAAAATCAGAAAGGTCTTGTCTCAGAGTGATGCTGAAAAACTAATTCATGCATTTGTTTCCTCTAGGCTGGACTATTGTAATTCATTATTATCAGGTTGTCCTAAAAGTTCCCTAAAAAGCCTTCAGTTGGTTCAGAATGCTGCAGCTAGAGTACTGACGGGGACTAGCAGGAGAGAGCATATCTCACCCGTGTTGGCCTCCCTTCATTGGCTTCCTGTTAATGCTAGAATAGAATTTAAAATTCTTCTTCTTACTTATAAGGTTTTGAATAATCAGGTCCCATCTTATCTTAGGGACCTCATAGTACCATATTACCCCATTAGAGCGCTTCGCTCTCAGACTGCGGGCTTACTTGTAGTTCCTAGGGTTTGTAAGAGTAGAATGGGAGGCAGAGCCTTCAGCTTTCAGGCTCCTCTCCTGTGGAACCAGCTCCCAATTCAGATCAGGGAGACAGATACCCTCTCTACTTTTAAGATTAGGCTTAAAACTTTCCTTTTCGCTAAGGCTTATAGTTAGGACTGGATCGGGTGACCCTGGACCATCCCTTGGTTATGTTGCTTTAGACGTAGACTGTGTTTCATAATTATTGTATGGCCTTGCCTTGCAATGTGGAGCGCCTTGGGGCAACTGTTTGTTGTGATTTGGCGCTATACAAGAAAAAAGTTGATTGATTGATTGATTGATTGAGGGGGTCTGAGACACACTTTATCCCCTGTTTACAATGGGGTACTCAGGTCAAAGGAGTTTCAGTCTTTTGTTCATGGTAATGAGTCATTCACGTCAAGGGAGCCATCCGAAAGTCATCCATCCCATCATTAGAGGGACAGCTGTCCTGTCATTAGGTGTGCTAACTAAATCAAATCAAATCAATTTTATTTATATAGCGCCAAATCACAACAAACAGCTGCCCCAAGGCGCTTTATATTGTAAGGCAAGGCCATACAATAATTGCGGAAAAACCCCAACGGTCAAAACGACCCCCTGTGAGCAAGCACTTGGCGACAGTGGGAAGGAAAAACTCAATTTTAACAGGAAGAAACCTCCAGCAGAACCAGGCTCAGGGAGGGGCAGTCTTCTGCTGGGACTGGTTGGGGCTGAGGGAGAGAACCAGGAAAAAGACATGCTGTGGAGGGGAGCAGAGATCAATCTCTAATGATTAAATGCAGAGTGGTGCATACAGAGCAAAAAGAGAAAGAAACACTCAGTGCATCAGGGGAACCCCCCAGCAGTCTAAGTCTATAGCAGCATAACTAAGGGATGGTTCAGGGTCACCTGATCCAGCCCTAACTATAAGCTTTAGCAAAAAGGAAAGTTTTAAGCCTAATCTTAAAAGTAGAGAGGGTGTCTGTCTCCCTGATCTTAATTGGGAGCTGGTTCCACAGGAGAGGAGCCTGAAAGCTGAAGGCTCTGCCTCCCATTCTACTCTTACAAACCCTAGGAACTACAAGTAAGCCTGCAGTCTGAGAGCGAAGAGCTCTATTGGGGTGATATGGTACTATGAGGTCCCTAAGATAAGATGGGACCTGATTATTCAAAACCTTATAAGTAAGAAGAAGAATTTTAAATTCTATTCTAGAATTAACAGGAAGCCAATGAAGAGAGGCCAATATGGGTGAAATATGCTCTCTCCTTCTAGTCCCTGTCAGTACTCTAGCTGCAGCATTTTGAATTAACTGAAGGCTTTTCAGGGAACTTTTAGGACAACCTGATAATAATGAATTACAATAGTCCAGCCTAGAGGAAATAAATGCATGAATTAGTTTTTCAGCATCACTCTGAGACAAGACCTTTCTAATTTTAGAGATATTGCGCAAATGCAAAAAAGCAGTCCTACATATTTGTTTAATATGCGCATTGAATGACATATCCTGATCAAAAATGACTCCAAGATTTCTCACAGTATTACTAGAGGTCAGGGTAATGCCACACAGAGTAAGGATCTGGTTAGACACCATGTTTCTAAGATTTGTGGGGCCAAGTACAATAACTTCAGTTTTATCTGAGTTTAAAAGCAGAACTAGAGCACAATAGTTGCTAATTAGAGCTATTGTTTAGTCACTAGCCTATAGCAGTCTGCCTCTCAGTAGGAGGGGACTGGTTAGGTTTAAAACTCCAGCTTTTGTTGGCTTCTGTTTTGTTCTTCTCTACAAGAGTCAGACAGAAGTCAGACTTCCAGAGCAAGAATTTTAGCTGAGGAAGCTTCTGCGATTTGAAGCGAAACGTCCTTGCGTCAAGCAACCCAGTCCAGTCGAAGATTCAAGCTTCTCTACTATCAAAAACAGATATAAAAAAAAACAATTAAAATTTGACAAAATTTAAAATGAAATCCTAATTTGTGTTTGCACCAAAATTATAACTCCATCTTTTTCTTTCCCCCCCTCTTTCCAGGGTCTCCAGTGTTCCAAAGCCTCCTCCTGTAGCACCAAAGGTAATGTGATGCACTATTCACTAAAAAATAAATAAATCTGTTGTTCAGTCTTTATATGAAATGCTAAAATGTTTGAATGCACACCAAGTGAAAATTCAGATTTTGTCTCATTATAAAAATTCAAATGTCTATGTTGTATGTTTCTTCAATGTGTGCATTCAATAATTCCATCAAAAGCATGTGAAAATGAATAATCAGTTATAATTTAGCTAATATAGTATTTGTTGTGAGAAAAATGAAATAAAATCATTCACCTGGTGTGTCATACTTTAAAGATTTCAGCTATTCTCCCCTTCTGAAACGATGGCACCTGCAGTGATGTTGCATCCGAACCATCTTCATCTTCTAAGCTGTAGCATTTAAAAGCTGTGATTTGCAATGACTGATAAATATACTGATGCTTCCCTATTCTGTAAAACCAATTCAAACACAAATCTGTATATTTCAGATGGCTCAACTGATTGTTTTGTTCCAGCGGAATGAAAATTGAGAACATTGACTCTGTAAAGTGAAGGCATCAGTATACTGTGTGTTGTGATGCAATGTGTTTTGTGTGTGTGTGTGTGCATGCTCTTTCCTTGTGCCAGTAGGACAGCAGATCAGACATCATAAAACCAGTATCATTCACTCATCCCTCTCCTCCACCTCAACTCCATGCGCACTCCTCCAGCCCACCCACGATCACTTACAGCAGAACATCTCGACCTGCTGCTGTCAGCGAAACGGAAACTGAATTTCCTCCATTGCAGTTCCCATTTGCTGCCTGCATCCCATCCCCATCTTCTGCCTTCACTCCCACATATTCCTCCCATTCCACTCCACCTCCTCCTCCTGACTCTTACCCATCCTCTTCCTCCTCCTCCCCTCCTGTCCTTCTTCCACCTCAGCCATCAGTGTATAACACGCCAATCAACCTCTACTCCACTGAGAATGCATGTGAGGTTGCCATGGGGCAGAGGCGAGGCTTGTTGGAGAGTCAGGGTGGAGCCTTGCCACTGCATTTAAATGGGTGAGTTATGGGTCAATACAGCCAGTCAAATGAATCAATTATGGGTGTTTTTCCCAACATAATTTATGTAACTCTGAACCCTGTCAAACTGTTAAGTTCACTGGGATGCCAGACCTTGACTGCTGCTTATATTAACCATGCAGCTATTTTATACATTTGTCCTGAATAGTTTTGTTTGTTGTGCTATAATGACTTGCTATTAAATGTCATATGAAACATTAGCACTCAGTACGAAAACATGTATCACCCCATGGAAATGGGGCATTACAATCTCCACAATCTAACCTCGACTGTGGACCTCTGTTTTTAAATGTTACTCTGTTCACTAAAATACAAAGTGAAATTTCCTGAACCAAAGTTACATTTTCAAACGTCAAAGGACAACATTTATCCATTTTTAATTTATCACAGTATTAAGGACAAGTCTCTGCAAAGCTGTACACTCAACTGCACAGCTGTACACTCCAGGATAGATGAGTTGGAAAAAGTTAGTTTATTTTGCTCATTACAAACAGTAAAACAATTAAAAAGTTGAAAATTCAGAAATGGCTACATTTATTGGGAGAGCAGAACAGAAATTCAGAAGTGGAACGAGCAAGAGAACACCAGACAGGATTAAACATGTTGTGAATTAACTGTGGTAGAACTAAACCAGACAAGGCTAACACTACTTGAAACAAGATGAAAAGAGAGGACTTGACAAAACAAACCTTAGGGCCCCATAATACATAACACAAAAGATGCAGAAACCGGAAGAAAATCCGCAAACCAAACACGAAATGGGGAACCACAGTACATTGTGCACGTCCATGAACACAGTGTGAGCAGCTGCACCACATCACACCGCTGGTGTGGATAAAATAAAATAAAACCAGCTGTATAATTAGTGAATATCACTAGGTTAAGATAAATAATAAATAAAGGGGGATGCAATACAGAACCCTGTGGTTAAATTAAAAAAAATAATAAATGCCACTCGCAGGATTTGAACTTGCAATTTACAAAAGCTCAGATTCCCAGACAGAAACTTTACCACTGTGCTACAATCACTGTCTTATAACAGGAGTGAAAAATGCTTAAATTGTACAGGGGCCCTTAACAGTGCAGTAATTGGGGAAGTGGTGGCCTAAAGGCTCAAGAAGCGGGCTTGTGATTAAAAGTCATTTGTTCGATTCCCCCACAGGAACATGTGGGTGGGAAAAGTAAAAGAAATGCTCGACTCACTCCCATTACTATCACCAAAGCCACATTGAGTAAGGTCTAGAACTGCAAACTTGCCCCTGGTGTGCAGTTGTACACCTTGACATCAGTATGAATGTAAAATATGGACCATTTAATGTGGTATTTATGCCACAGTTTTTGATTAGTTTTGTAAAATCGACTGAGTCAAATTGATTTCATGGATTTTGGTAGACAGCTTGAAAACAGGCAACTACAGAATACAGACACTGAATTCAACAGTCTGATTAAACCTGTTATGACGTGTGGATGCTTGTCAGCAGTTTCCACCTAAATGACATACCCCAAAATAAAGCATATTACTCTTGAACATATGACAATGGAGCCATTTACTTTGTGCAAACTGACAGAAAACCTTTTAAAATTTCACAATGTTTAAACATTATCAGGTTCTGTAATGATAATATAAAGACTAAAATATTATTTTCATGACATTGCTAAAGTTGTAAATGTTAAAAAGTGTAAAGTGCAGAAAGATTTGCTATTACTAAACTAACAACAATATAAGGAAATCAGTACCATTTTTGTTTCTGAAAAATTGATATGGTGTTTGTTTTGTGTCCAAATTGAGATTCACACATAAAAACAAACACCAAAATTGTATTTTCAAGTCTGTCTTTTTGCATTAATCCCACCATTACCCCACAGCATCAGTTTCCCTCTCTTTCTCCATTTCTGTCTCAGTCATAACTCCCCCCCCCCCCCTCCCCAGGGGCATAGTGAGTATAATTATGATCTGATGTTATGAGTAATCTGTGTATATATAGCCTCCACTGGTAACTCAAGCTAGGTGGCATCTTCTCAGCTCTTATAGCAAATCAGACAGCCATTAAAGGTTTTTGAAAATCTTAATACTCTTTCTCTGCCACTGTTTGTTTGACTTATCACAGACTCAGCAAAATAAGTCACTGTTATAAATGTATATAAATAAATGACATAAATAAATCATGTAGGTATAAAATACATTATGTTGAAGAGGCCGTGAACATATACAGACTTTACAGTTTATTGAAGCGTGCAACAGGGAGCTGTACATCCACCAGCTGCACACAAATCTGTTTCCAGTATGCTGAGTAAAACAGGCTCTTATTGAATGAATACAGGCAGAATATTTGGGTTATGTGCAATCAAGTGAAAAGCTAAGACCCTTTGTCTTTGGCTTTTTTGCATGAAATCGTTCATGGATTATGGCGAAAAGTAATTAGATACTGTTCAATAAGCACAGAAATTTGAATTGCAAATAAAAAAATGGTGTGATTTTGAAATGGCTGTATTTTCTAAAGTATTAAAGCTACATCATTAAAATTTTGGGAAATTCCATTTCTCTGGTAGGAGAACCAGTGTGAAGTTTTTCAAATTATTTTGAGGGGGTCATGTGGGGCACATTTTGAAATATGGTTGATTTGGCATGGAATGACCCCATGTTGATTTGGCGCAAGTTTTAGGCTGGATGCCCTTTCTGATGCAAGTCCACATTACATGGAGAATGGACAGGGATGGCCTTGAACTGGGAACCTTCACATTGGAAGCAAGCACGCTTAAGAGCTTGGCCACCATTCCTGCACCCCAGTAATTGATTGTTATGCACAATGATTTAGTCTAAACTATTATTATAAGGTGAGTAACTCAATTGCTACCTGAGGCTTAAACAATGCGGCTTACTTCCACACATACAAACAGAATTTTTCAGAATTTTTAAAATGAAATTCATGAATTTCATCTTGGATAATTGCTGAGATTTTGTAGCTTTTTTTTTTTTTTTTTTTTGTAATTTCTTTTCCCCTCAAAATGTGCCATTTTATATCAGAAAATTATTTTTATAAATTTACTAGTTGTAAAAATAAATAATAAACTTTATTTATATAGCACTTTTCCTTACAGAGTTACAAAGTGCTTAGCAAGAGTTAAAAACAAAAGTTAATTAGAATGCTTAATGAAGCCAAATCAAACAAGCACTTGACCAAAGAGTAATGGCCACTAAAGAGGAATAGGAGAATAAAAATACAAAAAAAAAAAAAGAATAAATAAAAACATAAATCAAAACCAATTAAAAAGAAATGGGAGAAAATGCATTCCACAGTGTAGTACAATTTTGGAGACCTGGCACTGTCTTCTAAGGGTAATGTGTCTTCATCTGTTATGGTCTGTATACCGGGGGGGGGGGGGGGACAACTTACTGACCATCTTGCTGAAAATGTAAACTATTCTCCACATTTTGATGTTACCGCCATGTAGATTTTTCTACAGTAATGCCGTCCGTTTATGATTTATTTATTTTAGTTTTCTCTGCATGTGTGTGTGTGTGTGTCTTACATGCTCATTTGCATGCCTTCTCATGAGCTGTGTCTTGCTTCCTTTCAGAAGGGATTTTTGTGTGACACCTGCAGATTTGTAATTTGGTGGGATTACAGTGTTCTATGTCTTTCTCTCAACTTTTTTGCTTTGCAGGCAACAGCATCTCCTCCAGTCACAAAGTTAGTCTCTGAAGCATGTGCACAAATATGTCTGACTGCTCTCCATTTTTTCTTTTTTTTTTCTCTCCTTCCTTACTCTGGACTTGTTTCCACTGTTTTGCAACATCTGCATGCTTGTTGTCTCCGCTCCGCCCTCGAGGGAATGTCTAGGGTATTATAATCAGCTCTGTGTGTCTGTCTGCATATCCCTGTGCATAAATCTAAATTATTTGCCACAAGTGTGTCACTGCCGTCCAGCTTTGGGTTTGTTTTAATACAGGTGAGCCTGTTTGACTTTTCAGCCTCATATCTTATGAGATACACTCATCTTAAAGTAAAACAAAGAAAGGATCTCCTCCCAGATGGCTGCTGTGAAGTCATTCAGATGAACTGATTCATCTGGATATGGTTGGCAGAAATATTGGAAGTTTCCGCCATCATGTACAAAACTAATTAGATTTAATCCTAAAATTCTTTCTTTTTCATTATACTGTACTGTGTTTAATTTAAATCACGGTGGGATTTTCTGTCACATACAATATAGTCATGGATGGGTGTCAACACACTGAAAAGGCGCTTCCAAAAACATGCGTATGTTTTACTGTGACAATATGTAAAAATATGACTGTTCAAGTTGAGTTATGAGTTTCTGAAGGATCTACTGGAACACTTCAGAAAATTAAGAGTTATCATCTGAATTCAGTTCATTTATAGAGCACCAAATCACAGGAAATGTGGCCACAAAGCACAAACAAGAGTAGGGTTTAAACAATACCCACTCACCAGCAACCACACTGGTGACATTGTAAGGAAAAACTCCCTCACATGCTTTATTATTATTATTATTATTATTATTGTAGGAAGAAACGTCATGCAGGCCAGACTCAGCAGGGTGATCATCTCATGGACCACACGAACAAATAAAATAAAACACACAATTGTCAAAACATGCAATCATAGAAATTTTTCAACTCAGCAACCATATATATTCCAGTGTTGTAAAAATGGTATATTTTGAATGCTAGATGAAGACAGAGAGGAAAACAAGAGCCTCAGCCACACCTGTCACAGATTTCACCGATGCCAGATCAGTCTCAGAAATCAGGGCATATCTCAGCACTCTAAAACATTCACTCACTCAACAGATCTCAGTAACCACTGAGATCTATTGAGTGAGTGAATGTTTTACAAATTTATTCAAAATAAAAAACTAAGAAATCACATGTACATAAGTACTCACAGCCTTTGCTCAATACTTTGTTGATGCACCTTTGGCAGCACTTACAGCCTCAAGTCTTCTTTAATATGATTCCAGAACCTTAGCACATTTATTTTTGGGTAGTTTTGCCCATTTCTCTTTGCAGCACCTCTCAAGCTCCATTGGGATGGAAGTGGAGTGTCGGTGCGCAGCCATTTTCAGATCTCTCCAGAGATGTTCTATCAGATTCAGATCTGGACTCTGGCTGGGCCACTCAAGGACATTCACAGAGTTGTCCTGAAACCACTCCTTTGGGATCTTGGCTGTGTGCTTAGAGTCACTGTTGCGCTGAAAGATGAACCGTCGCCCCAGTCTGAGGTCAAGAGCGCTCCGGAGCAGGTTTTCATCCAGGATGCCTATGTAGATTGCCACATCCATCTTTTCCTCAATCCTGACTGAAAGAGTTCCGACAGAGTGACCATCAGGTTCTTGGTCACCTCCCTGACTAAAGCCTTTCTCCCATGGTCACTCAGTTTAGACGGCAGCCAGCTCTAGGAAGAGTCCTGGTGTATCAGAACTTCTTCCATTTACAGATGATGGAGGCCAGTGTGCTCACTGGGACCTTCAAAGCAGCAGAAATGTTTCTGTACCCTTCCCCAGATTTGTGCCTTGAGACAATGCTGTCTCAGAGGTCTTTTTTCATGTTGTCATTATGGGGTTCTGAGTAGAATTTTGAGGGAAAAAAAATTTATTTGCTCCATTTTGGAATAAGGCAGTAACATTAAAAAAATGTGGACAATGTGAAGCACTGTGAATACTTTCCGGATGCACTGTAGACAGGTGTGTGCCTTGCAAAATCATGTCCAATCAACTGAATTTACCCCAGGTGGACTCCAATTAAGCTGTAGAAACATCTCAAGGATGATCAGTGGAAACAGGATGCATGTGAGTTCAATTTTGAGCTTCATGACAAAGGCTGTGAATACTTATTTACAAGTGATTCCTTAGTTGTTTTTTTGTAATTATTATTATTTTTAGTAAATTTGTAAAAATCTAAAAAAAAAAAAAAAAGTCATTATGAGGTATTGTGTGTAGAATTTTGAGGGGAAAAAAGCATTCCACCCATTTGGGAATAAGGCTATAACATAGCAAAATGTGGAAAAAGTGAATCAAGATCAAATGTATTTAGAGCACAGAAACACTAAACCCACATTTTTGTCAGTGCCCATGAAAAGAAAATTTACATGGGCTTTTAAACAGTCACGTTCACGAGCAATATTTCATGGGGTTGAAGCCTATCCTAGCAGTGATAGGGTGTGAGACGGGGGTACACCCTGAAGCAGGATGCCTATCGCAGGGCCACATATAGACAAACAAATGCAGTCACACCTGCACACACACCTATGGTAAGACATATTGCTAACATAAATACATTAATCATACAGACATCAATAAGTAAATAAAGTTTATTTATGTTGTACCTTCCACAAGCATTCACAGAGTGCTTCGCAATACAGTATAAAAGTATAAAACCAATATAACTTACTTCATGCAGGGGAAGCAAAGCAAGCAAAACAACAAACAAAAACAACAAGAATGTGCAATGGACAAAAAATCTGAAAGGTCAAAAGTGATTTTTAAAAAAGTACTTCAAAAATGCCTGTCTGAACAAAAAATGTCTTCAGGCATCTTTTTATATTATCTACAGTATGCATATTACAAAGTCTGTCCATTTTTGAGCGACAGTTTCAAAAGCGCGATCAGCAAGGTGAGTAGGCAACAAGTAGCTAAAAATAGTTATACAGAATCCAAGGTGATTACAAGAACGTATGTGATTTTTATATGCTGAGAGTGAGGCAGCGTGCATCATTTCTATCAGATTGTGTAATGCAGGAAACACTTGCCTGATTTAGATTCAGAAAACTTTATGAATCCCCAAAGGTCAATTAGTTTCTACAGTCCACCAGCCACCCACACACTTTCACACAAAGTCAAAGAATTCTCAAGTATCAGAGGACGCAGTATGGCATATGTGATAAATAAAGTGCACATGGGCAAAGGGGAGAACTGAAACTTAAAAATGAGTTCAAGAAGAAAAGTCTAATAAGTAAGACCAGAATAAAAGCAGTAAGAAATGGGCTAAATACGAAAATAAGTAAAGCTGAAGTGCATATGTGCTTGTAATTGAACCAGCCAGTTACATTCTGCAACTGTGCCTGTCATGGGGATAAAATGGTAAATGGACTGCATTTATATAGCGCTTTTCAATCTGCATCAGACGCTCAAAGCGCTTTACAATAATGCCTGGTCTCAAGCCTGACGCTTAACCACTAGAACATTACCTCCCCACAGGATAGTGCAAGACCTATTTGTTCTAGAAAAAGTGGCTACTCTGCATTTAGCAGCTTAATGGCAGAAGGAACAAATGTTGTAGAGCAGCGTTTGTTTTATAGTTTAATTTAATTTGTATATTTTATATGAGATGTGCTGATGTATGTAGCTGATGAAATCAACCTGTCAAAGCCTACATGATGCAATACATAATCTGAAGCCTGTTTTTACCTTCACTCGAAATTGTAAGTATTGATAATGACAGAGGGCCATATGGAGTGTATTGTTGGTCATGCTCACATCACAGTGTTGACAGGCGTCATAGGTCAGTAGGATCAGTCTGCTAGGTGAGTTCCTCTGTGGGTATTTATAGCTATGGAGCTATTCACAGTACACTCATGTGTATGTATCAATGTCTTCCATTACCTCATTTATTTTATCTTTTTGCCACTGTCCAGTACACCAAAATTCATAAATGCACAAATCACACAAGACAAATCGCTGTTCAACATTATTTTATTTCCTAAATTCTCCATAGCATGAGCCAGTCCTTCACCAAATAAATCTAGTCAAATCAGCAGCACCACCGTGTGGTTGGCGATGGAACGGAATTAAATCAAATATCTCTACACTGTATTTCTATTCTGTGTATTTGTTTTCTGCTTTCATTCCTACACTTTCTTCTCTCCTATTACTAACCTTTTCTTCTATTGTTAGTGCTGCTTTTTTAAAATCTTAATATTCTCTTCTTCTTCTTCTGCATCACCTCCTCTTTAGTGGACCTCAAAATATTTTGAAGTAAGTCATCTCATATCACTAGAATGCTTCCTTAAGAATGCTGTTTTGTTCTTGGATTTAGTTTGACATATTTCTCTTGTGTTCTTTCTTTTTTCATAATTGTTTCAAAGAAAACCTCAGCCACCCAGGTATCAGATCCAAACTATGATAGTAACTTGTGGTGTCAGTTTTCTCCCCTTTCGTCCTCATCTGATAACACATGGTGCCACATTAGGTCTCATTTAACCCGTCATCTAAACATCTAATCGATGAAATCTCATTCATCTTAACACCTTCATGTGTTGTGTGCAGTTATCTTCTGGAGCTGAACAAGGGTTTGCTTCTCAACTGCTGGGATTAATAATACTGAGATACAGTGCAGCACGCTCACGTTAAAATAATTACTTATTAAATGCTGATTGTAGCTTTTCATATGTCATGTGTAAAGGCATAATGTGTTAAATAAGTCTTGTAACTTTACTCAGGCCTCCCAGGAAACATGTGGTGGACACGGACATTCATTTTTACCACGTGCCCACTCACGCTGATGCCAGCAGGAAACGCATCATGGAAGACACAGAGGACTGGCGCCCACGCACCGGCACCACCCAGTCCAGATCCTTCAGGATTCTGGCTCAGATCACTGGCACCGAGAACGGTACGTCTAACGAACAGATTTGCGCACATGTGCATCATTCTGTTCACAGACTTTTTTTTCTAAATTAAAAGACTGTAAACTTATTGGTTATATTTTCCACAACGTACTGATGGATGCTCATGCTCTCTCCTGTGCAGTTCAAAATGAGGTTGCTGATGAGGCCAAGAAGACAAAGTAAGTGCACAGCAGTGAGAATGCTGCATCCTGTGCATTGTAGTTGTGATGAATCATGCCATCATTAGTTTTGTGGCTGTGTGGCTGTCAGCAGTGTGTGGAGGTCTGATATACTGTATATTCCAGGTAATATCATAATTTGGAATGCTCACTCCAGCTGTGTGACTGAAGCATAAATAAACTTATCATTCCTGAGCCGCTGAGCTCAAAACCAGATCTCTGGACTCTGCACAGAATATTAGGTTCTCCAAAAAAATTCAAAAGCAATTTCTTTTTTTTTTCTTTTTTTAATTAAACTCCCGTCTGCTGAAGATTTATTTAAAATACTTTGACATCGGTAGCTCAGCTTGTTATATGCTGACTGCTTGTGTGTTTGTTGTGGACGTTGCAGTGTTGCATGTTGTTTAACGTGTCTGTGTCAGGGTTGTGGTGGGACTCTGTGCTGTGAGCCACTGGCTGTGCATTTCTGTTGGTGTTGTGTGGTGAGGCTTTTGGTCAGTGTGTATCTGTGATCATTTGTGATAACTTGTCGAAACTCTGCATGTATGTTTTGATGTGCCGGTTTATTAACTATAATTCATCAGCAGCATTTCCACATAAAACGGATGATTGATGCCGAAAATGGATTTCTTTCTTTTCTCTACTGATGATCAGTTTTGTTTTGTTTGTTTTTTCTTCTTTTTTTTTTCTTTCTTTTTTATGGTGGTCTCTGCATTCAAATAGTTCCAGTGCATTCCCATCTCCAGAGTTAGGTCAGATTACTTTGAAATGTAATCAGTTATGTTTGCACTTCATACTAAAAAATGCACACAATGATAAATACTTTTTCCTCTTTAGATCATAATAAATTATGAATTAAATTCTAAATTAAAACAAAGTATCACAAAACATCTTTTTAAATGATCTGAAAATTGTTTTTATTTGATAGATTAGATTAGATTAGATAGAAGTTTATTAATCCCTTAGGAAGACTCCCTCATGGAAATTGAGGTTCCAGCAGCAAGATTGAACTCTAATGGCTCCATGGTAGAGCTGCTTCTAGTACTCTTCTAGTTGAGTTCATAACACTGGATCATTGAAAAAGTTTCATAATTTAAAAATTACCATATTTTAATAATAAAAATGTAATCAGACAACCAATGACTATGTAACTATAATCAGATTTTTTTTTCAATGTAATCAAGTCTGATTATAGATAACTTATGTTTTGGAATCTGATTGCATAATACCAATTACATGTAATACAGTACTACCCAACTCCATTCATCTATTTGTGTGTGAACGCCTTGTGCCGTGCCACAAAGCATTGCATGTGTCACAGCTTAAACTGCACCACAGTGTGGGTGGAGCAAATTCTTTTAAAACGTTCTTTTCCTTTTGATCTCTCTCTTTTCTTTTCTTTTCTTTTCTTTTCTCTTGTCTTCTTACTCGCGTGTCCTGGAATGGCAGAGTGAACAAGACCAGCACTCGGTTGGTGATTGGCCCTAAGTACACCGAGCTGAGAGACTGGCACCATGGAGTGTCTGCACGTACCCTAAATGTCCAGCAGAATGTGTGTATGTGAGGGTCCGGTTGTATGTG
Source organism: Thalassophryne amazonica (assembly GCF_902500255.1). Classification (NCBI taxonomy): domain Eukaryota; kingdom Metazoa; phylum Chordata; class Actinopteri; order Batrachoidiformes; family Batrachoididae; genus Thalassophryne; species Thalassophryne amazonica. The sequence goes on along the minus strand of NC_047107.1, from coordinate 62,955,789 downwards.
AAAACTTTATCAGCTTCATGAGGCACTTTCAGATTTATTTTATTTTAATTTATTCACTGAGGGGATTAAGCAAAGTGAGAAAAAGACAACTGGAGTGAGTGTCAGTATGTGTTGAATGTGTGTCAGAGCTCATTCTTCAGTTATTGCACTTGCCTAGACTTTTAATTAGATGTTTAAGACAATACTAGACAAAGAATGTCACATTTTTAAATTAAACAATCTAAATCTCAAAGGCCCAAATTATACAGACGTTAATCTGTATTGAGCCTTCTGCAATGATATGGTTACACCAAATTGGCCTGAATATAAGATGGCCCTAATTATAAGACAACCCCCAATTTCAAGACATATTTTTGTGAAAATACTTTCTGATGACCAAGTCTATTTTTAAAAAAGAAAAAGGTTTTATTTGAAATAATACTAATGAATGCATACAAAGAGTAGAAAACTGGCTAGACTGCATGAAGTACTCATGCAGAAAAAAGGGGTACAATAAAAACAGTGCAGCCTGGCTTACCTTGACGCATCAAATCATCATACATCAGTCAATTCTTCATAGGTGAAACGTTCTGGACAGGCTTACCATTTGAGCAATGATGTAAGCTTGGTGACATACTTTGAGGACTTTTCAGATGGGTAAATGCAGAAAAGTCCTCAGATATCTTCTGGCAGCTGTTTCAATTGCCAGAAACAAATAGAATGAGTTTTTTGTTTTGTTCTGTTTTTTTTTTTTTTTGTAATGTGCATGAGCAACAGTTCCCCTGAAAATTTGGTCCAAGGGGGAGAAACAGGTGGAAGTAAACAAACAAACAACAACAAAAAAGCATATGATGCAGTGTGATTATGCTGGTGTCTTTAAGAAGATAAAAGCTCTCCTGATGCAGTTTCAGCAGCAAAAGTAACATTGGCCCACTGTTGAAATAAAATTTTGCGGGGACAAGAAGTGCTGTTTGTGAGCATGACAAAATAGCCATATAATGGTGCTGAGAGGCTCATTCATTTCACAGGTATTTGCCTTGTCCTGCCATTGTGAATGTAACTTCAAAAAGTGTATTCTGTGAATATAAGATGACTCCAATTTTTCAGCTGTATTTGTAATTTAAACAAAGGACTGCATTATATTTGGGCCAATATGTTTGTTTAAAGATTTATTTTTATGTAAATTCCACAGATTGTTTGTGAAATACAGATACTATTGGAAGGTTTTGCAAAGTGAGGGTGCTTCCAGAAAGAATGCTTTGACTATTTTTTATTCATCAATGAGCAATATACAAAGTGCAAAGACAGAAAAAATAAATAAATAAAAAAATCAGTTCACTTTTAGATGTGATCATCCACTGTGTTTAAAACATCAGTTCTCCCCAGTGCACTTGATGGTCCAGGTCTTTGTAGGTATATAGTTCAGTACCTACTTAACCCTTTAATGTTCGACTCAACCCTTCAGTAGAGTGTAATGATATCTACTACATTCAATAGAAGAATGTGAGGATATTAAAGGGTTAAATAGTACTACCAAACCAGTGCTAATGAGCCACGGTATGATCCAGAATATGGTAAGTACTCAAGTTACAGATCAGACCATCATGAACTAAAACAAAAACAGCTGTGGAAGAGGAATAAAACAGCAAAAAACAATGATTTGATGTTGCCAAAGACAGTTCAATGTAAAACACACACACACACACACACACACACACACACACACACACACACACACACACACACACACACACACACACACACACACACACACACACACACACACACACACACACACACACACACACACACACACACACAAGACAGAGCACAGCAACAAGACACCATGCCAAAAATTCTCATAGCCAAAAAATTTTGCCCGTGAGAATCTTTGGCAGTGATGTGGATTGTATTGTTGACGCATTGGTCAGTGGAAAAAAAAAATCTCAGTGAAGCTTCCCTTCACAATCAGATGCTCTTCAGAAAAACCACCAACTCACTCTTGGCATAACACAGGGACCGTAGTTGTCCCATCTACAGTATAGTCCAAAGGCACCTGGTCAGAAGTGGTCTTAATGGAAGACATGCAGCCAAAAAGCAAAACAAGGTCAAATAAATCAAGTGTGCACAAACGTGACATCAGTTGCTCAGGTCTGATGAGTCACAAATTTGAAATGTAAGACTGTAACTGAAGGCAGATTGTTCCTTCTTGTGAAGCGCCTTTTGTTGTGATTTCGTGCTATAAAATGACTTGAATGTTTTGAGAGTGACAGAGCGATGGGTATCACTGAGCAGCTGTGAAGCATGGTGGAGGTCCTTTGAAGGTTAAAGCAGCATTCCTGCTGAGGGAGTTGTGATTTTGGTCAGAATGAATGCTCTTCAGACACTTATTCATCATATAATACCATTAAGACAAAGCCCCTGGTTTCTTCCAAATTCAACAACCCCAAACAAACAGCAAAACACATCAAGATCTGTCATCAGTGAAAAGAATAATAAGTCCTGCAACCACTGGAGTGTATTCCTGATTTAAAAAAACAAAACATCAAATCAGTTTGGGATTAATTGAAGAAACACAAGCAACGGAGACTAAATCAACAGAATAACTATGGTTAATTCACAACATAACTATGTTAAATGATGAACTGTGTCAAATGCAACTCTGATAATTCATCATGATCACACAGCACCACATGATGGAACTGCCTGGGGTCCTGGGTGGCAACCACCTTGACAGTCAGCCGTTCTATCACCACCTTTAGAAAGTAGGCATATATCTGCTGCAGCCAGGTCATATGCGAACATTGGCATTTTCCAGTTGCTGGGGTCCTCACCACTGAGTCCCCTGTGTGCTGGATCATGCCCAGCAAAATGCACCACATGGGGAAAATGTCATAGTTGTTTTTTCAGAATGCAAGTGATACCTTTCATTGGAGACTCCCTATATATCTGTTTGTTTGACGCAAAGTTTTTCGAGTCATACACAGAGACTTAGTAGCAAAGACATCCCGTCAACACCTTAAGTCACTGATTAGAGTCCATACCTGAAAACCATACTGTAAGGTATCCTCAGAACCCCAAGACCTTGGACCTTTGTTAGGTCCAAAGGTATGGGCATTGCCAGACATCTCTGTCCAGGGACCTGTCATATCATCATGGACAGTTGATGCAGTTTTAATTCATTCATTCATTTGGTTTATTTAAATAAACAAACAAATGTACACACTTTGTATGTTGTTCATTGATAAATGGATCATATATATGACATTATTATTTGAAAGCATTCTCACAAGTTGCTCAAAGCATTGTGTAGATTATATTTCTATTTCTAGGAATACATCTAAAATAAGACAAATGTAAAAGATAAATGATAAGTTATTACATGTAAAGACAGAACATAGATCTTATCTTTAGTCCTGCATGAGGCATGATGGTGATGTTCAGACTTATAAATATGCAAGGAAACGGTCTTTAAAATGTCCTGAAATGCAGCATACATTGAAAAGCCCAGGTAAGGTGGCTGAGCATTGCAAACAGCAGGTACAGTGTGTGACTACATGTTGTGTCACCTGCATGGCCTTTTACATGTGTTTGTGATTGCACTGGAAGAACTGAAATCTATTTGAGCAATTATCAAAAATAGCAAATGGCCTCAACCTGTTTGTGTGTAATTGTTACTTTATTGTGTTGATTTATATAAACTGGAATATCAGTGAAGACATTTTTCTCTCTGGTTACATAAAAAAGTTGTGAATACACTTTTAAAAATGTATTTCTGGCCTAATTTGTATTCTTTGAGTACAGTATGTTTGAATATGTATATACGGTATAATCCCAGAGCTTCCGAGTCAAACTGCCACAGAAGTGCTTCATGATATTTCGTGTGGCGTAAGGTGCATGTGAATGTCTTTTTCGGTGAGCATGTTGTTGTTTGATAGTGTGCAAAGTGACAGCATAAATAATACAAATGGCTTGTAATGCAGACATTAAAGCCCTTGAAATGTAAAATAGTTATCCTATGCCTTTCCATTTATTTCATAACTATGTTGTAAGGTTTGATTGCTTCAGTTATGCTAATTTGATTATAGTGTGTTCTTTGGAGACTCTGTCTGTGTGTAAAGCAGCTAAGAATCTAGAGAGCATGAAAAAGTCATTCGACATTTCAGCCAATAAAGTGGTCATTTATTTTCTTGAATCCTTCTCTCTGTGTCTGGTACTCCTGTTATATTCATCTACTGTAGGCTAGTTTCTTCTTTCTTGTTTAATTTCATGCAACCTGAGACAATCAGTGGGGAGTAGAGGTATAATAGGGCCCCTTCACACATAACACGATTGAAGCCGACTGGCACACAAAGGAGGAATTGCATGCCACTCATGAAAAATCGGAGCTGCCTCAAATGCCTCATACAGTGGTCGCCACAACCATTCGCATACACCAACGGCCGAAAGACAGTGAGTGCCCTGCAAATGCCCATTTAACCCCCTCTCTGCTGGTGTCGGCCAAATTCCAGGTGCCACACACGAACATTCAACACCTCTCGCTGGGCACTTAGAAAAGGCGGGGCTATTTGCACTCCCGGCATGATAGTGGAGTGCAGATGACCACATTTGAGCTATCTGTGAAAATGTCTAAGTGCCACCAAGCACACTCGCGCAGTCACACCATGGGTGTGACTGTGCCGAATCCCCCCCCACACACACAAATGGCATGTAAGAGTTTCGATGTCCACCCCCCAACACAAATGGCTTGTGGAGTGTGTTTGCTCCCCCCCCACACACACACCATGTTCCAACATTGGGGCTGACCACTGTGTACTGCAACTCAGCTGATAACATGACTGGCCAGCGTCTGTGCGCGCACGGCACAGTGAGAAATTAATGAGCCAGCCGTGCTGGCTGATGTCACATCTGTTGTAGTTTACATGATAGACAGAAAGAGTGGAAATTAAATAAAACAAGTAAGGGTAACGGCGTTATCCTTACTTGTTTTATTTAATTTCCACTCGCTCTCCACCGTTGTGTGGATGTCTTTAAACCGGCTGTACCACTCCTTAATCTGTGTGATTCACATATCATCATCACTGAAAGCTGTCTGAATCTTCCGAATGGTTTCCACCTGGCTGTCGCTCAGTTTCTGGTAAAATTTGATGTGGCGCTGCTGCACTCATTCCGTCATTTTCCTTGCAATAAAAATCCGCCCAGTGTGCTGCACATGTCCTCACTCAAACGTTGCTTGCCAGCAACTGACGCAATCGACAGGCGTGAAAAAATTCACATATGCGCACGAAGGTTCAAGGTTGGCTCATGCAAGCAGGCTTGATTCAAATACATCAGGTTTTTGCAAAAAAGAATAAGGTCCGATACTTTTCTAACAGACCTCTTATACTTTGACCACTTCCAATCTGGTGGGTGCTGTATTTTGAACACTGTACGAAGTAGCAAAATCTTTAGCTAATGCCATATTAGGAACTATTGACCAAGCCAAGTTGACATCAAAGTAGAAACTACTGTAGCCATCTGGATGAGGGTTCTTGGCAGGAGTGTTAAATATTAAAAGCACAGGACGACTGCAGATCGATCGAGCGCAGCAACAGCGTGGCTCCTTCATAGTATGTTCACGCACACTCACACGTGCAGGGGCACATCACCCCACACCTCCGGTTCTACTGCAACACAACTGTGCCAAAATTACCCTGTACAGCATCACAGTAAACAAAGCAAAGACATCGCAAAGTCTGTTACACTACCACCCCCCCACCCAAAAAAAGAAACATCCCCATTTCTGGTATGACAGCAAACAAAATACATAAATAAAAAACAGCATAACAGACTCCCAAATACCCAGATCAACATAGCATCCACCAAACACTGAAACCATAACAAAATATACTGAATTGGACTCAAAACCTAATAAAGTCTTTGAGGTGCGAGGGAGATCACACCACTCTCCCCCTACGAGATTGAGCGCACATCGATCCTCTCGAATCCCCCCAAAGTTCATAATCTTCTCCCACAGCCTGAGGCTGAACCTTCACATCTGGTGCCCGGGAGGCTGGCCAAGCCCCACCAGGAACCGAAGAGGGACTGCCGGAAAGAGGAGCAGCAGGCAGCACATGCATTGGCAAAGGCAGAGTGTATGGCTTGAGCCTTCATGATGAACAACCTGGGCTCGTTCCATAGAGTCCAGAGGGTTAAAAATGTGGTATGTCAGTGCAACTTCCATACCTGAAGCCAACACCTGAGCGAGCCGATAGGGCCTCCCTGGTGTGGTGCCAACTTGGTGCGGTTTTCAGTGAGATTATTCCACCACACCAGTGCACCCACACTATAGGTGCAATGACAGCAACTGTCATCATAGTACAGTTTGTCGATCATGAAATTTTGTCAAATTGTGCCTAGTCATGCTGAATGATGACTCCAACTGCTTTGCCATAGACGACACATACTCTGCCTGCATCCCCGCACCCCAGTGGTCTCGAATACTCACCGCCACATGCACGTCAGCTGGAACCCGCACCTCATACCCGTGCATGAGGAAGCAGGGGGGTGAACTGGGTACTGGAATGCTTAGAGGTGTTGTAGGCAAAAGCAACTTGCTTCACATACAAGTCCCGTTCGCCCCCATGAGACAGCAACATTTTAGCCTATGAGTCCTGTTATGACATTCCACCATGCCATCAGACTTGGGGTTGTATGCGGTGGTTGTATGCCCAGTCGCTGACACAGGCTCTGAATCACCTCTGCCTCAAACTGGTGGCCCAGATCACTGTGAAAAACTTCAGGGACCCCATGCACTGGCACATAATCCTCAAACAGGCACTGAGCCACAGTTTGCGCTGTCTGATGTGGCAGGGTGTACAGATTAACAAATGTGGAGAAATAGTCCTCCACCACTAGAACTAGAACTGTTTCCCCTGGAGGTCAAAGGCAATTCCAGAATGTCTGCCGCCACCCGCTGTAGTGGGCAGCAACCTGAGAACCCCCATAGGTGCTCTCGGTCTGGGAACAGGGCACAGGTGGGTCTGGCAGGCCTCACACTGCTCGCACCGGCGTTTAATGTCTCTCAACGTAAAGGGCTAATAGTAAGACCGCCTGGCCGTCTCCCACACTCGATCCCCCGAGAAGTGTGCCGCAGCAGCCTCCCCCATGCTGCAGAAGCTCAGACACCATAGATGAGGGGACCACCACCTGAATTTGATACTTCAGCAATGCTGTCGGCCACACAGTTATTTGATTAATAATAATAATAATCATAATAATAATAACATAGATATTATGCCATGCAAAAATTTTTCCCCTCAGGATAATAACTAGCACGTTAGTGGGGTGTTATTTGAAATATATAGATAGATAGCTAGATAGATATAAACTGAACAAAAATAGAAATGCAACAGTTTTGTTTTTGCTCCCATTTTTCATGAGATGAACTCAAAGATCTAAAACATTTTCTGCATACACAAAAGGCGTATTTCTCTCAAATATTGTTCACAAATTTGACTAAATCTGTGTTAGTGAGCACTTCTCAAGATAATCCATCCCACCTCACAGATGTGGCATATCAAGATGCTGATTTGACAGCATGATTATTGCACAGGTGTACCTTAGGCTGGCCACAAAAAAAGGCCACTTTATTTTGTATATGAGCAGTTTTGCCTATCCCTCTTTCTAGCACCTCTCAAGCTTGGATGGGGAGCCGGTCTGCTCTGTGTCAGCCTGATTCTGTCAGATCTCAGAAGCTAAGCAGTGCAGGATCTGGTTAGTACTTGGATGGGAGACCTCTTTGGAACACCAGTGGCTGCGTGTTTCTCCAGGTAAGACTGGAGTTGCGTCAGGAAGGGCATCCGGCATAAAACTTGTGCCAAATACCAATGTGGATCTGGCTGTATCCGCTGTGGTGACCCAAAACAAAAACGGGAGCAGCCAAATGAATAACAACACTATGGGGTATTGTGTGTAAAATTTTAGGGCCCCTTCACACATAGGACAAATGTGGTCGAATTGCGCATGAAGTGCACATGAAGCAGGAATCGTATGCAATACGTGTAAAATCATAGCTGCCTCCAATGCCTCGTACACCTGTTGCTACAACTATTTGAGCACACCAGCGCTGAAAGACAGAGTGTGCACTGTGAGAGCCGATCGAACCCTCTCGTGGCAGGTGTCGGCCAAATTCCAGCTGACACACAGGAACATCTAACACCGCTTGCTTGGCACTTAAAAATGTGTGGCCATTCACACTATTCACACGACAACAGTCAGCAGACGATCACTGTCAAGCTTGATGTGAAATTTGTCTAAGTGACCCCATGAGTGTGTCTTTGCAAACAGACACAGTGACACATTGGTGTGTGCACTGAACTGACAGGGGGCATATCCGCTGGACTGCAGAGAGCGCACAGCACGCACGTTGACAGGCTACCCCGGGTGAAACAGACCATCAGATCATAACACGCAGTGGGCGATCTGAATGTCACGCCACCCACGTGAGCTCTGTTCCACATGACACGGTGTCTGTCCCGCAGTGCGCCGTCCACAAGACACGCGCATCGGGCAGGACACGTGCACGGGGCTGGCTGGACACGCCGCCAGCAGATGTGGACATAAGAGCGCCCTGCTTCATTCATGTCATTTCATGATTGTACGTCTGTGACCATGGTTCATTTACAGAGGAACAGATGGATCATACTTGTATTGTCTGCTTGATAAGATGGATTCAATAAGATGCGGTGTTTTTATATAGTGTTGGTTTTATTTTTTTCTTAAATACATCCATGTCCTTTTTGATATCAGGCATTTTCCCACACCTTTTACAGGACAGTGATGGTAGCTCAGTTGTAAAGTTTCTGACTGGTAATCAGAGCTTTTGGAAATTGGAGGTTCGAATCCCGTGGGTGGCATGTATTTGTTTTTTGTTTTTTTCACAGCAGCTGTGTGATGTTGTTACGCATCGTCATTCTGTTGTTTGTGGTCGTGGGAATTTTAAACTCTCTAGGGATGGAGTCAAGCCTTTTCTTGTCCGTTTACTGGACAATCTATGAAGTCTGTAAAATCCTCATCCATTGCAAACTGTAATGATTCAATCCAGTTTATTTTTACAGCCCCAAATCACAACATATGTTACCTCAAAGTGCCATACACAAATATCGTCTAGACTAGACCTTATTCTTTCTTTCTTTATTGTTTATTTGATGAGGACAATGCACATTAATGAACACTTTGTACATTTTCATGCCTTAGTGTAAATATGCCAGATTTAGCTAAAAGCTACTTTCCATCTGTAGTCCTCAGACACACAACAACAAACAATAATTACAATAAATAAATTAAAACAAAACATGAGATTATGTACAATACATCTCACCTGTGTTGACAAGTTTGATTGTTTTTGAGGCATTTTTTAAGCTCATTTTTAAAAGCACTCGGTGGGACTGTCTCGTATCCTTGTTGGAAGGCTGTTCCAGTTTGTACAACCCTTCACAGAGATGGTGTTTTGTCCTGTGGCAGTTCATCTGAGGGGCACCTCACAGTCCCCTCAGAGCAAGCATGTTGGTGACAGTGGCAAAGAAAAAACCCTGAGAATGTTTTGACTATGACCACAGACTGTGGCTAATTTTGAGTGGCCTGAACTCTTTACCCATTGTACATGATGAACATCCCAGGTGAGTGGATGCGACATTTAGTCTGCTGATGTGATGTGCCATATTTACCAGAATCATCATGGCATGATGTTTAAAAAAAATTCTTCCCTCCATCATCAGTGACTGTAAAAAGTTGTTTTTCCTCTATCAGTATGTGTTTACTTTAAGCCTCAAGAATAAATCAACTGTGTTTCACCAATGCAAATTAAGGATAATACAGCCTTTTAACCATGCGGGCTCCCATCAAGACTTGCTTTTGATGATCTGCATGATCGTTGCAACTGATTTGTTGTATTTGTCTCAGTTCTTATCTTTGTTTCATAGAGAAGTCTTGGCATTATACTGTAGTTGGTACACCCATGGGTATAAACAGACTACGGGAATTTCAGGGTCATTTGTCTTATTGAATGTCCATTAGCCATTTTTTAAACAGCATGTTGTCTGTTGTTGATTTTTGAGAGTAATGGACAGGACGTTGGATCTATTGGTGCCATTTATTATTTGGATGGACCTGAGTATTTACTGGTTCTTTATTTAATTTAAACTTGGCAGAGTCAACTCCAGTTCAACATGAAAAAACAAAAAAACAAAACACAAGTTGCTTTAATGTAACAAAGCAAGTCAGATTAACTTGTCGAATGGACAAGTTTTTAGAGAAATTTAGAAATACAACCACATTGAAATATAATTAATTATACTATTACACTGTTTAAACAGCTCGCTGACTTCAGTGAGCCTCCTGTAAAACGAATGCCAATTTAACAGATCACATATAAACTGTCACACATGAGCATGTGCACATGTACTCTGGCTGTTTCAGATACATCAGTGACACTAATTTCACAACATGAATTTAAGAATAAATGTGTTTGCATATTTTTGTCACACTTCTGACTGTATTCAAACATACTAGCCTTACTTTTTTTAGTCAAGACTCATAAACTCTATAATCTGTGATCTTCTACACATTATTTCATGACCAAGTAATATGTTTCACAAAAACACTTTCTCTTTCTGAATAATGGAGCCATGACACCCACAGCTGGTCTTTAGGATCAACCACACAGTCCAAATGACTCATTCTCACCTCTCCAACATCCTAAAGATGACATCATACTGTATTTTCCAAATGTTCGAGAGCCTGATTGTACATTCTACACAAAGAAGTGCACGGCCCAGTGCAAAGGTCATTGCGAGTTTCCAACCAATGTAATTGTCATTTTTACACTCGGTGCCCGTGTCCGCTAAATGATCATAGCGCTCATCCATTTATGATCCAGCAACAAGCACCAGAGGATTGTTGTGTTTGCATTCTGTCCTTACCCAGAGAGCAGCTGCTTCACAGATTTACACAACTGTCAACTGCTGAGGGGTCCATTGATCTCAGTAGAACATGAGCTTGTAGCACAACCCACAAAAGGTCCATTTAGGACTGTGAGCACATTGAAAATGGTGACCAACCTTTTTCTGGCAGCTTTCCCATGGCACCACTAGAGGACAGCACAAACAAAGCAAAGGTTGAGGCCAATAACCCTTTCACTATGGCATGATGGTCCCAGCAATACATTTATATGACTGTTAACATTTAACCTTGATGCACATGTATCAGAGCAATTTCTGTTCAGTGACAGTTAGTGGGTTTTTAAAAAATAATTAGTCCTACCTGTGCATTTCAACTCCATATTTGTATAAGCGACATATCACCAGTTCAGTATTCAGTATTGACATCCTTCAGGTAAATTGATTATTTTAATGTCACTGTTCCAGGAATGTGTGTTGGCAATATTCCAATAAAAAAAAAAGTTACATTAAACCTTTGAGTTTGTTAAACTTGACATGAGGCAATCCTTGGGCTTTCTGCTCTACAAAAGAGATCTTACTCAAACTCTGGGTTAGTTACTACGGTAACTGACTCCTACATTATGCTGAGCCTGAAGGAGCTCTCCTATCCTTAATTAATTTGCACAGTATAAAGTCTGGAGATGATTTTGTGTCCCAGATGAAGATTTAATACAATGTTACCATTTCTCACACATCACAGATGTTCTCAGAAGTCAAGGTAAATTCTTTGTGCTGGTATTCACACATTATATCAGCACTAAGGGGTGAATGGCACAGATGACGTTTACCCGCTGGTTGGCTAATGTTACGGCTCAGGGCTGTCCTGCACGGGTTAGAGGTGATGTGGTCTTCCACTCGCCTTCTTTCTGTTTAATGACTAGAACTCAGATGTTTATCTAATAAATAAAATGTGTAACAAAAGATTATTTAAATTAAAGCAACTCCAAAACGCCAAACTGAAATGGACACAGTGATATTTAATTTAATATCATGTCAATTATGATTAAAACCAGATAGAGATGCTATCACAGCCTACAGGCCGAAGCACAATATGCCTGTTTGAACAATATATATATTTTTTTCATTTTTAGGTACACTTGTCATGTCAGGGCTTGCCCTGACATGACAAACATTTTTTTTTACATTTATATTCAACCAATTTTGATTATTTTTACTTATTTGTTTCCCTTTAATTTTCATACAAAATACATTCAAACTTGCATATTGACTCAGACCGTTCAGATTCAGATTCAATTTATTATACCCTTGGGTAAATTTGGTTTACAGTGAGTGAGTCATCTTGTTTTGTAAACACACAGATCAACACAGAACAAGACAAAGTGATGACAGTGCTAAGGGTAAAAGAACAACAAAGGATGACCCCAAGATAAATAAAAAACAAGATGAGTTAAAACATCAATAGATTAAAAAGTCTAAAAACATATCATACCAAGCCAAAGGATTAAAAATGTGCTGTTCATTAAAAACAAGGTAAAAGAAACTATACAAAAAATAAATACATAAGTTATATTGGCGTTCCTGTTACTTGTTAATAGACTTGATGGCTGCTGGCACAAAGCTGTTTTTGTAACATTTGGTTTTACAAGCTGGTACCCTAAACCTCTGACCTGATGGGAGCATCTGGAACTCACCATGAATAGAGTGGGAGTTGTCTCTGTACCTGCTTAACATACAGGGATTCTGGATGGAGCTGAGTCTCTCCAATCACCTTGCTCGACCATTTCACAATTTGGTTTAAACAATTTTTGTTTTTGAGAGACATGCTTCCAAACCATGAAACAAGACAAAAGGGCAACTGATTTTATAAAAGCATGATAAAACAAGGTCAGCATGGTCCTGTCAGTGTTAAAAGGGGACAGTTTTCTCAGACAATACAGGCGCTGACGTCCCTTTTTGTACACAGCATCGCAGTTTGCCCTAAAGTTCAGTTTGTTATCGATGACGTTCCAAGATATGGCCAGCGTCTGTGCGCGCACGGCACAGTGAGAAATTAATGAGCCAGCCGTGCTGGCTGATGTCACATCTGTTGTAGTTTACATGATAGACAGAAAGAGTGGAAATTAAATAAAACAAGTAAGGGTAACGGCGTTATCCTTACTTGTTTTATTTAATTTCCACTCGCTCTCCACCGTTGTGTGGATGTCTTTAAACCGGCTGTACCACTCCTTAATCTGTGTGATTCACATATCATCATCACTGAAAGCTGTCTGAATCTTCCGAATGGTTTCCACCTGGCTGTCGCTCAGTTTCTGGTAAAATTTGATGTGGCGCTGCTGCACTCATTCCGTCATTTTCCTTGCAATAAAAATCCGCCCAGTGTGCTGCACATGTCCTCACTCAAACGTTGCTTGCCAGCAACTGACGCAATCGACAGGCGTGAAAAAATTCACATATGCGCACGAAGGTTCAAGGTTGGCTCATGCAAGCAGGCTTGATTCAAATACATCAGGTTTTTGCAAAAAAGAATAAGGTCCGATACTTTTCTAACAGACCTCTTATACTTTGACCACTTCCAATCTGGTGGGTGCTGTATTTTGAACACTGTACGAAGTAGCAAAATCTTTAGCTAATGCCATATTAGGAACTATTGACCAAGCCAAGTTGACATCAAAGTAGAAACTACTGTAGCCATCTGGATGAGGGTTCTTGGCAGGAGTGTTAAATATTAAAAGCACAGGACGACTGCAGATCGATCGAGCGCAGCAACAGCGTGGCTCCTTCATAGTATGTTCACGCACACTCACACGTGCAGGGGCACATCACCCCACACCTCCGGTTCTACTGCAACACAACTGTGCCAAAATTACCCTGTACAGCATCACAGTAAACAAAGCAAAGACATCGCAAAGTCTGTTACACTACCACCCCCCCCACCCAAAAAAGAAACATCCCCATTTCTGGTATGACAGCAAACAAAATACATAAATAAAAACAGCATAACAGACTCCCAAATACCCAGATCAACATAGCATCCACCAAACACTGAAACCATAACAAAATATACTGAATTGGACTCAAAACCTAATAAAGTCTTTGAGGTGCGAGGGAGATCACACCACTCTCCCCCTACGAGATTGAGCGCACATCGATCCTCTCGAATCCCCCCAAAGTTCATAATCTTCTCCCACAGCCTGAGGCTGAACCTTCACATCTGGTGCCCGGGAGGCTGGCCAAGCCCCACCAGGAACCGAAGAGGGACTGCCGGAAAGAGGAGCAGCAGGCAGCACATGCATTGGCAAAGGCAGAGTGTATGGCTTGAGCCTTCATGATGAACAACCTGGGCTCGTTCCATAGAGTCCAGAGGGTTAAAAATGTGGTATGTCAGTGCAACTTCCATACCTGAAGCCAACACCTGAGCGAGCCGATAGGGCCTCCCTGGTGTGGTGCCAACTTGGTGCGGTTTTCAGTGAGATTATTCCACCACACCAGTGCACCCACACTATAGGTGCAATGACAGCAACTGTCATCATAGTACAGTTTGTCGATCATGAAATTTTGTCAAATTGTGCCTAGTCATGCTGAATGATGACTCCAACTGCTTTGCCATAGACGACACATACTCTGCCTGCATCCCCGCACCCCAGTGGTCTCGAATACTCACCGCCACATGCACGTCAGCTGGAACCCGCACCTCATACCCGTGCATGAGGAAGCAGGGGGTGAACTGGGTACTGGAATGCTTAGAGGTGTTGTAGGCAAAAGCAACTTGCTTCACATACAAGTCCCGTTCGCCCCCATGAGACAGCAACATTTTAGCCTATGAGTCCTGTTATGACATTCCACCATGCCATCAGACTTGGGGTTGTATGCGGTGGTTGTATGCCCAGTCGCTGACACAGGCTCTGAATCACCTCTGCCTCAAACTGGTGGCCCAGATCACTGTGAAAAACTTCAGGGACCCCATGCACTGGCACATAATCCTCAAACAGGCACTGAGCCACAGTTTGCGCTGTCTGATGTGGCAGGGTGTACAGATTAACAAATGTGGAGAAATAGTCCTCCACCACTAGAACTAGAACTGTTTCCCCTGGAGGTCAAAGGCAATTCCAGAATGTCTGCCGCCACCCGCTGTAGTGGGCAGCAACCTGAGAACCCCCATAGGTGCTCTCGGTCTGGGAACAGGGCACAGGTGGGTCTGGCAGGCCTCACACTGCTCGCACCGGCGTTTAATGTCTCTCAACGTAAAGGGCTAATAGTAAGACCGCCTGGCCGTCTCCCACACTCGATCCCCCGAGAAGTGTGCCGCAGCAGCCTCCCCCATGCTGCAGAAGCTCAGACACCATAGATGAGGGGACCACCACCTGAATTTGATACTTCAGCAATGCTGTCGGCCACACAGTTATTTGATTAATAATAATAATAATCATAATAATAATAACATAGATATTATGCCATGCAAAAATTTTTCCCCTCAGGATAATAACTAGCACGTTAGTGGGGTGTTATTTGAAATATATAGATAGATAGCTAGATAGATATAAACTGAACAAAAATAGAAATGCAACAGTTTTGTTTTTGCTCCCATTTTTCATGAGATGAACTCAAAGATCTAAAACATTTTCTGCATACACAAAAGGCGTATTTCTCTCAAATATTGTTCACAAATTTGACTAAATCTGTGTTAGTGAGCACTTCTCAAGATAATCCATCCCACCTCACAGATGTGGCATATCAAGATGCTGATTTGACAGCATGATTATTGCACAGGTGTACCTTAGGCTGGCCACAAAAAAAGGCCACTTTATTTTGTATATGAGCAGTTTTGCCTATCCCTCTTTCTAGCACCTCTCAAGCTTGGATGGGGAGCCGGTCTGCTCTGTGTCAGCCTGATTCTGTCAGATCTCAGAAGCTAAGCAGTGCAGGATCTGGTTAGTACTTGGATGGGAGACCTCTTTGGAACACCAGTGGCTGCGTGTTTCTCCAGGTAAGACTGGAGTTGCGTCAGGAAGGGCATCCGGCATAAAACTTGTGCCAAATACCAATGTGGATCTGGCTGTATCCGCTGTGGTGACCCAAAACAAAAACGGGAGCAGCCAAATGAATAACAACACTATGGGGTATTGTGTGTAAAATTTTAGGGCCCCTTCACACATAGGACAAATGTGGTCGAATTGCGCATGAAGTGCACATGAAGCAGGAATCGTATGCAATACGTGTAAAATCATAGCTGCCTCCAATGCCTCGTACACCTGTTGCTACAACTATTTGAGCACACCAGCGCTGAAAGACAGAGTGTGCACTGTGAGAGCCGATCGAACCCTCTCGTGGCAGGTGTCGGCCAAATTCCAGCTGACACACAGGAACATCTAACACCGCTTGCTTGGCACTTAAAAAATGTGTGGCCATTCACACTATTCACACGACAACAGTCAGCAGACGATCACTGTCAAGCTTGATGTGAAATTTGTCTAAGTGACCCCATGAGTGTGTCTTTGCAAACAGACACAGTGACACATTGGTGTGTGCACTGAACTGACAGGGGGCATATCCGCTGGACTGCAGAGAGCGCACAGCACGCACGTTGACAGGCTACCCCGGGTGAAACAGACCATCAGATCATAACACGCAGTGGGCGATCTGAATGTCACGCCACCCACGTGAGCTCTGTTCCACATGACACGGTGTCTGTCCCGCAGTGCGCCGTCCACAAGACACGCGCATCGGGCAGGACACGTGCACGGGGCTGGCTGGACACGCCGCCAGCAGATGTGGACATAAGAGCGCCCTGCTTCATTCATGTCATTTCATGATTGTACGTCTGTGACCATGGTTCATTTACAGAGGAACAGATGGATCATACTTGTATTGTCTGCTTGATAAGATGGATTCAATAAGATGCGGTGTTTTTATATAGTGTTGGTTTTATTTTTTTCTTAAATACATCCATGTCCTTTTTGATATCAGGCATTTTCCCACACCTTTTACAGGACAGTGATGGTAGCTCAGTTGTAAAGTTTCTGACTGGTAATCAGAGCTTTTGGAAATTGGAGGTTCGAATCCCGTGGGTGGCATGTATTTGTTTTTTGTTTTTTTCACAGCAGCTGTGTGATGTTGTTACGCATCGTCATTCTGTTGTTTGTGGTCGTGGGAATTTTAAACTCTCTAGGGATGGAGTCAAGCCTTTTCTTGTCCGTTTACTGGACAATCTATGAAGTCTGTAAAATCCTCATCCATTGCAAACTGTAATGATTCAATCCAGTTTATTTTTACAGCCCCAAATCACAACATATGTTACCTCAAAGTGCCATACACAAATATCGTCTAGACTAGACCTTATTCTTTCTTTCTTTATTGTTTATTTGATGAGGACAATGCACATTAATGAACACTTTGTACATTTTCATGCCTTAGTGTAAATATGCCAGATTTAGCTAAAAGCTACTTTCCATCTGTAGTCCTCAGACACACAACAACAAACAATAATTACAATAAATAAATTAAAACAAAACATGAGATTATGTACAATACATCTCACCTGTGTTGACAAGTTTGATTGTTTTTGAGGCATTTTTTAAGCTCATTTTTAAAAGCACTCGGTGGGACTGTCTCGTATCCTTGTTGGAAGGCTGTTCCAGTTTGTACAACCCTTCACAGAGATGGTGTTTTGTCCTGTGGCAGTTCATCTGAGGGGCACCTCACAGTCCCCTCAGAGCAAGCATGTTGGTGACAGTGGCAAAGAAAAAACCCTGAGAATGTTTTGACTATGACCACAGACTGTGGCTAATTTTGAGTGGCCTGAACTCTTTACCCATTGTACATGATGAACATCCCAGGTGAGTGGATGCGACATTTAGTCTGCTGATGTGATGTGCCATATTTACCAGAATCATCATGGCATGATGTTTAAAAAAAATTCTTCCCTCCATCATCAGTGACTGTAAAAAGTTGTTTTTCCTCTATCAGTATGTGTTTACTTTAAGCCTCAAGAATAAATCAACTGTGTTTCACCAATGCAAATTAAGGATAATACAGCCTTTTAACCATGCGGGCTCCCATCAAGACTTGCTTTTGATGATCTGCATGATCGTTGCAACTGATTTGTTGTATTTGTCTCAGTTCTTATCTTTGTTTCATAGAGAAGTCTTGGCATTATACTGTAGTTGGTACACCCATGGGTATAAACAGACTACGGGAATTTCAGGGTCATTTGTCTTATTGAATGTCCATTAGCCATTTTTTAAACAGCATGTTGTCTGTTGTTGATTTTTGAGAGTAATGGACAGGACGTTGGATCTATTGGTGCCATTTATTATTTGGATGGACCTGAGTATTTACTGGTTCTTTATTTAATTTAAACTTGGCAGAGTCAACTCCAGTTCAACATGAAAAAACAAAAAAACAAAACACAAGTTGCTTTAATGTAACAAAGCAAGTCAGATTAACTTGTCGAATGGACAAGTTTTTAGAGAAATTTAGAAATACAACCACATTGAAATATAATTAATTATACTATTACACTGTTTAAACAGCTCGCTGACTTCAGTGAGCCTCCTGTAAAACGAATGCCAATTTAACAGATCACATATAAACTGTCACACATGAGCATGTGCACATGTACTCTGGCTGTTTCAGATACATCAGTGACACTAATTTCACAACATGAATTTAAGAATAAATGTGTTTGCATATTTTTGTCACACTTCTGACTGTATTCAAACATACTAGCCTTACTTTTTTTAGTCAAGACTCATAAACTCTATAATCTGTGATCTTCTACACATTATTTCATGACCAAGTAATATGTTTCACAAAAACACTTTCTCTTTCTGAATAATGGAGCCATGACACCCACAGCTGGTCTTTAGGATCAACCACACAGTCCAAATGACTCATTCTCACCTCTCCAACATCCTAAAGATGACATCATACTGTATTTTCCAAATGTTCGAGAGCCTGATTGTACATTCTACACAAAGAAGTGCACGGCCCAGTGCAAAGGTCATTGCGAGTTTCCAACCAATGTAATTGTCATTTTTACACTCGGTGCCCGTGTCCGCTAAATGATCATAGCGCTCATCCATTTATGATCCAGCAACAAGCACCAGAGGATTGTTGTGTTTGCATTCTGTCCTTACCCAGAGAGCAGCTGCTTCACAGATTTACACAACTGTCAACTGCTGAGGGGTCCATTGATCTCAGTAGAACATGAGCTTGTAGCACAACCCACAAAAGGTCCATTTAGGACTGTGAGCACATTGAAAATGGTGACCAACCTTTTTCTGGCAGCTTTCCCATGGCACCACTAGAGGACAGCACAAACAAAGCAAAGGTTGAGGCCAATAACCCTTTCACTATGGCATGATGGTCCCAGCAATACATTTATATGACTGTTAACATTTAACCTTGATGCACATGTATCAGAGCAATTTCTGTTCAGTGACAGTTAGTGGGTTTTTAAAAATAATTAGTCCTACCTGTGCATTTCAACTCCATATTTGTATAAGCGACATATCACCAGTTCAGTATTCAGTATTGACATCCTTCAGGTAAATTGATTATTTTAATGTCACTGTTCCAGGAATGTGTGTTGGCAATATTCCAATAAAAAAAAAGTTACATTAAACCTTTGAGTTTGTTAAACTTGACATGAGGCAATCCTTGGGCTTTCTGCTCTACAAAAGAGATCTTACTCAAACTCTGGGTTAGTTACTACGGTAACTGACTCCTACATTATGCTGAGCCTGAAGGAGCTCTCCTATCCTTAATTAATTTGCACAGTATAAAGTCTGGAGATGATTTTGTGTCCCAGATGAAGATTTAATACAATGTTACCATTTCTCACACATCACAGATGTTCTCAGAAGTCAAGGTAAATTCTTTGTGCTGGTATTCACACATTATATCAGCACTAAGGGGTGAATGGCACAGATGACGTTTACCCGCTGGTTGGCTAATGTTACGGCTCAGGGCTGTCCTGCACGGGTTAGAGGTGATGTGGTCTTCCACTCGCCTTCTTTCTGTTTAATGACTAGAACTCAGATGTTTATCTAATAAATAAAATGTGTAACAAAAGATTATTTAAATTAAAGCAACTCCAAAACGCCAAACTGAAATGGACACAGTGATATTTAATTTAATATCATGTCAATTATGATTAAAACCAGATAGAGATGCTATCACAGCCTACAGGCCGAAGCACAATATGCCTGTTTGAACAATATATATATTTTTTTCATTTTTAGGTACACTTGTCATGTCAGGGCTTGCCCTGACATGACAAACATTTTTTTTTTACATTTATATTCAACCAATTTTGATTATTTTTACTTATTTGTTTCCCTTTAATTTTCATACAAAATACATTCAAACTTGCATATTGACTCAGACCGTTCAGATTCAGATTCAATTTATTATACCCTTGGGTAAATTTGGTTTACAGTGAGTGAGTCATCTTGTTTTGTAAACACACAGATCAACACAGAACAAGACAAAGTGATGACAGTGCTAAGGGTAAAAGAACAACAAAGGATGACCCCAAGATAAATAAAAAACAAGATGAGTTAAAACATCAATAGATTAAAAAGTCTAAAAACATATCATACCAAGCCAAAGGATTAAAAATGTGCTGTTCATTAAAAACAAGGTAAAAGAAACTATACAAAAAAATAAATACATAAGTTATATTGGCGTTCCTGTTACTTGTTAATAGACTTGATGGCTGCTGGCACAAAGCTGTTTTTGTAACATTTGGTTTTACAAGCTGGTACCCTAAACCTCTGACCTGATGGGAGCATCTGGAACTCACCATGAATAGAGTGGGAGTTGTCTCTGTACCTGCTTAACATACAGGGATTCTGGATGGAGCTGAGTCTCTCCAATCACCTTGCTCGACCATTTCACAATTTGGTTTAAACAATTTTTGTTTTTGAGAGACATGCTTCCAAACCATGAAACAAGACAAAAGGGCAACTGATTTTATAAAAGCATGATAAAACAAGGTCAGCATGGTCCTGTCAGTGTTAAAAGGGGACAGTTTTCTCAGACAATACAGGCGCTGACGTCCCTTTTTGTACACAGCATCGCAGTTTGCCCTAAAGTTCAGTTTGTTATCGATGACGTTCCAAGATATTTATATGTCTGACCTTTTAAAACTGTTATCTCTTGATTGGGGGCACTGTTTTTGCAAAAGTCAATGATCATGTCTTTTGTTTTAGAAATATTCAACTCAAGAAAATACTTACTGTGCCAGTCAAGGAAATCAATAACAGCTGGGCTGTGACTCCTCCTATCTGTTGTGAAAGTGTAGGAACACGGACCCACAACAGGGGGCATAAATGAACGGGCAATGGATAAGCCAAAAGAGTAACAATTTAATGTTATGACGTGCACAACGGAATACAGACAATAACAGGTTTGGAAAAACAGTCAATTATACGTTGAGTGACGTTTGGGCAGGCTCAAGGATAGGAGACGTCCGTCCAGAAACGAGCCGGATCCCACATGGCTTCCACCACCAACAGATCTGAAGAACACCGGAGCCACCAAGCCCTGGGTCCCCAGGTGGCCACCGTCTACAGCTGTCAGACCTGGTACTGCTGGCAGAGAACAGAAACAGTACAGATGAGTGTGAGTACGCACACTCAGTAATCCCTCAGTCTGTGTTCTTTAAGGAGGGAGAACCTCCACCTCCAATAACACACTCGTGCAGCTCCTGTGTAACCACTTATCTGGTTGGGGTGTGAGGCAAAGCCGTCGCAATTTACACCAAAGGCCAATCCAGCAGACAAGGAAACCACCACAGGAAAACGGCTGCAAAAGAGATCAGACTATTACTCTATGGTAGCTGATTTCTCGGCGGGGAGATGGAGTTGCAGTCCGACCTTTATGGTGATGGTGATGAGTAGTGGATGAGTGACAGCTGGTGCTGATGATGAGTGACAGCTGTCACTCCCGGTCGCTCCGATGCCCTCTCGTGCTTGAAGCCCGCACTTCAAGCAGGGCGCCATCTTGTGGTGGTGGGCCAGCAGTACCTCCTCTTCAGCGGCCCACACAACAGGACCCCCCCCTCAATGGGCGCCTCCTGGCGCCCGACCAGGCTTGTCCGGGTGTCGTCGGTAGAAGTCGGCCAGGTGGGCCAGGTCCAGGATGAAGCTCCTCTTCACCCAGGAGCGTTCTTCAGGTCCATATCCCTCCCAGTCCACCAAGTACTGGAACCCCCGGCCCTTCCAATGGACATCCAGGAGCCGGCGCACGGTCCAAGCCGGCTCCCCGTCGATGATCCAGGCAGGAGGCGCAGTGAAGCTGCCAGCTTCACTGCGGCCGGACTGAGGACTTTGAGGATGGTGAAAGGTCCTATGAACCTGTCCTTGAGCTTTTGGGATTCCACTTGCAGGGGGATGTCCTTTGTGGATAGCCAAACTGCCTGCCCGGGCTGATATGTAGGGGCTGGGGCACGCCGGCGGTCTGCATGGACCTTGGCCCTTGTCTGGGCTTTGAGTAGGGCAGAGCAGGCGGTACACCACACCCGATGGCACCTCCTCAGATGGGCCTGGACCGAGGGCACCCCGACCTCTCCCTCCACTAGCGGGAACAATGGGGGCTGGTACCCCAAACACACCTCAAACGGGGAGAGGCCGGTAGCAGATGATACTTGGCTATTGTGAGCGTACTCGAGCCAGGCCAGATGGTTGCTCCAGGCCGTCGGGTGCACGGAGGTCACGCAGCGGAGGGCCTGCTCCAAATCCTGGTTCGCCTGCTCTGCCTGTCCGTTCGTCTGGGGATGGTACCCGGACGAGAGACTTACGGTTGCCCCCAGTTCCCTGCAGAAACTCCTCCAGACCTGAGAGGAGAACTGAGGACCACGATCCAAGATGATGTCCGATGGAATCCCATGCAGGCGCACGACGTGGTGGACCAGGAGGCCTGCAGTCTCCTGGGCTGTCGGGAGCTTCGGGAGGGCTCACTATCGTGAGGATGGTGGTCATGCCCTGGGACGGCGGGAGGCCCGTGACAAAGTCCAAGCCGATGTGAGACCAGGAGCGATGAGGCACGGGCAAAGGCTGGAGGAGGCCTTGGGCCTTATGGTGGTCGGCTTTGCCCCTGGCGCAGGTGGTGCGCCACGTCCTGGACGTATTCCTGGATGTCGGCTTCCAGAGACTGCCCACCAGAAGCGCTGCCGGACCACTGCCACGGTTCTTCGCACCCCTGGATGGCAGGAGAGCTTGGAACCGTGACAGAAGTCTAGGACTGCAGCCCTGGCCTCTGGTGGGACGTACAACTTGTTCTTCGGACCGGTCCCCGGGTCCGGGTTCCGTGTCAGGGCCTCCCGGACGGTCTTCTCCATGTCCCAGGAAAGGGTGGCCACGACAGTGGACTTGGGGATGATGGTTTCCGTTGGGTCTGACAGCTCGGTCTTGACTTCCTCCTCGTGCACCCGGGACACAGCATCAGATCGTTGGTTCTTCGTCCCGGGGTGGTATGTGATCTGAAAGTCAAAACGCCCGAAGAACAGTGACCAGCGGGCTTGCCTGGGGTTCAGACGCTTGGCGGTCCGAATGTACTCCAGGTTCCGATGGTCCGTGAAAACCATAAATGGTACCAAAGCTCCCTCCAACAGGTGTCTCCACTCCTCCAGAGCCTCTTTCACCGCTAGAAGTTCCCGATTGCCGACGTCATAGCTCCTTTCAGCCGGGGTCAACCTGCTGGAAAAGTAGGCACATGGGTGGAGAACCTTGTCGGACTCCCCGCTCTGGGATAGCACGACTCCTATCCCTGAGTCAGAGGCGTCCACTTCAACTATAAACTGGCGTTTTGGATCGGGCTGCACCAGAACTGGTGCAGTCGAGAACCGGCGTTTCAACTCCCTAAACGCGGCTTCGCACTGATCCGACCAGGTGAAGGGGACCTTAGTGGAGGTCAGGGCTGTCAGGGGGCTAACTACCTGACTGTAGCCCTTGATGAACCTCCGGTAAAAATCTGCAAAACTGAGGAACTGTTGCAGTTTCCTACGGTTTGTTGGTTGGGGCCAGTCTCTCACCACCGCAACCTTGGCCGGATCAGGGGCGACGGAGTTGGAGGAGATTATGAACCCCAGGAAGGACAAAGAAGAGCGGTGGAACTCGCACTTCTCGCCCTTCACAAACAGCCGGTTCTCCAACAACCGCTGCAGGACCTGACGTACATGCTTAACATGGGTCTCAAGATCCGGGGAAAAGATGAGTATATCGTCTAGATATACGAAGACAAACCGATGCAGGAAGTCCCGCAAGACATCATTAACCAAGGCCTGGAAAGTCGCGGGCGCATTGGTGAGGCCGAACGGCATGACCAGGTACTCAAAGTGACCTAACGGGGTGTTAAATGCCGTCTTCCACTCGTCTCCCTTCCGGATCCGAACCAGGTGGTACGCATTCCTAAGATCGAGTTTGGTGAATATTTGGGCTCCATGCAGGGGCATGAACACCGAATCCAACAGGGGCAACGGGTATCGATTGCGAACCGTTATTCCGTTCAGCCCTCTGTAATCGATGCATGGACGAAGTCCGCCGTCCTTCTTACCCACAAAAAAGAAACCTGCACCCATCGGGGAGGTGGAGTTCCGGATCAACCCGGCAGCTAATGAGTCCCGGGTGTAGGTCTCCATTGATTTGCGTTCCGGACATGAGAGGTTGTACAGCCTGCTGGACAGGTACTCAACGCCCGGGATCAAATCAATGGTGCAATTGTACGGTCGGTGCGGGGGAAGAGTGAGTGCCAGATCTTTGCTGAAGACATCAGCAAGATCATGGTACTCCTCCGGTACCGCCGTCAGATTGGGGGGAAACTTTGACCTCCTCATTAGCTGTCACACCAGGCGGAACCGAGGATCCTAGACATTCCCGGTGGCATGTTTTGCTCCACTGAGCCACAACCCCAGACGGCCAATCAATCCGGGGATTGTGCTTTATCATCCAAGGATAACCCAAAATCACACGGGAGGTGGACGGTGTTACAAAAAACACAATTTCCTCCCTGTGATTACCAGACACAACCAACGTCACGGGCTGTGTCTGGTGTGTGATTAGTGGAAGAAAGGTGCCATCTAGTGCCCATACCTTCAAAGGTGAAGGTAGAGCCACTAGAGGGAGCCTGACTTCCCTTGCCCATCTGCTGTCCAGCAGATTCCCTTCCGACCCCGTGTCTACCAGTGCTGGGGCGTGAAGGGTCAGATCCCCACTCAGGATCGTAACTGGGATGCGTGCGGATTTACGGGGTTTCCCCGCGTGCGTGTTATGGCCCACCCTTAGCCCAGTTTCTAAGGGCGGGCATTGTCGTTTAACCACTTGGGGCAGTTCCTCTGTAGGTGCTCACTCAAGCCACAGAAAAAACACTCCCCGCGGGCCAGCCTCCGTTGTCTGTTATTTGATTTGACTTTGGCCCTGCTCATGTCCATAGCTTCGTCAGCAGGGGGAGCTGCTGCCACACGGGAGTCTCTGGCTGTGGAGCGTGGGGACGGCAGCACCCTTTCGGACCCGGAAGGAAGCGGGACGGCTCGTGCCCGGCCACGCCCCCCGCCCTGCTCTCGACAATGTTCCTCTAATTGGTTATCTAATCGTATAACCAGATCAACAAGCCCATCAAAATCCTGCGGTTCGTCCTTAGCCAGCAGGTGCTCCTTCAGGACCGGAGACAGTCCATTTACGAAGGCGGCGCGGAGTGCAACGTTATTCCAGTCGGACCTCGCCGCCGCGATGCAGAAGTCGACTGCATACTCCGCTGCACTCCGACGCCCCTGTCTCATTGACAGCAGCACATTCGAAGCAGTCTCGCCTCTATTGGGGTGATCAAAAACCTGTTTGAACTCCCTCACAAACCCAGTATATGTCGTTAGAAGCCGTGAATTTTGCTCCCAAAGCGCCGTAGCCCAGGCGCGTGCCTCTCCTCGAAGCAAATTTATTACGTAAGCCACCCGGCTAGCGTCTGACGCGTACATGACGGGACGCTGTGAAAAGACGAGCGAGCACTGCATCAAGAAGTCCGCGCACGTCTCGACACAGCCTCCGTACGGCTCTGGAGGGCTTATGTATGCTTCAGGGGACGGTGGGGGGGTTCGTTGAACGACCAGCGGAATGTCTGTCTCTGGTACTCGGTCAGCAGGATGAGGTGCTGCAGCAGTGCCCTGAGCATGCGCTTCCACCTGGGCGGTGAGAGCCTCCATCCTCCGATTGAGAATAATGTTCTGTTCGGTAACTAAGTCCAACTGAGCAATAAAAGTGGTTAAGATTTGCTGCAGCTCACCTAACATGCCTCCTGCTGGTGCCTGTGCACCTCGCTCTTCCATTGGCTGTTCAAGCGATGGTTGACGCCCCTCGGGATCCATGACGCTGGCCGAGAAATCCTGTTGTGAAAGTGTAGGAACATGGACCCACAACAGGGGGCTTAAATGAACGGGCAATGGATAAGCCAAAACAGTAACAATTTAATGTTATGACGTACACAACGGAATACAGACAATAACAGGTTTGGAAAAACAGTCAATTATACGTTGAGTGACGTGTGGGCAGGCTCAAGGATAGGAGACGTCCGTCCAGAAATGAGCTGGATCCCACACGGCTTCCACCACCAACGGATCTGAAGAACACCGGAGCCGCCAAGTCCTGGGTCCCCAGGTGGCCACCGCCTCCATCTGTCAGACCTGGTACTGCTGGCAGAGAACCGAAACAGTACATATGACTGTGAGTACGCACACTCAGTAATCCCTCAGTCTGTGTTCCTTAAGGAGGGAGAACCTCCACCTCCAATAACACACTCGTGCAGCTCCTGTGTAACCACTTATCTGGTTGGGGTGTGAGGCGAAGCCGTCGCAATTCACACCAAATGCTAATCCAGCAGACAAGGAAACCACCACAGAAAAACGGCTGCAAAAGAGATCAGACTCTTACTCAGTTTAACTTCAGCAGAGAAATTACCTCTATGGTAGCTGATTTCTCGGCGGGGAGGTGGAGTTGCAGTCCGGCCTTTATGGTGATGGTGATGAGTAGTGGATGAGTGACAGCTGGTGCTGAGGATGAGTGACAGCTGTCACTCCCGGTCGCTCCGATGCCCTCTCGTGCTTGAAGCCCGCACTTCAAGCAGGGCGCCATCTTGTGGTGGTGGGCCAGCAGTACCTCCTCTTCAGCGGCCCACACAACACTATCATTGTTTTCCAGCATGCTGACAATAACTGTGATGTCTGCATACTTTAAAATAGTTCTGTCCTCTCTGCTACTACGACACATGTTTGTGTAGAACAGGGGTGGGCAATCATGTGCCATGAAGGGCCGAAGCACTGCAGGTTTTCCTTGCTACCAATCATCTCAGCAGGTGATTTCATTAATGTTCAGGTGTTTCAGCAGGTGATTTCATTGACAACCAGGTGTTTATGTTCAAGGGAGAAGCTCATCAGCAACCCACCTGCTGAGGTGATTGGTTGCAAGGAAAACATGCAGTGTCTCGGCCCTCGTTGCCCACCCCCGGTGTAGAAGATGAACAAGTGAGGAGAGAGCACACATCCTTGTGGGGAACCAGTGGAGGATGTAACCTGATCCGAAACACTTCCCGTTCAGTCTCACTCGCAGTAATTTTGCCTTTGCACCTGTTTCTATTTGTTTTTTGTTTTCCCCCTGAAAAATGTGCACATACTCACCATAATTGCAAATTGTAAATTTGAACTGCAGTGTTGAAAATACAATTACATTTTCTTGCTGCTTGCTATGGTGATTAGCAGTGGTGGGCACAGATAACCAAAAAATGAACTTCAATAACAGATAATAAGATAACTGAAAAATTATCTTTGATAAAGATAAACTGATAAACCACCCAAAAATGTATCGGAAGTTACAGATAATCGATAACCAATAAATTCCGGTGTTGTCTATGGGACATTTGCAGTTACTAAAGAGCTGAAATTGATTTTTAACATGATCGCTTTTGAAAGCATCAAAAGCAGTAAAAGACCTAAAAGAATAAGCAAGAATGTTTGACCATGCTGCCCCCTGCAGGAAGCAGCACAGACAAATCCTGAGAACACCCACAAAGTCAACTCTTTACTAATCATAATAATTTTTCTTTCAACATTTTGCCCCTGCTGGAAGCTCTTGTTTACAACAACACTCCTACCACACAGACGCACCAAACACAGCCATAAGGCCAACTCCCTATCTATTTCAACACTCCGGTCAGGCGGAGGTCTTGAAAAATAAAGTCAACTAACTTATGGTTTTTTGAAAATACTGATAGAATAACTCCATTAATGTCAATTCTGTCATTTGTACAAAGTTAAAATATAACATATATCTTTTAATGTTGAATAAGGCACTAATTCTGAGGTTTTGTAACAAACACAGACCGCAAAGCATTCTGGGTAAAAGTGCTAAACAGTGATTGGTTCAGTAATCCATTATGTAAACCAACACGTTAATGTGACGTGTGTTGGTTTAAATATAAATGTGCTTTTGTAAAATATTCCATTTTTATTTGTAAAAACAGGCATTTTTACGGAGCCCTGGAAGTGTCATCGCAATTGCATGTTTTAAAACTTTTATGATGTTGTAAAATGTGCACTCAATATTAGTAAGTAAGTAAGTAAATTTATTTATATAGTGCCTTTCACAGACATAAGGCCATGTACACACGTTGTCGAGTATTTGTAAAACCGAATATCTTACTCTTTCGGTTTGGGGACAAAACGTCATCCACACTACGTCGTTAAAAAAAATCCATCCACATCGACCCGTATAAATGTGTTGTAATTAGTCTGCCAAACCTTTGGGTGGCGGTACTGATTAAAATTCTATCCAATCAGGAGCCTTATTCTCTTGTCGTCACTTCCACAAAAACTAAAAACATGGCACCAACCTCGTTCGTGTGGACCGATAAGGAGTCGGAATTACTTCTAACCGTAGTTTTAGAATACAAAGTTAACAAATATATGCACACAAAAAGTGCCTGGACAATGGACAATACCAACACTTTGAGAACAGCCATGTACCCAGACGTTTAATACTGCCATGAACACTCCTGGCCAGTAGATGGCAGGAGCAGCCTTGAAAAAATGTCAAACAAATAATCCGTGTCTGCTACATTTAAGATGCGTGGAATTTAACAAACATCTATAAACCCAGAGAATATATTCACGAGAGTTTTAGGCACTAGAGTTTAATGCTGTTATCTGTGGACCCTGAACAGAGTTTGTGAAATGCATTTGTCCTGTCGTGAACGTCTGAGATTACCTTATGCTACCCATAATGCATTGCTGCCTGGCACAGCATGTGCTCACAAAACCTTAAAAATTAGCACATTACTTTAAAACGAAAACATATATCTGATATTTCACTTTATAAACTTCAGACATGACAATAATTTTAAATAGCATGTCTAAAATGAGTGGTTAAAAAAGTTAAACATGTATGTCTCTGGATGACTTGGTGACATTGCGGTTATATTAGTATGGTGTTAAAGGAAATGACTTTTTTTTTGGTCACCAGTTCTCCTTTGCTTACAGACGATAAAGTGGTTTCTGATTGCAGAGGGTAGAACAACATGCCTATTAGGAAACTTTTAACAAGTGGGTCTCAACAGCTTTAACAGTTTTAAAATGTTTTTCACTGTTCAGCTTAGTTTAGTACGTTATCGGTCTAAACGTTATTGGACGGTAATTCATCGGAAGATAATTAGTCCGGTGATGGTTTTTAAATTTATCTAAAAAGATAATCTGATAATGAAAACATTATCTTTGATAATTAACTGTTATCGGATTATCGGAAGTGTGCCCACCACTGGTGATTAGTAGTATTAGGGCTCCATTAATGATGGCTTTTCATTCTTCTCTCTCACACACAATTCAGACTGAGCATACTCATGTCAGTTGTTCTGGAACAAAAAAAAAAAAAAAAAGAAAATAGGGTTATCAACTAAGAGTTCCTGATTAGGCTCAGAGTTTATCAAACTTTCTTTCTGGAATATACCTGTTGTGTCTTCTGCTGAAAGAATAATCGTCAAGCTGTCAAGTTTGTTAAACATGATGTAGGGTGGGGTTTTTTTGAGCCCCTTGGACAACTATTTTAGGCCTTAAAGGACATGTTGCATTTTTTTTAACATCCCAGTTAGCAACACAACATCAAAGCACTCATGATTGTAAGTCTCCCTTGCCACATGCACTCATAATTAGTGGTTTATGATGTTTTTTTATCCTCTCCCAAAGCGAGGTAACAGGTGCATTTCCGTAAAACGTCTCACTCGGCAATTGTCGGCATTTCTCTGCGTGTGACGTAGTTAATAGCAAAACACAAACATCCCACACAGAGACAGACGGAGCAAAACAAATGCAGTTATGTCTGATAACGAAGCTTCAGAGCTTTTCTCTGAAAATAGTGGCTAGGATTTACAGAGGACACGACACACTTCACGCTGAAACTCGTAAGTTTTTCAGAGTCTGTCAGATTTTGGAACTTAGTGTTGTGATGCTGCTGTTTGTGTCACAGGATTCTGATTTATTGCCGTGGACATTCCTGGATACACAAATGTATGTCTCATATTGGAAAAACTCAAGAGACACTATTTTCAGGAGATAATGGACTCTCTAATGTGCCACAATTTGAGTTGAAGGCAGAGCTGCGATCAGACATTATGTGTGCGCGCGATCAGAACCTGAGAGCAAGTGGACCCGGACATTATTCTCTGGTCGAGTGGGACATGAAAATGATCTCTGGCTGTGGATCCGAGTGAGGACGAGTAGACCGTTCAATGGCTGGCGATCGCAATTGTGATCACGCGGGTGTGACACGTGCGTAGGGGCATCTTTTTGTTGTGGACTCATTTGGAAATCTTTACACTGTGGTGAGTGGAATGTTCATTTTTTTTTCATCTTTTGCTTTGTGTTCTTTTCAATGGAGCTTTCAATGAAAGTAATTTTTTTTTTCTTTAAGAAAGTCTGTGGATGTGGTATGTGTGTGCAGTAGCCGTTTTAACCCCCAATTTAGACAGATTGAATTTGAACAATATATAATGAGTATTAAGCTTGTAAACTCTCTCAAACTGTCAATCTCTATAAGGAACTTTTTAAAAGAGAATTAATGTTGAATAATCCCTTAAACAGCTGACATACAGATTAAAACAGAATGCAGATTAATTTTTGCTGCTTTATGGACGTGGAATGTCTCCGTGATAACACAGATATATATATATATATATATATATATATATATATATATATATATATATATATATATATATGTTAGATTTTTCACAGTTATATACAACACTTATTGCCGTTTTTAACAGGCTGCATTTATGACTAATTGACGCAGGTGCAAAAAACCTTCTCACAGCTGCTGCTTTTACCGTGACTGCATCAAAACGAGTTGTCCTAACACAACATCACACTTGTGTAAACTTTGGAATTAATCTGTGCCTCGGTTCTTAATGTTAGTAGATATATTCCACTGAAGCACACACTTCTAGTAAAGATGTCACCTGTTGGAAACACTCGCGTACTCATGAGTACTTTGTTTTCGGAAGTCTCTGTAGCTGTTTGCTGCGAATGCCGTATACTTTGAAACCAGTCATGGAAGTGCACAAAGTAATCCTGTTGGATCATCAGATGCTCAATAACAGCTTAAGTCTAAATTGTTAAGATTTCAGTGCAAATGTCCTTTAATTTTGTTTACAGCAGGGAAATTCCTACATGCATAATCACAGAAATGTAAGACTGAACATGTGTAACATTCCATCACAAAACTTTTTAACTGTAAAACATAAACGCAAAGCAGTTTTACAAAATAACCCACCTTTAATCACATCTTAGTTTCATGCAGTCCCTCGTTTACACCCCCCCCCCCCACCCCCCCAAATGGATTCTTACCTGGCTAGAGCTATTTGTCAGAGCAACCCTTGTTCTCCACAGACAGCAGGTCCTTATTAAATGCTCTCTTCATTATGCTATTAGTCATGCTGTAGGAATACAATTGCAGAAGAAGTGGCTCCAACTACTCAAAGGCAAGAGGACAGAACACATCTGCACTAACCTATATTTTGGTATATGTATGAAAAATTCTGAAAATGCTTGAGTTGAAAAGGTTTTTTTATTAACTGATTGTGAGGTCTGTATGGGGAAATATATATATAAATACCACTATGTTGTCAGTACGAACCGAGTGAAGCAAGGTCCGTACTGACAACACGTCAGTCTGATATCCCCGTACAGACCGAGGAAGTGACATTAATAATTCCTTTAAAATATGGCTACTATCTATCTATCTATCTATCTATCTATCTATCTATCTATCTATCTATCTATCTATCTATCTATCTATCTATCTATCTATCTATCTATCTATCTATCTATCTATCTATCTATCTATCTATCTATCTATCTATCATATATATATATATACGAGGTCTGTGAGAAAAGTATCCGACCTTTTTATTTTATGCAAAAAATATATGGATTTGATTCATATGTTTTTATGTCAACCAAGCTTGAACCTTCATGCGCATGCGTGAGTTTTTTCACGCCTGTCGGTTGTGTCATTCGCCTGTGGGCAGGCTTTGAGTGAGCACTGGTCCACCCCTCTCGTCGTTTTTTCATTGCGAGAAAATGGCAGAATGATTTGGGCTTTGTTCCATCAGAATTTTTTTCATAAACTGTTAGAGACAGGCAGCTGGAAACCATTCGGAAAATTCACATGGCTTTCGGTGAAAATTTTATGGGCTTCACAGAGATTAAGGAGTGTTACTACCGCTTTAAGGACGGCCCACAATGGCTCACGGCGCGCCGTGCTCCGAGCTGCGATCGACAGGCAAAAACCACCATTTCATTTCTAAATGGATGGCTGTGTCAATCCGGGACCGTCATGTGCAATTTCTCTGGTTATCACAAGAGCTGGACGTCACAAGAGCTCCACAATGCCTATCTCGGCGAGTGAGTATAAGAGAAATTGTGGAGAGCTGGGCATGTCACAACTTGTCCTCTGACACTCCAAAACGGAGGTGTTCTTTGTCTCGCTCCATCAGCAGCTCCGTTGTGATGCGCGAAGCCTCCGCGCGGCTTTCCATGACAAAATCTCTTGTTAAAAGTGAAATCTGCCGGAAAATGGCTGATGTCCAGCTCTTGTGTGTATATATATATATATATATATATATATATATAAACACACAAAATTACGGTATCGGTTGAATATGAAAGCTGCTGACGGCTCGTAGTCAGACCTGTTCGCTTCACCTCCATGAAGAACTTGCTAACAGATGGTCGGGTCGTTAGCTGGTAAATCTGTGTTTTTTCAAATGCTGTTTAGATATTTATGGAGTATGTTCATGTCCTACTTGCTTTTTCTAATCATGTTTTTAGCTTCTGGTTTGAAAAGAAAATACGTGTTTCTGACTGACATAGAAACCGGTCCGACATGGGAAAATATCCAACTGGTAATCAGCCAATCAGAGCGCCCGTAGCATCGCAGCCATATAATAAACTAGGTTATTACACACAATTTAAATTACATGATTCCAAGGTGTGTGTCCAGACAAGAATCAAGCCAAGTCTAGGAACATGCACTGCTGCATCACAGCATCCACCACACCCCAGGGTCCTGGATGACAACCAGTGAAGCAGACACAGATCCAACCTCCTCTAAAAAGTAACCATCTATATGCCGCAGCCAGATGAAACGTAGGCCTTCTCCAGCCACTGTATGTGGTAGCTGACACTTCCTGATAATGTAAGTGATACTTTTCTTCTGAGTCTCCATGTGTAACCATTCCAGTGACAGTCATTCCAGCACTACCCTCGGATCCGCTGAAGTGATCAAGTAACAAAGACATTCAAGTGATTTAGGTGACTGGTTAGCTTCCAAGTCACACAAAATAGTAAATGACTGTATTTATATAGCACATAAAATCAAAGTGTTTCACAGTGATGCCTCACATTCACTCATTCACCCACACCAACATCAGGGTGCTGCCATCCAAAGTGTTCACTATATACCGGAAGCAACTTGCCCAATGGCTCTGAGTGATTTTCTGGTCTGACAGGGATTTGAAACAAGCTTCACAAGCTGCCTACACACTGGTTTAACCACTTGACAATCCCTCCCATATAGTATCATATAGCAAGACACCAGGACCCTAAAGATGCAAGACCCATCTAGGGATGGACATTGCGAATTAGCGCTTGCTAAAATGTTGTAGTATGTAACATGACTTATGGAACATACTTGTCCCTATTCAAATAAACCTAAATAAAAAAAAAAGATCTGAACCTTCATTATCTTGCAAAGATGGCTACAACACCAAACACCTCTGTCCAACAGCCTCATGACTATAAATTCTTCTCAAACATATCTTGATCTGAAAAGCTGAGGACCCAGAAACAGGAATGACACTGCTGAGATCGGTGAATATCTCCACAAGGTCAACAGTTTTAGGAAGTCATTTAAAGTCTGGATTTTAGATTTAATTCAGGACAACTGCAAATCCAAAGACTCCAGTTTGCTGCTCATATTCTCAAGTACTGCAATCGGGGTATCCATTGATTCCACAAAGATCACAGCTTCGTTTGGGAAGTCAAGGTCAGTAAATCTTTCCTTGCCAACAAAGGCACCTAAGCTGCTGATTTCCACAACCCTAATCAGCATCCAGTCAATGCAAACACTGAACAGTGGAGGAGCCAGAACACATCACTGATGAAGGTCAGCTTTCACGGGGAAAAGTATCAGATTCATTGAACCAGGCTGCTCTCTGGGACATCCTGAGGACAGAATGACTATTGTAAAATGTACTTTAGAGTGGAATCTACATGTCTGATAACATATTCACTCAAACAGTATATGCTATATGAAAAATGACTATGCTAAGAAGTATTGACATATACTCTATTCTAATGGTTGCAAATTGGTTGCTTGAATTGCCATAGTAATACAGTATAAGTTCATGCAGTGGTACTTATGAAGATGTGCATGAAGGAGATAATTTTGCTCTGAAATCTTCAAGGGCAGATAACTGGAATTTTGTTTTTGATTTTACAATCAACACCTTGTTTGTCAATTTCATCTGTCATCATCTATCTAAACAGACCTGTTTGGCTCTCAGTGCAGATGTTAACTACTTTATTAATTCAGGTCTTTAGTTCAGGTTTTGTTGTTTTTCTTATAAAAGGTTGGTTGGATGCGCAGTGTAAAAGGTTGAGTTGAATTCACTGAACATGCTGTTCATAGCAGTGGCTAAGGCCCTGTTTGCTCAGAACATGTCAGCGCCAAAAGACACAGCACATATGTCTCTGTTGAGACAAACAGCTATGACATTCTGCGGTCACTGCAGAACAACTTGGCAGCATCTCAAAGACATCAGTCATCACAGACAGCTTCAGTGGGTTTCATATGGACGCCTCGGCACTGCGTGTGTGTGTGTGTGTGTGTGTGTGTGTGTGTGTGTGTGTGTGTGTGTGTGTGTGTGTGTGTGTGTGTGTGTGTGTGTGTGTGTGTGTGTGTGTGTGTGTGTGTGTGTGTGTGTGTGTGAGAGAGAGAGAGAGAGAGAGAGAAATGAGATAGATGCACATGCATGGATGAAATGGGCTGTGAAAGCAGTGTTAGTGTTTGGGGAAAAAAAAAAGATCTGTGATGTCACCCACAGGTTTTCTGAAGAGCTGGTTTGAAGCTCAAATTGGGCAGTTCCAAATGTTGGCACCATGCCAGTACATGACTCCACCTAATTGTCCAACCCATACATGGATAAAGAGGTGGAGCGTGAGCAAGTCCAGTGTGATCTTGCGGCCTGAACAAGTACAATAGTACAAATATTTGTACTAAAATGCTCACAAAGGACAAGGGTGATTCTTTAACTATGGGCACTGTTGGCCTTGTAAATGTAATTTCCACCACACCATTGCCTTACAATATAAAGCGCCTTGGGGCAACTGTTTGTTGTGATTTGGCGCTATATACATGTGCTCTGATGTCACTGTTTATCTCAATAGAAACTACCCAAACAATCTTTCATACAAACTGTTTAAAGGGACATTACAGTGTTGTGGTGGAAATTACGGCAATAGTGTGGGACAACTACATTTTGTTTAAAAAAAATCACAATTGTATGACATTGAATACCCCAATTATGTTTTGATTATTTTACTGATATTTTATTCAGAGATATTTTAAAACATTAGAAAAAATGTTTCTTTACCATTCACTTTTATCATTGAAGATCAAAAGTCTGGGTGTGGGACAAGCACAAAACGGCAATATTTGCATATAATGATGCTGAAAAAAGGTGAAAAAGTCATCATAGACTACTAGAACAAATTTCTTAACACACTTTCATTGTAAAGATAACTATAAAAGTGTGAAATTTCCCCTTTTTTCTGTTTTTCATACAATATGATCAAAGGACATAATAAGTGCCCGTAGTCTAAGAATCACCCACAAACGTTCAAGTCCACAGTGGTTGTTCAAGTTAAGGAAATAAAACTATTTTTCTCATTAGTTCCAAACATGAGCAAGCAAAAAGTGTCATTATACTGCTGAAAATAGACTTCAGGCAAATGAAGAAGATGAAAGAAATTAATAAGAAGAGTGATGCAGCATTTATGCATGTGTTGAATTAATGAAAGGAAAAAAGAGCAGAAATGCAGAAAAGAAATGATGTTAACATGAATGTATTCTCTCCCTTTTTTCTTTGATGATCCTCTTTAATTATCTCCTCTGTTAATGAGGTTCACATGTGCCACACCATGTCCAGATGGTCAGCGCTCTAACAGGCTACTATTGAATCACAGCATACGTCCTCATTAATCAACCAATCATAGACTCTCAAAATCCAATTAGACTCCTCTATAATTGGCCTGATTTGTGGAGAATATTAACGAGCTGCACTGTAATTGGTTATAATGAATGAAACACTGAGGAACATCTCATTTCCTGGCTTACTTGTCACCTGTTGTTAGCCAGTTACATGGTTAATGTGAATAACTGTTGTTAGCTTGTTTGACTGTTTAGTGGGAATAGATGGCACCTTTAATGTATGACTGTTAAGCCTGATCTCAGTGATGTTTCGCTTTTGGTTTAATAAAAATAAAAACACATATTTATCTGACTTATGAGCTTAATCGCATGTACATACACATTATGCTCTATGTTTCCCTAAAGCATGTTTATAGTTTAGCTGAAGGAAAACATGAAAACACATTCAAAGGCAGCAACAAAATTAACAAATAAATAATAAAATAAAAATAAAATAAAAACTTGTAAAATTTACTGGTTGTGCTAAACCAGTGCTTCTCAAAGAAGACGTCACAGAAATGCAGAATTTTGCAGCCCAGTCTCATGCTTTTTTTTCGTGCTCCTGTCACGAAATGAGTCACACTTTTGTGACATGGTTTTTTTATTTTACTATTTCTAACCCTAACCCTTCCGGCAATCCTAACCATAACCAAACCCCCTTCCTTACCCTATCCTCCACAGGCCTCCTGTCATGGAATGAATTCATGCTCCCGTCACAAAAAGCACCACATTTTCGTGATTGTATCATTTACTTTTTGCGATGCCATCATGAAATGGCATGAGATTGCAGTGAATGAAAGAAAACATGTCAAACAGCATCAATCAAAAACTTAACTGGATGAATCAAGCTTGCCAGCACAAACAAATCAGACATACATTTAAACATAAGTAACTTAAGTAATATCAGAAAGCAAAACAATAACAAGTGATACTGAGATAAATTGTTTAAACAAACTGAAGTCATGCTTTCCAAAAGCAGAGTCTAATTAGCTTTACATTTTCTGACTGATAACAGAGCTAGTATAAAACTTAGGCAAATATTTTTGAGTTATACCAATGAGCTTATGCTTCAAACCAGTTTAATGAGCCTTGGTGGAGGAGTGTGGTATGGACAAAGGACAAATTCATTTGGTGTAGTTTTGGATCAAGTGTCGGATCAAAGGTTTTTTTGTGTGTTTGTGCATGTGTGTCTGTGTGCAGCATGATGGATTAGTGGTTAGCACTGTTGTATGGTATCACTTCCTGTTCCGGAGCACAGCGGTGTTTTTCTGTATCTGTTAGCTGTTTAATCTGCGCAGTTAGATTGATCTAGTTAACTAGATGACGATTTGTTTCACAGTGTAATCTTCACGTGCCTTAACTAAAGCACTCCCTCTGCTGAATCACCTCTAAATTATTTACACATTATTCACTTTGTGTGTTTTTAGGAATCCGCTAGCTTAGCGCAGCTACTAGCTCTTAGCCGGTTTAGCATGGCGGCTTCTCCTGTCTCTCCCGCACTTTTCTGCTCTGGGTGTGAAATGTTTCGTTATTCCTCGGCCTCCTTTAGCAGTAATGGTACTTGTAATAAGTGTAGCTTATTCGTAGCTTTGGGGGCCAGGCTGGGCGAATTGGAGACTCGGCTCCGCACCGTGGAAAATTCTACAGCTAGCCAGGCCCCTGTAGTCGGTGCGGACCAAGGTAGCTTAGCCGCCGTTAGTTTCCCTCTGGCAGATCCGGAGCAGCCGGGAAAGCAGGCCGACTGGGTGACTGTGAGGAGGAAGCGTAGCCCTAAACAGAAGCCCCGTGTACACCACCAACCCGTTCACATTTCTAACCATTTTTCCCCACTCGGCGACACACCCGCCGAGGATCAAACTCTGGTTATTGGCGACTCTGTTTTGAGAAATGTGAAGTTAGCGACACCAGCAAACATAGTCAATTGTCTTCCGGGGGCCAGAGCAGGTGACATTGAAGGAAATTTGAAACTGCTGGCTAAGGCTAAGCGTAAATTTGGTAAGATTGTAATTCACGTCGGCAGTAATGACACCCGGTTACACCAATCGGAGGTCACTAAAATTAACATTGAATCGGTGTGTAACTTTGCAAAAACAATGTCGGACTCTGTAGTTTTCTCTGGGCCCCTCCCCAATCGGACCGGGAGTGACATGTTTAGCCGCATGTTCTCCTTGAATTGCTGGCTGTCTGAGTGGTGTCCAAAAAATGAGGTGGGCTTCATCGATAATTGGCAAAGCTTCTGGGGAAAACCTGGTCTTGTTAGGAGAGACGGCATCCATCCCACTTTGGATGGAGCAGCTCTCATTTCTAGAAATCTGGCCAATTTTCTTAAATCCTCCAAACCGTGACTATCCAGGGTTGGGACCAGGAAGCAGAGTTGTAGTCTTACACACCTCTCTGCAGCTTCTCTCCCCCTGCCATCCCCTCATTACCCCATCCCCATAGAGACGGTGCCTGCTCCCAGACCACCAATAACCAGCAAAAATCTATTTAAGCATAAAAATTCAAAAAGAAAAAATAATATAGCACCTTCAACTGCACCACAGACTAAAACAGTTAAATGTGGTCTATTAAACATTAGGTCTCTCTCTTCTAAGTCCCTGTTAGTAAATTATATAATAATTGATCAACATATTGATTTATTCTGCCTTACAGAAACCTGGTTACAGCAGGATGAATATGTTAGTTTAAATGAGTCAACACCCCCGAGTCACACTAACTGCCAGAACGCTCGTAGCACGGGCCGAGGCGGAGGATTAGCAGCAATCTTCCATTCCAGCTTATTAATTAATCAAAAACCCAGACAGAGCTTTAATTCATTTGAAAGCTTGACTCTTAGTCTTGTCCATCCAAATTGGAAGTCCCAAAAACCAGTTTTATTTGTTGTTATCTATCGTCCTCCTGGTCGTTACTGTGAGTTTCTCTGTGAATTTTCAGAACTTTTGTCTCACTTAGTGCTTAGCTCAGATAAGATAATTATAGTGGGCGATTTTAACATCCACACAGATGCTGAGAATGACAGCCTCGACACTGCATTTAATCTATTATTAGACTCAATTGGCTTTGCTCAAAATGTAAATGAGTCCACCCACCACTTTAATCATATCTTAGATCTTGTTCTGACTTATGGTATGGAAATTGAAGACTTAACAGTATTCCCTGAAAACTCCCTTCTGTCTGATCATTTCTTAATAACATTTACATTTACTCTGATGGACTACCCAGCAGTGGGGAATAAGTTTCATTACACTAGAAGTCTTTCAGAAAGTGCTGTAACTAGGTTTAAGGATATGATTCCTTCTTTATGTTCTCTAATGCCATATACCAACACAGTGCAGAGTAGCTACCTAAACTCTGTAAGTGAGATAGAGTATCTCGTCAATAGTTTTACATCCTCATTGAAGACAACTTTGGATGCTGTAGCTCCTCTGAAAAAGAGAGCTTTAAATCAGAAGTGCCTGACTCCTTAAAGCAAATTTGCTTAAAGCAAATAACCCGTAAGTTGGAGAGGAAATGGCGTCTCACTAATTTAGAAGATCTTCACTTAGCCTGGAAAAAGAGTCTGTTGCTCTATAAAAAAGCCCTCCGTAAAGCTAGGACATCTTACTACTCATCACTAATTGAAGAAAATAAGAACAACCCCAGGTTTCTTTTCAGCACTGTAGCCAGGCTGACAGAGTCAGAGTTCTATTGAGCCGAGTATTCCTTTAACTTTAACTAGTAATGACTTCATGACTTTCTTTGCTAATAAAATTTTAACTATTAGAGAAAAAATTACTCATAACCATCCCAAAGACGTGTCATTATCTTTGGCTGCTTTCAGTGATGCCGGTATTTGGTTAGACTGTTTCTCTCAGATTGGTCTGTCTGAGTTATTTTCATTAGTTACTTCATCCAAACCATCAACATGTCTATTAGACCCCATTCCTACCAGGCTGCTCAAGGAAGCCCTACCATTATTTAATGCTTCGATCTTAAATATGATCAATCTATCTTTATTAGTTGGCTATGTACCACAGGCTTTTAAGGTGGCAGTAATTAAACCATTACTTAAAAAGCCATCACTTGACCCAGCTATCTTAGCTAATTATAGACCAATCTCCAACCTTCCTTTTCTCTCAAAAATTCTTGAAAGGGTAGTTGTAAAACAGCTAATTGATCTTCTGCAGAGGAATGGTCTATTTGAAGAGTTTCAGTCAGGTTTTAGAATTCATCATAGTACAGAAACAGCATTAGTGAAGGTTACAAATGATCTTCTTATGGCCTCAGACAGTGGACTCATCTCTGTGCTTGTTCTGTTAGACCTCAGTGCTGCTTTTGATACTGTTGACCATAAAATGTTATTACAGAGATTAGAGCATGCCATAGGTATTAAAGGCACTGCGCTGCGGTGGTTTGAATCATATTTATCTAATAGATTACAATTTGTTCATGTAAATGGGGATTCTTCTTCACAGACTATGGTTAATTATGGAGTTCCACAAGGTTCTGTGCTAGGACCAATTTTATTCACTTTATACATGCTTCCCTTAGGCAATATTATTAGACGGCATTGCTTAAATTTTCATTGTTACGCAGATGATACCCAGCTTTATCTATCCATGAAGCCAGAGGACACACACCAATTAGCTAAACTGCAGGATTGTCTTACAGACATAAGGACATGGATGACCTCTAATTTCCTGCTTTTAAACTCAGATAAAACTGAAGTTATTGTACTTGGCCCCACAAATCTTAGAAACATGGTGTCTAACCAGATCCTTACTCTGGATGGCATTACCCTGACCTCTAGTAATACTGTGAGAAATCTTGGAGTCATTTTTGATCAGGATATGTCATTCAAAGCGCATATTAAACAAATATGTAAGACTGCTTTTTTTGCATTTACGCAATATCTCTAAAATTAGAACGGTCTTGTCTCAGAGTGATGCTGAAAAACTAATTCATGCATTTATTTCCTCTAGGCTGGACTATTGTAATTCGTTATTATCAGGTTGTCCTAAAAGTTCCCTGAAAAGCCTTCAGTTAATTCAAAATG
Source organism: Thalassophryne amazonica (assembly GCF_902500255.1). Lineage (NCBI taxonomy): Eukaryota > Metazoa > Chordata > Actinopteri > Batrachoidiformes > Batrachoididae > Thalassophryne > Thalassophryne amazonica. The sequence continues at coordinate 62,914,051 of NC_047107.1, read as the reverse complement.
CTGCAGCTAGAGTACTGACGGGGACTAGAAGGAGAGAGCATATCTCACCCATATTGGCCTCTCTTCATTGGCTTCATGTTAATTCTAGAATAGAATTTAAAATTCTTCTTCTTACTTATAAGGTTTTGAATAATCAGGTCCCATCTTATCTTAGGGACCTCATAGTACCATATCACTCCAATAGAGCGCTTCGCTCTCAGACTGCAGGCTTACTTGTAGTTCCTAGGGTTTGTAAGAGTAGAATGGGAGGCAGAGCCTTCAGCTTTCAGGCTCCTCTCCTGTGGAACCAGCTCCCAATTCGGATCAGGGAGACAGACACCCTCTCTACTTTTAAGATTAGGCTTAAAACTTTCCTTTTTGCTAAAGCTTATAGTTAGGGCTGGATCGGGTGACCCTGAACTATCCCTTAGTTATGCTGCTATAGACGTAGACTGCTGGGGGGTTCCCATGATGCACTGAGTGTTTCTTTCTGTTTTTGCTCTGTATGCACCACTCTGCATTTAATCATTAGTGATTGATCTCTGCTCCCCTCCACAGCATGTCTTTTTCCTGGTTCTCTCCCTCAGCCCCAACCAGTCCCAGCAGAAGACTGCCCGTCCCTGAGCCTGGTTCTGCTGGAGGTTTCTTCCTGTTAAAAGGGAGTTTTTCCTTCCCACTGTCGCCAAGTGCTTGCTCACAGGGGGTCGTTTTGACCATTGGGGTTTTTACGTAATTATTGTATGGCCTTGCCTTACAATATAAAGTGCCTTGGGGCAACTGTTTGTTGTGATTTGGCACTATATAAATAAAATTGATTGATTGATTGTATGTCTGTGGATGTTGGAGTAAGCCGGAGCACCCAGAGGGAACTCACACAAACACAGGGAGAACATGCAAACTCCACACAGAAAGGTCACAGGTGGGAATCGATCCCATGACCTTCTTACTGTGAGGCAACAGTGCTAACCACTAAACTCCTGTGCTACCCTTGCAGAAGACCATGTAAAAAAAAAAAAAAAAAAAATTCTGTCGCCTCATAGAAATGATGCATTTTTAAAAGTGAAAAGTATTTATTTTCTATACCTGTGTTCTCCAATTAAGGGTCACAGGGGCTGGAGCCTACCCCAACAGTCATGGGGTATGAGGCAGGTTGCAGGGTACACCACACAGGACGAGTGATGCCGGTAAAGCGTTACCTAGTAACGCGTTACTCTAATCTGACCACTTTTTTTTAGTAACGAGTAATCTAACGCGTTAATCTTTCCAAATCAGTAATCAGATTAAAGTTACTTCTCCAAATCACTGTGCGTTACTATTATTTTTGCATTGTGGGTTGATAGCAGCATTAAACTTGCTCTGTGGGCAGGAGGTCGCGGTTCGACTGAACTGCCCACTTTAAGCGGGCTGTGAGCTTTTCATCCGTGGTTTTCTGCAGCAGCTACGACTCGTCCTCACCTCTTAAAGCGCAGTGACAACAGCACCCCTGCACTGAGCTTTACAAACACATTTTTATGTTTTTTTTCTCATTTATTTAGAATTCTGAGCTGATCTGCGCCGTATCTGTGCGCTAAAATCAGCTGATCCTCCGTGATGCACCAACAACTATTTTTCCTCTCAAATGCACCTAAACTCTCTTTCTGAGGACCACATGATGTGAAAACGCAATAAAACTTTCTTACCTATAAATCTGGTCATGTTTTCTGCATAAATAAATGTTATCCATTCTTTGTGCTCAAACACCAAAGCAGGGGTGAATCCAGATGGAATGGGGGCGTGGGGCAGGGATGTGCCCCCCCCCCCACCCCTAGATTAAAAGGTCCAGTTTTGAAGCCTTTTTTTTATGACAACTACTAGTACTACTTATAATAATAATAATTTCAACAAGTATTTAATAGTTACATTTCTAAACAATGTAGGTTAGAAATTGCAAGTTTTACTGTTACAGTGCTGTCAACAGTTAAATATGAGGTCAAGAAAGATTATTTTACTTTTTATAAAACAAGTATTTATTTTCATTGAAGTCAAGAAAGGGTGACTATAAAGTGAGTTTTGGCAAAACAAGTATCATTGTCATGTTGAGGTGGCAGAGGGTTGTTGTTGGCAGCTGGGGAAAGTAACTAAAAAAGTAACTAGTAATCTAACTTAGTTACTTTTCCATTTGAGTAATCATTAAAGTAACTAACTTACTTTTTCAAGGAGTAATCAGTAATCAGTAATTGGATTACTTTTTCAAAGTAACTGTGGCAACACTGCACAGGACATACAATCACACCAACCCCTCCTTCCTTTGTAAGTGTGAGGAGGTGGGAGCACCAGGAGGGAACCCACATGAACACAGGGAGAACATGCAAACTCCACACAGAAAGGACCAGGTGGGAAGCGATCCCACAGCTTTGTTGTGAGGTATCTGTGCTAATCACTAAGCCACCACGCTATACATTTAACTTATTTAAATTTATTTAGAAATATTTAATGTTTATAAATATGAAATATTTAAAAGTTTTCATTATTTTTAACAGTATTAATTGTGCCTAAAACAGTTGCAGAGTACTGCATGTAGGAAGTTATTAGAACAAATCTGATACCTGAAACTGCGTGTCATTTAAATTTACCAGCATTTAAATGTGCTGCAGAATTCATGGAAAATTATATTCTGCCAAAAAGACAACCGGGCCTTTTAAAAACAATTCTCAATCTACAACATGCAGACATGTTGATTAAATGCAGTCATGTAACAGCAGCTTCTGCCTTCAGTTTTGTGTCTGGCTGTGGAGCTGTTAGTGGTTGCTGTCTGCACTGACAGCTCCTGTAGTCACATGATGCCAACATGATCGATGGTAATGAGAATGAGGAGAAATATTCTGCTGTCTGACAGCCTGTTTCCTCCTATTAGAACGGGACTGCACTGTATATAAAATGATTATGTTGAATCAGTGCTGACACGACAATCCGCTGACTACATTTATCATCGTCTTTTGTCATAACACTTTATCTCATGTGCTGGCACATCAGGTACCAAAGTGTGATTTAGATGAGAGTGCACATCATGTTGTCAGCAGTTACTCTGTGTGCCAGTGGAAATCGCTCAGTGAGCCTATGAACACAATAACAAGAAATCACCAAACTTGACACGGGCTTAGGCAGGTGTCTCCAGATCACTTTTCACTTGTGGAGAAAAACAGTCAAAGGTCAAGACTGTCCAAAAAAAAAAAAAAAAAAAAAAGAAGAAAAACAGCACACCGCCTCTATTTCTTTGAACATTTCCACAACCAATAGGCCTAGCAAGATGTAAAACTTATATCAATCAAGAAATTTAGAATCAAATGCATGAATGGTGTCATGATGCAAAAAAATGTCATTTCCCATTCTTAATGTTTGATTCTCAAAGTACTGCTTTAGAAGTCTTTAAGTCACTCTGCAGGTGCCCTGCTGCATGGCATAGATGAAAAGAAGTACCACCTGTACTGAATTTTGAATCAAATACACAATACAGAAAAGGCAGCCTGCAGCAATCCACCAACACATCTGACCACAGTATTTATTCATTATTGCTTAGAAAAAGAAAAAGAAAGGTCCAAATAGCTGAGAATCTCAGCTAATTGCTGAGAATCATACATTCTAAAAAGGAATTTCTGTCTCAATGAGAAAAACTGATGTAACAATTTTCATAGATTTTTTTTAAAGTTATTTCAACTTAATTTCAACTTTCAACTGAGTTAATGCCACAAGACCTCTGTAGTTAAGTAGAAATAACTTTTAAAAAAATCTATGCAAATTGTTACATTACGTTTTCTTGTTGAGACAGCGGTTCATTTTTTTAGAGTGTGGCTGTCATTTGACATTGTGATCACCTAAAATGTTCCCCACTGGTATTTTCATTTAATTTAATATGCACTGCAGACTTGAAGTGGACCTTGTCACTCCAACTCAAGTTAGTTCCATTGAACCCAATCTGCAGTTAAACTGGAAATGAAGAAGAAGAAGAGGAAGTGTTTATTTAATGTGGGTAGCCAACAACAGCTCAAAGCTTATTTCCAGAAGGGTCCACGGCAGGTGTCTCTCCACCTCCTCAGCAGCCTGGGTCAAAGTGCCAGTTGGGAGTTTGGCTGTGATCGAGAAACAAATCCAAATTGCTGGTGTTGCAGTCCAATGTGCAAACCAAATACCGTACAAGCTGAAGTGTCAGGTGTTGATGTTTTCTGTAGTTTTAAGACTTTCAGTGCAATAAATTTTGGTTAATAATCGCAACATGCATTACTGCTTTCACTAGTACAACTACTTGTTATGATTATTATTGTTAGTAGTAGTATTATAACTATAGCACTGACCTTTTTTTTTTTTCTTACATGGACTTTGAGAACTGATTTAGGGTAATTTTAGGGTGCTGAACCCAAATCTGAGTTCAGATTTCCTCTATCACATCAGTTTTTTGCAACCTGCATGTTCCGTATTAACAAATTACGCAAAAGCTGCTCATTCACTCACGCGTTTGATGCCCCTAATTATGCACAAAAGCAGTTTCAAAAGCATAGCTTTTAAACCAGGTTCACAAAATGTGAACAAGAGCCATAATATCGTTAGCTATCTTTCAGAATTTTCAAGACAACCCTGATCTAAGGTTGAAGAAAGCAATGTCTACTCAGGGAGTAATTTATTTATTGGGTACTTGTTTCTCAAAGAGGAATTTTTCTCTTTTACGTGAGTCATTTTGTGTGATAGCAATTATACTTTTACTTGAGTATAGATTGTCAGTCCTCTACCCTCTGTTTCTTCCTCATTTCTTCATTTCTATACTTTGTGTAATCAGTCAGACGCAGATGAGTTTTCCGCTGTTTTCCTCACCTGTGCTCCACAGTAGATTTCCCACAGCGGTGGAAGTGTTTTTCTGGACCTTCTGGTTTATACGAACAGCTTGATATTGTGGACGTGGTGTGAGTTCAGAGTATCTACAGAGGTGAAGAAGGCACACTCACGAGTGCCTTTCTGCCTTTAATCTATCTTTCTGTCATTCCATCTCTCAGGCTATCCCCATCTCTCCCCTTTCTCTCCCTTTCCACTTTTTTCCACATACACACAAAACATACATTCACAACTCAATGTAGCCATGACTGCAGTTGCCATAACACTCGTCTCCCATGAGTCCCCTCACAGCTAAGCACAGGGGGAAGACAGCTCTGATCCAACAGTTGGCATCACCAGCAGCTATGCATTATGGTTGTATTGCGTGTGGGGAGGGATGGTTGGCCCACCCATGTTCCTCAGCTGGTGTCGATGGACACACATGTGGTTCTCACAGAGAAGTTATTCATTCTACATCATGTTCAAAGGCAGAGGACAGTTTGATAGAAGAGCAGAGATATTTTTGTCCATCTCAGTGAGACAGCTGAAGGATTTCTGGTGTCAGTCTGCAGTATCAGCGCTTATGAGACAGCAAGTTAAACAAGAAAAGTGGGTTTTCCTTGTGCAGTAGAGTTTTATAGCATGTGCATTTCAGAGGAGCAATGTCAACACCTTAGTGTAGGAAAGTCATGGGTTCAGACTCGCCCCGGCTTTGTGGTTTGCAGACCCTCCATTTTCTTAGTTTCCTCCAGCTGCTCTGACTTCCTCCACAGACATGCAGATTAAAGTAATTGCTTTTCTGTCACAGCATGAATTTGAAGCAGAAGCACCAAACCGTCCTCTGCTGGGACCGGCACTACCTGCAGTTCTGGTAACAGTTTGTTTCAGCTTCAGTGTAAACCGCGCACATCTGGACATTAGTAAAGGACAACCTGTGGTGTACCTTCATCATCACAGCCTGCAAAGTATCAGAAGGCTGTATCAAAAGTTTACATACCCTGACAGAATTTTTATTTTATTTTATTTTATTTTTTGGCCATTCTTCAGAGAATATGAATGATAACACAAAAACTTTTTTTTTCACTCATGGTTAGTGGTTGGGTGAAGCCATTTATTGTCAAACAACTGTGTTTACTCTTTTTAAGTCATAATGTCAACAGAAACTATTCAAATGACCCTGATCAAAGGTTTACATACCCCTGTTCTTAATACTGTGTATTGCCCGAGGCGCTCTGATGGTGAAGCTGCTCCTGAAAATGTCTTGGACTTTATTTACATCAATTACGAAGAAAGAGAAACAGGACTCTATGCTAAATCTGTATGGCGTAGACAGTTCTCAAAAACTGAGTGACTGTGCAAGAAGAGTGAGGAAAGCCACCAAGACACCCAGAAGAAGTTATAGGCTTAAACCCCGGTCCCACCGTAAAATGAAGGATGAATAATGAGCCACGTAGCATGTTTTTTTTTTTTGGTATGAGTCCAGTTATTCAACAATCGTGGGAGAATAGTGGCTCTTAGAGGCAGAATATATGGCTAACAAGGCTCATCTCTGAGCATGGTGCCAATTTCAAGAAGTTCAGAATTTAGCAACAACAGCGTGGGGTAGTTTGTGTACAGGGTACTACAAGGACAAACAAGGATTTTAGGGGCATGTTTGTAGTAAGGACGAGGCTGTTAAAAGCCCATTATCCAAGCACCTGGTGGCTATGAGGAATGGATAGGCTATTTTGGACAAGCTTCGCCCTCAGACTACAAGTCCACCTGCTTTGTGTGCCGGACACTGTATTTAAAATAATTATTTTGTAGTGGATTAATCATTCTTTGTCAGATTTTGGATGTTGAAAACACCTCTAATCGCTTCTGGAATCTCAGAGGACATTTGGAGCTTTTTTCACTGTCTCGTGCGCTGAGGTGGAGAACATATTTGGAACAGCCTTAAAGGTAAGTATTTGCAATGTTTTAATAGCTTGATAAAACAGTTGCATGTTCATTCCTTCTTTTATAAGCAGCTGTAAAAGTATGTTTATGGTAGATTTAACATCTTGTTATAACTGTTCAGATGAGGCGAACGCTGCACGCTGACGCAATGACTCACACTCAAGATGAGCATTCACGCAGAGCGCCAGCGCACAAAAGAGCAATTTTGCATACATTAACAGACAAACACAGTTAAACAAGTTAAGTCACTGTGTCAAAATGACCATAAGCCGTGGAAGAAATAAAGCCAGCGAGAAGCACTGAGGCAATTGTCCAGGAACCCGTGGTTCTCTGGTTATGGATGGGTTTTTTTCGGGGGGGGGGTGATCGATCCACACAGTTGCGGATGTATATGATTAAAATCACTACCTCATTGTGATGTGTTTTTTTTTTTGGTCACAGAGAGGTGGGTGAACACGCAGAACTGCTGCGTTTAATGACACTGGAACACAGGTGAACAGCAGCCTGGCATACGGTGTACACCGGCCAGTGTCATGCCAAAGTAGTTATCCCCGTCAGAATTTGTATCCCCTGACGTGGGAGTGCGCACTCATTCAGGGCAGCATCTTTTTTTGGGCTGCGTTTAAAAAAATGTGACATCTTGAATGGATGCTGTGAATTGAAAACCCACATTTTAAAGGGACCAAGTGTGGGAGGGCTGGAGGTTTGGACCAAGCCCATACCTAAATATGCACCAACATCGCGTTACATGGCGCTACATGGATCATATGTGGCTTGACGTGGATCATACACAGTGACACGAGCCACTCGAGGCTGGACGGGGCTCAAATGGCAGGTCGGTCGTGGCTCACTAGAGGCTGATACCTGGCACATGAGGTACAGAGAGGCACATAGAGGCGCCTTAGTAGCAGATACGTGATGGCTTAAAACGTGGATCATTCTTCTAATAATCGCTGACACACCCATTCATGGCTCACTCTTCATGGCTTATTATTCGGTGGGACTGAGGCTTTATGTGGCTGTGATTGGAGAAATTGTGCACAGTGCAAGCTTTGCAGTTTGTTTTACCAATATAGCTTCATGATGAAACGGTATAGAGGAGAATTTTCTTAAAAAGTTTTCTTACCCTGGAAGAATTTTTTATTTATTAATTTTATTTTATTTTATTTATTTGTTGACCATTTTTCAGAGAATATGAATAAAAACAAACTTTTTTTTCCACTCATGGTTAGTGTTTGTGTGAAGTCATTTATTGTCAAACAACTATGTTTCATCACAGAAACTAACCAAATGACTGATCAAAAGGTTACATACCCTAGTGACTTTGGCCTGATAACGTTGACACAAAGGGTTTGAATGGTTACAATATATGGTTATAATAATGGTTATAATTTGAAAATGGTGAGTGACTGGATTATTAGTAATGAATATTCCATGCCATTAGCTTATGTTTTCAATAACTCTTGTTTGTTTATTGCTGAAGTGCTGAAGTGAATTACCATGCCACTCCATACCCACTTCTTCCAGTTAAGGGTCCCCGGGAGGCTCGAGCCTATCCCAGCAATCATAGGGCATGAGGTGAGGTACACCCTGGACAGGACGCCAGTCTATCGCAGTGCCACATACAGAGGCACAAACACATTCACACCTGCATGCACACCTATGGTCAATTTCAAGTTTCCAATTCATTAGCATGCACGTCTTTGGATGTGGGAGGAAGCCGGAGCACCCAGAGGAAACCCACACAGACATGAGAAGAACATGTAAACTCCACACGGAAAGGGCGGGAAGTGATCCCTCAACCTTAAATCAATGGCATGCAGCAGGAAAATTTTTGTTTAGGATAGAGAATCAAAGAATTTTCTTCAGTGCAATCTGTCAGGCATGGTGATCCTTGACTTTCCCTTCCCCTGCTTATAGCTCATTTCCTGTGTTGTTTCGCTTTTCTTTTCTTCCTTTGAAGCTCAAAAGTAAAAATGGCAACTGCTTTGTTGTCATATCCATGTGGTTTCTGGGGAGTTCACTTTGGCAACAGAATGTAAACAAAACCACATGACCCCAGTCTTGCTTTCATGACATAACAATGATGGTTTTCCCCATAATGGATGTCATTCTGATCAGTTTGGGTTTTAATCTGCCAGGAAAAGGCCTATTCTCTCAAAAGCACATGGAATTATTTGCTATAACTTTGATGAATGATCCTGTCAGTATCATTTGTTTTGTTTGTCAACAAATTTGAGGGATTTGTCACTCAGAAATTCTATGAGGCTTGAAGTGTCTGACATTTTACTAAGAGTGTGGACTGTCAATAAGAGCAAATAAGCAGCCTGCATGCAAATTTTGAGCTACCTGGTGTAGCTAACTGTGGCTGTAGAAACCTTAACATGTTTGTATATGCAGATTTAGTCATTTGTTAATGTAGATATTAACTGCACACTTATGACTTATTATTTGTAAGAATATAATATAAAATTTGATTTAATTTATTTCTGATTTACTTGATTTCTGTGCTTTGTATAATATTAAAATGCACACGATTACATCATTCAAATTATCTTCTGTTTCCATTGCTGAATCATGAAGTGAAAGTTTATTTTAACCACATTAAACACAAACAATAAGAAACCATAATATTCCGTGAACTGTAAGCATAAAAATATGTCCCCACTGACAACTGTGCAGAAAATGAGGCAACCACAAGTTAGTAAAACAAGGAAACCTGTTACCACACAAAACATCTGTTCTAATCAATTACATTTTTTCCACAAATCTGATTGGTTATTTGTGTGAGATTTCAGACTATAAAATATCATGTGGACAGTGGCAAAATATTAAAAGAGTTTCACATTTGATACTCCCTGTCGGCATGCGCTTCTACGTAGATGTAAATAATGGCGCTGAGAGCAAGAGAAACTGCCGGAGCAACGACACCGAAATAGATTAATTTAAGATACCATACAAAAGTAGTGATGTGGATTTTGCTCACAGAATTTTCAGTTTGGCATGAAGACGCTGTTGCCATGGTAAGCTTTGACATGCCGACCACACCCTTTGTCTGCGTAACAGTTTCATCAAAGTCATTTTGCCGGCTCTGCTAACACGTCGCCTGTAAAACGAAATTTGAAACCGTAAAATCCAGCATTAACATCCGCAAATCATCAGACACAACAGGGTTATTCTGTAATTATGTATAGCATTTTCCCTTGTCTTGTTTGTTTTCTCACAGTTGTCTCATGAAAATTCTAAAGCTCACGTTCAAAAAGAGGGGCGCTGAAAACCTTTCAGTCAAACCTGAGAGGGGCTGAGACTCCCAGACTGCTCACGCCTACGTTTTAAGATAATGATTAGATGTATAACACTCAGCGGTATTTTCCTTGCTGGTCATTGTTTTGTCCTGAGAGAGAATATTTTGTCTGCTGATAAGAATGTGTGAACCGTGTATAAGATTTTGTTGCCCTCAAAAAAAAAAAAAAAAAAGTGCTATCTGAGAGTGGCTTTCTTAAACCTTGACTCCAGAACCAAAACAATGCAGTGTTTATATTTCGTTACAGACCACACTAGTCATCCTGTGCCACAGTACTGATGACTTAAGTATAAACTAAAAACACATTTTGGAACAATATAATACACTTCTGCTGTAATTATTTTATACTGTAAAAATCTTTTGTTAGCCTAAATCACATCTTAAGGAAACTAATTTTCTTGAGCCAATCAATTTGATGCATACGGTCGAGTTTGCATGACCACAGCTTTATAGATGAGGAACTTTGTCTCATGTCAAAGGTCTCTCTTGTTGAAGCCTACACCAAAGGTGGTGCCTTGTCTTTGATCAGATGGAGGACTATGGCCATGAAAATAAGAGTGTAGGAGCAATTACACAGTCCCGCTTTCCTCCTGACTGAACATTGAAAGCTTGAGTTTCTGTGCCATTCACCAGAACTGTTGCAGATGTCATCTTGGAGAAACTTCAGGATCTTGATGAACTTCTCCAGACAGCCAGTTTTACTCAGAATCTTCCACAGAACTGAGCCTGACATGCTGTTGAACACCTTTGTTAGGTCAATAAAGTTGAAGCACATTCTTTGATGTGTGGAAATTAAAATTCTTAAATATATTGCAATAATTCATAATAGTCTCTCATCAAATTTAAAGTGATTAGACTGACCCATGATCCTTCCAGCCAGGCAGTGTTCCTCACAAAGGAGTACTGCACTGTTTTTCTCCAGGACACTTTAACATGTCAGACAGTGTTCAAGGATTAACCTACCTGTTTTTACCCGATGCCAAAATATGGCTATCGGGTAATGGGAAGGCCTTGTATCTGTCTGTCCATCCGTCCGTCTGTCTGTCTGTGCTCAGTATCAGTCTAAACCTATTACTGCCAGAGTCTTCAAATTCACAGGGAACATTCTTGGGACACAGACCTTGGAGAAGTTCAGAGATGGCTAACCATGACCTATTTTAAGAGGTCAAAAGTTCATACTCTGTTTCCTATTTTTATGCGCATATTTGACATAATTGACAGCATGATTCATGCAAATCTGCCTTTTTTCAGGGCAGGGGTTGGGGGGTGGGGTGGGGTGGGGTGGGGTGTCAGGATTCTGGAAAGGACACGTTGACAGCCAGTTAGAGTAGAGAGGCACTGTGACGTCACTGGCTGGTCTCTCTCTGGCTGCTGATCCAACATGGCGGAATCTGTTCTGAGACCACTTTTAATCAGACAGTGATCTCCGATGCACACTGGGCAGATTTGAGGCAGTGTGAGATTGCGATGAGGATTCATACTCCAAATCTGATATCATAGTCCTCTGTCGGAAAAGGGTGGATTGTCCCCTATGGATCAGGGGAGGGTTCCTGCCCCAAGTGGCTGGGTTTGTATCTTGGGGTCTTGTGCTTGAGTGGAGTAAGTTTGAGCATGTCATCGATAGATGAATTGGGGCTCCATCTGACATTTTATGGATGCTGTACCCGACCGGATACAAGTGGTGGAAATGAGATGCCTCCGTTGGTTATCTGGATTTACATTCCAGGACAGACTGAAGGACAACTATTGAGGAGAGACTTGGATTAGAGTTGCTGCTTCTTCGCATCAAAAGGAACCAGTTGAGATGGTTTGCACATGGAGTGAGGATGTCCCCTGGTCATCTCCATGGGGAGGTTTTCCAGGCATGTCCAACTTGGAGGAGGCCCCGGGGAAGACCCAGAACATGTTGGAGGGATTACATTTCCCAGCTGTCTTAGGAACTTCAGGAGGAGTTAGAGGACTTGGCTGAGGATAAAGAAGCGTGGAATGAGATGTTTGGTCTATGTCTACCCTGTCCAGGACCCACATAAGAGGCAAAAAATGAATGAATGAAAAATGAATGTATATATAGTTGGAAGAACAATTGTCTCCAAACCAGCGTACCCGGCCCGTGTTGTCCCTCTGAAATGTTCATTCCTGTCCATCCTCATCACTCTCCAGGAAAATCACAGCATCTTCAGCATTGTCACCTCCAGCTCCATCTTGTTTTATCAGTGCCACCACATGTAAACCATACAACATAACTGGTCTCTGGTACGCTTTTAACTTTTTCTTTTCACTCTTTCTGATACCGTGCTATCCCAAATTACTCCTGCCTCTCTTTCTAACCCACTCCATCCTCAGTCTGGTCTTCACCATTTTACCACACTCTCCTTTACTTTGAACAGTTGAGTCAACTATTTACACTCCTCTACCATCACCACATCCACTCCTTGCAGCTGTGCCATTTTAAATGGTAAATGGACTGCATTTATATAGCACTTTTTCATCTGCATCAGACGCTCAAAGCGCTTTACAATGATGCCTCACATGAACCCATTCACAATAGCACAAGGTGCTCACTACACACCGTGAGCAACTTGGGTATTAAGGACCTTGACCAAGGGCCCTTAGTCAGTTTCCGGTCAGGCTGGGATTTGAACTGAGGATCCTCTGGTCTCAAGCCAAAAGCTTAACCACTAGACCATCACCTCCATCATTTACTCATTCACACTCATGTAGTCAGTCTTGCTCCAATTACTGAACTTCATTCAACGTGTCTTTCATGTGTATCTCCACTTCTCCAGGCTTGCCTCAGTCTTCTCCCTTCACCTATTCAGGTATTAGTCCAGAATGTCATCTGCCTTCATCTCCTGAACTTGTTGTTTACCATTACAAACAAGAAAGGGCAGAGGGGATTGCATCCTTGATGGATGCAGACACGCTCTACACAACATTCAGCCTTTTCTCTCTCTCTCTCTCTCTCTCTCTCTCTCTCTCTCTCTCTCTCTCTCTCTCTCTCTCTCTCTCTCTCTCATGTGCATTCTCTATCTCTCTATGAGATCCTCAAAGTACTCCCTCCACTTTCTCAGCATACTCTCCTCACTTGTCAGCAAATTTCTATCTACATCTTTTATCACCCTAACCTGCTCCACATCCTTTCCAGCTCAGTCCCTCTGAGGGCCAGTCAGTTTTTTTCTTTCGGGTTCAACTTCATGGACAGTTCATTGTGTGCCCTTTCCTCTTGCCACTTCTCTTCAACTTATCATGCATCTCCCTGTATTCATCATGATTGTTTGCTTGTGAAACCAATCAACTACCAAACCTTTCTGTCTCATCAAGAAATCTGAGAAGAACTCTGGTCCCATTAGCTCATTTTCACTTCTTCATTGTTTGAATTAATGCTCTGGCTTCATCTTATGTTATTATAATTTATAATTATAATTTATGAATTTATATAGCGCCAAATCACGACAAAGTCACACCAAGGCGCTTCACATAATTCACAACAACACAAATTAATCTAAATTCAAAATTAAAAGCAAGAAAAGCACAGTTAAAAGATAAAACACAGTAGAATAAAAAGAAATTACAAAGCAAACACAAACAGATTAAAAAATTAATGATGAGACAGTCTAAAAAAGTGGGTCTTCAGTCTTGATTTAAAAATCTCCACCGTGTCAGACTGCCGAATAACAGCAGGTAGATCATTCCAAAGAGCCGGACCATGGTAGGAAAAGGCTCTATACCCCACAGACGTTATTGCTGCTTGACTTCACTACAAAGTCTCTTATAGTTACTTGGCTCTTGACCAATATGTGATGCCCACAACACACACACACACACACACACACACACACACACACACACACACACACACACACACACACACACACACACACACACACACACACACACACACTCCGTGGGGCCCATGGGAGTAGATTACCAATATTAACACAGGGATTGTGGTTTTGTTCCTTCTGAATGTTTAACTGTGCATTACAAAGAGACAACTAAAGACATATTTAGAGATGCGACAACCAGGTTTATCTGTTTTTACAGTATTTGTGAAATATTTCAGTGAATGTGCTGACATGCTTTGTTGCACCATGAGAGGCGTGTCTCTCTCCGTCATTAGTCCTGGTAGTCTGGCCACTGTCTACAGGATGTCTGGACTGAGCACTTTTTGGGTGCTGTAGTCAGTTACTCTCTACTGAGTCATTTCAATTGATATTCTGGCTTTTGAATGGGCATGTTGTAATATTATTGTTGTGCAAGCCTGCGTGTCCCCCATCCATCATTACACAGGTGGTCTGGACTCTGTCCTGCTGTGAAAGGGGCACATGGGCAGCTTTGTCTGTACTCACAAGTACAGTGCACCATGAAGCTGAATACTGTATGGGTTTGGCTGGAGCTGCTTGGTGTGTTTGGTTGGTGCTATATTTGTCTTTTCTCTGTCAGCAGGTAGGTGGTCTGTTACATGTCTTCTTTGAATTTGACAGCAACCCGAAGACTTAGTGTGTTCAGGCCTTTTTTTCATTCTTCTTCTGGATTTTCTATGGCTTCATATGCACTGGGCCTCAGTCTGTTTTGTCTGAGACTTTCAAAACATTGTAATACATGCTTTTAATTGGTGATTAAATCGGAATGCACCTCCCATTGCGAGACCAGTCACTTTGATGAATGGAAAGCAGGAAGGCACTTTTTGTTTTTGTGAAAAGAAGTATTTACAGCATAGATTTATGTTCAAGATATTTATTTATTCCCAAAACATATGATTTTACAAATGTATGTATATATGTCTGCACAGTGATGAGGGAGAGGAGCCAAAACGCAACAGCCACGAGTCTGCTGTTATCAAGACCATGATCAAAGGGCGTGCAGTAATCCAAGGTAAGAAGGCAATGTGTACAATGTGAAGGGAGCGCATCACTTCCTGTTGGCAAAGGATGTTGCCTAATCGTGAAACCTGCTTTGAAACAACGCAAGCTAAAAGAAAGACAGCAGAATTTCTTCTCAGACTAACATAGAATATGCAAGAAGATTTTGTTAATTGAACATTCACAAAAACAATTTCAGGATGAGCCAAACTTACTTTGATGGCCTAGTCAAGCACGCAAAATGTCAAAGATACTGGACTGGGGTCATGACCATACAAACAGCTAACAAATGTTTGGAAGTTTTGTAGCAAATGCGGACAAAAGTCACCATTTTCCAACTCAAAAAATATATCTTTTAGGTGTTCTGCAATTTCTAAGAAAATCTATTTTTGTTAATCATGTAATATTACTGCTACTGCTATTACTACTTCTATGTAATAGTAATTGTGAGTATCAATACAGTAAGGACTATGGCAATATTACATTTGACACCAGTGACCTTGACCTTCACTCAAATGATTATCATCAGTGCAGTAATGTATTCTAAATAAGAGTGTGCCAAATTGGGTTGAAAATAAAAAAAAAATTGTTTGTTACTGTTGATCTTCAGTGACATATGCCTAATTTGATAGAAATCAGTGATGAACCCAGACATGGCCTTGACTGAATTTGACATTGCCTGGGCATTTCCAGAACCCATCTCCATACCTGCGCCACGTTTGGTGTACTCAGTGTGAAGAAAAAAAAAAATCTAAATTTTGACCTTGGCCTCCAATGATCTTAACTTTTGCCCAAACAAATCCTTTAAGGACAATTCTAGGGTCAGCTTTATTCACATGTCACATCTGGTGGAAATCAGCCATTGGACAAAGGAGGAGTATGGAAACAAACAAGTTGTTGTTCATCTTTCGGCTGCCCCATCTACTTCAGGGTCACCACAGCGAGGCCAGTACAGATCAGCACTGGGATTTAGCACAAGGTTTACGCTTCCTGACGCAACTCCCAAGTTTACCTGGAGAAACACACACAACTCCTGGTCATCTTAAGAGGTCTTTTATCCAAGTACTAATTAGGACCTACCCTCACCTTCTGAGATGTGACAGGATCAGGAGTTCACAAAGCAGAGCAGCTGTAGAACAAACATAAGTATTCCTTAAATTGCACTGGTCAACAATTTTTTTTTTCCTTGCATGGACTGAGAACTGATTTAAGGTCATTTTGGTGTGCTGAACCCAAATCTGAGCTCAGATTTCGTCTATCACATCACGTTTTTTTGCAATCTGCATGTTCCATATTGATGGATTGCACAAAAGATGCTCATTCACTCACAAGTTTGATGCCACTAAATCATGCACAAAAGCAGCTTCAAAAGCATAGTTTTTAAACCAGGTTGACGAAATGTGAACAAGAGCTGTAATCTCGTTTATGACACCAAAGAAGTGTGCGAGACTGCAGCTTTTGCTTCAATGCTTGATATGAGAAGTAGCCACAAAGTTAAAAAAAAAAAATAGCTGTAGTAAGGTTAAGAAATGTTGTGGTTATTAAACATATGTTTGACTCAAAGTAACTTTTTAACTTTCTGCAAAAAATATCAATGTTTTCTTAAAATATTTCTTTTCATTTCTCAAAAACATTATGTGTGGCAAAAATTAACACCAGATTCAGTGCCCCCAAATTACACAAAATCCATTGAAAAACATTTCAACAGATTTTGTCCATTTTCAAAATCATTCTGATGCATTGATGATAAACAAAAACATCAAATGCAACATTTTTATCAAAGTCCTTATGAAACAAACTTTTGTGCAGTGCTGTCTATACTGAGTTCACTGATCCATTTGCTACAGAAATCTAAGGAATATTTACATTATAAAATTATGCCTGTGTGTGACTGACTGTTGCTGTAGGCATGCTGTGATAGTTTTGCAGTGAACAAGTGGAATGTAATCAGACTAAGCTGCCTGAACTGTTTACTTAGCACGAGTCACAGACCGTGCACATAGACCCCAAATTTATGTTCTGCCTTAAATAGTTTCCTAAAAATAAGCTTTCATTCAGAAATAAATCTTTCATGTGTGGTATTTGACAGACACCCCCTGTAGGTAGAATGTTTTTTTTTCTACTTTTTTCTTAGAATGTTTCAAAACCTGGCTCAGTATAAAACTGATTTACTGCGGCTGGACTGAATGTTGTTGCAGGCAGTTAGCATAAAAAAAAAGAAAACGAGGCTTATTTTCCGTGATTTAAGAATGACATATGTTGTGAAATAGGTCATTGACTTTCTTTTTCTCGTCTTTCTTCTCAGTGGAAACCCATTAAACAAGCCTCACTCTGCTCGTGGCGGCTTGCAAGGTCTCACATGCAGCCGTTCTACTCTGTACAAAAGATAATATATATAAAAATCACTCATTGGGAGTTTTGTATCAAGTTTTCAAGGCCAGTAACAGAATTACAGGATAATGCCACTGGACTATCTACCATGCTACTGAAACATTCGGAATCGGCCATGTCCAGTTCTCTCCCTGGAGTAACTGCTGTTCTTAAAAAAAAAAAAGAAAAAAAAAAAGCATAAATGTAACTCACCACAGTCCTGGACTCATGAAAATATACTACTAGCCACATAGTGCCACAGTAACCCTGTGACCCATTCTGATTCATGCAGGTCTGCAGTCAGCAGCTTCTTGCTCCAAATGCCCATTGTAAAACAATATAGGCACTGTGTAAAAATTTGAAAGCACACTCTCTTGCAGTCACCCATGTCCACCACGTCGATGCTCCTTCGTTCCTTCAGGGGCTTCGCTTTTAGCGTACAGTGGGACCTAATGAAGTGAATGGCAGCGTGATTAATGGGGCCATCTTTCAAAGGTTAGAAGTTCACATTCTGTAAAAATGAGACGCTCAAGAGGTGCTTGTAGACTTCCAGCTCTAATTCAAAGGGTATAACAAACAAATACTGAATGAACCATTTATGAATTACAGCCATTTCTATACACAGTCCCTTCGTTTTCAGGGCTAATAAGTAATTGGACAAACTAAATATAATGTTATTAGTAATACAAATGATTGTTTTTACAGCCAGCATCCAGTCTTCTCTGTGTATGGCTCATCCAGTCAGATCTCAGGAGCTAAGCGGATTTGGGTCCTGGTTCAGTACTTGGATGGAGGACTTCTTAGGAAGACGCGGAGCTGTGTCTGTTCTTCCAAGTAAAACTGGAGTTGTGTCAAAAAGGGCATCCGGCATAAAACTTTGCCAAATGCTGATGCGTATGTACTGGATCCGCTGTGGCCACCCTGAATAGACAGGGGCAGCTGAAAGATGAACGGCATTTCTCTACAGCCAGTTTTCTGTACATAAGTCAGGGGATGGATACATGAACATTTTCAAGACACTAAATAAGTCTTTGACTTAATTTACATGAGTCATTAAGAAATACTAACAATATGGTAAATAGCTCTGGCAGTTCTCATAAACTGAGTGACCATGCAAGAAGGAGATAAGTGAGGAACGCCACCAAGACACCAGTGACAGCTCTGAAGGCGTTATAGACTTGGATGCAACTGCAACATGCAACTTTTGCCTTGCATTGCCAGGTACTGCTTCATGGTGGAGTGGAACAGAGATTGATTTTCAAATAAGAAAACAAATCAAATCTAGGCTTGAGTCTCCCATGTGCCTTCTGGCAAACTAAAGCTGAAATGTTTTTTAAGAAAATCCCTTGTTCCACTCCACCATGAAGTTGTATAACTAGTGATGCAATAGGGAAAAGGTGCATTATACACAGTTTGCCTAATCACAGCTACAGAAGCCAGTAACTCCTTCAGTGGTTGTAATAACAGCAAACGTTTTGTCTTAATATGATTTAATTTTTATGTCTCTATCATGTAATCTTGATGATGTAAGTTCCCCATCTCTGTCAATTAGTATTCTCTATTTTTATTTTATTATTCTACTTGTATGTTCCAGCTGTTAATTGGCTTTTATTGTATTGAGTTTGTGAAGAACTTTGTAGCATTTTTTTGAAAGAGCTACCTCCATGTAAAATTATGATTATTAGTTTATATTATCAATTACGTCTCTCCAACCTGCTGCAGATCCAAAGACTGGTTTGATTACACCATCTTTTGGTACTAAGGGGAACAGCGCTACCAGTAGCCCAATGGCTGCTGTTTTTGGTCGACCTGTACCTCAACCGCACCCTAAAGATGAGCTCTCCTTGGTCCAGATGGCAGAACACTTCCCGGCTAGGAAGCGGACCCCCATGTGTGCCCACTGCAACAAAGTCATCAGGTAAAGGAGCAACACATCCTCACCCCCCAACTAATCACATTTTGACAGAAAAAAAAAGATTTAATTTTTTTACCGAACGTTAATATGAAAGAAGTAGGGTAGCCCCTTTGCTTCATTTTGTGACACATGGGGAAACTGTAACCCAAACTTCTTGCAAATAAATTAGCTTCACACAGGCGTCTTCTAACTGTCACAGCACTTACAGGTAACTCCACACTGTCTTTGATCATCCTGGAGCTGATCAATGGGTGAGCCTTTGCCATTCTGGTTATTCTTCTATCCATTTTGATGGTTGTTTTCCATTTTCTTCCACGCATCTCTGGTTTTTTTGTCCATTTTAAAGCATTGAAGATCATTGTAGATGAACAGCCTATAATTTTTTGCACCTGCGTATAAGTTTTCCCCTCTCCAATGAACTTTTTAATCAAACTACGCTGTTCTTCTGAACAATGTCTTGAACATCCCATTTTCCTCAGGCTTTCAAAGAGAAAAGCATGTTCAACAGGTGCTGGATCATCCTTACATAGGGGACACCTGATTCACACCTGTTTGTTCCACAAAATTGACGAACTCACTGACTGAATGCCACAGTACTGTTATTGTGAACGCCCCGTTTTCTACTTTTTTTACTAATAAAGGGTGACCTCTACTGGTGGTTGGCTCTCACTGCGGTATTGTATCACTTCCTATTCCGGAGCACAGCAGTGTTTTGCTTATCTGTTAGCTGTTTAATCTGTGTAGTTAGATTGATCTAGGTAACGATTTGTTTCACAGTGTAATCTTCACATACCTTTACTAAAGCACTCCCTCTGCTGAATCACCTCTAAATTATTTACACATTATTCACTTTGTGTGTTTTTAGGAATCTGCTAGCATAGCGCAGCTACTAGCTCTTAGCCGGTTTAGCATGGCGGCTTCTTCTGTCTCTCCCGCACTTCTCTGCTCTGGGCGTGAAATGTTTAGTTATTCCTCGGCCTCCTTTAGCAGTAATGGTACTTGTAATAAGTGTAGCTTATTCGTAGCTTTGGAGGCCAGGCTGGGCGAATCGGAGACTCGGCTCCGCACCTTCAAAACTCCTACAGCTAGCCAGGCCCCTGTAGTTGGTGCGGACCAAGGTAGCTTAGCCGCCGTTAGCTGCTCTCCAGCAGATCCCAAGCAGCCGGGAAAGCAGGCCGGCTGGGTGACTGTGAGGAGGAAGCGTAGTCCTAAACACAAGCTCCCTGTACACCACCAACCCGTTCACATTTCTAACCGTTTTTCCCCACTCGGCGACACACCCGCCGAGGAACAAACTCTGGTTATTGGCGACTCTGTTTTGAGAAATGTGACGTTAGCGACACCAGCAACCATAGTCAGTTGTCTTCCGGGGGCCAGAGCAGGCGACATTGAAGGAAATTTGAAACTGCTGGCTAAGGCTAAGCGTAAATTCGGTAAGATTGTAATTACGTCGGCAGTAATGACACCCGGTTACGCCAATCGGAGGTCACTAAAATTAACATTGAATCGGTGTGTAACTTTGCAAAAACAATGTCGGACTCTGTAGTTTTCTCTGGGCCCCTCCCCAATCGGACCGGGAGTGACAAGTTTAGCCGCATGTTCTCCTTGAATTGCTGCCTGTCTGAGTGGTGTCCAAAAAATGAGGTGGGCTTTATAGATAATTGGCAAAGCTTCTGGGGAAAACCTGGTCTTGTTAGGAGAGACGGCATCCATCCCACTTAGGATGGAGCAGCTCTCATTTCTAGAAATCTGGCCAATTTTATTAAACACTCCAAACCGTGACTACCCAGGGTTGGGACCAGGAAGCAGAGTTGTAGTCTTACACACCTCTCTGCAGCTTCTCTCCCCCTGCCATCCCCCCAATACCCCATCCCCGTAGAGACGGTGCCTGCTCCCAGACCACCAACAACCAGTAAAAATATATTTAAGCATAAAAATTCAAAAAGAAAAAATAATATAGCACCTTCAACTGCACCACAGACTAAAACAGTTAAATGTGGTCTATTAAACATTAGGTCTCTCTCTTCTATGTCCCTGTTAGTAAATGATATAATAATTGATCAACATATTGATTTATTCTGCCTTACAGAAACCTGGTTACAGCAGGATGAATATGTTAGTTTAAATGAGTCAACACCCCCGAGTCACACTAACTGTCAGAATGCTCGTAGCATGGGCCGAGGTGGAGGACTAGCAGCAATCTTCCACTCCAGTTTATTAATTAATCAAAAACCCAGACAGAGCTTTAATTCATTTGAAAGCTTGACTCTGAGTCTTGTCCATCCAAATTGGAAGTCCCAAAAACCAGTTTTATTTGTTGTTATCTATCGTCCACCTGGTCGTTACTGTGAGTTTCTCTGTGAATTTTCAGACCTTTTGTCTGACTTAGTGTTTAGCTCAGATAAGATAATTATAGTGGGCAATTTTAACATCCACATAGATGCTGAGAATGACAGCCTCAACACTGCATTTAATCTATTATTAGACTCAGTTGGCTTTGCTCAAAATGTAAATGAGTCCACCCACCACTTTAATCATACTTTAGATCTTGTTTTGACTTATGGTATGGAAATTGAAGACTTAACGGTATTCCCTGAAAACCCCCTTCTGTCTGATCATTTCTTAATAACATTTACATTTACTTTAATGGACTACCCAGCAGTGGGGAATAAATTTCATTACAGTAGAAGTCTTTCGGAAAGCGCTGTAACTAGGTTTAAGGATATGATTCCTTTGTAATGTTCTCCAATGCCATATACCAACACAGTGCAGAGTAGCTACCTAAACTCTGTGAGTGAGATAGATTATCTCGTCAATAGTTTTACATCCTCATTGAGCACAACTTTGGATGTTGTAGCTCCTCTGAAAAAGAGAGCCTTAAATCAGAAGTGCCTGACTCCATGGTATAACTCACAAACTCGCAGCTTAAAGCAGATAACCCGTAAGTTGGAGAGGAAATGGTGTCTCACTAATTTAGAAGATCTTCACTTAGCCTGGAAAAAGAGTCTGTTGCTCTATAAAAAAAAAGCCCTCCGTAAAGCTAGGACATCTTACTACTCGTAACTAATTGAAGAAAATAAGAACAACCCCAGGTTTCTTTTCAGCACTGTAGCCAGGCTGACAAAGAGTCAGAGCTCTATTGAGCCGAGTATTCCTTTAACTTTAACTAGTAATGACTTCATGACTTTCTTTGCTAATAAAATTTTAACTATTTGAGAAAGAATTACTCATAACCATCCCAAAGACATATTGTTATCTTTGGCTGCTTTCAGTAATGCTGGTATTTGGTTAGACTCTTTCTCTCCGATTGTTCTGTCTGAGTTATTTTCATTAGTCACTTCCTCCAAACCA
Source organism: Thalassophryne amazonica (assembly GCF_902500255.1). Classification (NCBI taxonomy): domain Eukaryota; kingdom Metazoa; phylum Chordata; class Actinopteri; order Batrachoidiformes; family Batrachoididae; genus Thalassophryne; species Thalassophryne amazonica. The sequence goes on along the minus strand of NC_047107.1, from coordinate 62,891,493 downwards.
TCAACATGTCTATTAGACCCCATTCCTACCAGGCTGCTCAAGGAAGCCCTACCGTTAATTAATGCTTCGATCTTAAATATGATTGATCTATCTTTATTAGTTGGCTATGTACCACAGGCTTTTAAGGTGGCAGTAATTAAACCATTACTTAAAAAGCCATCACTTGACCCAGCTATCTTAACTAATTATAGGCCAATCTCCAACCTTCCTTTTCTCTCAAAAATTCTTGAAAGGGTAGTTGTAAAACAGCTAACTGATCATCTGCAGAGGAATGGTCTATTTGAAGAGTTTCAGTCAGGTTTCAGAATTCATCATAGTACAGAAGCCGCATTAGTGAAGGTTACAAATGATCTTCTTATGGCCTCAGACAGTGGACTCATCTCTGTGCTTGTCCTGTTAGACCTCAGTGCTGCTTTTGATACTGTTGACCATAAAATTTTATTACAGAGATTAGAGCATGCCATAGGTATTAAAGGCACTGCGCTGCGGTGGTTTGAATCATATTTATCTAATAGATTACAATTTGTTGGTGTAAATGGGGTTAATTATGGAGTTCCACAAGGTTCTGTGCTAGGACCAATTTTATTCACTTTATACATGCTTCCCTTAGGCAGTATTATTAGAACGTATTGCTTAAATTTTCATTGTTACGCAGATGATACCCAGCTTTATCTATCCATGAAGCCAGAGGACACACACCAATTAGTTAAACTGCAGACATAAAGACATGGATAACCTCTAATTTCCTGCTTTTAAATTCAGATAAAACTGAAGTTACTGTACTTGGCCCCACAAATCTTAGAAACATGGTATCTAACCAGATCCTTACTCTGGATGGCATTACCCTGACCTCTAGTAATACTGTGAGAAATCTTGGAGTCATTTTTGATCAGGATATGTCCTTCAATGCGCATATTAAGCAAATATGTAGGACTGCTTTTTACATTTGCGCAATATCTCTAAAATTAGAAAGGTCTTGTCTCAGAGTGATGCTGAAAAACTAATTCATGCATTTATTTCCTCTAGGCTGGACTATTGTAATTCATTATTATCAGGTTGTCCTAAAAGTTCCCTGAAAAGCCTTCAGTTAATTCAAAATGCTGCAGCTAGAGTACTGACGGGGACTAGAAGGAGAGAGCATATCTCACCCATATTGGCCTCTCTTCATTGGCTTCCTGTTAATTCTAGAATAGAATTTAAAATTCTTCTTCTTACTTATAAGGTTTTGAATAATCAGGTCCCATCTTATCTTAGGGACCTCTTAGTACCATATCACCCCAATAGAGTGCTTCGCTCTCAGACTGCAGGCTTACTTGTAGTTCCTAGAGTTTTTAAGAGTAGAATGGGAGGCAGAGCCTTCAGCTTTCAGGCTCCTCTCCTGTGGAACCAGCTCCCAATTCGGATCAGGGAGACAGACACCCTCTCTACTTTTAAGACTAGGCTTAAAACTTTCCTTTTTGCTAAAGCTTATAGTTAGGGCTGGATCAGGTGACCCCGAGCCATCCCTTAGTTATGCTGCTATAGACTTAGACTGCTGGGGGGTTCCCATGATGCACTGAGTGTTTCTTTCTCTTTTTGCTCTGTATGCACCACTCTGCATTTAATCATTAGTGATTGATCTCTGCTGTCTTCCACAGCATGTCTTTTTCTGATTCTCTCCCCTCAGCCCCAACCAGTCCCAGCAGACGTTTGCCCCTCCCTGAGCCTGGTTCTGCTGCAGGTTTCTTCCTGTTAAAAGGGAGTTTTTCCTTCCCACTGTCGCCAAGTGCTTGCTCATAGGGGGTCGTTTTGACCGTTGGGGTTTTTCTGTAATTATTGTATGGCTTTTGCCTTGCAATATAGAGCGCCTTGGCCCAACTGTTGTTGTGATTTGGCGCTATATAAATAAAATTGATTTGATTTGATTTAATAGCCCAGTTTCATAGCCTTAAGAGTGTGCATGTCATGAATGCTTGGTCTTGTTGGATTTGTGAGAATCTACTGAATCTACTGGTACCTTGTTTCCCATGTAACAATAAGAAATATACTCAAAACCTGGATTAATCTTTTTAGTCACATAGCACTACTATTATTCTGAACACTACTGTACAATTAAATTGGGACATTGTGGAAAATTTAAATAAAAACAATACAATGATTTGCAAATCCTCTTCAACCGATATTCAATTAAATAGACCACAAAGACAAGATATTTAATTTTCAAACTAATAAACTGTTGTTTTTGTGCAAATATTTGCTCATTTTGAAATGGATGCCTGCAACATGTTTCAAAAAATCAGGGACAGTGGTATGTTTACCACTGTGTTACATCACCTTTCCTTCTAACAACACTCAATAAGTGTTTGGGAACTGAGGACACTAATTGTTGAAGCTTTGTAGGTGGAATTCTTTCCCATTCTTGCTTGATGTACGACTTCAGTTGTTCAACAATCCGTGGTCTCCGTTGTCGTATTGTGCACTTCATAATGCGCCACACATTTTCAATGGGCGACAGGTCTGGACTGCAAGCAGGTCAGTCTAGTACCCACACTCTTTTAATAAGAAACCACACTGTTGTAACACGTGCAGAATGTGGCTTGGCATTGTCTTGTTGAAATAAGCAGGGACGTCCCTGAAAAAGACGTTGCTTGGATGGCAGCATGTGTTGCTCCAAAACCTGGATGTACCTTTCAGCATTGATGGTGTCATCACAAATGTGTACGTTGCCCATGCCATGGGCACTAACACACCCCCATACAATCACAGATGACGCAGGGAGATCATTCCACAGAACAGGGGCACGATAAGAGAAAGCTCTGTGACCCGCAGACTTCTTATTCACCCTAGGGACACAAAGTAGTCCTGCACCCTGAGAACTTAAAGCCCGGGCCGGTACGTAAGGTTTAATTAAGTCAGCTGGGTAGGGAGGTGCCAGTCCATGAATAATTTTATAGGTTAGTAGCAGAACCTTAAAATCTGATCTCACAGTTCATCTCCACCTTAAAGACACTAACCACACGTTTGAGGACAAAGAAGTTAAAATATTAGCCAGAGAGAAGAAATGGTTTGAGAGAGGGGTCAAGGAGGCATTCTTTGTGAAATGTTTGAAACCCAGTCTTAACCGGGGAGGGGGTCTGAGACACGCTTTGTCCCCTGTTTACAATGGGGTACTCAGGTCAAAGGAGTTTCAGTCTTTTGTTCATGGTAATGAGTCATTCATGTCATCAGGAGAGTCATCAAGGGAGCCATCAAGAAAGGCATCCATCCCATCATTAGGAGGGACAGCTGCCCTGTCATTAGGAGAGTGCTAACTAGAGCACAGTAGTTGCTAATTAGAGCTATTGTTTAGTCACTAGCCTATTGCAGTCTGCCTCTCAGTAGGAGGGGTCTGGTTAGGTTTAAAACTCCAGCTTTTGTTGGCTTCTGTTCATTCGTCTCTACAAGAGTCAGACAGAAGTCAGACTTCCAGAGCAAGAATTTTAGCTGAGGAAGCTTCTGTGATTTGACGTGAAACGTCCTCGCGTCAAGCAACCCAGTCCAGTCGAAGATTCAAGCTTCTCTACTATTCTCAGTAAGATAGTCTATGAGCTGCCGTGACACCACTTTTTCCAGAATTTTAGAGAAAAATTATAGATTTGATATTGGCCGATAGTTTTTCAATACACTAGGGTCAAGATTAGGATTCTTAAGTAATAGTTTAATCACTGCAGATTTGAAACATTTAGGAACAGATCCAGAAGTTAAAGAAAGATTGAACATTTCCAGCACAGGTGGCCCAAGAGTGGGCCTCAGGTCCTTAAACAGTTTTGTTGGTATAGGATCAAATAAACAGGTTGTGCTTTTTGTTGACATTACGAGTTTTGTCAGCATGCCTAGTGAGATACTATCAAATTCTGTAAATCTAGGTAATACCTCAGTAGTGGCACCCACCTCAATAGCAGGGTGTAGTGGCTGGGTTAAGGCATGCCGGGATATGTTTAACCTGATGTCTTCTATTTTATTCCCAAAGTAATCCAGGAAATCTTGTGCTGTAAAAGGAGAGCGAACTACAGGTGGTTGTCCATGCATAAGTGTTGCCACCGTGTCAAACAAGAACTTTGAGTTATGCTTGTTTTTGTTGATCAAATCAGAGTAGTAAGTCCACTTTGTAGCCAATAATGCATGCTTATAGTCTAAGATAGCATCACACCACGCAAGGTGGAATACTTCTAATTTTGAACAAGGCCATTTCCATTCTAGACCTCTTGCTTTATGCTTGAGGTCACGCAGATAATCATTGAACCAAGGTGACTGTGATTTGGGGGAGCGTGGTTTTAACACAGGTGGTGCAATCATGTCGAGTGTAGTTTTAAGCACTGAGTTTAAACTATCCACAAGTCTGTCTGCTGATTGGGTATTTGTCACATGTGAAGCTAAGACATCAGGCAGTCTAGCTTTGAGTTCAGTCTTAGTTGAGGAGTTGATGCATCGCCGTAATGATATATAAGGTTGTTGTTCCACTAAACACGGCAGCGAAACTGTAAACTTAATAAGTGAGTGATCAGACACCACTGATGTAAGAGGCATGATGTCAATATTCGTGACAGCAATACCATGTGCAAGAACCAGATCCAGCGTATTTCAACTAATGTGCGTTGAATCCCGAATGCATTGCCGAAATCCTAATGCATCCACAATTTCCATAAATGATTTGCAGAGGGGATCAGAAGGCTTATTTATATGAATGTTAAAGTCACCAATGATCAGAATGTTATCTACACTAGTTGGCAAGTTAGAGATGAATGCACCAAATTCATCTAAGAATTCAGAATATGGGCCAGGAGGCCTATATACAGTGACAAAGTAATACGACTGATTTTTATTCTTCTGACCTTGGCAATGTGTAATATCCTGAGCAGAGCAGAGAATCAGATGCTCAAACGAGTGATATTTGTAACCCCCAACAGCTAATAAGCTAAACCTAGATTTATAAATAAGAGCAACACCCCCGCCTGGCTTCGCATCACGAGGGACGTGACTAAATGTATATGCTGGTGGGCAGGCCTCATTTAAGGGGAGGACAGCTGTAGGTTTAAGCCAGGTTTCACCAGGACTCATAAGCCAGGACTCATTTCGGATGGGGAAGAGTCTGCCTACAGGAGGGAGGTGGACCGGCTGGTGACCTGGTGCTGCAGCAACAACTTGGAGCTCAACGCCCAGAAAACAGTGGAGATGATCATGGACTTCAGGAAAGTCACAGCCCCCCCGCCCTCCCTCGCCCTCACCAACAGCCCCATCACCACTGTGGTCTGTCACCGCTTCCTCGGCACCACCATCACCCAGGACCTCAAGTGGGAGTCAACCATCAGCTCCCTCATCAAGAAGGCCCAGCAGAGGATGTACTTCCTGCGGCAGCTGAAGAAGGCCAAGCTGCCTGTCCAGCTGATGGTGCAGTTCTACACGGCCATCATCGAGTCCATCCTCTGCTCCTCCATCACGGTGTGGTACGCCGGGGCCACAGCCAGGGACAGACACAGACTGCAGCGCATTGTGGCCTCTGCTGAGAAGGTGATCGGCTGTAGCCTTCCATCTCTCCACGACCTGCACGTCTCCAGGAATCTGGGCCGAGTAGGTCGGATCACAGCTGACCCTTCTCACCCTGCACACGGTCTATTCAAACCACTTCCCTCGGGCAGGAGGCTACGGTCCATCCGGACCAGAACCTCCCGCCATAAGAACAGTTTCTTCCCCTCTGCCGTTAGACTCATGAACACCTCATAACTCAGTCACCTTAAGCTTAACTCTGTCACTTTATCATTTTATCACGGGTCACTTTAGACAATGTACTTTGATTTTTAATTGCACTCCTCCCACTGCACTGTTTTTTCTGTTTCTTTGTTTTTCTGTTGCACACAGCCTTTCATATTTCATATTTCTTTTTTTTATCTTATATTTTATCTTATTTTGACACATATGTTATATTTTATCCTTGCATTTTATCTCTTCTTAATGTTTCACCATTGTACCGAAGCAAATTCCTAGTCTGTGAATCCTGTTCACTGGCAATGGTAATAAACTTCTTCTGATTCTGATTCTGACATAGCCCAATCATATCTAAGTGTTGATCAATAATTAGATCATTGATCAACAATGATTTTGAGGACAGTGATCTTATGTTAATGAGACCCAGTCTAAGGACCTTAGTGGAGTTGACAGTTGAACTGTTTGGGTTTAGGGGTGGTTCCAGAGTAGCATATATAAGATGCCTAGAAGTAGGTTTAGGTTTGAGACATTCCACGAGCGTTGTAGGTAGCAGACATGAAATCTTTGCTATTGCTGGAACAACCACTGGGCCATCCTCAATTTCAACATCATCCCATATAGTAATGGGTATTAAGTTTGGAAAGCATATCCCTCTATGATTTTTTATGGACACGACTACGGAAGCAGGCCACAGTCTCAACTTGTTGAAATTCCCTCCCTGGCAAATAAACTGCACTATCACCATAGTGGATTTTCTGCACTAAATTCCCCGCTAAGCTAATGGATTCCACATCCACATTTGTCATAAGCCTTGCAGGGTCTCTAATCACCTGCTCCGTGGCCTGCTGTAGATTCCTAATGTTACCCTCCCTGTAGAGCTCTATCTATGTTCGCAGACAAGATGGCGGCGCCTTCCCCAGTAGGATGGAGGCCGTCCAGCATCAGCAGGCCACAGCGGCCCCAGAACGAAGGCTATCAATAAACGAAGGTTATCAATAAAGCTAAAGCCTTGCTGTCTATAAAACTGCGCCAGCCACCTATTTAACGATGTCAGCCTACTAAACGCCTCATCAGTACCCCGGGAGGGGAGGGGACCAGAGACTATTAATTGATGCTGACACGTCTTTCTGGCAAGGTCACAAGTCCGCTCTATGTCCATTTTTGTGACTTCTGAGTGTGTCCTCCTGATCGTATTGCCAGTTTTCCGGTAGATCAGGGCAGCACATAAGACGAAAAGTACCAGCCCTGCTACCATGAGACCAAAAATGAATAAACAGAGAAAGGCGCCAAGCATGCAACACGTCAAGACCCCCAGGAGTCGAGGACATAACCCGCAGGATACGTTCCATCTGGGCAGGTAGGATCCCCCGGTCCTGACCTTCTTGTAGAAAAAATGGTATCAATAGTGTTCAGATACCATCTGATCAATTCCATGGTTAATCCAATAGTAGTCCTATAGATCCAGAATCCAATATGATTTGAGGAATTCACACTCTGGTGAAATATGGACTTGAAGGTTAAAGGCAGAGAACAGAGATAAGGGAGAGTGGAGGAGATGCTACCGCCCTTGTCGGAGTCCAAAGTTGAAATTTTTGTCACAACAGTATGGCAGAACAAATGCAATACAGCCCCTGCTGCACTGATTCTCCAGCCAATCTTGCGCTCTATTGTCCCGTCACTCGTGAACAAGTCCCCAAGGTACTTGAAGTCCTTCACTTAGAGCAAGACCACATTCCCTACCCGGAATAGGAAATCCATCAGTTTCCTGGTGAGAACCATGGCCTCAAATTTAGAGGTGCCGATCCTCATCCCAGCTGCTTCACACTTGGCTGTGAACAGATCCAGTGAGTGTTGGAGGTCACAGGCCAATGAAGCCAACAGGACCACATCATCTGCAAAAAGCAGAGCCCATCAAATTGGAAACCCTCCTCCCCCCACTACGCCTCAGTATCCTGTCCATGAATATCACAAACAGGATTGGTGACAAGGCGCAGCTCTGGCGGAGGCCAACCCCCACCAGAAATGAGTCTGGCTTACTGCTGAGCACCTGAACACAGCTCTCACTTTATAAGTACAAAGATTGGATGGCCCTGAGAAGGGACCTTCTCACTCCATACTCCCGCAACACCTTCCACAGTATCTCCCGGGGTACCCGATCATACGCCTTCTCCAAGTTCATGAAACGCATGTAGACTGGATGGGCATATTCCCAGGCCCCCTCCAGGATGCTTGTGAGAGTGAAGAGCTGGTCGGTTGTTCCACGTCCAGGACGGAACCTGCATTGTTCCTTTTCAATCTGAGGTTAGACTATCGGCCGATGCCTCCTTTCCAGTACCCTGGAGTAGACTTTACCAGGGAGGCTGAGTAGTGTGATGACCCTGTAATTGGCACACACTCTCTGAGTATGTGCCAGTGTAGCGTGTGTACACAAAATATGTTGCCTTAAATAGAAACCTAAGGCAATGACTGATGTGTCTTACACTAGGTCCCTCCACACATCTCATATCATTGTTATGCAGATGATATCCAGCTGTATATCTCATTTGCAGCTCAGAATGTTGCTGATGTGTCTGTCCTTCAAAACTGTGTCAGTCATAAAGAACTGGATGGCTGCTAATTATCTGTTGCCTAATACAGCAAAAATTGAAGTTCTTATTTGTGCCTCAGACAACTCTATTCCTGCAGTGATTAAGAACCTTGGCTCTCTGTCATCATCAGTTCACTCAACAGTTCAGAAATCTGGGTGTTACATTTGACCAGGTTCTCAAGTTTGATATGCATGTTGGCCGTCTTGCGCAAACTTGTTTCTTCCATTTACGGAACAATGCGGGCCTTAGATACATTGTGTCTCAAGCTGAGCTGGAAATGATTACCCATGCTTTTATTTTGTCATGTTTGAATTATTGTAACTCACTGTTCTTGAGCCTTAGTAAGTCTTCCCTGGATTGTTTACAAATGTTGCAGAATGCAGCTGCGAGGCTTTTTATGAGGCCTTCTAAGAGGTCTCATGTGACAGCCAGTCTGTCATCTATTGAGTGGTTCCCCGTACAGTTCAGATTGAAATTTAAAGTAATGGTGATCACTTTTAGAGCTCTACATCAGAGGTCTCAAACTCATTCCAGAAAGGGTAGAGAGGGTGCAGGTTTTCTTTGCAACCATCCACTCCACCAGGCGATTTCACTGACTACATTTACATGCCATTAATATTCGGGTTAAGGTCAATATTCCAGTTTCTGAATCATTAGGAATAATCCGTTTACATGCTTAAGCAGACAAAGTTACTCCTGTATACAGTAGTGTTCAGAATAATAGTAGTGCTATGTGACTAAAAAGATTAATCCAGGTTTTGAGTATATTTCTTATTGTTACATGGGAAACAAGGTACCAGTAGATTCAGTAGATTCTCATAAATCCAACAAGACCAAGCATTCATGATATGCACACTCTTAAGGCTATGAAATTGGGCTATTAGTAAAAAAAAAAAAAAGTAGAAAAGGGGGTGTTCACAATAATACAACCCCTGGCAAAAATTATGGAATCACCATCATTCAGTTGTTAATTTTGTAGAAAAAAAGCAGATCACAGACATGACACAAAACTAAAGTCATTTCAAATGGCAACTTTCTCAGAGGCCGGTGATTCCATAATTTTTGCCAGGGGTTGTAGTAGTGTAGCATTCAGTCAGTGAGTTCGTCAATTTTGTGGAACAAACAGGTGTGAATCAGGTGTCCCCTATTTAAGGATGAAGCCAGCACCTGTTGAACATGCTTTTCTCTTTGAAAGCCTGAGGAAAATGGGACGTTCAAGACATTGTTCAGAAGAACAGCATAGTTTGATTAAAAAGTTACCCACTGATCAGCTCCAGGATGATCAAAGACAGTCTGGAGTTACCTGTAAGTGCTGTGAAAGTTAGAAGACGCCTGTGCGAAGCTAATTTATTTGCAAGAATCCCCCGCAAAGTCCCTCTGTTAAATAAAAGACGTGCAGAAGAGGTTACAATTTGCCAAAGAACACATCAACTGGCCTAAAGAGAACTGGAGGAATATTTTGTGGACTGATGATAGTAAAATTGTTCTTTTTGGGTCCAAGGGCCGCAGACAGTTTGTGAGACGACCCCCAAACTCTGAATTCAAGACACGGTTCACAGTGAAGACAGTGAAGCATCGTGGTGCAAGCATCATGATATGAGCATGTTTCTCCTACTATGGTGTTGGGCCTATATATCGCATACCAGGTATCATGGATCAGTTTGCATATGTCAAAATACTTGAAGAGGTCATGTTGCCTTATGCTGAAGAGGACATGCCCTTGAAATGGGTGTTTCAACAAGGCAATGACCCCAAGCACACTAGTAAACAAGCAAAATCTTGGTTCCAAACCAACAAAATTAATGCCTCGCAGATGTGAAGAAATCATGAAAAACTGTGGTTATACAACTAAATACTAGTTTAGTGATTCACAGGATTGCTAAAAAAGCAGTTTGAACATAATAGTTTTGAGTTTGTAGCATCAACAGCAGATGCTACTATTATTGTGAACACCCCCTTTTCTACTTTTTTTACTAATAGCCCAATTTCATAGCCTTAAGAGTGTGCATATCATGAATGCTTGGTCTTGTTGGATTTGTGAGAATCTACTGAATCTACTGGTACCTTGTTTCCCATGTAACAATAGGAAATATACTCAAAACCTGGATTAATCTTTTTAGTCACATAGCACTACCATTATTCTGAACACTACTGTGTATAACGTTTTCAGATGTGTAATCTAAGGGCCCTGTCCCACTGGCGTGTAGGAGGATTTGCGCATGAAATGAGGAGACAACAGCTGAGTGTCCGCAACAAAGGTGGGCGGAAATGACAAATGTCCCGGGGTGGATCAGCGAATACATGAGCAAGAAAAGTGGATATAACAGGGAACAGAAGCGAAGGCGACCGCAGAGGCACCCCCATGAGGGGCACAGCGGCCGTGATGCACTCGCTTCATCCGTGCCCACTCTGTCTGCATGCGCGACATACTATTTGCGACAGTGATGTGGCCGTGCTGGGCACGCGTCATATCTGTTTTGCACTCTGTCCCGGTCCGCCACCAAGCCGCGCCAACCCGTCGGTTGCGAATATCAGCGGATGACAGGGGATATGCGGCGCGTTGGTTGTGTATGTCCTGCGTATGTCTTCAGTATGTGTTCAAGCAGTGATGCGGATCTCATCTGCAGCAGGATTTTTGAGCCGCTCAAAAATCCTGGCTGCGGACATGCGTGCCTCTGCGGATGATCATGGACGTGTTCGGATGGCGGCCGACTCATACAGGAATGTTACACGGTTATTGCGGTTGTTTGGCGGATGTGGGCCACTTTTGTGCGCATTCCATCCGCAAATCCTCCTAAACACCAGTGGGACAGGGCCCTAATAACCAATGCACAAACAAGAGTGAACAAATAAATTATCCAAAATCCAAAATCGACCAGAAGCAGTACTTTCTTGGTACAAGAAAAGCTCTTTAGAGTTTTCGTTACATATTAAAGTAATTGCTATCCAACACCAGTCAGTCAATATATCATATACCTTACAGTGTAAATCAATATATTATGTGCCTTACAGTGATAACACATTTTCTTGCCACATTGAAATATTTGCACTCGTAGTTTTAGTAATGTCCATGGTGACATGATCACGGTGTGGAGCTGTGCTGTTAGTGTGTACATGTCTCCTGTTGCACTTAAAATGTGCCTCTGTCTCTTGTGTATTCACTGCTGTCATTACAGAAGAGAAATTGAACAGTCAAATCAAATGCTTCCACAAAAAGTCAGTTTCCCCACAGTGAGCACAGACTAAAGCCAAAAGGCTGTGATACAGCATTATGATTTGATGTGGAATTATATCATCTCTGCCTGCCTTTTTTTTCATCTCCCGCTTTCTCTCTCTTCCCCTCTCTCTCTCTCTACCCTTTAGGGGTCCATTTTTGGTTGCAATGGGAAAATCATGGCACAAGGAGGAGTTTAACTGTGCCCATTGCCACACGTCTCTGGCAGACATCGGGTTTGTGGAGGAGCAGGGATCCGTTTATTGTGAACACTGCTATGAAGAGTTCTTTGCTCCAACATGTGGTCGCTGCCGCTCCAAAATCCTGGGGGTGAGACTGTGTAGAAGTGGGAGGTGAAATCGTGGGGATTGTGTGTTTGTATGAAGGGGTGAATGTCTGATATTATGATGGGTATGGAATGTCTGTGATTTTGGTTTTTGTGAACATTTTTTAGCTGAAAGAATTACTGAATAATGTAAGCACTAAGAGTCGCTGACATCATGAAAACTCATGAAAACATGATGTTCTGTATTGCACAGACATAAGGAGGATTGGTAAACATGTTATATATCAGGCCCGGATCCAGACCGGTTTGGACTGATGCAGTTGCATCGGTCAGTTTTTTTTTACACATCATTCATCATCGGTAAAAAAAAAAAATCTTGAATAATCCCAAATAGTGCCGAACGTGTCCCGGCGGTGAACACAGCTTTGGTTTTCATGTCAACCTATAGTCCATAAATTATACAGATTTTTCCGAGTTTCAGAGTCATGCGGACTTACAAATAAAGTCGGATATTCAGGGTTTGGTCTGCAGCGGGTCTGTAATCAACCGTCTCTGCAGAACGACTCCACTTTGAACCGTGAACCATTGCAGCAATGCTTTGATTCAATGACTCGTGGCTCTTTGATTCACTGCTCTTCAGAAGCGGTAAGTCCACTTCTTAACCCCTCTCAAAGCCATTAAAATATCATGAGTCACTTTTGTGTGTATTCAAGTCACTAACTGGGACTCCTGTCTTGTTGCTGTCAAGAAACGAGAATTGTCCTCCGTTCCATTGTCACACCTCAAAACGCTGAGCGGCTCTCTGGTGAGACAGTCCGGTCGGAATAACTTCAAAATGAATTGCCGCTTTAAATAAAATGACACCTCTTTCCAAACGTTGTAATACAGACAAGAAACTACAATCGACTAAAATGTTTTTTTCCTCCCAAAAATGAAACGTGCTGTATTTCTTTACAAATTACATCCTGAAGTGAAGCACAGCAGCTGTAAGAGTTCAGCTCAGATAGATGGAAAGACATTCATGCCAATAATGTCTGAAAGGAAATGCTTTTGACAAAAACTACAGATTTTGTTTATTCCTATTTATGTCCAGAGATCAAGGATCCACCATGTAGAGTTTATTATGTCCAAAGTTTAAGGATCCAGTGACAATTGTTGTGGCTGGCGTGCCTGGCTGGCTTTTGTGTGTCTTCTGTTTCTGTCTTTTGGTTTTCCTCCCAGGTGGTGCGCATTTGGGACTGAGTGGCTGTGTAGCTGAGTTTATCAGGACCTCACCCTGATCACCTGAGGCTGATCACGTGTAGCTCGTCAGGACTCACAGCTGTGGTGCATCTACACGGATTGGAACATGGTGGCATTTAAGTCTGGAGTGCACAGTGTGTGTTTGCCAGAGACTCGACCTTGTGACCAGACGGGTGAGATCGTCGTCTCTAGAGCCATCTCCCATCAGTGGATGCAGAGAACGTCCAGGTTTGATGCATGGTCTGTGAAAGAGGAGGGGGTAAGGTCTCACGCTCGTCAGCACACTTCCTGAGGTACGTTTGGTTTTGTGACTAACATTTATACAGTCAGTAAATGTGGTGTCCCTCACACCTTATTATATTGAGCTGTATGTTAGTCGTTTAAATCAGCTTCCACTGCAGTGGAGTTTTGTGAACAGGGTGTTCTATGCCTGCAGGGTGGGAAGCTGATTTGCAATTAAGCCAGGAAGTGTTTGCTGTTTGTACACCTTTGAGTGGTCTCTCTGTGTGTTGAGTGTGGACTCACATAATGATTTCTTCTTTCACAGACTCGGTTTGTCGCGGCCACCTGGGGGGTGTCGGCGGGATCCTTGGGTCCGAACAGTTTTCTGGCTCCGGACTGTTAGCGCTGCTGGGAGCGCACCGCAATCCACCACGCCAGACCGCGCACTCTTTTGTTGTTTTCGTATCACTTCACTGTTATGTTTATTAAACTCTGTTATCCTTTGTACCGTGCTCTGCTTATTTCATACTGGGTCCTTCAAACGCTGGTCGGTTCTCCGGGCTGCGTCCGACACATAACAACAATTTCATATTTATTTACTTTAAGACTCAATAAAATGTTCAATTTCAATTCAATTTCAATTTAATCCACTTATAAAGTGCCAAATCACAGCAAAATCTAAATATACTAAAACAAATACATCACAATTGTACACATCACAGTTGTGATATGTGTACAATTGTGATGTATTTGTTTTAGTATATTTAGTCATGGACATGATGAATATTGTTACATGATGGAGTGTTTCTAATTTTGATTGGTATCAATGGAAAATGTCTTCTGTGAACTATCTGTATCTCAATATTATTAAGAATATATGCAGTCATATTTTATTGATTTTATCAACTGAAAAAAAATCATGTATAGATTCAGGTATAACAAAGATTTTGACAGTAAATTTGATCCTGTTTACAGTCAATTTTTGTTATAGTGTTTTTTTAGGACATCATATTTATACAAATAAATGTTCACTATGGTCCATGAAGTATAATAAATATATTAAAAGAAGCGTGACAGTGTATGTTGCACACAAATAAAAGAATGAAGATTATTGAATAACAAGACGCGTACGATTTTTATTTTATCATTGGGCAAAAATGCATCTGTCAGATTTTCACTCTGGATCCAGCCCTGATATATGGTGGATAACATGGATTGTCATAATTCTATGTTAGGACCCTAGATTAGGAAGACTCTCAGGGCTTGTGGCATACAGGAACCCTAAAAATATATTTCAAGCCATGTGAACAATTAAATCCATCATGAACCATTACTTTAAGGTGCTTAACTTAAATCACCACATTGATGTGCTGATTCCAAAAAACTTTAAAAAATGCTTACAACATTTCCTATATATTCGTTTTGTGAATTGTTCTGTAATTTATGTCTGTAGCATGGCCCATGCAGAGTGTCAGAAGGTCACCCCTTTGAGTCTGGCCTGTTTGAGGTTTCCTTACCATTGCTGCTCTGGGGGTTAGTAAGGTTAGACCTTACTTGTGTGAAGCGACTTGAGGCAACTCTGCTGCGATTTGGTGCTATATAAATGAAAATAAATTGAAATTGAAACAACTTGGTACCAGTGGGCTCTAAACTGTGGACCATCTTGCCAAGAAGCAAGAGTGGCAAATGCTGCACCACCCATGTAATATCTTAATTCCTATGAGCAGCATGTTATGACTGATATATTTGTAGCTCCCTTTATATAGTTGCAGGCTGAACTACGCCAGCATTATAGACCAACATGTGTCAACATTTGTCCTACAGACTGATATCTGTAGCTGCGAATAACTCCTCTCTCTCTCTCTCTGTGTGTGTGTGTGTGTGTGTGTGTGTGTGTGTGTGTGTGTGTGTGTGTGTGTGTGTGTGTGTGTGTGTGTGTGTGTGTGTGTGTGTGTGAGAGAGAGAGAGATAAAACAGTCTGACAAATCCTGGTGGGTATATTACTTGGGTTAGTGTCTCCATGTGATGTTGGAACACACTGGTTGCAGATAAAGGTCAAGCAAAACATAGCCCCCGCCCCCACAAAAAAAAAAAATCATCCATTATTTTCTATACCTGATTACTCCAATTAAGGATCACTGAGGCTGGAGCCTATGTCAGCAGTCTTAGAGCCAGAGTCCACCCTGGACAGGACACCAATCTATTGCAGGACCATATACAGACAGACCTACAATGGTCAATTTAAAGTTTCCAGTTCACGTAACCTGCATGTTTTTGGATGTGGGATGAAGCCCAAGCCCCCAGAGAGAACCCACTCAGACACGGGAAAACATGCACAGAAAGGCCCCAGGTAGGAAATGATCCCACGACCTTCTCACTGTGAGGCAACAGTGCTAACCACTAAGCCACCATGCTGCTAACCCCCCCCCCCCCCCCAAAAAAAAACCCCAATAATATAATATTAGTAACATTAATATAATATCTCCACTAAAAATGCTACTAGAGATTTGATCAAAGGCTCTTATTCATCAGTAAAATATTTGATTGATTGGTATACATGACCTAATGAACCTGCAGATCCACCTTGGTTCTGCTGTAGTGACCCCGAGTGAAAACGGGAGCAGCAGAAGGGCTAAAAGTGACCTCATGATGAACCTGTAAAGAACAGTAGTATAATAAAACCCACCTTACTTGAGCTTAAAGCTTACTGCCTGTATTTATGTCAGTAAGTATCTATATTATAATAGCCAGGTGGCCTCTGTGCGCGTGCATGTGACTTTGATCACGGCAAAACCAGGGAGAGCTGACATTTGCCATTTGGTATGCTTATGTATTTTGGGTCAAGGATGAACACTGAAAACAGAAAGTTGATAGGACAATTTTTTTTTTTTAGAAATTAGCAATTTTAGCTAACAGTAAACAACGGACATTGTGCTGCAATGCACCATGGGAGTTTGAGGTTTGGGGGTTTTAAATGTTGTTATTGTGGTGCATGTTAGTACAACAGTGTTGTTAGTGTTATTGATTTATTGTGTTTTGTAGTTCAATTGGTTTAGTCAGTTTAGTTAAGTGTTATGTTTCTGTTACCATGAATGACTTAAGTGTCATGCTCCTGGTACCATAAGTGAAAATTGTAATTCTATTAATGTCTTCCACCACCGTCTATGCAAAATGAAAAGCACCTGCTTATAGCAGAATGCAGAAAAGACAAGAAGCTGTGCATATATGTGTGCAATTTTGATCATGCACAAACTATGGAGAGCTGACATTTGCCGTTTGGTATGTGTGTTTTGAGTCAAGTATGAACGCCGCCAAAACTAAATGTTGACAGGACTAATCAGTGGTGGTGCCAGGAAATTTCGGTTGGGGGGGCTGAGGTAAAAGTTGGAATTTCTCCACAAAACGTCGTCGAAATGAACAATATATAGTAAATTGCTTTATAAATACCAAGGTATATGTTTTAGTCACCCGTACTCCTCTAAAATGTGGTATCAATGCATACACATCACTTACAGTAGAATCATGTGCTTTGTGAACCACAAACACAAATTTCTGATTTGTAACTTGTGTGTGGGTTTTTATAAATAAATGTTTATTTGCAAAACGGAAAATTCTGTTTGTGAAGGGTGATTCAGCATTGGTGGATCACCAAATACACACATTCATCACTTTGCTCAGTTACGCAATATTGACACATTCTCAGTACAAAACTGCAGTTGAGATCCACAAATGTCAGTCGCTGTTCACATTATTGGCAGAATTATTAGGGGGGGCTGAGGGGGGGGGCTTGGCTCATTATTGGGGGGGCTTATTGCCCCCCTTGGCACCTCCACTGGGACTAATATTTTTAGAGAAGCTACATATATTAGGTAACAGCCCTGAACAATGGACATTGATATTTACATGCGGGAGTCACACACCATTCCAGCAGGGGGCGGTAAATAATCTGTTTATTAAAAGCATGAGTGATTTTATTCAGCAAATTCAATGTAAGTACATAATATAATTGTAAATATGTTTAAAAAAAATACATGGATGACACAAGAAAGTGAAAACACTTATTTCCATTGTGGCCCATTTAAAATTCAAATTACAAAATCAAAGTTAAAATAATAATAATAATAATAATAATAATAATAATAATAATAATAATAATGACAACAATAAAGTGAAGGTAAATTTGCTGGATATTTGCAGTTTTGTGCAAAAAGATTAAAAAAAATAATAATAATAGTTATGGCAGACTACCATGTGATGATCTCAGACTCCCGGATGGGTATTACATCCAGATCAGACAGCAGGTTGTAATCACTGCGAGGACTGGGTCCCTGTTGGAATTCTGAGGGATATCTGGGATCTAATGACAGAGATGTTGTGATTTATTGAGGTTGAGACAGAAACAGTGAATTTGAAAGGTGAGAGCAACAGGGTGTAAGAGGTAATCAGTCTTACTTGTTGCTGTTGGGTCCTGTTCGTTGGCACCCATGGGCACAGTACTGTTTGCTTGTGAGCAGTGAGAAAGGACAGAGAGTCAGCAACAGGACGTTCTACAAAGGTTGTTGGGTTGAGGGAAAAGCATTGGTCCAAAAGAGGCAATGGCAGACAGGCAGACAGTGGTTTGGGCTGAGGTGAGGTCACTGGTCAAAAACAGGCTGAGGACTGGCAACAGATAGGAAGATACTAACACCAGATGGATAACTTGACTCATGTCATGGCAAATGAATCTGGCACTGGAGAAGGGCCAGGACTGGACTGAAATAGAGATTAATTGGACACAGGTGTGCATGGTTAAGTGGGAGGAGCCAGGGGATGAGCATTTTTTTTGTTTGTTGGTTTGTTTCCCAAACCGAAGTCTGGTGGCCACCAATCCTGCTGTTGATTGTTACCATTTTGAGACTGAACAGTGTGTAATTATGTAACTGTCACTACTAACTCCTACTTTGTTGGTTTCTCTAATTTCAAAGATGAATGCAGTAAATTCTTCAGTGTTAAATTAACACTGCAGCAAGTCCCATTCAAAATCAGTGTAAATGTTCTCTGTTATTAGTGTTGATCAACTTAATTTAATATTCTAGTAGAGTTGATTTCACCCTAAAATATAACTGATTTAACACTACTGTAAATGGTACCAAATGCACTTGCTACAGTGTTAATTTAACACTGAAAACATTACCATGTGGTAATTCAGGGAAACTGCATACTTTGGACATTTATTTAATGGTATCCATTGAAACTCAATGTATTCTGTATATTGGTGGGGTTAGTCCACCATATGTAATTAGTCTCAGAAACCTAAATGTTGCAGGTGCAGCATGAACCCTGAGTGTCAAGGAGGTGTGATTTGGGTCAGAAAACAGCTCTGACATTCATCCCTCACATGTTTAAACTTCTTTAAGTCCAATCCCTTTCAATCCTCAACTTCTCACACATCTTCAACCATCTTACGGCTTCTTACCAGGCAGTTTTTCTCACTCCCTCTCGCTTAATCCTTCATTTTACCGAAGCCCACCAGCCCTGTCCCTATCCTGTCTTGTTCTCACAGTTTAAGGGTGGGAAAAGCAGTGTACGTCTACTTTAAGCTGGCTCACGTGGCTCCAGAAACCAATGATTAAGTGTGACATGAATAAAATGAAATTTCGGCTTGATTATCTCATGTGCCGTCTGGCTAACCGCATCTGAAATTTCATTTATCTTCCTTTTAAGACAATCCTCCTCTGTTCCACTCCATGTGTATGTCTATAAAAAGCCTCACAAAGAAAACAAAGTGCTTTACCACCAAATTTCTAGCCCCTCATATTTTGACAAAAACAGTGGTGCAAAAGAAAATGACACAGTGAGGCTGAAAACCAACAAACTTCAATAAATTTCACCAAAATTACCAGAGAAAAGAGGGAGGAACTCCCTAAATTTGAAATTTGGCATGATGGCACTAGGATCATAGCATGATGGTATAGCACCATTATTCCATTGCATTATAGAGAGCCCTGCTGTGAATGTCTCCTCATTTATGTAACGAAGTGATCGAGACACCACTAAGTCAGTTGAACAGCATGATACAAAGTACCAGAGCACACACATGTTCCTTATGTTATTATATGAAAATCATTCTATCCAACCTGTATTTGCAGGGTGTTGCTTCTTTGGCTATCGCACACAAATCTCTGTTTCTCAGGAGCAGTATTCCGCTAACCACAGTATTTGCTTTTGCCCCTAGGAGGTGATAAATGCCCTGAAACAGACGTGGCATGTCTACTGCTTTCTGTGCGCGTACTGTCAGCAGCCAATCAGAAACAACACCTTCCACCTGGAGGATGGGGAACCATACTGTGAACAAGGTGTGTGATGCTGATGACACATTGCTGCTTCTTCACAGCTGAAAAGTAATCATGTGTTGAGGTTTTTATTTATTTATATATGAGCATGCACATATATGCTAGCATGACCAGTTGATCAGCAGAACTTTGCTTAATTTTGAGCTGTTTGTATGGAATGAAATGTCTTGCAGACTTGACTCTCCACGGCACATTGCTTGCCAACACTAGCCTTTATTATCTTTTGTCTATAGGATTTTACACTGTCACTGGGGCCCTATCTTGCCAGTGAATGGCACAAGGTCTACAGAGCAGCATAGCACAACAGCATTCGGGAGCATGTCCAGCTACACTGTGCTATTTACATGGTGCATAATCTGAGCACAAACTACAGCACAAGGTGCCAATAGGTTGTATTTAGCCACTTATTTAGTCAAGTGTTGGGCATACCATGAAATAAACCACTCAGTCATTTGTTTTCCATCATTCCCTTTAAGAGACAGGTGCACCAGTAACTGTGTAAGCATCTTGAGGCAACTTTGTTGTGATTTAGCACTATATAAATGAAAATGAATTGAAATTAAATTGAAATTGAAATAACTGATATGTTGAAGTCATATGTGAGATGTTTTGTGGCATGAAAAGGATTTTGTGTGCAAAGCATCAGAGCTCACGTGCGGGAGCAGCAGTTATCTACCACAGCTCCCCGAGGTGAAGTATTTGAGTGGTTTCTGCAACACGTCCTCCTCCTCTACAACCTCATCCAACTACCTGATCATATCTATGTCCATAAATCCACAGACTTTGGCTCTGTGGACCAGCTCTGACCCGGTGCATCTCACATGCAAACCTGAGGAGGAAGAAAGCAGCATAAAAATGTGGTGCAAAGAAGAGATACAAAACTTTTGTATTTTTCCATTCAAATTTACTTTAGGCTCATTTTTAGTTTTGATTTTTTTTTCCATTCACCTTCATTGTATTTTGATGTATTGCATATGCATACATGTGTCCATGTTGAGAGTACACATGTGGTGAAGCATCCTGTGTGTTTAGACAAGGTTTTTGGTGGTCTATGTCACAATCGCTTCCTGCTGCATTCTGATAACAATGTACCAGCAGTGCACCTGAACACACCTCTTTTTAAGACCAACATGTGTATGGCTGCAGAGAAGACTGCAAATACATGTGGCATTTTAAAAACACGGGCACTGGGCATGACAATGCCAACTGGGTTGGTCCCAAACGAGCAGTGACACTTGCACTGTGCTATGTGTTGCTTTGTGCTGAGTTGAAGATAGGGCCCCTCCTGTCAATAATCAGTTTATTAGATGTGTAAATGAGTCATGTGATTTGTAATATGTAATATGTCATCTTTCTTTATCTACAAAAAGACTTCTACAGTTTATTTGGTACTGCTTGCCATGGCTGCGAGTTCCCCATTGAGGCTGGAGACAAGTTTTTGGAGGCCCTTGGATACACTTGGCATGATACCTGCTTTGTCTGTGCTGTAAGTGGAGCAGGAATACATCCATCACCATCAGTAAACTGTACAGATTCTTTATGATGTCATATGGTGACAGAATAATTAAACTACCAGCTGAGTGATGCCATAAAAGTAACAAATTTCGTCTTCAGAACAACTTCTACGGCAGTTTACCTTGAAATACCACCACATTTTGTTCATTAAATGAAACACCTTTCTTACTTTTTTCTTTAATACTGCTTGTATTAGTAATAACAACACCCAATAATATTCATAACAATTATAATAGAGCTGCACTGACCTTTATTTGTGTTCTTTTTACTGTTTTCAGGTGTGTTGCAACTCTCTGGAAGGACAAGCCTTCTTTTCAAAGAAGGACAAGCCTCTTTGCAAGAAACATGCGTACACTTTGAAGATATGAGTTGTGGACTCAAATAAAATGTCCTCTGCTATTACAATAAAATGTTCTTAGCTTTGACAGCAGGAATCATACAGCTAAATTCATATATTGCTCCCACCCCCAGTGCAGAAGTGTGTCTGCGGGGGGGGGGTGTCACTACTTTTCTCTCTTAAAAAAAAATGCCAGGAGTTCCTCTGTGTCTGCAGAGAATACACAGGCCCATACTTGATGTGTTTCTGCAGTACATTAAGTAAAAATACAGTCAGAGCTTAAAAATAAGCCTGAAAAGTTCATGTTTTCATCATGCAATATGTATATTTTATTTTCAACGAGTAGTACATTTTCTGTCCTCAGTCATGCACAGTAAAGGAAAGACCAGAAATTACTTCTTGTAAAACAAAATAATCAGTAATGATAATAATAATAAGGAAATAATATTTTTGTTTTATGGGACCCCAGCATATATTGTTCATCATACGTAGTTGTTATATTTATTGCGTTTTTTTAAAAGCTTGATCTTGAGTTTCTCAGAACCATTGTTAAGATTACAGTGACATTTTCTGCTGTGATTAACAGTCAGTGCAGTGAGCAGTCATTGAGCAAAAATTCCATAAAAATGACTGCATATTCAGCTCTGACATTGTGGGTTCTTGTAGCTATAGGTGACGATCAACGAACCTTCTATGTGGGCCATGTTGGAATCTTGTAACATGCACAATGTCCATAACATAACATAAAGACAAATAGGCCTATCATGTTGCTTGTGAGGTCTTGTTGTTAATTGTGGGGTCCTGGTGGCCACCAAGGTCCGAGTTGCTTTTATTATTTTATTTTATTTTTTTTTGCTTTTTTTTCCTCATCGTAGGTCAGTTTTACATTGGATGCTGGAAATTTGTTTTTGTTCTGTCACACATTTACTACTATGCTATTTTTTAAAGTGTCTCTTTTCTTTAGGTTTCAGAAATTCAAACATACGTTGCACTTTTCTCTTTACAGTAAACAGTGTTATCGACAGAAACAAACAAACAAACAAAAAACATCCACCCACCCAACACATATAGACAGACAAAGAAATAAAAACTTGAGAATCTGAATTTAAATTGAACAAGAACTCATGCCCGTGTTTGCTTTTGGTGTTTTTTTGTTGTTGTTGTTGTTTGTTGGCTGGAGCTCTGCAGTAAATATTTTTTTCCTTTGTGTTTTCCAATGAAATACAAAGTGTTTGAATTATTTCATTCCCAGTCCCTCAAGCATAATCAAGCTCCTCACCCTGTCCTTAGGTGTAAGCCCAGATACCAAAATGGGAAATATCAGTTAAAACCACTTGTGCTGTGTTGTACACTACTTTGTGCCGGTCGTACAATAGGGCCCCTCTGTGGTAATTGTGTCTATGGCAAATCTTAAAATGTAACAATAAAATTACTGAAAACCTCTTATTCAAGTTCCACAATAGGCCATTGAAGAAATTCTTTAATTTTGCGAAAATTTAATGTGGAACTAAAGCACATATACTGATAACGAGGTGTCACATAGGTTGTCAAACAATATTCATGTTTTATTTATTTGGCACATTATGTGTTATATTTATTTTGTACTGTTTTGTGAAAGTTTTTAAAATTTCGTCCTCCACATACTTGTATTAGTAAGTCCCTTCGGCTTTTCCCTTTTTTCCACTCGGGGTTCCCACAGCAGATCCGAGATGGATCTGTCTACATGTTGAATTGCCTCATTTTTCTTTTTATGCTGGATTCCTTTCCTGAAGCAACTCCACATTACATAGAGAATGGGCAGCAGTGGACTTGTACCAAGAACATTATGCTCTGGGGAAAAAAGCGCACAAACTACATGGCCGCCACAAATACTTTGTAAATAGGAGCTCTTTTTTCCAAACAGAAAATATGACAGGTGTAGCATCAGACAGTAATGCTCGCATAGTCAGGTCTGGGAGCATACAGTGGTGCCACATGTTGCCACATCCACCACACAACAGAATAGTCTTGTTTCCTGGATGGCAACCACTCAGTCAGACAACCAGGTGAAAAGTAGGTTTCTTCTTGGCTTTATCTTGCTGGAGGAGTCCTCGACACTTATCATGCAATTAAAAATACTAGAACTTCTAAAATCACAGTATTCATGATGATGAACATGATGTTTGGCATGGATGAGATGATATTAATTCTTAGGGCCCATGTCCATGTAGAGTTTTGTTTTGTTTTGTTTTTTCTCCTGAGCTCCAGCATCTTTTTTCCAGTGCTCTGAATGAGAACAGACTATATGCGGCTGCCAAGACAGACAGTGGTGCACCCAGCTTCTTTTTTTAGAGCACTCAACTTTTTTGCGCAGCCACTGTGAGAATTTTAAGTTGATTATTTCTGAACTCTCCAGAAATGCATTGTGCATCACTGCAACACCTTTTCAGGCAAATGATCACATGGAGCAAAACTTGTCACCCACACAGAAAGAGAACTTTCTTTATACCCATCGCTTTCTACAGTAAGCTGGTTTGTCACATAAAATATATTACAATAGGAAAAAAACCCTCATCCGTGACAGCAAGTTTGGCAAATGCTATGTTCCTGCTGAAGGTGGGTGCTTTTATCTCACTGCATATGTTATGAGGTAGTTGTTAGCTGTTTATTGTTATGATATCAATCAATCAATTTTCAATCAATCAATTTTTTTATATAGCGCCAAATCACAACAAACAGTTGCCCCAAGGCGCTTTATATTGTAAGGCAAGGCCATACAATAATTATGTAAAACCCCAACGGTCAAAACGACCCCCTGTGAGCAAGCACTTGGCTACAGTGGGAAGGAAAAACTCCCTTTTAACAGGAAGAAACCTCCAGCAGAACCAGGCTCAGGGAGGGGCAGTCTTCTGCTGGGACTGGTTGGGGCTGAGGGAGAGAACCAGGAAAAAGACATGCTGTGGAGGGGAGCAGAGATCGATCACTAATGATTAAATGCAGAGTGGTGCATACAGAGCAAAAAGAGAAAGAAACAGTGCATCATGGGAACCCCCCAGCAGTCTACGTCTATAGCAGCATAACTAAGGGATGGTTCAGGGTCACCTGATCCAGCCCTAACTATAAGCTTTAGCAAAAAGGAAAGTTTTAAGCCTAATCTTAAAAGTAGAGAGGGTGCCTGTCTCCCTGATCTGAATTGGGAGCTGGTTCCACAGGAGAGGAGCCTGAAAGCTGATAGAACCAAATCTCACATGAAGTGCTTTATATTTTTTAGGAAAGTGCTGAGGCACTGGGATGAAGCACTTTTCAGCTTTTCTGACAGAAAAAAATGTTATAAGGACATGTGGCTTTAGATATTCTTTGTAGTACAACTGTTATTTTAAATATGCATCTTCATTGCCGTATTGCCAAACCCCACATTTTCACTCACAATTACAGGCATTTTGCCCTGTTCGTTTGAGTTGGCTAATAAACAAGTATACTTTAAAAACTCAACACAAGTATGTTTCTTTTATTCTTACTTTGCTATTAGTCTTCTTGCAGTAACCTTTAGGTAGTTTTTTGGAGAAACCACATAAAGGCATACAAGAGTCTGAGGTAGACAACATGAAATTAGGCAATAACCCTGTTGTGTCTGATGATTTGCAGATGTTATTGCTGGATTTTACGGTGCAAATTAAGTGTTAGCGGCGACGCATATAGCGAAGCCGGTAAAACAGCCATTTATGACTGTAATCCAGCATTAATGTCTGCAATCATCAGCCACAAGGGGGTTATTCCCATTCTAATCCAATTCCAACATTTCCACGGATCTGTGTCCAACAATGAAGGCTACATCTTAATCCGCATAATAATATTGTTTGGTAAAAATGTTACATAGACAAAGGGTGTGGTCTGTTTGTCAAAGCTTACCGTGGCAACAGCGTCTTCATGCCAAACTGGAAATTCTGTGAGCAGAATCCACATCACTACTTTTGTATGGTACCTTAAATTAATCCATTTCGGTGTTGCTACGGCAGTTTCCCTCGTTCTCAGCTGGCAGCACCATTATTTACATCTGCCAAGCAGCGTGTGTGGACAGGGCAGGGAGTAACACATTAAATGTGAAACTGTTTTAATATTTTGCCACTGTTTCCGTGATATTTTATGGTCTGAAATCTTACACAATTAACGAATCAGATTTGTGGGAAAAATGTAATTGGATTAGAATTCACATTTAACTTCATATTTCTTGAGAAAGACCAAGACAGAGAGTTGAAGTGGGTGTTGCAGTGAGGCAAATAATATATTTCATTATATGGCTGCAACGCTACGCGCGTTCTGATTGGCTGATTACTGGTCGGATATTTTCCCATATCCGGACCGGTTTCCACGACAATCAGTCCGAACGCGTATTTTCTTTAGAAACCAGAAAGCTAAAAATGCACATGAAGGGACATGACCGTACTTCATAAATATCTAAACAGTATCTGAAAAAACACAGACTGAAAGCTTACCAGCTTACAACCGGACCATCTGTTAGCAAGTTCCTGCTCTGCTCCAGTGTTCTGTTGGGACACCAGCCGTCAGCTTGGAGGTGAGCTGAGATGAGCTGCTGTTCAGCTCGGTTTCAGAGCTCTGAAGTGAGCAAAGGAGGTGAAGTTGTTTTTTTTGTTTTTTTTCTTTTTGGAGGTGAACTTCACCTCCACTGTTGAAGCAAATGGCTTTGCTTCCGCTCTGACTATGATCCTATATATATACTCAACAAAAATATAAACGCAACACTTTTGGTTTGGCTCCCATTTTGTATGAGATGAACTCAAAGATCTAAAACTTTTTCCACATACACAATATCACCATTTCCCTCAAATATTGTTCACAAACCAGTCTAAATCTGTGATAGTGAGCACTTCTCCTTTGCTGAGATAATCCATCCCACCTCACAGGTGTGCCATACCAAGATGCTGATTAGACACCATGATTAGTGCACAGGTGTGCCTTAGACTTCCCACAATAAAAGGCCACTCTGAAAGGTGCAGTTTTATCACACAGCACAATGCCACAGATGTCGCAAGATTTGAGGGAGCGTGCAATTGGTATGCTGACAGCAGGAATGTCAACCAGAGCTGTTGCTCGTGTATTGAATGTTCATGTCTCTACCATAAGCCATCTCCAAAGGCGTTTCAGAGAATTTGGCAGTACATCCAACCAGCCTCACAACCGCAGACCATGTGTAACCACACCAGCCCAGGACCTCCACATCCAGCATGTTCACCTCCAAGATCGTCTGAGACCAGCCACTCGGACAGCTGCTGGAACAGTCGGTTTGCATAACCAAAGAATTTCTGCACAAACTGTCAGAAACCGTCTCAGGGAAGCTCATCTGCATGCTCGTCGTCCTCATTGGGGTCTCGACCTGACTCCAGTTCGTCGTCGTAACCGACTTGAGTGGGCAAATGCTCACATTTGCTGGTGTTTGGCACGTTGGAGAGTTGTTCTCTTCACGGATGATGCGAAGGAGATGTGTTGCACTGCATGAGGCAAATGGTGGTCACACCAGATACTGACTGGTATCCCCCCCCAATAAAACAAAACTGCACCTTTCAGAGTGGCCTTTTATTGTGGGCAGTCTAAGGCACACCTGTGCACTAATCATGGTGTCTAATCAGCATCTTGGTATGGCACACCTGTGAGGTGGGATGGATTATCTCAGCAAAGGAGAAGTGCTCACTATCACAGATTTAGACTGGTTTGTGAACAATATTTGAGGGAAATGGTGATATTGTGTATGTGGAAAAAGTTTTAGATCTTTGAGTTCATCTCATACAAAATGGGAGCAAAACCAAAAGTGTTGTGTTTATATTTTTGTTGAGTATATATATATATATAATAAACAAATTATTAACCCCACTTGCTCGGTCTGTATGGGAATACAGTGAGGAAAATAAGTATTTGAACACCCTGCGATTTTGCAAGTTCTCCCTCTTAGAAATCATGGAGGGGTCTGAAATTGTCATCTTAGGTGCATGTCCACTGTGAGAGACATAATCTAAAAAAATAAAAAATAAATAAAAAAATCCGGAAATCACAATGTATGATTTTTTTAAATAATTTATTTGTATGTTACTGCTGCAAATAAGTATTTGATCCCCTACCAACCAGCAAGAATTCTGGCTCTCCCAGACCTGTTAATTTTTCTTTAAGAAGCCCTCTTATTCTGCACTCTTTACCTGTATTAATTGCACCTGTTTGAACTTGTTACCTGTATAAAGACACCTGTTCACACACTTAATCAATCACACTCCAACCTGTCCACCATAGCCAAGACCAAAGACCTGTCTAAGGACACCAGGGACAAAACTGTAGAGCTGCACAAGGCTGGGATGGACTACAGGACAACAGGCAAGCAGCTTGGTAGAAGACAACAACTGTTATGATTATTTATTAGAAAGTGGAAGAACACAAGATGACTGTCAATCTCCCTCGGTCTGGGATTCCATGCAAGATCTCACTTTGTGGGGTAAGGGTGATTCTGAGAAAGCTCAGAACTACACAGGAGGACCTGATCAATGACCTGAAGAGAGCTGGGACCACAGTCACAAAGATTACATTAGTAACACATGATGCTGTCATGGTTTAAAATCCTGCAGGGCAGCAAGGTCCCCCTGCTCAAGCCAGCACATGTCCAGGCCTGTTTGAAGTTCACCAGTGAACATCTGGATGATCCAGAGGAGGCATGGGAGAAGGTCATGTGGTCAGATGAGACCAGAGTAGAGCTTTTTGGAATCAACTCCACGTACCATGTTTAGAGGATGAGAACAACCCCAAGAAAACCATCCCAACCGTGAAGCATGGGGGTGGAAACATCATACGGTGGGGGTGCTCTTCTGCAAAGGGGACAGGACGACTGCACCATATTGAAGGGAGGATGGATGGGGTCATGTATTGCGAGAGTTTTGCAAACAACCTCCTTAACTCAGTAAGAGCATTGAAGATGGGTCATGGCTGGGTCATCCAACATGACAATGACCCCAAACACACAGCCAGGGCAACTAAGGAGGGGCTCCGTAAGAAGCATGTCAGGGTCCTGGAGTGGCCTGGCCAGTCTCCAGACCTGAATTCAATAGAAAATCTTTGGGGGAAGTTGAAACTCCAAACCTGAAAGATCTAGAGAAGATCTGTATGGAGGATTGGACCAAAATCCCTGCTGCAGTGTGTGAAAACCTGGTGAAACACTACAGGAAATGTTTGACCTCTGTAATTGCAAACAAAGGCTACTGTACCAAATATTAACATTGATTTTTCACAGGTGTTCAAATACTCATTTGCAGCAGTAACATACAAATAAATTATTAAAAATCATACATTATGGTTTCCAGATTTTTTTTTTTTTAGATTATGTCTCTCACTGTGGACATGCACCTAAAATGAAAATTTCAGACCCCTCCATGATTTCTAAGTAGGAGAACGTGCAAAATCGCAGGGTATTCAAATACTTATTTTCCTCACTGTATCAGACCTCGGTGTTTTTCCGTACTTACGCCTCGGTCTGATATTTCTCCATACAGACATCGCAGTCAGTTAATAATCCTTTAATATTCAGTGAGGTTTTCACACTGTAACAGTAAGAATATGTCGTAAATAAATAAATAAATATCCGACCTTTTTATTTTTTGCAAAAACTATATGGATTTGAATCATGTGCGCTTGCATCAGCCAAGCTTGAACCTTCATGCGCATGCGTGAGTTTTTTCACGCCTGTCGGTTGTGTCATTCGCAACCGACAGGCAGATATAAAGTTTGCATTAATGTTATCTTGGTTCTTCCTGGGTGGTTCTTATGCCAACTGATCCAATCCCAAGCAAGGACTATTTGTATATAAAAATGTATTTCCTAAAATGATACATTTTGGGTTTCAAATGAAATTTTTGTAGCTTTTTAGCCCTCGAAATCCTCAAAAAGCTTCTGCTTAAGGGGGGCTTTGCCCCCCCTGAGCCCCCCACGAGGGCGTTGCCCCTCGACCCCACCGGGGGCCCTGCAGCCCACTGGACCCCCAACTCAAGGATTTGAACCCCCCCCTTTCACATTCCTATATACAGCCCTGCATGGGATTCAGTTGTCTTACTGATTGGCTTGGACGCTTTGGTTGACAAATCAGAAGATATTTACTGAAGCATGTATTTTGTGCTGATACTGTACCTGTACTCTATTCAGTTAAGAGGTGTCAAAGGGTCTTGATGGAACTCGATCATACTCAGATTTGAACTAGTCTGAGACACACTTGTGTAATAAAAATCCAATATCTTTTGTTCAGGTTACTGGGTGCATAAGAATCAATACTGAGTTCAGCAAAGTGGATGGTGCTCAGAGGAGGATGATGAAACCTTTCAAGACTGTCAGTAAACTGGGTGGTCCTGAAGCCTTAACACACTCATATTTGGTTTTATCTGGCATATATTCATTTAGTATGCCAACACTCTTAAAAAAAAAGGAACTGCTGTATCAACAAGAAAAAGTGATATAACAATTTTCATAGTAGAGAAGCTTGAATCTTCGACTGGACTGGGTTGCTTGACGTGAGGACGTTTCGCTTCAAATCACAGAAGCTTCCTCAGCTAAAATTCATTTTCTTTTTCTTCTCTACAAGAGTCAAGACAGAAGTCAGACTACCAGAGCAAGGAATTTTAGCTGAGGAAGCTTCTGTGATTTGAAGCGAAACGTCCTCACGTCAAGCAACCCAGTCCAGTCGAAGATTCAAGCTTCTCTACTATGGAAACCACCTGGACAACTGAGAGCCTACACAGAAACATTGCGACCAACAATTTTCATAGTTTTTTAAAGTTATTTCAACTTCAACTTTAATGCCACAAGACTTCTCTAGTTACGTTGAAGTAACTTTAGTTAAGATGGAATAACTTTCAAAAAATCTATGCAAATTGTTACATCACTTTTTCTCATTGAGACAGGTTCATTTTTTAGAGTGCAGTTCAAATTTGGAAATCTGATCAATTTTGTAGGTACAATAAACTGTGACAGATTACCTGACAAAATGCATTATCTACCCCCCTTCACAGCAAGGGACAATAAAATGGAGACATTACTGAGGTTTTCATTTTTTTTTTCCCAACAAAATCAAATAAATTCATTCCAAATTTAAGCTTCACCCATGCAGGAGAGTCTAAATCTCAAGACCAGGTATCACCCCCAGTAATTCATTAATATGAAAGTGAATCTAATACTTTCAGTTGACAATATTGTTTATTTATAAATACTGCAGTTTCGGCTAAATGAAGGTCATGTGTTTACACCTTTACTTAAGTTACAACTTTGTTTGCAATCAAGCCTCAGGGTACAAGACTCACCTCAGTCATACGACATCCGAAGAAATAAGGCCATCTATGGGTATACCGGTTTATATGACTGTATTACACTGAGGAGTGACAGTGCACATGAAATTTGCGATACACCCCCGTAAAACCACTTAAAAAACCAAAACATATTGCACATGCAATGTAGCAAACAACAGAATAAAACAACAATCAGGCTATTATATCAGTAATGCAGGTACAACATTAAATACACTGCAAGCCTACCGAAGGCAGAAGTGACACTTTATTATTGTTAACCAAACCAGCCAGATTACAGTTCAACTACAGCCAGTAGGTAAATAGAACTGATAAAAATTTAATAGCAGCAGCAAAATATGTTGTAGGTAATGCTAAAATGTGTGTTGTGCTCCAACGAGAGCGGCACGCTGAGCAGGGTGGCGAAAGTAGTTTGGTGAGCTCAATCTGTGGGCGAGGTATCCCAAAATACCAAAATAAGAATGCAGGATGTCTCATTTTGGGAGGGGGACAGAGCCTTTTCTGTGGCAGGTCCCAGACTTTGGAACGCTCTGTCTGTCCAAACTGCTCCCACAGTGGAGTGTTTTAAGTCTCCCCTAAAGGCCCATTTTTATTTTTTGGCTTTTAGCTCTGTGTGAGTTGTATGGTCCTCTTGTTATCTTTTAGTGTTTCAACTTGTACTTTTATAATATTTTATTATGGATTCTATTTATGGTTTGATTTTGTACTTTTATAATGATATAGTCATTTATTTATTTATGGTTTTAATGTATTCGTACTATTTTTATGGGAGGACCACTGTTTTACTCGAATTTTGTGCAGCACTTTGGTAACATTCTGTTTGTAAAATGTGCTGTAGAAATAAAGTGGACTGGATTGGAAAATAGCAGAGATGTTACTCCAACGAGAGCGACATGCTGGACAGTATGGATGCTGATGTGAAGATGGGCACCACAACCAGCACGTGGCAGACGTTGTAAATGATCTGGTGTAGTCTTGGGCACCCATTGAGTAACCTGCAAAAATGTAGTGGAACTGGTTTAAAAAAAATCTATAATTTCATGGGTACAGCTAAGAATCAACTAAATGCAGGCAGACATCTGGTGTGAAACGTATATTTTTTTCCTTCGCATCTTTTCTTTTTTGTCTGGTGGCGATCCCTGACTGGCCCCTCTTAATTTGCTGTTCCTGTGCGCGTTTTTTTGAGGCATGAATCACCCCTCATACACTCACCGTGTGTGCGCGTGAGCCGCCTGCCAGACTCCGCTGCTGCGGGAAACAGCGCGCGAGCGGCACTACGCGGGAGGCGCGAGAGCGAAGATACATTCTTGTCTCCAAATAACAACATTCACAAAACTCACGGTGAGTAAACGTGAATGCGCAGCTTTGTCCTCCTCGGCATTCAGTTTTGCATGACGGCACTGCCTTCTTTTTTCCCGCTGGTTGTGTTGACGAAGTGCCGCACGTGTGTTTTGTTGAATGCAGCTCGTCGCTGATGTTTTCTGTCCGAGTTTACAGTTGACAGGCAGAGAAAAGTGACTTCATTCTCATGGCAAGATTGTGTTTCCTTTTATTTCTATTATATAGGACGGAGAAAATATGAGTAATCCTTCGATAACTAAACCGTTTTCCAACAACCAATAAATATCCTGGAAAATACCGAAACTATTTTCATTTATTACAACGTCTGTTGAACATGATACAGACAGTTGCCCAGTTCTGGGTCACCTTTTTTAAAGTCCCGCTTTACGGAGCCATAATGCAACCGAATGTCCCTTATTGTGTATTGTTTGTTGTATTGGGTATTTGGATGTTATCTAGCTGAAGAAGTCTGGATGGGGTAGCCCTTCTACTCAAAGTGTGAAGCCACATTATGTGTGGTGCAAATATTTGCTGGAAATGGATCACTTTGCCCGGTTCTGGATCACGACACTCTGTCACTTTGGGGGCATTCCTGGCATCTGGCTGGAGCCCTTCTAATGCAGAATGATACACACTGTGCCCGAGAATGTGTTTTGAACACAAAATGATATAAATTATATTTATTAAATGAGAATTTACTTAGTTTTGAAAGGCACTGTTATACGTTTTTACGAGCAAAAAATGAAGTGTTTACTTAAAGTGGGTGGCATTTATGGCATTAATAAATGAAGATAAAATAAAATCTGTGGTAATAAACATTCTTGGATTTTGACATCTCCACCTAAGCTTTTAACTCAATGAAGTGGATCAGGATAAAACAAGATGCCCCAACTTGCTATCATTTTGCACCTTATATTGTTAGAGATGGAGAGCAAAGGAGGCTTTTAAATGTGTGGAGGTGAGATTTCTACCAAATTAAAAAGTAAAAGCCTCCACATTCATGCCCATTTGTGATGTTGAGATGACCCCCAAAGTACACATGGCTCACAAGTAGGGATGGGTATTGATAAGGTGCTTTGCCCTCTTCAGGTCGGTGTAGTGTCCTTGCCTCAAGTGGAGGAGTTTAAGTATCTTGTTCACGAGTGAGGGACGGATGGAACGTGAGATCGACGGTAGATGGATCGGTGCAGCATCTGCAGTGATGCGGTCACTGTATCGGACCGTCGTGGTGAAGAGAGAGCTGAGTAGGGTGGCAATGCTCTCGATTTACCGATCGATCTACGTTCCGATCCTCACCTATAGTCATGAGATTTGGCTCATGACCGAAAGAACGAGATCGCGAGTACAAGCGGCTGAGATGAATTTCCTCTGCAGGGTGGCTGGGCACTCCCTTAGAGATAGGGTGAGGAGCTCGGTCACTCGGGAGGAGCTTGGAGTTGAGCCACTGCTCCTTCACGTCGAAAGGAGTCAGTTGAGGTGGCTCGGGCTTCTTTTCCGGATGCCCCCTGGACGCCTCGCTGGAGAGGTGTTCCGGGCATGTCCCATTGGGAGGAGGCCCCGGGGAAGACCCAGGACATGCTGGAGGGACTACATCTCTCGGCTGGCTTGGGAACGCCTTGGGGTTCCCCCGGAGGAGCTGGGGGAGGTGTGTGTGGATCGGGAGGTCTGGGCGGCTTTGCTTGAGCTGCTGCCCCCGTGACCCGACTCTGGATAAAGCGGAAGAAAATGGATGGATGGATGGATGGAAGATTTTATCGATATCGATGCCATTATCGATTCTGCTTATCGATCCGATTCCTTATCGATTCCCTTATTGATACCTTGTGAATTTTGTACTAAAAGTAGGCTTTACAGGTTTTCTATGTATTTCATTGAGTCTTAAAGTAAATAAATATGAAATTAGTCACTGTATCCTTGATCTCTGGACATAAATAAAAATAAACAAAATGGTGTTTCACTTTGAAGTTATTAATTCAGACTGGATTCTATCATTCTAACTTGACTCGGCAGAGAGCGGCGCAACGTTTGGAGCTGTGTGAACAGAACGGAGGACGATTCTCGTTCTTTCTCGCAACAAGACAGGAGTCCCAGTTAGTAACTTTAATCCACACAAACGTGACTCACGATTGACATATTCAGGGATGAAAGTGGTGAAAAACAAAAAAAGCTGAAACCCAAAATTACCCCCCAACACCACCCGCACGAAAATGTTTCAATTCTAGAAGCTCTGAAATGCAATCTGGGGCTATTCCAGATGATAAACTGGAGTGAGTGCAGCATCCATTTAGGTGAGAAAAAAAAAAAAAACAACTTTCCTTATTCAAATTCATTCCAGTAGTATTCTGCTCTTACTAGGATGCAGCAGTTTTCCAGTTTGGCAGATAGTTTTGGAGGAAATCACTGAAGAAATTAACACATTGAAAATATGGTTTGACCGAAACAGTCATTAAACTTAAATAAGACAGGGATGAAATGGAGGTGTAAGAGTCACTAGGTGTTCACAGGAACTGTATGTATTTATTTATTTATTTATGTTCATTGGTAGTTGCTTTTATATTTTCTGTTGCGTTTCTGTTCAGGTTCTTTTTGTCTCTTTCTCTAAAATTGTATATAATAATCATTAGATTATTAATATATAAACAAAAATAAATTTACAATAATTAATAAGAAATATTACAATTTGAAAACAAATGCACCCGAATGTGATGAGCTGCAACTGCTTAATGCTAACTTTTAACATTGAAAATGCCATAGACATGCTAACGTGTTAGCATCACTCCCATTATCTATCAACTGGTTCAGAAGACCATAACAGGTCGGTTTAACATAGAAAAGGTAAATAATACTCACAGACGTATGCTCTTTAGGGTTTTAGCGGGGGGGAATTAAGCGAAAGAAAGAAAGAATAAACGAAGCAATAGATCGAAGCATTGCTTCAATCTGTGAACCACTGCTTCGATTGGTTCATGGTTCAAAGCAAAGCCGCGCTGCAAAAAGTTGATTACAGACCTGCTGCAGGGTCTGTAATCAGTGTAGAGAAATTATAATTTTCCTGACAAACACCCCCCAAAACAACGGCCACTCTGAAGGACCGATAACAGAATCGTTAAGCACAAATCTTATTGATGTCGGTGGATTGAATAATTTCTTAAAGATACCGGAAAGGAACCGGTTCTCGATACCCATCCCTACTCACAAGTACTGACACAAGGGGGAGGCTGCTGCTTCAGTGATCCACAACTGTTTCTGTGTAGGCTCTCAGTTGTCCAAGTGGTTTCCATAGTAGAGAAGCTTGAATCTTCGACTGGACTGGGTTGCTTGATGTGAGGACGTTTCGCTTCAAATCACAGAAGCTTCCTCAGCTAAAATTCCTTGCTCTTGTAGAGAAGAATAAAGTTTATTCTTCTCTAAAAGAGTCAAGACAGAAGTCAGACTGGCAGATTTTCGCGTCTGAGATAAATGCGTGCAGCAATGAAACAGCAAGACATAACACACTGACATTTTCTACCCAAGTAAGTATTTTCCCACTCTAGAACCATTGACACAGAACGGCTAACTCACCTTTGCTATGTTTTAGAGATCGTTACTTTCAAACTTGCAGGAATGAGTGAGTGAGAAAAAGTGCGCACACCGCAGACACCGGATGTTTTGATTCCTCTGCTGATCACAAAGATGGCTGGATCCAGTCGAGCTTGTGGTCATTTGTAGACAAAACATCAGTCTTTCCATTGGTACCAAGTATTAGCTTATTTGCACTGAATGTGATTACGAGAAACGGCGGGGCAAATACTACAGCAGTGATCCGGAACCAGCAAGATCCAGAAGTGGGCAAGTGACTGTACCGAAACTATTTTCATATATTACAACAATGTCTGTTGAACGTGATTTCAGAAAAAGGCAAATTGTAAGATACTGTAAAACTGAATAACTTTTGGAATGTTACCATTAACAATAATCACTTTTAAGATGTCTACTTAGAAACAGTAATGACAGACGGACACAGAACAACAAAAATGAAGCAAAGTGTTCTGGCTTTCTTCGAGCTTCATGGTGGAAGGTCATTGTGTCCAACCGTGAAGATAAATAAACACGTGACGATCACAGTGGCCCACGAATATCATCTAACGTGCGATTTGATGACATAACTCGCCAGATTTACACCGTGGGATGTGTTCAAAAGTAACCAGCCTGCTCGCACTATAACGCTGCATTCGATAAACTTCCAAAGTGCAAAACTGTAACTCAAAATGATGTAATTCTGCACCTTCAACAAACAAACTGTATGTAAATGTTACATGTAATTAAAAGATTTGATTTAATTGTATATGTCGATGTGCTGGATAATGCAACATATTCTCTTGATGTGTTTTGTATGATCTGCTATAAAAAGTTAACACTATTTTGTGCACATTCCTATCAATTTCCATGCGCAACAGGCATTGTGCATTTAATGTGCAGAATTGTTTGCATTTTGTTTAGGTTGAGGGTTACAGTAACAACAACAACAGTAATACCGTATTTTCCGGACTATAGAGCGCACCTCAGTATAAGCCGCACCCACAAAGTTTAAAAAAAAAATGGAAATGTACATATATAAGCCGCACCGGGCTAAAAGCCGCTGATATCTACTGAACTGATTACGTAGATTAACTGAACATAACTGAACTGATTACTGTCCAAACGGTGATTTTAGCATAAAAGTGCTGATCAAACAGAACAGAAAAATGACTGATTGGTTTATTCATCGTCCTCCTCCACACTGAAACCACTGAAGTCATCTTCTTCAGTGTCGGAGTTGAACAGCCTCAGAAGAGCTTCGTCACATACCTTTTCTGTGTCGATATCAGTATTGCTCTCCATGTCACTGTCATCCCGGGGTGAAGCTGGCTCTGAAGCTGTGGTGCCGTCTTCACGCAGCAGTCCAGCCTTTCGGAACCCATTGGTGATGGTAGATTCCTTCACGCTGCTCCACGCTTGTTGTGAAAGTGTAGGAACACGGACCCACCACAGGGGGCGCAAATGAACGGACAATGGAGAAGGTAAATAACAAGGTTTTACTGTTGTGAAACGTGCACAACCAATACAACAATCGACAATTTGGGGTTAAGCCGAATTCCACTGGTGTCGTGTGGGCAGGCTCGAAGGTAGGAGACGTCCGTCCAAGTCGAACCGGAACCACCCAGATTTCCTCTGCCACCGAACCCTGGAAGTACTGGAACCGCCAAGTCCCGAATTCCCAGGTGGCCACTGCCTCCGCTCGTCGGATCCGGTACTGCTGGCAAGAGAACAACAAACACACAGGTGTGGATGCGGCTACACCCAGTAACACGGAGAGGGGAGAAGCCGCCTCCACCTCACGTCACTATACTGCAGGAAGGTGAGTACTTATCCGAAGCAACGGCTTTTTGTAGACAGCTGTCCTGCAATGCTCAACAAGAAAGACAATATAATAACGTAAGGAATACAGCAGAGAACGTTACCTCTATCTTAAGGCGATATCTCGGCACTGAGGTGGAGACGCCGTCCTGCTGATACACCTCCGTGCTGAGTGGAACAGCTGTGTCCAGTGATGGGTGACAGCTGTCACCCTGGCTGCTCCCGTAAGGCGGCAGCGCCCTCTGGTGCCTGGAGCCCGCACTCCAGGCAGGGCGCCCTCTTGTGGTGGTGGGCCAGCAGTACCTCCTCTTCAGCGGCCCACACAAAAGGACCCCCCCCTCAACGGGCGCCTCCTGGCGCACGACCGGGCTTGTCCGGATGGCGACGGTAGAAGTCGGCCAGGAGGGCCGGGTTCAGGATGAAGCCCTTCTTCACCCAGGAGCGTTCCTCGGGACCGTACCCCTCCCAGTCCACCAGGTACTGAAAACCCCGGCCCATTCGACGGACGTCGAGGAGCCGGCGCACAGTCCAAGCCGGCTCCCCGTCGATGATCCGGGCAGGAGGTGGTGCCGGACCCGGGGTACAGAGGGGTGAGGTGTGATGGGGCTTGATCCTTGACACGTGAAATACTGGATGGATCCGCAGCGAGGCCGGGAGCTGGAGCCTCACTGCGGCGGGGTTGATGACTTTAAGGATTCTGAAGGGTCCGATGTATCGTTCCTGGAGTTTTGGGGAGTCCACTTGTAGAGGAATATCTTTGGTGGACAACCATACCTCCTGCCCAGGACGATACTTGGGAGCCGGGGCCCGCCGCCGGTCTGCATGTTTCTTCGCCCTCGTCCGGGCCTTCAATAAAGCAGAGCGGGCGGCACGCCACACCCGACGGCACTTCCGTAGGTGGGCCTGGACCGAGGGCACACCGACCTCTCCCTCAACCACCGGAAACAGGGGGGGCTGATACCCCAAGCACACCTCAAAAGGGGAGAGGCCGGTGGCTGACGACACTTGACTGTTGTGGGCGTACTCGATCCAGGCCAGGTGGGTACTCCAGGCCGTCGGGTGCGCGGCTGTCACACAGTGTAGTGTCTGCTCCAGTTCCTGATTGGCCCGCTCTGCCTGCCCGTTGGTTTGGGGGTGATACCCGGACGAGAGGCTGACCGTGGCCCCCAGTTCCCGGCAGAAGCTCCTCCAAACGTGCAAGGTAAACTGGGGACCGCGATCGGAGATGATGTCTGATGGTATCCCATGCAGACGGACGACGTGGTGGACCAAGAGGTCCGCGGTCTCCTGGGCCGTTGGTAGCTTCGGGAGGGCCACGAAGTGGGCCGCCTTGGAGAAACGGTCCACTATCGTGAAGACGACGGTGTTTCCCTGGGACGGCGGGAGACCCGTGACAAAGTCCAGGCCGATGTGGGACCAGGGGCGATGTGGGACGGGCAGCGGCTGTAGCAACCCTGAGGTCTTTCGGTGGTCGGCCTTGCCCCTGGCGCAGGTGGTACAGGCCTGGACGTAGTCCCGGACGTCGGCCTCCAGGGATGCCCACCAGAAGCGCTGCCAAACGACTGCCACGGTCCTTTGCACCCCAGGGTGACAGGAGAGCTTAGAACCGTGACAGAAGTCCAGTACTGCAGCTCTGGCTTCCGGTGGGACGTAGAGTCTGTTCTTTGGTCCGGTTCCGGGGTCCGGGTCACAGGTCAGGGCCTCCCGGACGGTCTTCTCCACGTCCCAGGTGAGGGCGGCCACGATAGCGGACTCCGGGATGATGGGATCCGGGGGATCCGACGGTTCCGTTTTGACTTCGTCTTCGTGTACCCGGGACAATGCATCCGATCTTTGATTCTTGGTCCCGGGACGGTAGGTAATCCGGAAGTCAAAACGGCCAAAGAACAGTGACCAGCGGGCTTGCCTGGGGTTCAGCCGCTTGGCGGTCCTGATGTACTCCAGGTTCCGATGGTCAGTGAAAACCGTGAATGGCACGGCTGTTCCCTCCAACGGATGTCTCCACTCTTCGAGGGCCTCTTTCACCGCAAGGAGTTCTCGATTGCCGACGTCATAGTTCCGTTCGGCGGGGGTCAACCTGTGGGAAAAATAGGCACACGGGTGAAGGACCTTATCGGTCTTCCCGCTCTGGGAGAGCACCGCTCCTATCCCTGAGTCCGAGGCGTCCACTTCAACCACTAACTGGCGGCTGGGATCGGGCTGCACCAGAACTGGTGCAGACGAGAAGCGCCGTTTCAACTCCTTGAACGCGGCTTCGCACCGATCCGACCAGGTGAAGGGGACTTTTGGTGAGGTCAGGGCTGTCAGGGGGCTAACTACCTGACTGTAGC
Source organism: Thalassophryne amazonica (assembly GCF_902500255.1). Classification (NCBI taxonomy): domain Eukaryota; kingdom Metazoa; phylum Chordata; class Actinopteri; order Batrachoidiformes; family Batrachoididae; genus Thalassophryne; species Thalassophryne amazonica. The sequence continues at coordinate 62,851,669 of NC_047107.1, read as the reverse complement.
CCTTAATGAACCTCCTGTAGAAATTAGCAAAGCCGAGGAACTGTTGCAGCTTCCTACGGCTTGTGGGTTGGGGCCAATCTCTCACCGCCGCAACCTTGGCCGGATCAGGGGCGACGGAATTAGAGGAGATGATGAACCCCAAGAAGGACAAAGAAGTGCGGTGGAACTCACACTTCTCGCCCTTCACAAACAGGCGGTTCTCCAACAACCGCTGTAGGACCTGACGGACATGCCGGACATGAGTCTCAGGATCCGGGGAAAAGATGAGTATATCGTCTAGATACACGAAGACGAACCGGTGCAGGAAGTCCCGCAAGACATCGTTTACCAACGCTTGGAAAGTCGGGGGAGCATTAGTGAGACCGAACGGCATGACCAGGTACTCAAAATGACCTAACGGGGTGTTAAACGCCGTCTTCCATTCGTCTCCCTTCCGGATCCGAACCAAATGATACGCATTCCTAAGATCAAGCTTGGTGAAGATTTTGGCTCCATGCAAGGGGGTGAACACCGAATCCAACAAGGGCAACGGGTATCAGTTGCGAACCGTGATTTCGTTCAACCCCCTGTAATCAATGCATGGACGAAGCCCGCCATCTTTTTTACCCACAAAAAAGAAACCAGCACCCATCGGAGAGGTGGAATTCCGGATCAACCCGGCAGCTAATGAGTCCCGGATGTAGGTCTCCATTGATTCGCGTTCCGGCCGTGAGAGGTTGTACAGCCTACTGGACGGGAACTCACTGCCTGGAACCAAATCAATGGCACAATCATACGGGCGGTGGGGAGGAAGCGTGAGAGCCAGATCCTTGCTGAACACGTCCGCAAGGTCATGGTACTCCGCCGGCACCGCCTTCAGATTGGGCGGGACTCGGACCTCCTCCTTAGCGTGGGAGCCGGGAGGAACCGAGGAACCTAGACACTCCCGATGGCAGGTCTCGCTCCACTGTACCACTACCCCGGACGGCCAATCGATCCGGGGATTGTGCTTTAGCATCCAGGGAAAACCCAGAACCACACGGGAGGTGGCCTGAGTCACAAAGAACTCGATCACCTCCCGGTGGTTACCTGACACCACCAGAGTTACTGGAGGTGTCTTATGCGTGATCGGTGGGAGTAGGGAGCCATCTAGTGCCCGAACCTGTACAGGCGAGGTAAGAGCCACCAGAGGGAGCCCTATCTCCCTGGCCCATCTACTGTCTAGCAGATTCCCCTCAGAGCCCGTGTCCACCATTCAGGGTTGAATCCTCATACAGGATCGTGACTGGGAGTCGTGTGGCAATGTGGGTGTGTCCCACGTGAATGTCTCGGCCCACCCCTGGCCCAGTCTCTAGGGGCGGGTGTTGGAGTTTAACCGCTTGGGGCAGTCGCTTGCAAGATGCTCGCTCGAGCCACAAACAAAACAAGCTCCGCAGGCCCGCCTCCTTTGTGCTCCAGGTGCCCTAAATGTTGCCCTGCTCGTGTCCATAGCTTCGTCAGCAGGGGGAGCCGTAGGCGCACGGAGCGCAGGAACAGAGGAGCGTGGGGAGGGCGGAGCTTGGTCGGAACCGGAAGGGAGAGGGACGACGCGTGCCTGGCCACGCCCTTCGCCTCGTTCCCGATGGCGTTCTTCTAGCCGGTTGTCGAGTCGTATGACTAGATCGATGAGCCCATCTAAGTCCCGTGGTTCGTCCTTCGCCACCAGGTGCTCTTTTAGGACCAGTGACAGTCCGTTTACAAAGGCGGCGCGGAGGGCAGTGCTATTCCAGCCGGATCTCGCCGCCGCGATGCGGAAGGCGACTGCATAGGCAGCTGCTCTCCGACGCCCCTGTCTCATTGACAGTAGCACGGTTGAAGCGGTCTCACCGTTCTGAGCTCCCGCACAAACCCATCGTATGTATGAAGGAGCCGTGAGTTCTGCTCCCAGAGCGCTGTAGCCCAAGCGCGTGCCTCCCCGCGAAGCAGGTTTATTACATAAGCTACTTTGCTAGCGTCAGTCGCGTACATCACGGGACGCTGTGCGAAGACGAGCGAACACTGCATCAAAAAATCCGCGCATGTCTCCACACAGCCTCCGTACGGTTCTGGAGGGCTTATGTAAGCTTCTGGGGACGGAGGAAGGGACCGTTGAACGACCAGTGGAACGTCACTATCACGCGCAGGGTCCTCGGGAGGGAGAGCCGCAGCGTTAGTAATGTTACTTATACATGTCCTGGTTTCAACATCCAAAAGTAAGCTGCAATGAATGTGAGATACAGATCTGCGTGCTCAGATCAGCAACGACATCGACAGCGGGTGCCGTTCTTCCTCTCCCGCTCTCTGCCTCCGCTGCACTTATTAAGTCTGCGGGCTCGTTAACGAGCTCGTTAACCGCCTGACGCGGGCCCGTGTCTGCTTTGCAGCCGGTGTTGTGCTAGATTCACCGCACAACACCGGCATCACCTCTCTGTCTACTGAATGGAGCTGCAGCACACTTGCACAAGTCCTGAGATTACGCTCGCTGTTTTAATGCGAAGCGGCCAGTACACCTGTTGCTGCAAGGACAGACTTCTTGTGGCAAAATCCACAGCACCGCACATCTCGGCAATCGGAGTCCCAGAGCTCCATGGACGCTGAGAGAGGTTTATATATTTTTAATGACTGGGATTCTTTGCGGGTCTCGCCTCCATATCCCGTGATGGTACCGGAGGCGAAAGACAGTAGATTTTCATTGCGACACCACTCAATGAAATGGGCGTATGAAAAAGTCCCCCAAAATAATTTTCAAGCACAAATAAAAGAAATGTGTACTCACCAAACATGCCGCAAGACAATATGAAGTTTTAAAAAAAGTAGATCCTTCCGTATAAGACAAGAAAAAGGTGCAGGTGCAGATGCAAACTGACGTAAATCCACAAATTACAGTTGGCGCGCAATGCATGCTGGGAGAGAGGGTCTTCTCCGTGAAGTCTCGGCAGCGTCCATGATGAGAGGGACAGTTCTGCGGAGGGCTAAATGTTAGCTTTAAATTTGTCATTTTTAAATGAAGATTTCTCCGTTGAATGACAGATCTGGGCTTCCAGATTTACTTTACTACATTCAGAAGGATCTTATGTGTAAATGTAAGTCATTTTTTGGTCCAAAGATCTGACTGCATTTATTTCAATGCAGGTCTCCTTTAACAATTTTCAAAAAGAACCGGTTCTCGATGCCCATTCCTTGCAGGGGGCGCCTTACAGTTTGAAAATCGCAGAATGAAACCACAGCTTTAGTATAACTTTAGAAAACCTCATGTGATTTCATAGGTTGCATGACAGTGTTACAGGCTCTACAAAAATACAAGGGATTACCAAAATATATCAAAAGTTCATAACTGAAAAAATTCATTTTGTAAATTCTTGAGAATTCTTCTATGGTTAAAACAAGACCACAGCGTAATGACTGAATATGATTAAACACTGACACTCTCCCAGACCCTGTAAGGGTTTTCAAGTTGGGACAAGCTTTCAACCCATAACCTTCTGGTGGGACCATGAAAGTGAAACTGGGCTTCGCAAGAGTTATGATGGATAAGAAATACAAAAAAAGTTGCAGCAGTCCTAAATTTAACTGAGATTGCAGGCTAATGAACAATGTTCATTGCTCCACTTACATTTTGATGCAACAATTTTTCTTTATCAGGGCTCGATATTGCCATTTGCCAGTGATTTGGCCCACTTTCAGGCCACTACTGGCCAGTACAATTTATAAAATGATGGCCTGCTTGGGCCACTACCAATATTCCCAAAATTCTATTTTACCTTTTTCTATTCCGGCGTCAAAGTCGAATTTCTTCACATCTCCATGTTATCAAACTTCAGCGAGGCTGCCACATTTTGTTTTTGTCTCACAACACGCTTCTGCAGAGTCTCGTGCACGTTCCGCTGAGGAAACGAGATTTCAGGTCAAAGAAATGTATGTTGTCCATGCGTGGAGCGTGTGTTGAACAGGATTACTCCAGAGAATATAGTCTTTGTAATTTCCCTCACTTTTTTTCTCCCCTCCCTCATCTCCACAATTCTTTATGAATATAGCATATGTCAGAATCCATTAATGCTCCACATCCAAACAGTTAGTAGCGGTAATGCACCACGTTGGTTTGCAAACTGTCAATAAACTCGAAAGGAGAAGAACTGGAGCATGCATTTGACTTTTTCCGTTTCTGATCTTCGGCAGTTAACATCTTTAAATTCTCAGTGTGGAAAGTTCATTCACAACACTTAAATGGTAAGTAAAATGTAAAATAACCTAAATTAGCAAGTGCATGCAAGGTCAGTTCCAACTTAAAAAAATCATGAAAATTTGAAACAAAATTAACAGATTAAATAGTAACAATTGAACACTTTTAATGTTATTCAGCACAAGTGTTACTGACATGCTCAACAATGAATAACATGTAAGTAACACAAAAAGTTATGTACAAAGTAAGTTCAAACATAAACACGTTCAAACAAAAACTGACATGCAAAATAGTAAACTAATTCCAACTTTGTGTAGTCTTAGTGTTCATTAATTTCAGCCTTCGAATACACCAGAATGCATGAAATTGCATCAAAATTAAAACTTTTTGGAGACTGTAGTTCCTGTTGCGCATGTCTGCCTGGGCCAGTAGTAGTAGTAGTAGTTTTGGTGGGGCCAGTAACTTCTCAAAGGTACTGGCCCTGTGGGCCAGTGGCAGACAGTGTTCAATGTCTAGTCCTCTTTATGGGTACAAGAAAATATTGTTGCCTTCTGCATTATTTCTTTCAGATATCAGATTGTTTCTTCTCACTATGTAGTCTTGTTTCTACTCACTATGTAGTCTCTGCACATATTTTTTTTACCTCCGCCAAGGAGGTTATGTTTTTGGTCGTGTTTGTTTGTTTGTCTGTCTGTTTGTCAGCAGGATAACTCAAAAACCTTTGAATGGATTTTGATGAAATTTTGTGGAGTGGTTGGAAATTGACAAGAGGAACAAGTGATTAAATTTTAGTGGTGATCCGGATCCCGATGCTAACACGTTAGCGTGTCTATGGCATTTTCAATGTTAAAAGTTATCATTAAGCAGTTGCAGCTGTCATCACATTTGGGTGCATTTGTTTTCAAATTGTAATATTTCTTAAATTTATTTTTGTTTATATATTAATAATCTAATGATTATTCTATACAATTTTAGAGAAAGAGACAAAAAGAAATAGATCACTCTGCCAAGGAGGGAATCTCTTTGGGGTCCAGTGACCCTATGGCCTTGTTTAGAGAAGTGTTTCATAAATGTTCAAAAATTCATATATTTGTAGTTTAGTTGAATAATAAATAGAATTTTGTCTCTTATTTGTTTTTGTCTATAAGCACATGCAATATCAATATCAGTGCTCAGATGACAGTAGCTTCTGGGAAAGGTGCAAGTTGCAATAAACTGTGATGCCAAGCGCTAAGGATACATGCTATCCAGTCACAGCAGATGAAACCTTTTTTACTACTGAGCAAACATCATTGTTAGACTTTTTTAGGTTCAATGATTCCACGGCGTGTAGATGTTACGGCGTCAGTGACCCCATGGCCTTGGTGGAGGTTTGCACTCTCTGAGTGCTTCTAGTTTTTATTATTTGTTTCTAATATATACCTTCAGTAAGTGCACATAGCAGCAAAAGAATGGGTCTGGCATGTATCCATTTTGTTAAGGCTTTAAAAGGATTGTTGTATGTTTTCACCAAATTTGAACATTATGATAGTTCCGCAAAAGTGGCTACTTAGTCAGTTCATATAAAAAAGATATATGTCACCACAAGGCTTTATTTATTTGAAAGAATGGGTGTACTTTTCCTATGGCAAAGTACTATATAATTTTTTGAGACGGATTGAAATGAGCCCCCTTCTTCAAGGATTAAGTAAAAGGAAAAAAGAAAAGAAAATCAGCAGCCGGCAGCACTGAGTAACCCTCGGGCCTCATATTCCCCATACACCTCACAAATGCGCACACAGCCTATGTACTTGCAGTATTTGACTCCCCCACTGAGTCTAGTAACTAAATCCAGGTGTTAGTCAGTGTGCATTATGACAAGAGGAAATCTGTGTGTGTGTGTGAATTTATATCCAGATGGCATAACACTGTAGCTCCAAATCTTACTTCACTTCATGTGAGCATTAGGGCCGCAGTAACACTGAGGACCACGGAGGAAAACCAATCTGAAAGTATGAATGAGAGAAGCATAGGTCCAGATGTGCGTGCTGTTCTCTTTGTCTGCCAATCTCATCAGTCTGTCCAGTGGTTGTGGCTTGAAGAGCGATATTATTTAGGTTGGGAAAACGTCGCACAAAACTGTGAAACAGCTACATTCTCAATTGGCTGTGTAATTGAGTTTCAAACAGCAGCTGTAAACACAACCTCTGTCATTTTCTTTTTTCCCCCTTTGAGTGAGTGTGTGTATGTATGAAGCAGATGAGAGACAAAATAGTTTCAGCCGTCTTGTGAGAAGGTAAAATTTGGTATCTGGCATGGAATGATGGTATCAGATTACATTCGTTTGGGGCAAATCTTCACACCAAGAGCAACAAATTTATTCAAGTCAAACTCCCTTTTTTGTCTGTGTGGAGAAAATATGGGTATAATTTTCAATTAAATGGTACATTTGCTACATTTATTACAGAGGTCATCTGAAAGGTTGAGTGTTTAAATAACAAGCAAGATATTGAAGTGAAAGTGGTATGAGAATAATGTGGCATATACGAGGTCTGTTAGAAAAGTAACGGTCCTTTTTATTTTTTGCAAAAACTATATGGATTTGAATCATGTGTGCTTGCATCAGCCAAGCTTGAACCTTCGTGCACATGCGTGAGTTTTTTCACGCCTGTCGGTTGCGTCATTCGCCTGTGCGCAGGCTTTGAATGAGCACTGGTCCTCCCCCATCATCAGATTTTCATTGTCAGGAAAATGTCTGAACGATTGGAGCAGCGCTGCATCAAATTTTTTCAGAAACTGTGAGAGACAGCCAGGTGGAAACCATTCTGAAAATTCAGATGGCTTTCGGTGAAGATTCTGTGGGCGTCACAAGGATTAAGGAGCATTACAACCGGATTAAAGACGGCCCACAGCGGCTGAGGGCGCGCTGCGCTCTGAGCGGCCATCGACAGGCTGAAATGACCACATCATTTCCAAAGTGAAAATTCTACATAATGACAACATGATTTTTAATTTTTTTTTTTTTTATTTTGCCAATTTTTGAAAAGCAAGAGCAATCAGAGATTTCTGACATCCACCAATCCAGATCCAGATCACCTCCAAAATTCAATGAAGTCTTCCATGCCCTAATGCTGCATTTACACATAACGGCGGCACATCATGAATGCCATGAAGTATACATTCTTTGCCGCTGATCACGAATGTGATGATTTGGGGCAGAGGCGTCAGGTGTCCTCAGGAACTGTTGCAACCTGTTATCACACGTTATGATTAATGGCACGTGTTGATGGAGAATTATCAGGAACCATTACGCACAGTCAAGAATAATGTTCTGCGTTGCTGCAGCGCAGCATTAAGTTCTGGCACGTTGTGAATGAGGCGAATTGTCTCCACACACACACACCCACCCATATTCATCCTACCGTCAGTTGCTTAACAATTCAGATCGCTCCAGTATGCAGTACACGTCTTGCCTATGTGTAAACACACCGTTATATCTGTCTGTGGTGCAAATTTGATGACAATCCGTGAAGTAGTTTTGACATAATCCTTCAAAGCCTATATAAAGTGAAATCCTGAGCCAGAATCCCAATCTGGATCACCGGGTCATCTCCAAAATTTAATGCAGTCTTCCATGGCCTAATATCTATCTGTGGTGAAAATGTTGTCAAAATCCGTGCAGTAGTTTTGATGTAATCCTGCTAACAGAGTCAGACAGGCAAATAAATAAATAAATTAACACCAATGACTTTATTACATCCTTGGGGGACATATTAAAAAGCTAAGAAATCACACATGCATAAGTATTCACACCCTTTTCTCAATACTTTGTTGATGCACACTCCATTAAACTTTGGAGGTGATACGGATCCGGATTCTGGATCAAGATTTCAGTTTATAGAAGCTTTGAAGGATTATGTCAAAACTACTTCACGAGGTCAAACCAAATTGGCACCACAGAGAGATATTGAGGCATGGAAGACTCCACTGAAGTGATCTCGATCCAAATCCAGATTCTGGATCAAGAGTTCACTATATATAAGTTTAGAAGCATTACATAAAAACTACTTCACAGATTCGCACCAAATTTGAACGTTTCCACAGGGAAATGGAACTTTGCTAATACAGTCTTTTTCTTTGTCCTTTTCCAGAAGTGTTTTGTAAACATGTCACCAATCCTGTGTATACACAAAACCACTGAAAGTAAGTGAAAATACTGTGCCAGGCCTGTATGTGGTGCTGTAACAGCCCGATAAATAATGAAGTTGTGGAACATGCACATAAAATTTGCATGTTGTATACAACCACAGAGGAAGAAGACCAAGAAGATGAATGTGAAGAGCAAAAGCTGAGATGTTGGTGTGGACCGACGACAAAGTTGAATTTCTGCTTTGAGTCACACTGGATTGTAAATCGACTAAACTACAATAGAATGTTGACTGGCAATTTTGTAAACCCACATTCGCCAATATAAAGGCGGCATTTCAGGCCCTATATCAGAAACAGAAAGATTTCCCTCACGACATTGGCACCATATCAGTTGAAGAAAAAGAAGTGTTGTGTGGGCCGCTGAAGAGGAGGCACTGCTGGCCCACCACCACCAGTCGGCGCCCTGCTTGGAGTGCGGGCTTCAAGCATGAGAGGGCGCCGAGACAACAGAGAGTGACAGCTGTCACTCATTTACACCAGCTGTCACCAATCACCACCTTCCCTACAAAAGCCGGATTATTACTCCACCTCCTCGCCGAGAAATCAGCTACCGTTTAAGGTAATTCTCTGCAAGTCATACTTCTTGAGACTAATTATTGTTCTGTGTGCAGCCGTATTCCTGAAGTCTGTCATAATTGGATTGGCGTGCAGTGAGAGTCTGTGACGTCTTCGCCTCTCACTCCATCCAAGGAGCAACTGTCAGGAGCTGCACGGGTGATTCTGTATCAGAGGTGGAGGTTTTACCTCACTGAAGACCTGTGGGTGAAGGATTACTGGGTGTGTGGATACACACTCACCATTAACTGTTTTCATCTTCTGCCAGCAGTACCAGGGTCTGCAACAGAAGACGGTGACCACCTTGGGACTCAGGACTTGGCGGCTCCGGTGTTCTTCAGGCCGTTGGTGGAGGAAGCTGTGTGGGTCCCGGCTCTTCGATCGCCAGAGGTCTCCTATCTTCGAGCCTGCCCGCACGTCACCTTGTGTTTAATTGGCATTATATATTTTTGTCTGTATCCAGTTGTGCGTTTCACAACATTAAACTGTTACTCTTTGTCTTATCCATTGTCCGTTCATTTGCGCCCCCTGTTGCGGGTCCGTGTTACGACACCTTCCCAACAAGAAGGCCTTTATTGTCATTATATATATATATATATATATATATATATATATATATATATATATATATATATATATATATATATATATATATATATATATATATATATATATATATATATGTGTGTGTGTAGAGAGAGAGAGTGTAATGGTAAGAATCTTTCACTGAATGAAATAGTCTTTCCATTGAACAAATGAAAAAAAACATACATTATTTGTTTTATACAATGCCAAAATAGATCCATGTCATTTGATATTTTTTTCATTGATAAACAAGGGAAAAGGGACTTGTGCCCTTCCCGTTCCTATGGTGTCTGCCAAATCTAGGTAGCGAGGCTGAGATGCCCCGTCTCCCCCAGGTCTCATCTGATGGAGCCTGCTTTGCCCTTTGCCCCAGTGCCCCCAGCAAGCCCTGAGCTCCGGCTGTGCCAGACTGGCCTGCGGCTGAGCCAACATGACCTGTACGGTTCTGCCCCCCCCCCCCAGCTTGCTTGCTGTTGAGCCCCCTTGGTGCATCCAGCATTCCTGTCCATTACGCAGTGAGTCTGGGCACTGTGTCAGTCCACTGTTTGTTTTTAAGATGAGCGCCGTCTCCACTAGTGTGAGCGCGTGGTGGTGTACAAAACATATGGAATCAAATTTGCACACTAAATGGAACCGATATTGCACTGTAAATGGAAAACAATGACAAATGGGATGAATGATCAATATCGTGACATACAAACCACCAATTAAATGACAAAGATCCATTTAGGTGTTATACAAATCTGTATATGCATTGAAATTTGTCCTCTGCATTTAGCCCATCCTAATTACAGTTAGACACAATCCAGCCACTTGGGGCAGTGGGCAGCCACAGTCCAGCTCCTGGGGATCAACTCCAGATTGTTGTCTGTAAGTTTTGCATTAGTATACAAATAATGAATGTTTATGAGTTCAGTGGTATGAATATTTCATGAGGTGAAAGCTGGAACAACAGCTCAATCAAATCATCGTGTTGTTGTCCCCCGCGTGCGCCCACGCGCACACACACACACGCAACCGGCTTTGTCGACTGTGTATGTCCTCAGTGCAGCGAAAAAAAATCCCGTCAGAAATGAGTCTAGCTTTTCTTTCTCTCTTCCTGCTCACAGCCTCCAGACAACACAATGGATTTGTTGTGTGTGTATCTTACACGAATTAGCAGTATCAGTTAGCTCAATCAAATTATGTCTCAGGAGAGTCATTGTCCCCTGTGCGCGCGCGCACACACACACGCAACCTGGTCTCGCTTTTGCGTGTACTACCAAAAAAAGCCTGTGTATGTCCTCAGTGCAGCGAAAAAAAAATCACGTCAGAAATGCGTCCAGCTTTTCTTCTCTCTTCCTGCTAACAGCCTCCAGGCAGCACAGTGGATTTGTTTTGTGTGTGCGTGCACGCGTGCATGTGCGTGAATGAACATGTGTGCGTGCGCATGTACTCGTGCACGCGAACATGCGATCACGTGTGCACAATCGCGTGAGCACACACATGTGCGTGCACAATCACGTGTGTGCGCGTGCATGAGGATGTGTGCACGTGTGTGAGCGCTTGCGTGTGTGTGTGTGCCGAGTGCAATGGTACCAAATGTATGGAACCAATTTTGCACTCTAAATGGAATCAAGCTGCACTCTAAATGCAATGCAACACAAATAGGATGAATCCGCGTCATGTGCTATATAAAGCACCAATCAAATGACAACAATCCACTTAGCCTGTTGGGACAGTGTAGTGACACGGACCCACAATAGGGGGCGTAAAGGAACGGAAAATAGAGGGAGTTAAATTAGAACACTTTACTATTGTGAATGTCACAACCACACACAGCAGATTATAGAATAGATACAAGTCAATGAATGAAGGTGTCATGTGGGCAGGCTCGACGATAGGAGACGCCCGTCTGGAGATGAACCGGAACCACATGATTTCCACCGCCACCGAACCCGAAGGATAGTGGAGCCGCCAAGTCTTGAAGTCCCCAGGTGGCCACCGTCTCAGCGTGTCGGATCTGGTACTGCTGGCGGAGAACAAAGACAGTCAAGTGTGGGTGTGTATACACCCCGTAACAATAACGGTGGGAATTCCACCTCCACCTCTAACACACACTCGTGCAGCGTCTGTTTAACCACTTATCTGACGGGAAGTAGGACGAAACAGTCGCGACCCACGCCGGTCCTCTGGTTAGACAGCTGCAACACAATAGCTCTTGGAATCAATCAATGCAGGCAGAGAAAGTTACCTCTCAAAGAAGTCGATATCTCGGCGACGTGGTGGAGGTGTCATCCTGCTTTTATCCAGGGTGAGATGCAGATGATCGGTGACAGCTGTCATAGTTGATGAGTGACAGCTGTCACCTTGGCTGTTCCTGTAAGGCGGCAGCGCCCTCTCGTGCCTGAAGCCCGCACTTTAGGCAGGTCGCCCTCTGGTGGTGGGCCAGCAGTACCTCCTCTTCTGGCGGCCCACACAACAGGACCCCCCCCCTCAATGGGCGCCTCCTGGCGCCCAACCAGGCTTGTCCGGGTGGCGTCGGTAAAAATCGACCAGGAGGGCCGGGTCCAGGATGAAGCTCCTCTTCACCCAGGAGCGTTCTTCGGGTCCATACCCCTCCCAGTCCACCAAATATTGGAAGCCCCGGCCCATTCGACGGACATCCAAGAGCTGGCGTACTGTCCAAGCTGGCTCCCCGTCGATGATACGGGCAGGAGGCGGCGCCGGACCGGGTGCACAGAGGGGTGAGGTGTGATGTGGTTTCAACCGAGAGACATGAAAGACTGGATGGATCCGCAGTGAGGCCGGGAGTTGGAGCCTCACTGAGGTGGGACTGAGGACCTTGAGGATTCGGATTGGCCCTATATAGCGGTCCTTAAATTTTGGGGAAGCCACCTGGAGCGGTATGTCCCTCGTAGATAGCCATACCTCCTGCCCGGGCTGATATGCGGGGGCTGGGGACCGTCGACGGTCTGCATGGGCCTTTGCCCTCGTCCGGGCCCTCAACAAGGCCGAACGGGCGGTGCGCCACACCCGACGGCATTTCCGCAGGTGGGCCTGGACCGAGGGCACACCGACCTCTCCCTCCACCACAGGAAACAAAGGGGGTTGGTACCCCAGACACACCTCGAACGGGGAGAGGCCGGTGGCAGAGGACACTTGGCTGTTATGCGCGTACTCGATCCAGGCCAGGTGTTCACTCCAAGCCGTCGGGTGTGCGGATGTCGTACATCGCAGGGCCTGCTCCAGCTCTTGATTGGCCCGTTCAGCCTGTCCATTAGTCTGAGGGTGATACCCAGACGAGAGGCTCACGGTGGCCCCCAGTTCCCGGCAGAAACTTCTCCACACCTGCGAGGAGAACTGGGGACCGCGATCTGAGACGATGTCTGTTGGTATCCCATGCAGATGGACGACATGGTGGACCAGGAGATCCGCTGTCTCCTGGGCCGATGGGAGCTTCGGGAGGGCCACGAAGTGGGCCGCCTTGGAGAACCGGTCCACTATCGTGAGGATGGTGGTGTGCCCCCGGGACGGCGGGAGGCCCGTGACGAAATCCAGACCGATGTGGGACCAGGGGCGATGAGGCACAGGAAGCGGCTGAAGGAGTCCCTGTGCCTTCTGGTGGTCCGCCTTGCCCCTGGCGCAGGTGGTGCAGGCCTGGATATAAGCCCAGATGTCAGCCTCCAGAGACGCCCACCAGAAGCGCTGCCGGACCACTGCTACAGTCCTACGCACCCCTGGGTGGCAGAGGAGCTTGGACCCGTGACAGAAGTCTAGGACGGCAACCCTGGCTTCTGGTGGGACATATAGTCTATTTTTCGGCCCTGTTCCGGGATCCGGGCTCCGTGCCAGGGCCTCCCGGACGGTCTTCTCCACGTCCCAGGTTAGGGTAGCCACGATAGTGGACTACGGTACGATGGGTTCCGGTGGATCCGACAGCTCGGTCTTGACTTCATGTTCATGCACCCGGGACAGGGCATCTGACCTCTGGTTTTTGGTCCCGGGGCGGTAGGTGATCCGGAAGTCAAAACGGCCGAAGAACAGTGACCAGCGGGCTTGCCTGGGGTTCAGTCGCTTGGCGGTCCTGATATACTCCAGGTTCTGGTGGTCAGTAAAAACCGTGAAAGGCACTGACGCCCCCTCCAGCAGGTGTCTCCACTCCTCAAGAGCCTCTTTCACCGCAAGGAGCTCTCGATTGCCCACGTCATAGTTCCGCTCTGCTGGGGTCAACCTGCGGGAGAAATAGGCACACGGGTGAAGAACCTTATCGGTCTCTCCGCTCTGGGATAGCACGGCTCCTATCCCTGAGTCAGAGGCGTCCACTTCAACCACAAACTGGCGACTGGGATCGGGCTGCACCAAGACGGGTGCAGTCGAGAAGCACTGTTTCAACTCCCTGAACGTGGCATCGCACCGATCCGACCAGGTGAAGGGAACTTTTGGTGAGGTCAGGGCTGTCAGGGGGCTAACTACCTGACTATACCCCTTAATGAACCTCCTGTAAAAATTTGCGAAGCCGAGGAACTGTTGCAGCTTCCTACGGCTCGTAGGTTGGGGCCAGTCTCTCACCGCTGCGACCTTGGCCGGATCCGGGGCGACGGAGTTGGAGGAGATGATAAACCCCAGGAAAGACAAAGAGGTGCGGTGAAACTCACACTTCTCGCCCTTCACAAACAGCCGGTTCTCCAACAACCGCTGCAGGACCTGACGTACATGCCGTACATGAGTCTCAGGGTCCGGAGAAAAAATGAGTATATCGTCCAGATACACGAAGACGAATCGGTGCAGGAAGTCCCGCAAGACGTCATTTACCAAAGCTTGGAACGTCGCGGGGGCATTAGTGAGGCTGAACGGCATGACCAGGTACTCAAAATGACCTAACGGGGTGTTGAATGCCGTCTTCCACTCGTCTCCCTTCCGGACCCGAACTAGGTGATATGCGTTCCTAAGATCCAGCTTTGTGAATATTTTGACTCCATGCACGGGGGTGAACACCGAATCCAACAAAGGCAACGGGTATCGGTTGCGAACCGTGATCTCGTTCAGCCCCCGATAATCAATGCATGGACGAAGACCGCCATCTTTCTTGCCCACAAAAAAGAAACCTGCTCCCATCGGGGAGGTGGAGTTCCGGATCAGCCCGGCAGCTAAGGAGTCCCGGATGTAGGTCTCCATCGATTCGCACTCAGGTCGTGAGAGGTTGTACAGCCTGCTGGACGGGAACTCCACGCCTGGAATCAAATCGATGGCGCAATCGTACAGACGGTGCGGGGGAAGGGTGAGTGCCCGATCCTTGCTGAAAACGTCAGCAAGATCGTGGTACTCGCCGCCGCCACCTGCGCAGAGAGCCTCCACCCTGCAGTTCAGGAGGATGTTTTGCTCGGTCATCTGATCCAACCGAGCCGTAAAGGCGGTGAGGATGTGCTGCAGCTCACCAATCACGCCTCCTGCAGACGCCTGCGCTCCCTGCTCTCCCATTGGTCGTTCCACAGCTGTGTGACGCCCCTCGGAGTCCATGACGCTGGCCGAGATATCCTGTTGGGACAGTGTAGTGACACGGACCCACAACAGGGGGTGTAAATGAACGGACAGTAGAGGGAGTTAAATTAGAACACTTTACTGTTGTGAATGTCATAACCACACACAGCAGATTATAGAATAGATACAAGTCAATGAATGAAGGTGTCGTGTGGGCAGGCTCGACGATAGGAGACACCCGTCTGGAGATGAACCGGAACCACACGATTTCCACTGCCACCGAACCCGAAGGATACTGGAGCCGCCAAGTCCCGAAGTCCCCAGGTGGCCACCGTCTCAGCGTGTCGGATCTGGTACTGCTGGCGGAGAACAAAGACAGTCAAGTGTGGGTGTGTATACACCCCGTAACAATAACGGTGGGAATTCCACCTCCACCTCTAACACACACTCGTGCAGCGTCTGTTTAACCACTTATCTGACGGGAAGTAGGACGAAACAGTCGCGACCCACGCCGGTCCTCTGGTTAGACAGCTGCAACACAATAGCTCTTGGAATCAATCAATGCAGGCAGAGAAAGTTACCTCTCAAAGAAGTCGATATCTCGGCGACGTGGTGGAGGTGTCATCCTGCTTTTATCCAGGGTGAGATGCAGATGATCGGTGACAGCTGTCATAGTTGATGAGTGACAGCTGTCACCTCGGCTGTTCCTGTAAGGCGGCAGCGCCCTCTCGTGCCTGAAGCCCGCACTTCAGGCAGGGCGCCCTCTGGTGGTGGGCCAGCAGTACCTCATCTTCTGGCGGCCCACACAACATAGCCGTCATATAATAACGTATATGGTGTGCCTTTCACATTGATTGGTGTTATATTCTCAGGATGTGTTTATCCAGCCAAGCATTGTTATTATCCTAATCATCAGCTTTGGTCTGTCTGTCCTGCCCCATACTACTCTAATTCAGTCAGGGAGGAAAGTTCAACCACTCCTTTCCCGATGTTTCCCTTTCTTTTAATAATCTGATGATGACTTTGCATCAGTATCTTTATAGTGCATTGCATGAAATCTTCTAGTTCTTCACAAGGACTGGACAGCAGCATCAGCCACATACACATGGCTGTAAATCAGGCTTACTGTGATGTACTTTTTGTCTGAAGTGAAGTGACATGTACTACATTGTAAGTTAGTCGTCTAAAACAAGTTTAAATTATGATTTATTCGTCTAATAGACCACAGAATCAGTTAAGGCATGTGTCCCACAGGGTGGATGTTAAAACATAGTATCAGCCAGCTTCTGATGTCATCATTTGGCTATTTTCTCCCAGTGCTCTCTAATTAACACAGGTCACAGAACTCAGCCACTCTTTCTTTCCTTTCTTCCTCTTAATACCTTTTTGATATGGAATTATTTTCTGTGGCCCTTACCTTTAGTTTGTGACTCATTTACCTTCAATATTACAGTGTGTGTGCCCAAATAATGACACAAAAACAATTCCCATACATTGCTTTGCTCAGATTTAAGCAGATTGAGCCATGTGCAGATTTGCTTTCAACTGTGGGACTGTTCTTCATTTTACAGACCACAGCTCTCCATTCGGTAACTCTTTTGTTTAGTTTGGCTCATTCCTAACCAAAGTAATCACCGGACTTTACTTTTTAAAAAGGAAAATGATTGAGTGACGAGTGGGGCACCGGTAGAAAAAAGAGAAGACTGAAGAGAGAAAGATTAGCCATCTGGATCCACTTTTGGACAGTTTCATCCCTCCTGCTCTCCAAACCCAAGACCCCCCCCCCCCCCCCCCTCCCAAATTTTCATGGTTCTTCCTTTGAGGTGCCATTCCATCAGTGAAGGAGAAATATTTGCCTCAGAGCAAGTGTCATTGTTGGGTTTCAGGAAGTGTCTTAAGCCCTTGGTCTAGACATCTCTTGAGTGCTGAAAGCTTATTTTAAGTCAGTAAATTTTTGAGGAGAGATGAACAGCGGTAAGTTAAAAGCTATAAATTGAGGCCTTGCAGGTTATTTTATATATATATATATATATATATATATATATATATATATATATGCTCGTATTTGTTTTTTAAGAAAGTCTGTCATGATATAAATTTGTCCAAATGACTGAATAAAAAATATAGTGATATGGAATAGTTCTTTTGCATGTTATGGTCATCTTAATGGATGGTATCTAGATATGTGCAGTGTTGTGTAAAGATCTCAGATGCATTATTTGCCTAAACCTTTAAAAATATCAAGCAGTTGCTAAATCTCACATATGTACATCAGTATAATTTCACACCATGTTTCTTTTGTCAGCTTTCTCTGTTTCAATGTTCTTTCATCACATTATTTTTAAATAAAAGCATTATATATATATATATATATATATATATATATATATATATATATATATATATAATACTACTCTCTACTTTTAAGATTAGGCTTAAAACTTTCCTTTTTGCTAAAGCTTATAGTTAGGGCTGGATCAGGTGACCCTGAACCATCCCTTAGTTATGCTGCTATAGACGTAGACTGCTGGGGGGTTCCCATGATGCACTGTTTCTTTCTCTTTTTGCTCTGTATGCACCACTCTGCATTTAATCATTAGTGATCGATCTCTGCTCCCCTCCACAGCATGTCTTTTTCCTGGTTCTCTCCCTCAGCCCCAACCAGTCCCAGCAGAAGACTGCCCCTCCCTGAGCCTGGTTCTGCTGGAGGTTTCTTCCTGTTAAAAGGGAGTTTTTCCTTCCCACTGTAGCCAAGTGCTTGCTCACAGGGGGTCGTTTTGACCATTGGGGTTTTACATAATTATTGTATGGCCTTGCCTTACAATATAAAGCGCCTTGGGGCAACTGTTTGTTGTGATTTGGCGCTATATAAAAAAATTGATTGATTGATTGATTGATATATATATATATATATATATATATATATATATAAAATAGGATTCTGTCTCCAGAAAGTATTTTCATGTAAATATGCTTTGACAAAAGGAGGTCCTCTTATAATTAGGACTGTCTTATATTCACACCAATACAGAATATATAAAAAATGAGTTGTAATTTAGCCATTTTTTTTGTAATCATACAGTGTTAGTGAGTGATCGTGAAAATCAGGTTGGTGACTTCATAATTGGTTTAATTCTTAAATTAATTCAAAAGAACAGCTTTATTTTTGATTTTTGTTTAAATGTGAATACTTATATCTAAAATCTATATCAATAAAGCAGGTAGCTCATTGGCATAAGGAGTTGCCCTACCAATATGTAGACCTGGGCTTAATTTCTGTTCACACTACCTGTGTTCTTGGACAAGACAATTCATTGGCATTGTCCCAGTCCACCCATCTATAAATGGGTCCCAGCCTTGGCTGGGTAAGTAACTTGCATCAAACTTGCCTCCCATCCAGGGAAAGTCTTGGAATATCATCCCCTTCAGGCTGTGGAATCTGTGGGGCTAGCACCGACTTCAATATACCTCAGGGCCTTTGCAGGACTTCCTTCTTCTGTATAAGTGTTGTGATACTTGTATAGTGTTGATGAAGAATGCAATATATGAGAAATTGTGTTTGTGGGCTTTGTTGATGCTATTTTGTTGCATGTTGTTGATATTGCATTACTTAATTTATGTTAGGTCTCAGTCTGCTGGTTTGTTGTGTGTCAGAATTTCCTGCTCAGTGAGGTGTGAGGACAAGAAAATTCTCAACCCTGCCTCATTTGGGGGCTTATTCCTGGCATAGAGAAGGCAAAGCATAGCAGTTTTCACCCAATGCAGTTGCACTTGAGCTTACACTCATGCATATTGGCCTTAAATAGATATCATCGGACATGGCACTAGTGCATTGATATTGTTTTGTCATCAGGATGTCTTTGTGCCTTATACCACCAAAAATCTGGTCTAAAGTTCAGCGCTGAGAGCAACAGACAGATGTCCTCAATAATCAGCTTCACAGTGCATGTCATTCATTTGAATTCAGTTTATATATGCAATACTATACTACAACATACGTTATCTCAAAGCATGACACAGAAGCAATGTTTAACCCTCACACACACCATGAGCACACACATCTGCTTTGGTCATAATAACAAAATCAAATAAATGCTCAACACAGAATTTTCAGAACATGCAGTCACATGCTGTCTGGAGTTTAGCAAATATGTACAGTCCTGTGTTCACAATGGCAGTCACAAGGAGAAGAGTAGAGTCCCAGTAAAATAGACTGCAGTTGGTGAATTAGTGATTGTATTAATGCCAGATCAGTCATTTACATAGGCCATTACCCAATTCTCACTCCAATCGTGATGCAGCTCCACCCTCCCTCACAGCCCCACAGGTTGTCACCATATTCTGCAAATAAATTCTGGAGATAAAAAGTTCCATTGTAGACTACATTCATAGAGCAGAAGAGTCACATTCAAATATGGCAGAACATAAGTTCATCCCACATCTAATCACATTCCCTTCTTCTTTTAGTGCTGACCAGGGGAGTTGTAGACTCTCACCTGCTGCACGCTATGGTATCCAGGAAAAAACATCAGCCCTCAGCGCTTGTATCAGGGTTTCTTTATCTACTAATGTGGGAAAAAAAGCCTCACCTTTCTGCTACATTGTTTCACCCCAGGGAGCTCTGGTGGATGCAGTCTGCTGTGCACAGTGACAGGCTGACAGTAGTCTGTCAGCTCACAGAAATCCTTTCACTTGTAGTTGGTTCCTCAACACCACACCGCTGTGTGCTTGGCACAATCCAATTTCAAAGGAAGGACAAATGTCACTCTGGTTGTTGATGTTATGTTTGGACTATGACATGTCCATGCCTAATGAGCTTGGTCAATCCAACCCCTTGCATCCAGCACTCAGCTTTGCACCGGTATTTTTCACTGTTAAAAGAAATGTGAGTTCATACATGTCCCCAAACTACTTGGTCCCTCTGTGCAATTCTTTGTGATATCAAGATGGGACCAAAAGTTTCTCTGTTCTCATCTACTTGACTACAAGGATTTTTTTATTTATTTATTTTTTACCCCTGCTTCCATCACTGGAGCTGAAATAAGTAAATAAAACAAATGTCTTCTCTGAATTCATACGATGAATTCGTACTTCAAAAGATGAGTCCTGCATAACATAACACATGAATTGAGGGTTTTTGCTGCCCATTTCCAACTTGGAAACATGTCTAAACTAGAGCTGGGCAACAGTTAAAAATTTTAATCGTGATTAATCATATGATTTCCATGATTAATTGCGATTAATCTTATTGTTACACTCAAAATCCAGAAATGAATTCAAAAGTAGTGTATAGCACAATTTTATTTTAAATGTTCTGCCATATGAACGAAAGTGCCATAACGTTTGTTCTGCAAACACTTAAAGGACATGTCTCACGTTTTTTAATGTACCAGTTAGCAGTGGCGGGCACAGATAACCAAAAAATTAACTTCGATAACAGATAATCAGATAACTGAAAAGTTATCTTCGATAAAGATAAAACAATAAACCACCCAAAAATGTATCGGAAGTTACAGATAACAGATAAATTGCAATCTTATCTCTGGCACATTTACAACTACTAGTAAAACAATTTTAATAGCTTCTAGTAATATTAAAAGTAACAACAGACCCAAACAATGAGACCACACTTTTCTTTCAACATTCTGCTCCTGCTGGAAGCTCTTGTTTACTACAGCACTCCCAGCACAGAGGCACCCCGAGAGCAGCCATAAGGCCAGCTCTTTATCAATTGCAATGCTCCGGTCAGGCGGAGGTCTTGAAAATTAAAGTCATGCTGAGTTATGGTTTTGATTTATAAATAACATTAATACCAATAGCATAACTCCATTAATGTTAATTCTGTCATTTGTACAAAGTTGAAATATAACATATATCTTTTAATGTTGAATAATGCACTAATTCTGAGGTTTTGTAACAAACACAGACAGATCGCAAAGGATTCTGGGTAAAAGTGCCTCTGCTAAACACTGATTGGTTCAGTCATTCATTATGTAAACCAACACGTTAATGTGACGTCTGTCGTGTGTTGGTGCTTAAAGATAAATGTGCTTTTGTAAAATATTCCATTTTTTTATTTGTAAAAACAGGCATTTTTACGGAGCCCTGCAAGTGTCATCGCAAAATGTTTTGCATGTGGAGAGAATGTGCGCATGTTTTATGATGTTGTAAAATGTGCTTTACACTGTGCGAGATGATTTTTCATGCAGGAATTTTTTGGACCGAGTTTCAGGTTAATCGTGCGTCCTGTATCATGTAGTGTACGTGGAGTATCAAGCTGCGGTCAACATCTGACGACCACATCCTGATCGCCGATTTTATGCTCGAATGAGAATCAAACCTGTTTGATATATTATTGTGGTTGGCCGTCGTGAGGTTATCCTCCTGCTGAAAAGCTACAACAATCATCCAACCGCTTGCACTGTGCCTATGCAAACATTGCAGAGCTGTCTTGTAATGTTATTATTATTATTATTATTATTATTTTATTTTGCTGTTGTTTTGTTTTGTTTTTAAACTTCATTTGTTAAAAAAAAAAAGCCATTTGCAAAGCCAAAAAGTTGATTTGACAATTATCTGATATAACCAGGGTCAAAATAAATAGAACACTGCCATCTACTGGTTCCCAGATGCTTAGTACTTAGGGCGAATACTGCCATGAACACTACTGGCCAGTAGATGGCAGTAGAGGCCTTGAAAACGAAATTCCAAATAATCCCTGTCTGCTACATTTAAAATGCGTGGAATTTAACAAACGCATATACAAAACCAACATCTATAAACCCAGAGAATATATTCACAAGAGTTTTAGGCACTAGAGTTTAATGCTGTTGTCCGTGGAGCCTGAACAGAATGTCTGAAATGCATTTGTCCTGTCGTGACGTACTGAGATTACATCATCTTACCCATAATGCATTACGGGGCTCAGCATGTGCTCACAAAACCTTAAAAATTAGCACATTACTTTAAAACTAAAACATATATCTAATATTTTCACTTTATAAAGCTTCAGACATGACAGTAATTTTAAATAATTTGTCCAAAATTAGTTCGGTAAAATTTGAACCATAAGTTAAAAATGTATGCCTCTGGATGACTTAGGTGATATTGCCAGCATATCGGTATGGTGTTAAAGGAAATGTTTTTTTTTGTGTTTTTTTTGGCCTTTTCTCCTTTGTCTGTAGAGGATTGAGACACTTTTCATACAAGCAGTTCTCTTCTGTTTGCAGAGGTTATAACTGAGTTTGTTATAAAACTTTTAACAGGTGGGTGCTGAACTGATTTTAAACTTTAAAAATGCTTGTTGCTGTTCAGCTTTGTTTATCGGTTTAAAAGTTATCGCACAAAAATTAATCGAAAGATAATTTGTCCGATAATGGCTTTTAAAGTTATCTAAAAAGATAATCCGATGATGAAAACATTATCTTCGATAATTATCTGTTATCGGATTATCGGAAGTGTGCCCACCACTGCCAGTTAGTAAGACAACATAAAAGTACTCACCTTTATAAGTGTCTCTGCACACGTGCTAATAATTAGTGATCTCTGATGTATTTTGTTCCTCTCACTCTGAGCGTTAGCAGGTGCATTTCCGGAAAACGCTTCACTCAGCAATTCTTGGCATTTTAAAGTATGTGACGTCCTTATTAGTAAAACAGAAACATCCCAATGACTGACAGAGGGAAATAAACCTGCTCCATCCAAAAATGAACCTTCTGAGCTGCCGTTCAAAAGTGGTGGCTCGGATTTACAGAGAGGAGATGACACGCTTCACCCCAAAACTATTAACTTTTTCAGAGTGTTGAATTTTGAAGCCTAAAGTGTGGCGACACGCTGTTTGTGTGGATGCTGGTTTACTGAAGCTGTGTACATGGACACCGGGACATCTGACACTGTTTTTAACAGAATTCCTGGACACAAAAATGGATTTGTTACATTGGAAAAAGTCAGAATACATTATTTCCAGGAGTTCATGGATGTTATTTTACGTGCCATGATTGAGAGAGAGGCAGAGCTGCAGTCGGCGATCTCACGTGCATGCGAGTGTTTCTTGGATCATAAGTTTACATTTGTAAATTAATTCATAGCACGACGGTGAGTCTGGCATGTTCAGGATTTTACCTCTTTTGTGTTTTGTGGCTGGATTTCTATTTTTTCTTTACTTCGAGAGAGTGTAAATTTGGAGCTGGAATGTGTGTATGTGTGCTGCGAAGCTTGCTCTGTGTGTGTGTGTGTGTGTGCGCGCGCATGTGCACTGTGCAGCTGATGAGATGCTCATTTTCCCTTGACAGCAGATGTATTTTTTTTAGTTTATTGATAGCAATACTTATAATCAGTCGTGCACAAAACTGATCCTGGAGCAGAGATGGTTATTGACAGGCTGTGTTTATGACTCACGGCTGCAGGTACACATCAACCTTCTAGGAGCTGCTGCTTTTACTGTGACTACATCAAAATTAACAGTTATCACAAACGAGTCATCATAGCATGACATCACACTTATGTAAACTTTGGAATTAATCTCTGCCACTGTTCTTAACATTAACAGCTACATTCCATTGAAGCACACGCTGGGACACTTTTAGTAGTGACGTCAGTTGTCGGAAACACTGAGTACTCATAAGTAGTTTGTTTTCGGACGTCTCCATAGCCTTTTGTTGTGAATGCCATATACTTTGAAACTGGTCACGGAAGTGTTCAAAGTAATCCCGGTGGATCATTGGACGGTCATTAACAGCTTAAATCTAAATTGTTATGATTTTGGTGCGGCATGTCCTTTAACAACTGCATTTTGTTTATGCAGTTGCAGTTAAATAAAAATAAATTATGGTTACCTAGTGATGTCCAGTAGTCCCCAGTGAGAGCAACAGTGGGTGCACATTGTAAAGTTGTGGCTTTTGCAGTTGTCTCCTTTATGGTGCGTTGTGAGGCAATGTCATACTGCCGTCATTTCTTACGATTCACAGAAGGTCTCCTAGCCCGACGTCCTCCACAACACTAATCGTCCTGCAGTCTGTAGCAATCCATTTCGCTGTTGCATTTGCGAGCTTGTCTTGCCTTTGTTTATCGATAGTTCTCCCACACGCTGCATTGAACATAGTGTGCTGAAACCTCGTGCCGCAGTTTGTTTCATTGAATGATTTGCTGGTATCAGCTGTGTGTACTGCATTTAGGTGATTTTTAAGACTCCAACTACTCTGCTGTTAAGAAAATTCAGTTTTGCAGTGGCTGCAAATAACTTTGGTTCTGTCGACTACACCGTCTGGAAGCACTTTGAAATGAAAATGGCCATGTAAGTATTCGGTGCCCTTCTCCATGTTGGTTTATCTGCCAATTATTTTCTTTTCCCGTGTTGGGGATTCGTCACACCGGTTCCTATGAGCGTAGAAGCAGTCAGCAACAGACTTGCAAAACAAAAGCCTGTGAGCAACTGAACCAAAAAACAACTGTGTTAACGTGCGATAAAAAATTGTCTGCGTTAATTATTTAATACCTTAACGCGATAACGTGTTAACTTGCCCAGCCCTAGTCTAAACCAATATCAGAGTCTGCCAGAATGTTATCATTTGTCTTGAAGTGCAGCCACAGTGGTGGATTGATGACCAGCAGGCAGTAGATTGAACAGTCAGTGGGGACGAATGGTTCAGGTGGGCTATGCATTAACTACAGTTTTCAAAGTACCTCTCTGTCTTTTGTATTCACTTCTCTCTTTTTGTCTTTCTCTTTTTCAGTAACACTGTTTTCCATCCTGTCCTACAGTCGTCAATACATGTGCATTTAGGTTTGGAATAACAGGCGAGTTTCTTTGATTTGTGCACATGGTCTTTATTTTCTGTGTCCCTCTGTGTCTTTTCTCAAAGACATCCACAGTCCTACATGTAAGAACCTCAGATGTGTTGCTGCACGTGTACAATTTTTTTTGTAACACCAAATGATGCTTGCCTGGCATGAATTTGGACCACATTGCCTGTGCAGGCACCACCATCCCATGAAACAGAAATTCATAATCTGCTTGTCAATGTGTTTTCCAAAGTTATTATTCTTGAGAAATTAAATCAGATTTATACTTAATCAAATCTTGCTCCTGAGATACTGAATCTAATGCATGAGAAACTAAATTCACTGGGGGCCTGTTTCTTCACTTCCACATCCACTGGATTTGTCCATCTTGCAGAGTAATTACAATACGAAACAGGCTTCTGGGAGTCTGTGTTGTGTGCCGTGCAGCAGCGCTGAAACAAGCATTGAAGCAAAACTCTGCAGCTACTGTCATCCTTTGTTCACAGACCTCTGCTGCTATAAATATGAACAGGATGTTTTTGATGTCTTCTGTTTTCAAAACTTTGGAGACAATTCAAAGATGTAAAATGTGATGAGTGAAATAATATTCAGGGTGATTTTGTAAAGGCTATGAATCAAATTGATAATAGGATGGCTAATGTGTGCAGATTTAATCAGATAATATTAAGATCAGCACTGATCAGATGCCCAGTTTTGAATCGGATAAGAGACACAGAATGAAAGAAAAATCAAACCAAGTAACAAGCTACAACAGACAATATAACAAATTCATCAGTAAACTATTGGAGAAACACCATTAATGCAGTTTATACAGTGAGGCAAATAAATATTTGATCTACTGTCGATTTTTGCAAGTTTTCCCACCTCCAAAGAATGGAGAGGTCTGTAATTTTTATTGTAGGTACACTTCAACTGTGAGAGACAGAATCTAATAAATAAATAGAAAAATGCATTGTATGATTTGTTAAAATAATTAATTAGCATTTTATTGCATGAAATAAGTTTTTGATCCCCTATACCAACCAGCAAGAATTCTGGCTCTCACAGACCTGTTAGTTTTTCTTGAAGAAACCCTCCTATTCTGCACTCATTACTTGTATTAATTGCACCTGTTCGAACTCGTTACCTGTTGACACCTGTCCACACACTCAGTCAATCACACTCCAACCTGTCCACCATGGCCAAGACCAAAGAGCTGTCTAAGGACACCAGGGACAACATTGTAGACCTGCAAAAGGCTGGGATGGACTACAGGACAACAGGCAAGTGGCTTGGTGAGAAGGCAACAACTGTTGGCGTAATTATTAGAAAGTGGAAGAAACACAAGATGACTGTCAATCTTCCTCAGTCTGGGGCTCCATGCAAGATCTCACTTCATGGGGTAAGGATGATTCTGAGAAAGCCCAGAACTACACAGGAGGACTCGGTCAATGACCTGAAGAGAGCTGGGACCACAGTCACAAAGATTACATTAATAACACACTACGACATTATGGTTTAAAATCCTACAGGGCAGCAAGGTCCTCCTGCTCAAGCAGACATGTCCAGGCCCTTTTGAAGTTCACCAGAGACCATCTGGATGATCCAGAGGAGGCATGGGAGAAGGCCATATGGTCAGATGAGACCAAAATACAGCTTTTTGGTATCAACTCCACTTGCCGTGTTTAGAGGATGAGAACAACGCCAAGAACACTGTCCCGACCATGAAGCATGGGGGTGGAAACTTCATTTTTGGGGGTGTTTTCTGCAAAGGGGACAGGACGACTGCACCGTATTGAAGGGAGGATGGATGGGGTCATACAGTGAGGAAAATAAGTATTTGAACACCCTGTGATTTTGCAAGTTCTCCCACTTAGAAATTATGGGGGGGGTCTGAAATTTTCATCTTAGGTGCATGTCCACTGTGAGAGACATAATCTAAAAAAATAAAAAATAAAAAAATCCGGAAATCACAATGTATGATTTTTTAATAATTTATTTGTATGTTACTGCTGCAAATCGGACCCGGCGCCACAAGGGGGCGTATGGGGCAACACCCCCTCACGTCAGCAACCTTGCCCCCTCGGATTTTAGAGTTATCAAAAAATAAAAATAAAAAAGAAAGAAAAGTCAGTCAGAGCTGCGTGTCGTCAGAGCGAGCTGCAAAAAGTTTGTACCTGAGTTTTCAGAGGTGGTGTTTGTAGTTGCCATCTGCCACGCCGGTGTTTGCCAACCCGGACAGTGGGAATACCACCTCAACCGGCAACTTAGCCCCGCGACTGGACAGCAACAACGTCCGAGGCCCAACGTGGTGAATTCACTGAGGCCGCGCGCTGCGTCATTAGAGCCGCGCGTCACGAGTGCCGCTTCCCCGAGGCCTCGTGCAGCCACCGCGGATCCATCAGCGCGGAAACACCGAGGCCGCGCGGCACCAGCGCAGTGCAGATCCATCCCGGTGACAAACAACGCAGGCTGTTAACATCGGCGATCGAGAAGCTGCTCATAAGCCGACCATGGGGCCTAAGAAGGTTCTGACAGCGGAGGAAGGTGACGATATTAAAAAATCTCTGGACTTTTTATCAGAGGAGATTTCTGTTGTGAAGCAGCAACAGAAATCAATTATGGATCTGGTGGAGGAGGTGAAGGCATTACGGCTCCAGAATGCCGAGAAAGACCGGCATCTGGTGCAGCTGGAAAATAGAGTGGCTGAATTGGAGCAGTACACCAGAATTAACGACATCATCATCACAGGTCTTCATATCAAACCACGGTCCTACGCACGGGCGGTAACAGATGAGAGCGGAGGGGAGCCCAGTGAACAGGAGGTCAGCTCTGTGGAAAAACAGGTTGCTGATTTCCTCCTATCTAAAGGTATAGAAATGGATTTAAATAACATTGAAGCGTGCCACCCTCTGCCCCGGAGAAATGACGGTGATAAACGAACCGTCATCATGAGATTCATCAACAGAAAACACAAACAGCACTGTTAAACAAGGAAGAAAACTGAAAGGGACAAACGTATTCATCAATGAACATCTCACCAAACGGAATGCCGACATCGCCAGGAAAGCACGCTTCTTGAAGAAACAGGGAAAAATCCAGCACACATGGACTTCAAACTGTAAAATATTCATCAAACTGAACGGATCACCAGAACAAGCAAAAGTCATGGCAATAAGGAACATCGAGGAGCTGGACAAATATGAACAATAGTGTTTATTAAAGCGAGGATCTGGACAAATATGACCAATAAGGTATGAGGACACAAACACATCACAACACCATGACACAGACCAGAGGAACCTATTCATCTACTACCTATTCATCTACATCTGGAGACAAGAAGGATATAACTCAAAGGATTGCTGATCATGGAAAAGTAGAACTGAGAACATTTAAATACACAGACCACAATGTACTGGACTTGGAGCACGATATAGACCCGGACAATAATTTCTTCTCAAATATCAATGACAGTTGTTGCTATTATACAGATGAACAGTTTAATCGGATCATTAAAACGGATAACAAATTATCAATAATCCATTTCAACAGCAGAAGTCTATATGCAAACTTTAACAACATTAAAGAATATTTAAGTCAGTTTAAAAAAATATTTAACATAATTGCTATATCAGAAACATGGATCAATGAAGATAAAGGAATGGATTTTGAACTGGATGGATATGAATTTAATTGTGTAAACAGAAAGAATAAGAGTGGAGGAGGAGTGGCTGTGTATGTGGATAAGAACATGGATTATAAAATAGTAGACGATATGACAACTGTGATTGATAACTTATTAGAATGTATAACTATTGAAATATGTGAAGAAAAAAGCAAAAATGTATTAGTCAGCTGTATATATAGAGCACCAGGATCTAGTATTGAAACATTCACTGACTGTATGGGAAAAATGTTCTCAAAAACTAATCAAAAAACTGTGTTTATTTGTGGTGACTTAAATATTGATCTGCTCAATCCAAATAAGCATAAAATAACAGATGAATTTATCAGTATAATGTACAGTATGAGTTTATATCCAAAAATCACCAGGCCAAGCAGAATTACATCCCATAGTGCCACCTTAATTGATAATATATTCAGCAATGATATTGAGAATAACACTGTGAGTGGATTATTAATCAATGACATTAGTGATCATCTACCAGTTTTCATCGTTTATAATAGAAACCATCGGCGGAATCAGCCAGAGGAGAAAATAAAATACAGGCGAGTGCGGACAGAGGAAAACATGAACACACTAAAGAAGGATTTACAGGAGCAAAACTGGGAAAAGGTATACAGTGAAAGTGATGTTGATAGTGCATATGAAACTTTTTTACAAATATTTACATCATTATATGATAAAAATTGTCCAATTAAACAAGACTACAGAAAACAAAAAATCCAAGCTCGACCATGGATGACGAAAGGGTTACGAAATGCATGTAATAAGAAAAATACACTGTATAGAGAATTCATAAAACTAAAGACTAAAGAGGCAGAAAATAGATATAAGAAATACAAAAATAGATTAACTAATATTATACGGGTATGTAGGAAGGAATATTATAGTAACATATTATATAATAACAAAAACAATATTAAAGGAATATGGGATATATTAAATAGCATTATCAAAAATGGTAATAAAAACAGAGTTACCCTCAGTATTTCATTGATAATAATGTCAAGAAGGAAAATAAGGATGAGGTAGTCAACGGTTTTAATAATTTTTTTGTAAATATTGGACCAAGCTTGGCAGAAAAAATTCCCGATTCCCAACCTGAGGATTGGGATAATAATCTCATAGAAAGAAATCCCTGTTCAATGTTCCTCACAGCAGTGGATGGAAATGAAATTATAGACATTGTGAATAATTGTAAATATAAAACATCTACCGATTTAAATGAAATTGATATGGTGGTGGTAAAACAGGTCATTGAATGGATTGTAGAACCATTAACATACATCTGTAACTTATCATTTCAAACCGGTAAATTTCCCAATCAAATGAAAATAGCTAAGGTTGTGCCGCTGTATAAGACTGGGGATAGACACCACTTCACAAATTATAGACCTGTTTCTTTGCTTCCACAATTTTCCAAATTATTAGAAAAGTTATTCAATAATAGATTAGACAAATTCATAAATAAACATAAATTACTTACTGATAGTCAATATGGATTCAGAGCACATAGTTCAACATCACTTGCATTAATAGAATCAGTTGAGGAGATTACAAACGCCATAGACCACAAATTACATTCAGTTGGAATATTTATAGACCTTAAAAAGGCTTTTGATACAATTAATCATGACATATTAATCAATAAACTTGAACAGTATGGGATTAGGGGGTTGGTGTTGCACTGGGTGAGAAGCTACTTAAGTAACAGAAAACAGTTTGTGAAGTTGGGGGAATATACATCATCATGCTTGGACAATGCTTGTGGCGTCCCACAGGGGTCAGTATTGGGTCCAAAACTGTTTCTAATTTATATAAATGATATTGTCAATGTTTCCAAAATATTAAAATTAGTATTATTTGCAGATGACACAAGCATTTTTTGTTCAGGGGGGGATTTGCAGGAGTTACTGAGGAGGATCAGTATAGAAATGGGAAAATTGAAAATATGGTTTGACAGAAATAAATTATCATTAAACTTAAGTAAAACAAAATACATGTTATTTGGCTATTGTAATACAGACATACAGGTTCAGTTACAAGTCGAGGGGGTAGATATTGAAAGGGTACATGAAAATAAGTTTCTGGGGGTGATAATAGATGATAAGATAAACTGGAAGACTCATATAAAACATATACAAAGTAAACTGTCAAGAAGCATTTCAGTTCTAAACAAAGCGAAACATATTCTGGACCACAACTCACTCCGCATTCTTTACTGCTCACTGGTTTTACCATATTTACAGTACTGTGCAGAGGTATGGGGTAATACTTATAAAGGTACAACACAATCACTATCAGTAATGCAGAAAAGAGCTATAAGAATTATTCATAATACTGGCTATAGAGATCATACAAATCCACTATTTTTACAATCCAAATTCTTAAAATTCACAGACGTGGTTCATTTTCAAACAGTACAAATTGTGTATAAAGCAATAAACAATTTACTTCCAGCAAATATTAAAAATATGTTTTTTAACAGATCAGGGGATTACAGTCTGAGGGGGAAATTTAATTTAAAGCATCAGTGGGCACGAACAACATTAAAAGGTTTCTGTATTTCTGTCTGTGGGGTGAGGATGTGGAACAGATTGGGAGTGGGGCTCAAGCAATGTCCAAGCATGAACCAGTTCAAACAGCGGTACAAAAATATGTTTTTTTCTGGGTATAGGGAGGAGGAAGGGTAATGAGGGTTAGGGTGTTTTTGTTTTTTGCTTCGGCTTGTAAATATATAGTATTTTGTATGTAAGTAGGTATGTGTAGGTGTATATTTATGTTTGTGTATATATATGTGTATATATGTATATGTGTATATATGTGTATGTATATGTGTATGTATGTTGATGTGTATATGTATGTGTATATATATGTATATATATATATATATTGATATCGGTTTAGGTGTGTAGGAATCTATGTGTATATGTGGCAAAGGGTATTACTGGTTGTGGGGAAGAAGGGGTAGGGATAAATAAGCTGATGCTTCACCCTACCCCTTTTCGGACATGTTGGGTACACAGTAGGAACTTTTTTGTTGTTGTCTTTACTGATCTATCTTGTAATTGTTGTTGTATCACATGTTTGAAATAAACAGTTTTCATTCATTCATTCATTCATTCATTCATTCATTCATTCATTCATTCATTCATTCATTAGTTATTCAATAATATCATATATTTAACAAATAAACCAAATTAATTAATTAAAGTAATTCATTTTAAAACAAACGGATATGGCGTGTGTCTGTGTTCAAGCGATTTGATAGGTTGAGGGTTGCGCTTGTCAGTGCGGCAGAGGGCAAGCTCGATTTATTCAAGCAGTGTCAAGGGCCCTTCACACTGCAAGCTTCAGCGCGGCGCTTTAACACTTCGTAACGCCAGGCCAGTTCATTTCCAACGTGTCGTGACATCAGATGCGTCGCTTTGGAAGCAGCAAGGGGGCAGCGATTGCGCCCACATCACACTCTGGCTGTTTCCACAACCTGAAAAAAGTTGAGCGATCACCATCTTGAATTTGGGTCACCTGAACCACAAAAACTCCTGTAACAGTGGAATGTGCCGTTCATTTCCAAACTGAACACTGTGTTGATCCGGAACATCGTCTAACTACCACAGAATTGGAGAAGACGTGGACATCAGCACTTTTTTGCCACATTGAGACAGACGTGTGGAGAAATTTGCGCGTCGGGACAGAGCCACATGGCGCAAAGCAACGCCGTGATGAAGCCTCACAGGACATGTTCTGGCATGTCCAGCTCATCCACAATTTCTTGGATAGTCACACGACTGAAAACCCACCGAAAGCCATCTGAAAGCCATCTGAAAGCTGTCCTGTGTGACCAACACGGAGGTGCTTTTGTCCCGCGCCATGAGCGGCTCTGTGGCACATCCCTCCACTTCTCTTTCCATGACAAAAACTCCTGTAACAGTGGAATGTGCCGAAAAGTGCTGATGTCCACGTCTTCTGCCATTTCTGTGGAAGTCAGATGACGTCCCGGATCAACAAAGTCTTCACTTTGGAAATGATCTGGTTGTTTCAGCGAGGTTTCAGCCTGTCGATTGGCGCTCGGAGTGCGCCGTGCTCTCAGCCGCTGTGGGCGGTCTTTAAACCGGCTGGATCACTCCTTAATCTGTGTAATCCCCATAAAATCGTCCCTGAAAGCCATCTGAATTTTCCGAATGGTGTCCACCTGGAGGTCTCTCACAGTTTCTGGAAAAATTTGATGCAGCAAAGCTCCAAATCGTTCAGACATTTTATTCCCAATAAAAATCCGACGAGAGAGGTGGACCACGGCTCACACAAAGCCTGCTCACAAAATAGGACAAAGTGTCTTCAGCAACACCACCAGAGTTCAAAGCTGCAGAAGAGACCTTCATCTGGTCCAGAGAATCCAGCATAACATCACCTGCTTCTAAATAAAAAGCTCTTTGAACAGCAACTATTTTATTATTTTTTAAAAAGCTGTTTCAGTTTATATTTTAACAATAACACAATGCGCACTTTTTTTGGGGGAGGCGGGGGCGACCCCGCCCCCTGTGATAAACTCATCGCCCCCTTAATATTTTTTTTTTTGGCGCCGGGTCTGCTGCAAATAAGTATTTGACCCCCTACCAACCAGCAAGAATTCTGGTTCACACAGACCTGTTAATTTTTCTTTAAGAAGCCCTCTTATTCTGAACTCTTTACCTGTATTAATTGCACCTGTTTGAACTTGTTACCTGTATTAAAGACACCTGTTCACACACTCAATCAATCACACTCCAACCTGTCCACCATTGCCAAGACCAAAGAGCTGTCTAAGGACACCAGGGACAAAACTGTAGACTTGCACAAGGCTGGGATGGACTACAGGACAACAGGCAAGCAGCTTGGTAGAAGACAACAACTGTTATGATTATTTATTAGAAAGTGGAAGAACACAAGATGACTGTCAATCTCCCTCAGTCTGGGATTCCATGCAAGATCTCACTTTGTGGGGTAAGGATGATTCTGAGAAAGCTCAGAACTACAGAGGAGGACCTGGTCAATGACCTGAAGAGAGCTGGGACCACAGTCACAAAGACTACATTAGTAACACATGATGCTGTCATCGTTTAAAATCATGCAGGGCAGCAAGGTTCCCCTGCTCAAGCCAGCACATGTCCAGGCCCGTTTGAAGTTCACCAGTGACCATCTGGATGATCCAGAGGAGGCATGGGAGAAGGTCATGTGGTCAGATGAGACCGGAATAGAGCTTTTTGGAATCAACTCCACTTACCATGTTTAGAGGATGAGAACAACCCCAAGAAAACCATCCCAACCGTGAAGCATGGGGGTGGAAACATTATACTCTGGGGGTGCTCTTCTGCAAAGGGGACAGGACGACTGCACTGTATTGAAGGGAGGATGAATGGGGTCGTGTATTGCTAGATTTTGGCAAACAACCTCGTTCCCTCAGTAAGAGCATTGAAGATGGGTGATGGCTGGGTCTTCCAGCATGACAATGACCCCAAACATGTAGCCAGGGCAACTAAGGAGGGGCTCCGTAAGAAGCATTTCAAGGTCCTGGAGTGGCCTGGCCAGTCTCCAGACCTGAACTCAATAGAAAATCTGTGGAGGGAGCTGAAACTCGAAACCTTAAAGATTTGGAGAAGATCTGTATGGAGGATTGGACCAAAATCCCTGTTGCAGTGTGTGAAAACTTGTTCAAGAACTACAGGAAACATCTGACCTCTGTAATTGCAAACAAAGGTTTCTGTATCAAATATTAAGGACTGTTTTTTGATTGTATCTAATACGTATTTCATGTAATAAAATGCAAATTAATTATTTAAAAATCATACAATGTGATTTTCTTTTTTTTTTGTAAATTCTGTCTCATAGTAAAAGTGTACATACGATAAAAATTACAGACCTCTGCATTCTTTGTAGGTGGGAAAACCTGCAAAATCGACAGTGGATGAAATAACTTATTTGCCTCACTGTATATGAATGAATCCAGACCTGTCTCTAATATTACCTATATCATTTTTTTGTCTGACTAAAACATTAAACTTCAAATATAATCAGATTGCTGGTATTGCGTATAAAAAATAAAATAAAACTAGCAAATCCTCATATTTGAAAAACTCAGTCCAGTAAAATGTCATATTTTAGTTTGATAAAATACATAAAAATACATGTAGGCTGTCAGGCAAATGCTACCATGATACACCATGCACATTGAGCAGTTTAATGAAACTTTAAAGACTTGCTGCATATAAAATAAAATGTTTCAAGCATTTTTTGTATGTTTGTCTTACAGACAACCCCCCCCCCCCCCCCCCCCCCACCACCACCACCACCACCAAAACAACCAAACAAAAAAATCTCAGACTATTAGAACATTTCATTTCAGGTTTGAGTGACTGTATCGTAAAAAATACCATTAATTTCTGTCTGGTTCTGTACAAACAACCACAAACATTAGGAAGACTGCTGACTTGACAGTTGTCTACAAGACAGTTTCTTGTTGCTTATCCCCCACAAGAAAGGGTAAGCCACAGAAGGTCATTGTTGAAAGGGTTGGCTGTTCAGAGTTCAAAACATATTCATGTAAAGTTGACTGGAAAGGTGTGGTAGGAAAAGATTCGCAAACAGGGATAACCATAGCCTGAAGAAGATTGTCAAACAAAGCTGTTTCAAGAACTTTCAAGAACAAGTTCTGTGACTGCATGTTCTGAAAATTCTGTGTTGAGCATTTGTTCGATTTTGTTATTATGGCCAAAGCAGATGTGTTTGCTCATGGTATGTGTGAGGATTAAACATTGCTTCTGTGTAGTGCTTTGAGATTATTTATTTTGTAATGTAGCATTGCATAAATAAATTGAATTGAACTTCAAAAGGAATAGACTGGGCAGCACGGTGGCTTAGTGGTTAGCACTGTTGCCTCACAGCGAGAAGGTCATGCGTTCAATTCCCGCCTGTGGCCTTTCTGTGTGGAATTTGCATGTTCTCCCCGTGTTTGCATGGGTTTCCTTCGGGTGCTCTGGTTTTCTCCCACATCCAGGTGGATTGGAATCTTTAAATTGTCCATAGGTGTGCGTGTGAGTGTGAATGTGTTTGTTTGTCTGTTTGTGGCCCCGTGACAGACTGGCGTCCTGTCCTGGGTGTACCCCGCCTCATGCTCTTTGATGACTGGGATAGGCTCCAGCCCCCCATGACCCTTAATTGGACTAAGCAGCAAGGTTGGGTAGGATTACTTTGAAAGAATACATGTGGATTACATGTATGTATGTACATACATTTGGATTACTTGTAATCAGATTACTTTTGCATTACATTTCAAAGTAATCCTACCCAACCTTGCTAAGCAGCTGAAGATGAGCGAGTGAGTGAGTGAGTGAGTGAGTGAGTGAGTGAGTGAGTGAGTGAGTGAGTGAGTGAGTGAGAGGAATAGACTGAGGCTGGAGTCAGTCCATCAAGAGCCACCACACACAGACACATCCAGGAAATGGACTACGTGTTGTGTTCCTAGTGTCAAGCCACTCCTGAACCAGAGACAATGTTAGAAGCAAGTTACCTAGGCTAAAGAGAAAAAGAATTGGGTCATTGCTCAGTTGCACAAAGTTCTCTTTTCAGATGAAAGTAGATTTTGCATTTCCTTTGGAAATCAAGGTCCTACTTAGAGTCTGGAGGAAGAGTGGAGGGGCACAGAATCCAAGTTGCATGAAGTTCAGTGTGAAGTTTCCACAGTCAGTGATGATTTGGTGAGCCATGTCATTTGCTAGTCTTGGTGCACTGTGTTTTATCAAGTCCAAAGTCAATGCAGCCAACTATAAAGAAATTTTAGAGCACTTCATGGTTCCATCTGCTGGCAAGCTTCATTGAGATGCTGATTTCCTTTTCCAGGAGGACTTGTCACCTGCCCACAGTACTAAAACAAGCTAGGTTGCTGACTGTGTTATTGCTTTACTTGATTGGCCAGCCAAGTTGTCTGACCTGAACCCATAGAAAATATATGGGGCGTTGTCAAGAGGAAGATGACATATACCGGACCCAACAATACAGGTGACCTGAACCTTTATCAAAGCAACCTGGACTTCCATAACACTTCAGCAGTGCCACAGAATTATCACCTCCATGCCACACTACGTTGATGCAGTAATTCATGCAGAAGGCGCCCCAACTATAAATAAGCATACTTTGCACAAGTTTCACATTTCTGTGTTCTAAATCTTTTTTTTTTTTCATTTTTAAGAGTTGGTTTTATGAATTTATTACAGTATTTTGAGATATACTTCTTTGGATCTGTAGGCTGCAATAATAAAACAACATTTTAGTTTATCTGTAATAAGTCAGGAAAATATAAAGTTTTCACTTTCTAAAATACATGAGAAAAAAATATTAAACTTTTTCATGATATTCAAATTTTTTGAGATGCACAGCTCTCTCTCTCTCTCTCTCTCTCTCTCTCTCTCTCTCTCTCTCTCTCTCTCTCTCTCTCTCTATATATATATATATATATATCTGCACACAAACACTTATGATGCTCTATGGGTACATCTAGGATCACATGCATGCAGAAGGTGTGGATATACAGATGAACCTGCAGCACATGCTTACCTTTGTTTTTATGTCCAACATGTTGACAATTATGCTGAAAGCAGTGTTTTTACAAGCCACAACATCTGAACCTTGTCCAGTCAGCTTCCTGTTGGGGGTGGGCAGTCAACACTTGTCCTGCCTTGCGGTAAAGTAAACATCTAAGACACTAACTAACATATTTTTAAAGGTTTTTTGCCGCAATTGTTCTCATGATTGTGTAAAGAGTGCTGTACTAAAAATAAAGGTTAATAACATAATTAAGACTTCACATAGTTTCCAGATGGTACAGACACATAAAAGCACCTTCACCTTGTCCACAGCAGCTGTTTGGATGCATGAATATATGACAGAACAGCTTTTGTATTGTCAGTTTTGTCTCCTGTAAGGGCCCCTTCACACATAACATGAAAGATCAATCAATCAATCAATCAATTTTTTTTTTTATATAGCACCAAATCACAACAAACAGTTGCCCCAAGGCGCTTTATATTGTAAGGCAAGGCCATACAATAATTATGTAAAACCCCAACGGTCAAAACGACCCCCTGTGAGCAAGCACTTGGCTACAGTGGGAAGGAAAAACTCCCTTTTAACAGGAAGAAACCTCCAGCAGAACCAGGCTCAGGGAGGGGCAGTCTTCTGCTGGGACTGGTTGGGGCTGAGGGAGTTTAGCTAATTGGTGTGTGTCCTCTGGCTTCATGGATAGATAAAGCTGGGTATCATCTGCGTAACAATGAAAATTTAAGCAATACTGTCTAATAATACTGCCTAAGGGAAGCATGTATAAAGTGAATAAAATTGGTCCTAGCACAGAACCTTGTGGAACTCCATAATTAGCTTTAATCTGTGAAGAAGATTCCCCATTTACATGAACAAATTGAACAAGATGCGGAAACCGGAAGAAAGTCTGCGAACAAAAAACAAAATGGGGAACCAGGAAACATTCCACCTGCTGTCGGGAGGGATGCACGTTCGGACAGGTGTGCAAGATACTGCGGCAACGGTTTTGTGCACGCCCATGTTCGCGTCCACAAACAGTGCGAGCACATGGAAAGTCGCACACACAACAGCGGAGCAAAAAAAAAAAAAAAACACTTTCTAATACTTAATTCCTGTTATAAAGAGCAGATTTAGCCTCCGCCTAGACGTACACCAGGAAGTAATGAAATGACATGGATTACTGTTCTTTCTTTCATGTTTTACATGAATTACTTGAT
Source organism: Thalassophryne amazonica (assembly GCF_902500255.1). Taxonomy (NCBI): domain Eukaryota; kingdom Metazoa; phylum Chordata; class Actinopteri; order Batrachoidiformes; family Batrachoididae; genus Thalassophryne; species Thalassophryne amazonica. Next base: position 62,813,448 of record NC_047107.1, on the reverse strand, counting down.
GAGCTCCATCTCATGAAGACATCAGCCGGGCTCCTGTCTCATGAAGAGATGGCTCTCATGTCATGAACACATCAGCCGGCATGTCGTGTCCAGCGCACAGTGATCCACTGATGACCGTACTGCAAATGTGATATGTGTTTTAATTATTACAATGTGGGGAAATCCCTCAGTGACATGCGCCTCGTGGCCTCTTTGTCAGTGGATGTGGCTGCTGTGGGGAAAAAAATACAAAGCACACATCATAAAACACACAGCAATTTATTGAATCCCTCTTATGAGCAGACAATACAAGTATGAACCTTCTGTTCCTCTGTAGATGACCCATGGTCATAGACGTACAGTCATGAAATGACATGAATGAAGCAGTGCGTGCTTATCATGTCCACATCTGCTGGCCTCGTGTGTCCAGTGAGCGGTGCATGTGTTGAGCGAAAGGTGCGTGTGTCCACGAGCGGCGCCCCCGAAGAGAGACACCACATCATGTGGACCAGAGCTCACGTGGGTGACGTGACATTCAGATCAACAGTTGAGTGTACACATGAGCAGACGGCCCTTTTCACCTGGAGCATCCTGCCGGTGTGTGCACTGAACAGCCGCTCCAGCTCGTGGCAAAGGTGATATGTTTTATGTATTTCTACATGAGGACAGCAAGCACACGCACATGCCTCATGGCGTAGTTGTTATGTCATGTCCTTCAAGAGCCGGTTCGTGTTCTCCACCTGTGAGGTCCAGATGCAGAGATTCCAACAGCAGTGGCTCGCACGGACAGGCCTACTCTTTTCAATCATCCCTCAAAAGGGTCACGCTCATTTTCTTTGCTCTTTGACTTTTTAATGATTTGTTTTTGCAATTGTGTATGTACTCATCATCACTCATCTTCAACCATTTTTCTGGGTTCGGGTTGCGGGGGCAACAGCTCCAGCAGGGGACCCCATACTTCCCATTCCCGTGCCACATTAACCACCTCTGACTGGAGGATCCCAAGGCATGCCACGTGTGTTGCTTGGCTACGCTAGTCGTGGGGCACTTCAGACAATTTTCACAGCCAGGTGGAAAGTAGTTGCCTTCTCTCTGTTTTCGTGCTGACTGTGTGAATGGCACCACAATTTCCAGATGCTCCACGACTGGTATTGGATGTTCATGTGTGACACCTGGAATTTGGCTGACACCTGCTGATAGAGGGATCCCTTCGGCCACTTGTGTGCACGAATGGCTGTAGCGACAGTTGTATGAGGCGTTAGAGGCGGTTCCGATTTTTCACAAATGGCATGCAGTTCCTCCTTCGTGCGCTAGTCGGCTTCAATTGTGTTATGTGTGAAGGGGTCCTAAGAAAATGCCAAATCATCAAACTAACATGGTAAGATTAACTTGAATTTTGTGCTAAGTGACTCTCTTTTTTGATTGCAAAAGAAGGGTGTCTTCACAATTTCAAAATTCATTTTGACAATGATTTCTCAGCTGCAGTATATTGAGTGTAACTGTGTGACAGTGACTATTTTAGCTTTTCCTGTGAATCACTGCAGTCAGTTATCATGTTTGTTCATATCAGCTGTACAGATTAAGGTCCAGATTTAACAACAGAAGCTTTAAGCCAATCTGTGTGATTCAGCAAGGCTGCTTTAAACTCCTTTAAACTAAATCAAAATGACAATAGGTCTAATGTATGTTGCCACACATGCTGCGCTATACTGACCTATGAGTTTAAATAAATAATAGTAATAATGTGCCTGCTTCTGCAGCTCCAGTGATCAAAGTGATATTAGTACCAATGACAACAGTACAACGTATTTTCCCTGCATGTGTGTGCATGTGTGCTATTCTTCCTTCGAGGCATCTGTTGAAAGTTTCAGGCACATGTTGGAGGATTATGGAATTAGCTGTTACAAATAACCCCTCTCACGCTGTCTCTCTCCATCTCTCTCTCTCGTATTTACTCTCTCACTCACACAAACCTCTTTTTTGCATGAGTACAGCATCACCAGAACACTTATAATGTGTAACCAACTGTGCATCACTACCTGTTGAGAGTTATGTTGGTTATATTTACTTCTTGTCTTCATAACTATTCTCCTGTTTCAAGTATATTGAGCCTCAACCTAACTGAAACATACAATTAAAACTGAACTGCAGCATTTTTATGTAATCTGTTCCCATCAGTATTTATGCATTCACCAACAAACATTGTAATATACTTTAGTCACATTTTGTTAATGTAAATATTTTTTTCTTTACTACTGTACAACTTTTGCTGCTCCAGCAAGTGACTTTCCCCTGTTGTGGTATCAATAAAGTTATCTTATCTTATCTTATCGTATTTTATCTTATCTTATCATGTCTGCCAAGGATGCAATAATATGAATGAATGAATGAATTTATTCAGCACACAGATACAAAAGAACAAAAAAACATACAAAGAAAGAAAGAAAATAATCCAACAATTCACCCATGCACCCAAAAGGGTGTAGGCAGAAGCAAAAGCTTGTGAACACCTACCCCTTTAACCAAAAATAAAAATTATATATATGTATATAAAATTATACATATACCAATGATAGTGAATACAAAGTATAAAATGATCCCTGAACTAAACTTTCAAAAACACAAACATGCAAGCAGCAGTGCACTAAAAAACAAACAAACAAACAAACAACAAAAAAAACAAAATCAATGAACTTAATTTAACATACTATAGCAAGTAATCAAATTGTTTTTTTTAGAGCCTTTTAAAGCCATCCAAAGTACCAAGTGATTTTATTTTATCCGGGCAATTATTCCAAATGTTAACACCTTTAACAGAAACACAATGATGATAGTTCAAATCTTTGATTTCTGAAATAACAATGTTCCTCGTAAATTATAACTGGAGTCTCTCATTTAAACAAGTCCTGGCCATTTTGTGGTAGAAGTTTGTTGTGTACTTGGAACATAATTTGTATTATGATATAATCAGTCAAATCCCAAAATTTCAAAATATGCAAATGGACAAACAATGGATTTGTTGGATCACAATATGGTTTCTTACTAATAATTCTTTTAGATTTCTTTTGAAGTTAAAATATAGGATTTGTATTAGTTTTGTAGGTGGTTCCCCAATCCTCAGTACAGTAAAGTAGGTCATGTACGGAACAAGTAATGAGTGATATAAAGTAACTAATGAGTGTTGGGAGATGAAGTCTTGTGCTTTATACAAAATGGCAATGATCTTTGACATTTTGGATTTAACATATTTTACATGTGTTTTCCACCTTAGATTATCGTCAATAAAGACCCCAGTGTATCATCGACGTTTATTTATTTATTTGTTTGTCTGTCTGTCTGTTAGCAGGATTATATCAAAACTACTGCGCGGATTTTGAATACATTTTCACCACAGATAGACATTAGGCCATGGAAGACTCCATTAAATTTTGGAGGTGATCTGGATTCTGGATCAAGATTTCACTTTATATAGGCTTTGAAGGATTACATCAAAACTACTTCACAGATTCTCACCAAATTTGCACCACAGAGATATTAGGGCATGGAAGACTCCACTGATTGCTGTTATGTTATCTTAGCATGTTTTTCAGTTTGAATGTTATACACCTGTAATTGTCCATTTTAAAAGATAAATGAATAATGAATAAAATATGAAAATTTAATTTTCAGTATCTTCCATGAGTTTGTTAATAATTTAATTAATCAATCAGTTCAGCTCTATTTGGCAGCGGCCGTGTGAAATAAAAAATACAATGTACAACAGAAGTGAGTGCACTAGTTCCAGCTGCATGGTAGGGTGGCACAAGGAAGAACTTGGTGGAAAAAAGACATGGAAAAAAAATCATTTGGAGTTTGCCAGATGACACAGCGGAAAGTCAAGCCTAGATTTAATCTATGTTTGCTTTAAAAAGTCATCACCCTATTTTTTAAGTGAGTCTACCCTAAACAACACATTTTCTGCTCCTTATCCGGGTCTGGATCATGGTGGTAGTAGACGAACCAGCGCATCCCACACTTCCCTATCCTCAGCCAAGTTCTGTAACTTTTCATGGGGGATCCCGAGGTGGTCCCAAGTCTGGGATACATGCCTCCAGTGTGTCCTCCCAATTGAACATGCCTTGGAAGACCTTCCTAGGGATACATCCAGGGGGCATCTTCCCCAGATGCCCAAACCACCTCAGCTCGGTCCTGTTAATCCGAGGAAGCAGCATCTCTACTCTGATTCCAACCTGGATAGTCAAGCTTCTCACCTTGTACAGGAGTGTAAGCCCAGATACCAGGTGGAAAAATCTCCTGTCTGCCTCTTGTATCTGCGACCTTTTTCTTTTCGTCATTACCAAAAGTTGGGATGAACACTCCTAGGAGTGTAAATCAACTGGTAAATTGAGAGTATGGGCTTCTGACTCAGCTCCTTCTGCCCCAATCCCATCTATCGATCTCACGTTCCAACTTTGACCCTGAGATACTTAAACTCTTCCAATTGGGACAGCAACTCTTCCCAACGCCGAGAAATTCCAAGAGATAATCACTGACATGCAAATGTTTTTATATCCATCCATCCAGTACGGGAGGTGATGGTCTAGTGGATAAAGCATTGGGCTTGAGACCAGAGGATCCTCAGTTCGAATCCCATCATGACTGGAAAATCACTAAGGGCCCTTGGGCAAGGTCCTTAATCCCCTTGTTGCTCCCAGTGTGTAGTGAGTACCTTGTATGGCAGCACCCTCACATCGGGGTGAATGTGAGGCATTATTTGTAAAGCTCTTTGAGCATCTGATGCAGATGGAAAACCGCTATATAAATGCAGTCCATCCTCTAAGTTGCCTTTTAAAAAAATAAGGAAATCCTGGATGTAACATTGATTATTGAGATGTGCTGTACTTCAGAGTCCACATACTTATACTGGTTTTGTGGCATTGATTTTCCATTTTAGGTTAGGTTTAGGGTCACTGAGGTTTTTCCTGTATCTGTGCTTTTTGATTGTTTGTAGAGAAAAAACAAACTACTTGTCAGCTTTGACAAAATTAATTTTTAAGAGGTGATACCATTTTGGATCATTTTTGTGATATTGCGCAAGAACCTACTTACATCTGTCGTATACAGTATCTGAGTAATGATGGAAGCGGTCCTAATATAGGGGTTACATTCATAAAAGATAAGGTTAGCTGTCAGAGCCTCTCTTTCTCTGAAAAGGAGACACAATAAAGAACACTGGGCTTTGCAGCGTTGCCCCCAGGTTCAGGTTCTAGCTAATCAGTGGTGCACACAGCCGTGACTGTTGTGTTCCAGGGGACTGGAGATGGAAGGAGCAAAGGAGGGGGTGGGGGGTAGACAGGATGAGGGTCCTGTCTGGAATGGGGGCATATGGGTAGTCGGTGGGAGCGAGTGCTTGCATTCAGGTAACTGAGGTGTGTGTATGTGCATGCTTATGAATGGACATGTCTCACTGGCTGTCTTCGAGAGATGTGAAGGCTCTCTGGGCTCATATGTATAAGTTAATTCTGTGTGTAGATGAACAAATTATAGCGGTGGTAGCTCGTCACTTAATAGAGGAAAGTTAAACAAGTGGCGGTCCTGAGGCTGTTATAATCACTGTCAGATGTTTGGGTGGAGAGGGGGGACACGGTGGAGGAAAACAAGACTGAGTGTTTGAGTGTGTGTGGTTTAGGAAATAAGGAAAGAGTGAAAGACAGGAAGTGTACATGATAAAAAGCATGCCAGTATGAGCTTATTATATTAATTAGGAATTGTAACAATTAACCAACACAAATTGAACATTGATTTTAAGTTAATAGATACAACTACATTGAGACACGGACCCCTGAATCAACCAAAATGCACTACTAGCTGGTCAAAAACTTGATTTTCATTTTCTAAATCAGTTAAGTTGGTTTTGTTGCTCCTTCCGCATCTTCAAATTCTGGTAAAAGTTCAAACGTCAGTATGTGGCTATCGCAACACCGATCACAAGAATGTTAGCTTTGCCTGCGAGGTAAGCACAAAATCACCATGTCTGATAATGGTAGGCAACTTACAGATAATTCTGAACTTTATGTTCACTTCGGAATTTGGTAATACTGTCATACCAATTGTGAACGGGAAGGTTGTAGTATGTTGTTTGTTCTATGCTGACAACAGACAGCATCTTCTTTTGAACCTCTTGTATCCTGTGGTTCTGCTGCTTTATACCTCAGCCGGATGTGGATCCTCCGGTTTACGAGTGGATCCCCCCCAGATCAGGATCCAGGTTGTGTGGAACTGTTTTCTTTCAGCCATCTTTGTTTCGGTCACCACATAATATGACTGTCATCTGCTCACACCAAAACAAACAAAATGTCAGACTTGCCAACCTCTGAGATACTGTCTGAAAATTGATTTCTAATCTTGTTTTACATATAATTTCAAAAACACGCAATATGACCGGATCTACTTTGTTGGGGATGGAGGACGGATGCGGACGGCTGATGGATACGGACGGATCACCTTCGCCTCCGGCTTTTCGAAAACTAATAATCTTGTGTAATTTATCAGTTTCGTAAAAACACAGTCACGGCTGAGGTATAAAAACAAAACACCCCTCATCTGAGGTGTAATGTGAGTGGATGCAGTGAGTTGTGGATGGCGGAGGATTACCTGAACCTGAGGCGAAGGTGATCCTCCGCCATCCACAACTCAGTGTTTTGTCATTGTATGTGGTGCTGCTCCAAGAGGTGAACAAACATCAAGCAGACTCAGCATCAGTATCTGAAGAAGGTTATTCATTTTTCATATATTTGAAGGTAAGCAATGGCACTTTTGGCCAGGGAAAGTGAATTTCTACACCATTTTTAAGTCCAGCTGTCTTATTGAAAACATTTTGTAAAATTTGTAAAATTTACCTTGGCACACATCTGTTGCTTTGTTTCCCAACCAGTAAAAAAAATAATATCTGATTATTTCAGTGTTCCTGTTTCAGTAGAACACTTTCTATATACTCCTCTGCTGATTGGCATCCCCAAACAGAAATTTAGTAACTTGTGGGTGGCATATTTGGCTTTCCTGCATATAAAGGTGCATTGAGGCAATTGAGTGTGTAGGTTCAACTTGTATTGAGTGAGACCATATCCTAATCATTGTCAGATGGTGGACAGAGTCCTCACGTCTGGAGCCATTTATGAGGCCTGAGGCCAACTGGAAGGAAAAACAGAAAAAATACTTCCAGCAAGGGTGTCTTTTGTTGTCTAACAACGTGTGAGAGTGTAAATAAGAAGCAAATGATATTAACATCAATATTTACAATAGGTGTGGGTGAGTGAATAACACTAGTGTGCTATAGAATGAAAGCAAATTATCATACCAATATTAAAAGTTGGATTTCCAGTAGAATATTTGATTGCCACTTTATACAGTCTACATAAAATGCTGTTTTACCATAGTGGCTCTGCTGGAAAATGTATGATTCAGTGCATCCAGAAAGTATTCACAGTGCTGCACTTTTCCACATTTTTTAATGTTACAACCTTATTCTAAAATTGATGAAATGAATTCTTTTCCTCAAAATTCTATGCATAATACCCCATAATGGTAATGTGAATTTAAAAAAAAATGATTTCAGCAAATTTACTTAAAAACAAACAAACAAATAAAACAAAACAAAACAGAAGAAATTACATGTACATAAGTATTCACAGCCTTTGCCATGAAGCTCAAATTGAGCTCAGGTGCATCCTGTTTCCACTGATCATCCTTGAGATGTTTCTACAGCTTAATTGGAGTCCACCTGGGGTAAATGCAGTTGACTGTACATGATTTGGAAAGACACACACCTGTCTACATATATGGTCCCAGAGTCAACAGTGCATGTCAGAGCACAATCCAAGTATGAAGTCAAAGGAATTGTCTGTAGACCTCTGATAGTAGAGAAGCTTGAATCTTCGACTGGACTGACTGGACTGGACTGGACTGTCCAGTCAAAGATTCAAGCTTCTCTACTATGGAAACCACCTGGACAACTGAGAGCCTACACAGAAACATTGTAGACCTCTGAGACAGGATTGTCTTGAGGCACAAATCTGGGGAAGGGTACAGAAACATTTCTGCTTCTTTGAATGTCCCAATGAGCACAGTGGCCTCCATCATCTGTAACTGGAAGAAGTTCAGATCCACCAGAACTCTTCCTAGAGCTGGCTGCCGTCTAAACTGAACAGTCTGGGAGAAGGGCCTTAGTCAGGGAGGTAACCAAGAACCCGATGGTCACTCTGTCAGAGCTCCAGCATTCCTCTGTGGAGAGGGAAGAACCTTCCAGAACAGAGGTCTCAAACCGGTTCCAGAAAGGGCCGAGAGGGTGCAGGCTTTCTGTGCAGCCACCCACTCCAGCAGGTGCTTTCACTGGTTAACTGATTTCACCTGTTCAAAGTGATGTTAATCAGTGAAATCACCTGCTGGAGTGGGTGGCTGCGCAGAAAGCCTGCACCCTCTCGGCCCTTTCTGGAACCGGTTTGAGACCACTGTTCCAGAAGGACAACCATCTCTGCAGCAATCCACCAATCAGGCCTGTATGGTAGAGTGACCAGACCTAAGCCACTCCTTAGTAAAAGGCACATGGCAGCCCACCTGGAGTTTGCCAAAAGTTACCTGAAGGATTCTCAGACCATGAGAAACGAAACTCTCTGGTCTGATGAAACAAAAATCGAACTCTTTGGCGTGAATGTCAGGTGTCATGTTTGGAGGAAACCAGGCACTATCCCTATAGTGAAGCATGGTGGTGGCAGCATTTTTTAAATTATTTTTTTATTGGATTGTTTGATCACTATACAGTGGTTTGCAAAAGTATTCAGCCCTTTGGTATTTCACGCATTTGAATTTGTTTATGGCATTTCAAATACAGAAAGTAAATCAGGCTTCTCAATATAAAAATTTCTAAAATTATCTTCCTTACACTCAAACTGAAAGTAAATCTCTACAACGTAATATAAATTAATTAAAAAAGTCAGGGGATGGAAACATGAAAATTTCCAAGTCACACCCATACAACCCAGAAAAAATTTACAGGCTTCTGTGGCTGTGATTGGAGAAATTGTGCACAGTGCATGTTTTGCATTTTGTGTCTCCAGTTATACAGCTTCATGATGAAGTGGTACAGAGGAGGATATTATTAAAAAGAAGACCTGAAAGTTCAGCTACAATTTGCCAGAAGGTACATCTGAGATACAAGCCTAGATTTAATGTTTTGCTGAAAGAAAAAACATGCACTATGCACAATTTCTCCAATCACAGCCACAGAAGCTTGTAACTTCGTCTGGGTTATCTGGGTGTCTCTGGTGTCTTTCTTCACTCTTTTCCTTCTTGCACAGTCACTCAGTTTTTTGAGAACTGTCTACTCCACACAGATTTACCATACAACCCCTGGCAAAAATTATGGAATCACCGGCCTCGGAGGATGTTCATTCAGTTGTTTAATTTTGTAGAAAAAAAAGCAGATCACAGACATGACACAAAACTAAAGTCATTTCAAATGGCAACTTTCTGGATTTAAGAAACACTATAAGAAATCAGGAAAAAAAAATTGTGGCAGTCAGTAACGGTTACTTTTTTAGACCAAGCAGAGGGAAAAAATATGGAATCACTCAATTCTGAGGAAAGAAATTATGGAATCATGAAAAACAAAAGAATGCTCCAACACATCACTAGTATTTTGTTGCACCACCTCTGGCTTTTATAACAGCTTGCAGTCTCTGAGGCATGGACTTAATGAGTGACAAACAGTACTCTTCATCAATCTGGCTCCAACTTTCTCTGATTGCTGTTGCCAGATCAGCTTTGCAGGTTGGAGCCTTGTCATGGACCATTTTCTTCAACTTCCACCAAAGATTTTCAATTGGATTAAGATCCGGACTGTTTGCGGCCCATGACATTGACCCTATGTGTCTTTTTGCAAGGAATGTTTTCACAGTTTTTGCTCTATGGCAAGATGCATTATCATCTTGAAAAATGATTTCATCATCCCCAAACATCCTTTCAATTGATGGGATAAGAAAAGTGTCCAAAATATCAACGTAAACGTGTGCATTTATTGATGATGTAATGACAGCCATCTCCCCAGTGCCTTTACCTGACATGCAGCCCCATATCATCAATGACTGCGGAAATTTACATGTTCTCTTCAGGCAGTCATCTTCATAAATCTCATTGGAATGGCACCAAACAAAAGTTCCAGCATCATCACCTTGCCAAATGCAGATTTGAGATTCATCACTGAATATGACTTTCATCCAGTCATCCACAGTCCACAATTGCTTTTCCTTAGCCCATTGTAACCTTGTTTTTTTTCTGTTTAGGTGTTAATGATGGCTTTCGTTTAGCTTTTCTGTATGTAAATCCCATTTCCTTTAGGCGGTTTCTTACAGTTCGGTCACAGACGTTGACTCCAGTTTCCTCCCGTTTGTTCCTCATTTGTTTTGTTGTGCATTTTTGATTTTTGAGACATATTGCTTTAAGTTTTCTGTCTTGACGCTTTGATGTCTTCCTTGGTCTACCAGTATGTTTGCCTTTAACAACCTTCCCATGTTGTTTGTATTTGGTCCAGAGTTTAGACACAGCTGACTGTGAACAACCAACATCTTTTGCAACATTGCATGATGATTTACCCTCTTTTAAGAGTTTGATAATCCTCTCCTTTGTTTCAATTGACATCTCTCATGTTGGAGCCATGATTCATGTCAGTCCACTTGGTGCAACAGCTCCCCAAGGTGTGATCACTCCTTTTTAGATGCAGATTAATGAGCAGATCTGATTTGATGCAGGTTTTAGTTTTGGGGATGAAAATTTACAGGGTGATTCCATAATTTAGTCCTCAGAATTGAGTGAGTCCATATTTTTTTCCCTCTACTTGGTCTAAAAAAGTAACCGTTACTGAAAAGTAACCGTTTTCCTGATTTCTTATAGTGTTTCTTAAAGCCAGAAAGTTGCCATTTGAAATGACTTTAGTTTTGTGTCATGTCTGTGATCTGCTTTTTTTCTACAAAATTAAACAACTGAATGAACATCCTCTGAGGCCGGTGATTCCATAATTTTTGCCAGGGGTTGTAGAGTCCTCTGACATGTCTGAAGAAAACTGTCAATTAAACTAATTATTTACAGGTATTATACCAAAGGGGCTGATTACTTATGCAACCCATCATCTTGGCTTTTATATTTTAATTAATTTATATTACGTTGTAGAGATTTACTTTCAGTTTGAGTCTAAGAAAGATAATTTTAGAAATTTTTGTATTGAGAAGCCTGATTTACTTTTTGTATTTGAAATGCCATAAACACATTAAAATGCGTGAAATACCAAGGGGCTGAATACTTTTGCAAGCCACTGTGGTTGCTTCATTCTTGGTTCCTGTTGTGGGAATATTTTAGTTTGACGTTTGTTCAAAGTTACTGTGATGGGGCACTTGTTCCCATATGTTGTTTGACAGCTTGTCATTTCAGAAACCCACAAAAATAGCTTTGAAGCCAGGTGAAAGCTCATAAAGTAAATAAACTATCCCATCAAACTTTACATGCTATATTTAGAATTAATATTTTCAAGCTGTATTCTGTCTGGTGAGGTTACATTCAATAGCTGTAGTTGGCATATGTCAAATCAAATGTAAATTAAGTTTCAGTTTTTATGCAAATGGTAAACAGGTGATTTTATCAGATTTACTTAAATACCCCCAAGTAAATCTGGCAAGGTTTTATGGCATTTTCATACTCTTCACCTCAGCCTCAGTGGTTACATATTTGTTGGACTTATACGTGATCCTTTAAATTGTGGGTGCCATGACTTCATTAATTAGTGTTTAATTAAGTTTTGTATCCCTACAGTTCCTTATGGGATGGATAGTTTGTGTACATTTTCACCATTAGGCTGAGATTATATTTTATTTTGTTTAGTTGTCTTTTGAAGAAATTACTGTACATATGTAATTGCAATAGTAATATCATTGAACAGTGAACAGTGCCATGTTACTGATTGGTGAGGGTCACATGGCTCTATTCATGAAATATTTTTTGGATTTGGGGATGGGAGAGGACTGGGCATCATTGTAAAATTTTGTGCACTTGTACATGTATCTTGACTTCAATAACAGATCCTGAGCCAGATCCCTGGCCATAGTGTTTTTCCTTCAAGGACCTATAATGCATTTGTGTAATGTTACATTAGCCAGTCAAACACCAGCAATCTCAGAACTTGGTAGATGCAAGTACTAGAGTTAATGCTTGGGTTTTGTAATTTGATATAGGATAAAAAGGAATTTTTCAATATTTGATGTTGCTGCTGTATTTTTCTGTGCCACAAAAAATATCAAAATTTGGTTCTCAGCCCTAGTCGTATTGTATATTTTTAACTAAATCTTGGAGAATGAAGCTGTGGGGTATCTTTTTTGCAATAAGTTGTCATTATATTTTGCCTTAGATTTCAGGAGAATAATCTCTACCTGACACCCATTTTGGAACTGAAGTCAACAGTTATAAAGGTTATTGTAATGACCAAAATTACTGATGAGCATCTGTTATCAGCTAAAGTATACTTCAGTAAATAAAAATAAATTTGCTCGGTGAAAACTAGGAGTTCTGAATTTAATTACTTATTTATTTTTAGACGTCAGTGAAAATATTTTGCACTGATAGAGATTGAATTACATTGCCTTTAGCGTGTAAAAATACACAATTCAAATTTAATGACAAAATGAGCCCTGCTTTTTGTTTTCCTCTTTTTAATTTAGTGTAGGAAATCCAGCTAATTTAAGCTACAGGCAGCCTTTTGGCAGCTCTACAAGTCAAAATCATTAAATGAAGACTTGGAAGGTTTGTAGTGATCCGGGGTTTTCAGTTTGTTAGTTGAAATTCATTGGTGTAGTGCACTAAAGACCTCAACCTCACCCTGATGTAATTAACCACTGAAAATATCTTTGAGCTGTGCTACAGCCAGGTCTTCAAGTGCAGGAAATTGAGGATAATCTGGAGGCTGTCGACTCTTATTTGCCACGAGGCATTCACAAGGTGAAGTGGCTCGCTTTCATTTTATATGAATTAGTTTTGCATGATTTTTACCCTTGCTGTGCCCTTTTTGTTTTGCTTCTACTTTTTTTTGTCTGCAAGTGTGTATCCTCTATGTTTGACTAATGCCTGCTTATATGACCTCATTAGATTATGGTGGATTTGATATATTTGAAAGAAAAGTGGTCCTAATGCTACATTCCATTCCTTTCCATATATTATACAATACGCCTAAATATGTGTTGGAGGGTCCCACTTATTACTACATTAGCTACAAGCGACAGGAAGTGACAGAGGCAAAGCAACAAGCTGCCATAAATTTTCAATTAGAGTGGACTCTTAAAGCAACAAGAGACAACAGTTTCTATGCCGCCAGGTAGGCTAGGGATGCACCGATCCACAATTTTTCACTTCCAAGCCGATCCCAATACCTGAATTTGGATATCTGCTGATACCAATACTTTTCCGATCTGATACCAGAGCTCTGTTTGCTTTAATATTATTATCGTTATTGTTAATTTTATATGAGGATTTTCTTAAAAAGGAGTCAGAAGGTGTATCTAAGATGAAAGCCAAGATTTTGGTGAAAGAATTATGTACTTTTATTTGTTTATAGACTTTTATAGCCTAATTTTTCAATTTTCAATTTCAATTTATTAATTTCTATAGTGCCAACTCACGACAAAGTCACCCCAAGGCGCTTCACAATTCATAACAACACAAAGTAATTTAAAATCAGAATTAAAATCAAGAAAAGCACAATAAAAAGATAAAACACAGTAGAATAAAAGGAAATTACAAAGCAAACATAAAAACAAATTAGATTAGTGATAAGACAGTCTAAAAAAGTGCATCTTCAGTCTTGATTTAAAATCAAGACTTATAGACTTAAAGATAAAAGACAACACTCTTTATCTCTCTATCTCTCTGTTTGTCTCTCCTTCTCAATTTTCAATTTCAGTGGAGCTTTATTGATATGAGATACATATGTTTACATTGTCAAAACAAGTGTTAACAGTAAAAATTAAGTCCTCTCTCTGTCTGTCTGTCTGTCTCTCTCTCTCTCTCTCTCTCTCTCTCTCTCTCTCTCTCTCTCTCTCTCTCTCTCCCCCCTCTGTCTGTTCTCTCTCTCTCTCTCTCTCCCCCTCTCTCTCTGTCTGTCTGTCTCTCTCTCCCCCCCTCTGTCTGTCTGTCTCTCTCTCTCTCTCTCTCCCTCTCTCTGTCTCTTTCTCCCTCTCTCTCTCTCTGTCTCTATCTCTCCTTCTCAATTTTAAATTTGAATGGAGCTTTACTGACATGGGAAACATGTTTACATTGTCAAAGCAAGTGTTAAGAGTAATTAAGAGTAAAAATTAAGTTCTCTCTGTCCCTCTCTTTCTGTCTCTCTTTTGCTTTCTCGCTCTCTCTCTTTCTTTCTCTCTCTCACAATCTCACAGTTTTCATGCTGCACAAACATCAAACCTTTTGGAAACACAAAGCCTTTCAACTGTAAAACAACCTGTAAATTTCTAAATGTATCATCAGCGGTGCTCACGCCAGTAACTCTGGGTTTATACTGAAGGATTTTAATGGAGTTTTTCCTGTTCAGTGGAGAGAGAGAAAATGAATCTCTGTTCAGCTGTCCTCCTCAGCTGCGCTCCGAGCTGCAGCTTCACAGCCTTGGGTCGTTGAAGCGGCTGATTTTTCAGTAACAATTCAGTTCATTTTTCAGAAAATCCGTGCTCGGCAGCACAGACCATTTGAAGCCAAGAGCTGGGCGGAAATTTTCCATTACCCGTGGCTTAAAACCCTTGATTGTCTGCGGAACAAACAGTTTGGTTTCAGCTCAGAAAGCTTCCCCACCTCTCCTCAGCAGTAAACAGAACACAGAGGAGGCAGCACGAGAGAGATTTCACAGATGTGGCTTCTCTCCATCGGCCCAACCCTAAGCTAGGCGGAGCCAAAACAGACAAGTGTATTTTATGTGATGCAACATAAAATACAACCCGACAATCCAAGTAAAAAGGCAGTGTGATGTCAGCTGGTTGCTCCCTTGAACAAAATAAGCCAAGATGGTTGAATAAGTGAAGTGCGCAGCGCATCTGCGCATGCGTGGGTCAACAATTCCAGCTGCCAAACTCACACCACTACCATTGAATTTCGCATACAGTAGCGTTAGCGGACTGTGAAAGTTAAGGCTCACAGGGATTGTTTCAAAGACTTTAAGCCTTAAGTGACGCATACAGTAATGACAGGTGCGCATTTACGATGACGTGACCGAAAGTGGGAATGAGACCGAGCATAGCCAGGCTTGTGCTCATATCTGCAGTACTTGTAGGTACGGGATTTGGTTATCTTGACAACACGTGAGAGATGTTGTTTGTCTTTACAAAAACAATGTGTGTGCTCGTTTGGCACTTAGAAAATGTGTGGCCATATCATCACAAAAACAGTCTGCAGACAATCATTGTCGAGCTGGATGTGATATTTGTCTAAGTGCCCCACGACTGTGGACTTGGTGAATGCACATGTGGCATGCCAGAGCCACAATACGTGTGTGTGTGTGTCGCATGCTCCCCCCGCTCTCCCCTCCAACATGCTGCTGCTCGCATTGTGTTCCTGCTCCATTGACACCGTTGCGTGCATGAACCGTCACACCGGCATCGTGCACACCTGCCCATCAGCGTGATGTTTCGTGGTGTGCTAATTCGAACTGTTTTGCGCTGTTTTGCTGTAATTCGGCCAATTTCGCACTGTGTGCAAAGGGGCCCTCAGACATGCATGCAAGAGGAAAAGTTTGTGAAAATTAATTTTTTGCTTTTTACAGTGTGTTGGCGGTCACACAATTAATTTAATTTAGGCTGGGTCTTTAATCAACTTTAATAAAAAATTAATTTAACATGGTCTGTTTAAGCAACTTTCATTAAAAAAGGGGGTGGGTATGCTTGGGCGGTGTGGTGGGTGGTGGGTGTTCCCATGTGATGATATGGTACAAATTTGAGATCAAAATCACACTTTCTGAATGCACCGTCATTTTGTGCCACAGTTTGATGTGGTTTTAAACTGGAAGACGGATTAAAACAGGACTGTCATTAACATCAGTTTTTTTTAAATCTGTATATATTATGTGGATACAGTAAGTCTCGCCTAAACTGTCATCATATAAACCGGATACTCCCACTCACAGGACAAAAGCAAAAGTGCCAGTGCTTTTGTATGGTTTTCTTTGTAATAAACACCGTATATACCGGATTTTATAAGATGGATTTTTGCTCACATCGGACAAAAAAGTCCCGCCCCATCACAGTGTATTCCTATTAAAAACCTGGACAGATCAGTCTGGACATGCCCAGTCGCAACAGAGGTGCGAAATGAAGTTCAGCACTAACACTCGCCGATTCAAGGAAAGTGGGTACCATATTTCGGCCTAAACGAGGCAGGCCTTTATTCAGGGCTGGTGATTATTAGCAAAGCACTGCTTGCTGCCTGCACTGTAATATGGTGGTAAGTTTCACACATATCCCTGGGTGTGATGAACCAAACCGCTTTAGATCAAAGCCCTCTGTGTGGCCAGAGCCTAACGTGCACCTGCTAAATGATAGAGACCACAAGGGCTGTGATTTGTCACTTTTACATTTTCACTTCTTCTCCCGTCATATTATAATAGTTTTGTGCCTGCTGATTACATTTTAATCATGGATCAAATACATCTGGCAGAAAAGTCTGCAGATATTACCAACTTTACAACACAGAGTTGTAAAAAGACGCTCAAATGACCAGCAATTCATGGAGGGGAATTTCATGTACCGTACAGCTGGTTTGGAGGTTGATGATTGTATAAAGAAGTGGAGCTCATTGAGGAACAAGTTAATCAAGAAAAAAAACACTGTTCTGTGGTGAATTGCATAAAGATGTGATGGAGAACTTTAAAAGGGTCACATGCACGTCAGCGTCATTGCATGGCCACATGAGTTATGGAGCTGGAGACGCATAAATCAGACTTTAGGTTTTTAAGATACCACTCCACAGTGGACTTAGAAAAAAGAGTGACTCAACCAAATGTAATCTTATTCATGCACATAATGCCTGGTGCTTATTTAAGACAGGCGTGTATTTTTTTCAGATGAAGTTTTGACCCGGCCATTAAATGAGGCAGACCCCTATTCAAGGACAGGCGTTCAATCAAGGAAATATGTAGGACTAATAGGTGCTGGGGGACCGGAGGGTGTGTTCCAACTATAGGGGGATCACACTCCTCAGCCTCCCCGGTAAGGTCTATTCCAGGGTGCTGGACAGGAGAATTCAACCGATAGTCGAACCTCGGATTCAGGAGGAGCAGTGTGGTTTTCGTCCTGGACGCAGCACACTGGACCAGCTCTACACCCTCCATCGGGTGCTCGAGGGTTCATGGGAGTTCGCCCAACCAGTCCACATGTGCTTTGTGGATCTGGAGAAGGCGTTTGACCATGTCTCTCGAGGCGCCCTGTGGGGGTGCTCTGGGAGTACGGGGTCCGGGGTCCTTTGCTAAGGGCTATCCTGTCCCTGTATGACCGCAGCAGGAGCTTGGTTCGCATTACCGGTAGTAAGTCAAGCCTGTTTCCAGTGCACGTTGGCCTCCGCCAGGGCTGCCCTTTGTCACCGGTTCTGTTCATTATCTTTATGGACAGAATTTCTAGGCGCAGCCAGGGTGTAGAGGGGGTCTGGTTTTGGGAACCACAGAATCTCATCTCTGCTGTTTGCGGATGATGTGGTTCTGTTGGCTTCATCAAACCAGGACCTTCAGCGTGCAATGGGGTGGTTTGCAGCCGAGTGTGAAGCATCCGGGATGAAGATCAGCACCTCCAAATCCGAGGCCATGGTTCTCGACTGGAAAAAGGTGCCTTGCCCTCTTCAGGTCGGTGGAGTGTCCTTGCCTCAATGGAGGAGTTTAAGTATCTCGGGGTCTTGTTCACGAGTGAGGGACGGATGGAGCGTGAGATCGCTAGACGGATCGGTGCAGCGTCTGCAGTGATGCGGTCGCTGTATCGGACCGTCGTGGTGAAGAGAGAGCTGAGCAGGGGGGCTAAGCTCTCGATTTACCGATCGATCTACGTTACGACCCTCACCTATGGTCATGAGATTTGGCTCATGACCGAAAGAACACGATCGCGAGTACAAGCGGCCGAGATGAGTTTCCTCTGCAGGGTGGCCGGGCGCTCCCTTATGGCCCAGTCACACGGCACATGACGATTCCTGAACGAAGGGAAAAAAGTAAAAAACGTTACAATTCGTTGAGAAAAGGTGGACGAAAGAGCTTTTATCACCGAACAGCCTGCGAAGCAAGAGCGCAAAAGGGACGAAAGAGGAACTTAACAAAACCGAAGCTCACGATCTCAACGAAACGCGCCTGGAGCCACTGCTGGAGCAGACTCCAGCAGTCGGCGCTGGAACGGAGCTCATAGTGCCTGAGTCCTGGAGAAACTGCAAACAGAATCTGTGGAGATGTCGATGGACCACCTGCTCTGGTTCCTTGTCCAGAACCAAAGAGGGATCATCTCCATCATCATCAGAATCCACACTGTCTGTTGACACGGTGCGTGCTCCATCATGCTCCAATTAAAAAAAGAAAAGAAAAAAAAAAAGTGTTCCGTGGTCACTGCTGTATCATATAGTATTATGTTCTAAGACATATATATTGATTTATAACAGAAAAAGGGAGAATAAATATAAATATAAGTGTAAAGATGATTGAATATATCAGAGCAGTAAATTAATCAGTGCATATGAACGCGCGCATTGACTCGTGCGGTTATTTCCACCAGCTGATCACTAATCCACAACGTGAATTCTTCCTTCCAGAACAGCTCTTTATATCATCATTTTGATTCATCTGCCTGTTGCCACATGTACAGAAGGACTGGATTGTCATTCCTACACTCATATTGTTATATTTAATACAAAATAATAAGCGCACGCAGGAGCTCCTGCTGCCGCTGATGCTGCATTCAAGTACCGTCGGAAATTACACAACTTTTTCGTTGTTTCAAATTCAACAGTTGCTTGTGGCAAAATAATTAATTATATCCACACAAAAGATTAATTCTGGCCTATGTAATGTGCCTGAGCCCATTGAAGCTGCTCCCCATACAGATAAAAAACTCCAAGTAAGCAGGCTGAGTAAATTAAAGTAATTAAAGTAAAGTAATTAAAGTAACTGAGTAAATTACCCTGTAATTTCCGACGGTAGATGAACGCCGCAGCAGCCTCAGCGCTCACAAACCGGCTTCTGCGCTGTGTGAAAACGTTCAGCTGCTCCAACGAAGTCAAATTAAACAATAACAGGACCCAGAAAATAAAAGGCAGAGACTTAACTAAGGCAGAACTCACCATGTGGACATAATAGAATAACAGATACAACATATGATCAAAAATAAACAGATAAGTGTAATACTAACAATTTAGTGGTGAACGGAACAGATGACTACAGAATAAAAGGTGATACAATAACTGATAAGGTGGCAAACAGACTAATGACTAACTAGAACATAGATGATTAACGGAGAATGAAATACACAACCAAAGGAACATAACCAGGAGAAAACACTGAAGATAAACAATAACCAAAACCAGAGACTAAAGCATAATACACTAAATGTGATAAAACTAAACTGAGACCTGAGCAACTAAAGGGACCATGAGTAAAATAATACAAATGCATAACAATGAGCAATAAAGAAAAACAAACTACAAATTGGACAAGAACAAAGACAAAACTAAATACATGGCAATGAGGTAAAACAAAGAAAATAAATGAAACAAAACTAATCATAAACAGAGCATAACAGAGATGAACAGAACCCACAGACAGAAGAATCAAAACCAGAAGTGAGGCAAAATGATGAAACCATGACTAGGGCCCTGAATGGGCCAAATCCTGACAGAAGGGAACTTTGTGTGAGGCAGCAGTTTAGTGTTATCTCAGTTAACTTAACACACTAAACTGAAATACTGCAACAGAGCCACCAGCTTCATGGTTTACCACTTGAGCAAGCACCCAATGACAAGGAGCCGCTGCAGTATTCGGCTCCTTGACAGTGTTGGGAGAGCTCTTCTAACCCCGGCCTCCTGCAGGTGGCTAACATGCTACCATCCATTAGTGTGCCACTCCTCAAGCAGCGTTGTCCTGACTGTGGGGTGAAGAGTCACCTGAAACCATGCTCCGCATGCAACATATTCCTCAGGGTGAATGACGAGGCTCACTGCACTGTGCGTCAACAAATTCCTGTATAAATATATTAGTGTGCGGCAGAGGTGTCAAATCCGGCTTCAGAAAGTAAAAACCCTCCCATGTGTTGCTTATACCTGTGCACCTAAAACAGGTGATCTCAATAATTAGCTCATCCACCTGCCTGAAGAGCTGAACTAATTACAATTAGCTGATTTATTGGGAAGATGGAACAAATATGTGGCTGGACTTTTACTTTCTGAAGCTGGATTTGACACCTCTGGTGTGCGGCCATCGAGATCATTTTGGGAAACGTTTGTGACTGAATACATCGACTCTGATGACATCAATGTCTGTCCCTGTGCAAAGGTAAAAAATTTAAATGGAACACTTACAGGAGATTTATTTTAGTTTTTGCTCACTATGTCTGATTTTCAGTGGGTCATTTGTTTAAGATCACCAAGATAAATGCCTCTACAAACAGCATGGAAAATCCCAGAACATTCCAGAAATTGGTGGAATTACATTCAAATGCTTTTAATTGACTAATGGGCATAATTAAGGGGTAATTGGAGAACCTTTGGCTTTAGTTAATGTCCTGCCTGTAGAAATAATGCCGATGTTTGTTGAAAAATAGCGCAAAACAAATTAAAGAATCAACCAATGCTTCTGGGGCAAAATTTGGCATATTTACAAGTCCATAAGTAATAATCACCTGGTGGAGTGCTATACTATATTTTATAGTCCTTAAAGAGAACTGTGCAACATTTTTACCTTAACATTGCAGTTTCAGACTAATTGTCTAATTGACTTGTTTTGGGGAGAATGGGGCTCTGCTCCCAAGTGTCTCATAGTGGAAAACCAAACTTGCAAAATCAGGGACGTTGACCCAGTCTTCTTGGAATGAGTGTCTTGGGTCTTGCAAGAAACTCAAACTGATTTACAGCACTCTAACACCCCCACCCCCTCCGTCCCCCATGTCAAGGCACCGGCTGCCTGGCAGCTTTAAGAACAAGCCAGCAAGGCTTAATTTTTTATATGTTCATCATCATGGCAGAGCTGGCAAAACAGAAAAGGAAAAACACTCTCAGAAGCATGGAAGAAATAAAAAAGCTATTGTTGCACTTTTAAGTATATTGGAATAAGCTCTGTTCTTTATGTGTTTCCTTGTAATGTTGGTCCACGGATTGCGTTCGCCGGCTCTGTTGAAAACAAATGCACATGGAAAGTGGGGGAAGACAGGAGGGAGGAGGACGGGCAATGACTGTTTACAACAGTTTGTGACATATGTACTCCGTGCTGTAGGCGAAGCTCTGTAGTGAAAAATGCACCCCCCCCCCAAAAAACCAAGAGGAAACAGCAAAAACTGGCCACAGTTGCACTGTGCCTCTTTAAATATAAAATTCAAATCTTTATTGTCAATATTATTTAAAAATGTGTCTTCTGGTAATAATTCAAATTCTTGAATCACATGGGTAAACACAAGTTATAAAAGCTATTCATGGTCCCATTTGAGAGTCACTGTAGATTTACAGAGGCGAACAAATATGGTGGACCTTCAATTGTGCCTGGGGTTTTTTGTTAGGGTTCAAAATAGTGTCCAAATCTTCACTGTGTCGCAAAAATGTAACACATTTTGTGACGTATCATGAAGAAAAAAAAGTGACACTAGGCTGCTTTGTCAATACTCTTGTTAGCTACAATTGTGTTTATTTACTTGGTTGATCAAAACAAGTCAGTGGGAAAATTAAAGTGTTATCATAGGTTTTTTTCTAGTTCAAAGTGATATTCAAAGATTTCAGTTTCTATTGAATGCAGCATGAACTTTGAACCTTGATCTTGCGATTTCTTCTTCATGTCTGCAAAATCCAGCAAAATCTCATGGAGCAAAGACACAATATGTGCCATAGAATCCACCAAAATATGTACTTTACCAGCAATAAAATTAGCTATAATTTTGTAATGTACCACAGAAGTAAATAAACTTTGTAATAACTAGATTTATACATGAAATTCATTTAGTGATTTTTGAATAAAAGGTGGATGATGTTGCATTTCTATGTGATGCTGCCCACTCCATGACTTCCTTATTTGTGCTCATGAGCTTCTGATGGATCTTCAGAACAAACATTTGTTAATTTTGAGCATTAAAGCGGGCCTCCATCCTCAGTGATATAAAGCCAGGTTCTTACTTTATTGTATAAAACAATGACCAGTTGTTTGTGGTTCTATGAATCTTATAGAAATGTGTCTGAAGGATGAATCGGACTGCAGAAGCATGCAGTAATCTGAAATGTGCTTTGACTACCAAAAGGATAAATCTAAAGATAGACTTTTTGTGGATTTTGAGACCTTTTACTCAAGTCTGTTAAATTATATCTTTTTCCTGTTTTTCAGTCTTTCTGTCTGCACTTTTTCTCGTAACATTTTTGTGCATTAGTCAGAGTGGGGTGCAGGTTGGCTGTGCCTCGGGTATTGGATATTGTGAACAGCAGTCAGTGGGTCCTCTGTGTCGAAGTCTGCAGAGAATCTCCAGCATAGCAGCAGGACTGTTTCTGTGTAGAAACCAAAGCTGCCCCTCTTTAACACGTCAGGTTTGTTTTATTGCAGAAGCTGCAGAATTTAATATTCAGGTTTAAAACACTTCGCTTTTACACCCACATTACTCTTCTGAGTATTAGTGTGCTGATGTTTAAACTTTTCACATACTTGCTTTGTATTTAACTATTGACTTAAAAACCTAAATATGTTTTTCCCTGACAGAATTCAGAGAGAACAACTTTTTTTATTTAACCTTTATTTAAGTAGAAGTAACACACACACACACACACACACACACACACACACACACACACACACACACACACACACACACACACACACACACACACACACACACACACACACACACACACACACACACACACAAACATTGACATTAAAAATGTCTTTTCCGAGAGTGTCCTGGGCAAGATAGCAGCACAAATAACAGTTGATCTGTTCACCAGAGTTTTCAGTTGGAAAACATTTCACTGTCTCATTCATTTGAGCCGCGATAGTGTAATTCATCTGATTTGTTGGGTAGGACCATGTGATTTCATTTGTGGATGTGGCGTGCCCACGCTGAATGGCTATGATTATTGGTTGCCTCTACATTCTGACCATTTCAGCGCCCATAGATGAAAAGTACACACATCAATCCAGTGTTTTTGCAACTAAATGCTTTGGGTTTTTGCTCATTTATCAGGGTTGGGAGTGTGTGCAAGGTGCATTACAAATTAGTACTGTTTTGGTATGTACCAGTCAAGCTTTTTTTTTTTGCTCCAATCCCGTTCTGATTAATTTAATATTGACTGTCTGATAACACAGTCCTGATCCGGAATTTGTATTTTCCTCAAAGTTACTTGTACATGGTATACTGTATGTACATCAAAGTCAAACCACTGTATATATTTCACAGTTGAACAGCCCTGCAATGTATTAAGAAAAAAAAAACTAACTCTAATGCAAACACTTTTTTATTATATATATACTCAACAAAAATATAAACGCAACACTTTTGGTTTTGCTCCCATTTTGTATGAGATGAACTCAAAGATCTAAAACTTTTTCCACATACACAATATCACCATTTCCCTCAAATATTGTTCACAAACCAGTTGAAATCTGTGATACTGAGCACTTCTCCTTTGCTGAGATAATCCATCCCACCTCACAGGTGTGCCATACCAAGATGCTGATTAGACACCATGATTAGTGCACAGGTGTGCCTTAGACTGCCCACAATAAAATGCCACTCTGAAAGGTGCAGTTTTGTTTTATTGGGGGGGGGGGGGGGGGGGTACCAGTCAGTATCTGGTGTGACCACCATTTGCCTCATGCAGTGCAACACATCTCCTTCGCATCATCCGTGAAGAGAACACCTCTCCAACATGCCAAATGCCAGCGAATGTGAGCATTTGCCCACTCAAGTCAGTTAAGACGACGAACTGGAGCCAGGTCGAGACCCCGATGAGGACGACGAGCATGCAGATGAGCTTCCCTGAGACGGTTTCTGACAGTTTGTGCAGAAATTCTTTGGTTATGCAAACTGATTGTTCCAGCAGCTGTCTGAGTGGCTGGTCTCAGACGATCTTGGAGGTGAACATGCTGGATGTGGAGGTCCTGGGCTGGTGTGGTTACACGTGGTCTGCGGTTGTGAGGCTGGTTGGATGTACAGCCAAATTCTCTGAAACGCCTTTGGAGATGGCTTATGGTAGAGAAATGAACATTCAATACACAAACAACAGCTCTGGTTGACATTCCTGCTGTCAGCATGGCAATTGCACGCTCCCTCAAATCTTGTGACATCTGTGGCATTGTGCTGTGTGATAAAACTGCACCTTTCAGAGTGGCCTTTTATTGTGGACAGTCTAACGCACACCTGTGCACTAATCATGGTGTCTAATCAGCATCTTGATATGGCACACCTGTGAGGTGGGATGGATTATCTCAGCAAAGGAGAAGTGCTCACTATCACAGATTTAGACTGGTTTGTGAACAATATTTGAGGGAAATGGTGATATTGTGTATGTGGAAAAAGTTTTAGATCTTTGAGTTCATCTCATACAAAATGGGAGCAAAACCAAAAGTGTTGCGTTTATATTTTTGTTGAGTGTATATATATATATATATATATATATATATATATATATATATATATATATATATATATATATATTATTGAATTGAATTTATTTATTTTGGCACACAAACTCGACAATAACAAAAACTGATACACAAGAAAATTTCAGTGACATGTGTGACCAAATATATATATATATATATATATATATATATATATATATATACATATATAATTAATTGATTACATGTGTACACATTCCTGTCCATTTGGTGGCAGCATTGTGGTAACAGGCTGCCAACTGCCATTAAACTACCAAAGAAGGCAGGAAAAGATGAATGGATAAATAAACAAAAAGGACAGAAACAACACTGATTGAAGCACCATCACAGACTGCCATCCTTTAAGCATGTATCACTCTATGACAGATCAAAGAAATGTAAAAGGCTGATACAAATTTTGGATTTCCCTTTGTGTTTCTTTTTGTGCTACAGACATTATTTTCCAATCCACAAAATGAGTTCCTTGTCAGATCATATCCACCGAGTCCATCAAAAAGTTTTGTGTGTGCTCAAAATTTTCAGTGGGCATTTGGCAGAGAGCTTTGCCACTGCCTGCATGTTTGTTTGCTGTTTTGTCCTCTACTTGTTATTTACAATTATGATACTCGTGTTTATATCCCACGGCTGTCCAATGGTTCAGGCTGGGCTTCTGATTGGCCAAAGCTCCAATGCAGTGCGTGAATTTACATGAGCAGAGAGAGGACTCAACATAGTTGTTCCTGGTTGAACTGAAGAAAAAGACAGTGACCTACATGCATTTAAAATTTTTCGTGTGGACCTCAGAGTACCTGACAGATTCCCTTGGTGAGAAGATACGCAGAGTTGTTGATTCTTACCCGCATTTGCAATCAGACCTCAGCAAATCTCACTCAAATCCAGCTTCCCTCAGTGCTCATATATATCTTAAAACTGGGAAAGTTGATCTGCTGGATGCAGCTCTCTGTGTTGCAAGTGGAAATGTGACATCACCTGTCCATCAGTGCCCCAAATCCATAGGAGGCTGACAGATTAAATGATTTTGACACCTTACAAAATATTTAAATATGTAACTAATCACTTTGCTATATCCATCATGGTGTGACATAGACATTAAAAAAATAAATGTTTTCATATTTGAGTGAAACAGAGCATTGATATGTTTTTAAAAAGCATCAGCATGGTGCCAGTAAGCACTGAAGTGAGTAGTGGCTACAGCTTTGCCGACAGATCACAGATGGATTGGGGTGACTCATGTTAAATAATGGTGATTAATATTTGTCCAAATGTGCTTTTATTGGACCCGATACCAGTCTTTGAGATGGGATTGGGATAGCCATAGCAATGTGTTCTAACTTCCTAATTTGTGATGATACAATTTGATAAAGTGTATCTAATCTCTTTAAGATTAAGCCAACCTTGGACCATGTATCATTGTTACTTATCACGTTACGGGGTAACATATGTCACATGTCATAGGATCCAATAGATGTAGACCTTGTTTGACCTTTACTTTGGAGACCAAGCATTCAACACTGTCAACACTATTCCATTTATTAATGCTATTAGCTCAACCGATAATTTGCATCACTTTTTACCAAAATTGGAGCAACTTCAACTTTTGACCCCTGTACAAAATGTCACTGACCTTTGTCACCATTCTTGCTGTTTTTATCCCGTAACTCCATGGAATTCAGTCACAGATAGTCTAAACTATACCTTTTTGGAATCTTTATGATCAGGCAAATAATGTGGAATATTTTTCAATATGTTTTTTCAAAAGGGGAGTGTCTAAGGAGTATTTCTGCTGAATTTGATGCTTTTATCACCATTTGCATGATTGCTTCACTTATCTGCACTATATGCCTAATTTCTCTAAGCCTATAACTTGCTCAGGGTTGTCTGGGTGTCTTTGTGTCTTTCCTCACTCATCTCCTTCTTGCACAGTCCTTTAGTTTTTGAGAACTGTGTGCTCCACACAGATTTACCACAGAGTGGCATAGTGTTTGTATTTCTACAAACTGACGTAAATAAAGACCAAGACATATTCAGTGTCTTGGAAAGGTTGATATATCCATCCCCTAACTTGTCTGAAGGAGATTGAATGTAGAAGTAATGGTTTGTTTGTATGTGTTACACTAAAGGGGGCACTTATTCATACCACCATTTTGGCTTTTATATTTTTATTTCTTTTAATTCATGATGCAGAGATTACTTTTCACTGTGAGTTTTAAATGCAAAATTTTAGAAATTTAATATAATAAGCCTGAATTTTTGTTTTATTTTTTTGATGTCCTAAAAAAAATTAAAACATGTAAAAGCTCAAGGGGGCAATAACTTTTTAAACCTCATGTTCAACTTCAGTCTGTTTGTCTGTTTCCCCTTTGCACATTTTCTATTTCACATTTTAATTGCACATTTTTGTTGAGAATTAATTTGTGTTTAGTGTTAATTTAATTTATACATGCTACAATTTATACATACAGAGAGAGCACAGTTCAAACTGGTGTCAAATTTCTTGTATTTGAATTTAAAGCTATTCTGATTCTGATCAATCTCAGCTCAAATATCTTATTTGAAAGCAGCATTCTGAGTTTCTAATGCCTTTTTGGAGGAGACTGGGCCTTATAAATGAGTTGGAAGGTTTTTATTGTAATCTTATCCCACCAAGTCACTGTAAATACAATTACAATGCTGCTGCTTGCTCCAGAATATGAACATGTTTTTGGGAAACACAGCAAGAAAAGTGGTGAGAAAAAGAGGTTACAAGTATCAGGAAACTGTGAAAGCCACAGGCCTGTGATCCCGCTTTCCTTCAAGTGAGTAGTAACTGTTTGTTTAGGCCATATAGTTTTTTTTTATTATTATTATT
This sequence comes from Thalassophryne amazonica, assembly GCF_902500255.1. Lineage (NCBI taxonomy): Eukaryota > Metazoa > Chordata > Actinopteri > Batrachoidiformes > Batrachoididae > Thalassophryne > Thalassophryne amazonica. The sequence continues at coordinate 62,785,741 of NC_047107.1, read as the reverse complement.
ACATACTCTGAGGAGGCTATATTTTCATTTGTGTGTTTTCTGTTTGTTGGGATGGTATTTCAAAAAGCCATGAACATAATGCAGTGAAACTGGTGGGGATGTCGGCCTCCAATTAGTGAAGTGCTGATTAAATTTAGAGACAGATGCAGATCCAGGGTCATTTTTAATGAATACTTTCATAATAGCTCCTATTGAGTTCCATATTTTTGTACTTTGGCAATTCAGTTAAGCACAGATGCCACTTGGGTGTCTAGTTTTATGTCTTTCTCTTTTTAATCTTTGCAATTGGTGTCACAGAGCGAGGTTTGAGTTTGATGTTGGGCAGTGGAATTTCTGCTCTCTGAAAGGGAGACTTCAAGTTTAAATATGATTACTGAAGAGCACTTTTACAATGTTGGTGGGGCACCTCTGCATGTTTGTGAGTGTGTGAGACCAGCTAACAGAAGTGTCTCAGACCAGTACTGGGTACGACGTATATGGTTGGGCTTGCTGATTGATTGCCACATTACACGTATGGATGAATCAATCTTCTGTTCAGACATTTAGCTATTTTTGGACTCACATGGATTTGATCATGTGTTCCCTTTTCCTGTCTGTGTAAGATTTGCTCTGCTGGTTTACTGGTTAGTCAATCAAAGGCTTCAATCTGAATTTTTTGACAACTGGATTTCAAGATATGCACTCAGATGTCAGATCACATGCTAATTATAGACAATATAACATTAATTTGAGGGGAAAAATTATTTTGTTCTTGAATTAGTTTCAAGTGAGTTTATTCCATGTTTTTGATTTTGTATAAATCTTTTCTATATGTTGATGAGGAATCCTGACAGGAACATACCGTGATTTGAACCACACCATAATTTGGGAATCATATAACACTGTGAGGGAGGTGTTCCAATTAGACTCCGACTGCTCGACGGGTAGAGGACTCCATCATAGCTGGATAAGGGGATCAGTCATCTGATCACTCAGGCTCAGTTAAAAGTGCAAAAGAGAGCACACAAGGCCAAAAATAGCACTGCAGTTTCACCAAAATTATACTGATATTGCTCAGTCACAGCTGCAACTGATATTTTTGTTTTTGGTTAATCTGTTGATTAATTTTTTGATTAATTAATTAGTTGTTTGGTCCATAAATGTGAGAAAATGGTTAAAAAAAAGTCAGTCGTTTTCCAAAGCTCAAGATGACATCCTCAAATGTCTTATTTGATGAAACCAAAGATAATCAGTTTACTGTCGGAAGAGGAGTAAAGAAACCAGTAAATTAAGATAAAAACAGAAACTACTCAAGAAGCTGAAATAAGCCAAGTCAGCATTATGAACACATGTGCCGTGACCGTGTCAAATCTTCCGGTCGAAGTTTACGCTTACCCACTTTTGTAAACAAAGCATAGAAACCTCATTTCCACAGTGTTCGATCCATTTATATCTTGCCCTTAAAGTTAAATGAGCAACTTTAAGCCGTATTAAAGCAGCATGCCAGGTCCTCATTGTTCCGTGGATGATCCGTGTAGGATGCAAAAGTGGAAATACAGTAAAACTCGTACGTTATGGTACGTACAATTTTCTGTCAAACGTATTTGATCCATGATCAAAATGTAATTAGTGGGCACACTGCAAAAACTATGAAAATATGGTGAGAGAGGAAGGAATGAAACCAGAAAAGTGACAAATCACAGTCCTTTGCAGTCTCTGTCATTTAGCAGGCCCACGTCAGGCTCCGGAGAGGGATCTCAGCCATGCAGAGGACTCTGATCTAAAGCGGTTTGGTTAATCAAACCCAGGGATATGTGTGAAACTTAACACCCTATTGCAGTGGAGGCAGCAAGCATCATTTTGCAATCATCACTGGCCTTGAATTACGCTCTTCCTCATTTAGGCTGCGGATCTGAGCACGGTTTGAAAAAATAAGCGGCCATGGTTTTAATCAAGAAAATGCGGTACCCACTTTTCTCGAATCAGCGAGTGTCAATGCTGAACTTCATTTCGTACCTCTACTGCGACTGGGCATGTCCAGACTGCTCTGTCCGGTACACACGAGGGGTTTTTAATGAAAATGCGTTGCAATGGGGTTGTCTGATGTGGGCAAAAATCCGTTATTTTGTGGCCAAATTGTGATGGCTAGACAACTCGGCTAGAACATCTCCAAACTGCAGCTCTTGTGTGATGTTCCTCGTCTGTAGTGGTCAGTACCTACCAAAAGTGGTCAAGAAAGGAAAACTGGTCAACTGGCAACAGTATTATTTGGAATGTGATAAACAATCAAGTCTGACCCATAAAGGTCCCACCTCGCAACATAGAGGATTTAAAGGTTCTACTGCTAACATCATGGTGCCAGATACCACACCACACCTTCACAGGTCTAGTGAAGATCATTATTGACAGGTCAAGGGTGGTTTGGTGACAAAAGAGTGACCTATGTAATATTAGGCAGGCGGTCCAGACATCTCTTTTTCCTCATGACATAATTGTCCTGATGACTGCATATTTCATATCACTTATAATGAGGAAGTGCTTTACTCATGTAACTCATGGATGTAAATTTTTCCTAAAATGTTTTAAATAAAGACTTTTTAAAACTTTTGCTCAGCTAAAATTATGTCAGTCTTTAACTATTTTGTTATTTCTTGCCTGTACCATTCAGAAGAGTCCAGAAAAGGCACATTTATGTACCCCTAATCTCATCCAAGATCCGCAGAGTTAATGTCCTTGTTATTTGTACTATGTAATATTTCAATACATTAAAACAGATTTGTCATTTTTATTTATGTTGTCTCAGATCCTTCAAATTAGACAGTGTCCCTGATCAGAAGTTATCATCTGAATTCAGTGGGTGATTTTTAGCTGCATGTCTTAAATGCTGAGTCTAAAGCCGCGTTCACACCAGGCGCGACGCGAGCGACTGCAGCCACAGGTTGCCATGTAATCCCTATGTAAGGACGTGTTTTGGCACCAAACCGCACAGCGCGACGCAAGTGAAGTGAGTGAAGTGATGCGAGTGAAGCGATTTTGAGCATTTTGCGCGTTTGTGGCGCGATACTGCATTGCGTCACGTCGTGTTGCCCTCCTCCCCAAGTTGAAAAATCTGAACTTTTTCATCTCATCGCGCCGCGATGACCAATCAGGGACTGAATATGTGGTGACGTGGAGATGTCTGGAGTATGACTGAAGATGTGAACATGTCCTGTCTCTGGTAGCAGCCTGTGAGCAGGACTTATGTCTCTTTTGTCCTTTATTTCACAATCATGACAGAGTTTTTGGAGTGAGCAGCAGCCCCACAGCAGCGGGGAGCGGCGTTTCTTTCTCCTTTTATTTTACGTGCGCACGCGAGTGAATCGTCTGTGGAGATTATTTTACTTATTAACTACACAGATGTATAATAAAACAAATGGTGACTGGTTTCTAAATACAATTATGACAGAGTTTTTTGGGGGGTAGAGCCAGCTGCAGCAAGCAGCGGAGTTTCTTTTTTTTTACGTGCGCGCGCGAGTGAATAGTCTGTGGAGATTATTTTACTTATTAACTACACAGATGTATAATAAAACAAATGGTGACTGGTTTCTAAATACAATTATGACAGAGTTTTTTGGGGGAAGAGCAAGCTGCAGTCCACAGCAGGCAGCAGAGTTTCTTTTTTTTTTTTTTTTTACAATTGTTTATATGTGCGCGCATGAACGGGACAGGAGGTCCTCAAGCTGGGTCCCGCAGAGGAGGAAAGACCGCTGAAAGCAGCCGTCATCCAGACGCAGCTCCTGCAGAAAATACTCCCTGTATTGGGAGCTTTCCACAACAACTCGCTCCGTGTGATCAAGGTCCGTCATGTTATCTTGACTGAAAACCGGAGCCGGCGAGCGGAATCGAAGCTCCTCCTATTTGATGACGCACCGGGGCGAATTTTCGCAGCAAAAGCAGAGCGACACACCGGGTGAAGGAGGCGCGTCCGTCGCCTGGCAACCCACGCGAATTTGTAGCGTCTGATTGCGCCCGGTGTGAACGCGGCATAAGTCCTGAAACTGAAGCTTTACCTTGCTGCAATACAAGCTCAGGTTATACATTTGTAAAATTGTAGGTATTTATGTGCATGTAAATGTGTGTTTGTCCATCCCACACTATAGTCATCAAAGTCCATCAGCTTTTATACCAGTGGTCTGGCCACTGCACACGAGATGAAGTGTGTATGTCTCTATGCCTACTTCTGCATGTGCTTCACAACAGGTTGCTTCTTTTCTCAAGTCACTTGGTCTGTCATTGTTTTCATTGGCTTTTGTTACACAGTGACAAAGATGACAGTTTGTAGGAAGGCAGTGAAAGAAGGGATTTAACAGTAATCCACTTCACAATTGTTTCAGAGACAGCAAACTGTTTGGCATACTGCCTAGCTCTTGCTGTGACATGTCTGCTTTTGATACCTGGAGGCTGTATTGTAAACTGACTCTCACAGTGGCATTTTCTGCCTCTTGAATACCTCATGCTATGAGACATGTAGATTCAACCTCTTCTTCTGAGTTGAAATGTGACTGGCTGTTTTTAGCTGAGCATGTACTTTGTCCTTGTGAAGTTTTAAGATTTGCATTCAGAAATGTGTTTAATGCAGAGTTTTGCACCAATTTTACTTCATTGTATCATATTTAGCCAGCTATTTTACCATGTTGGGTTTCGGAACAATTTTGTAATGGATTTACCCATGAAGCAAAGCAGAAGTTTAGGACTGACTTAAGTATATACTGCAAATATTGCTGTATTTTTCAGAATATGTTGCAGCGGCATATTAGTCATGTATATAAAAATATGTGTGATTCCTTAATGGTTAATGTGATTATTTTATTTTATCAAATTCCTTGAGTTAAAGCTGACCATCTTCACTACAAACACATCTTGATTGTTTCATTTCAGCTTTGTTATGGGGATGTACACATGCAAAGAACGTGTTGGTGTGTAAACAGTTATGCATCTGAGAAATATTGCAAAAAAAAAAAAATCACAGTATTCAATGCAATAATTGCAAATCAAATCAAATTTATTAATTTATATAACGCCAATTCATGATGAAA